>NC_067164.1:18351375-19080125 GCF_903995435.1 Acomys russatus | reverse complement strand
TCACCAAAGCCAGTGATTGTAATTAAAAAAAAAAAAAGAGCATGAGAAAGACACTACAAATAAATAAATACATTTTAGCTAAATCAACTTAGTGCCAAATGGTCTTTATGTGTCTGTATGGATGCATCCATAGACAATAGGAATTCCCAGCCCTAATGAGAGAACCTCACTTTGCAGCAAACAGCGGTCAGTGTAGAGATCCTGGCTGCCTTGATGCTCTTTGCTTTTTTTTGTTTGTTTGTTTTGTTGTTTATTTTGGCTCTTTTATTTACCTGATGAAGAGCCAGGTGGCACACATCCACGTGAGGTGGGGTGGGCTCTCCATTGACAAGTAGAGTCACCTGGAAAGCATGGTAAAGGTTTTGAAGCTTCCTTGGGTTTATGGATGGTCGGTCCCAGGGGATTGGCAGGCTGCTTAAGGACATACTGTGTGATGGACACATTTTTTATCCAGATGACAGAGGCTCAGTTACAATGTAGGGAACTCAGGTAAGAATCTTGGTTGCTGTGTCTACCAGCAGTGATGTGGTTTTTGTTTGTTTTTATTGTCCAAATGTTTAAGTGCCATAAACCTGGAGCAAATGCCAGTGGTTGGGCATGTGGCACCGTCCCTCTCATCCCACCAGTGGGGACTTACTTTAAAACTGGTGAAAGAGGGCCTGGAGAGATGGCTCAGTGGTTAAGAGCACTGAGTGCTCTTCTAGAGGACCCGGGTTCAATTTCTGGCACCCACATGTCAGCTCACAGCTGTCTATAACTCCAAGACCTGACACCCTCATACAGACACACATACAGGCACAACCAACAATGTACATAAAAGTTTTTTAAAAATTTAAAAAACTGGTGAAAGAGCCAAGTTCAAGGCTGCGTTGTCCTCCAGCTGGGAGGCATCCTCCTCCAGCGCCTTTGTGTTCCTCAGCTTTTCATTTAGTGGGCCGCTTACCATGGCCAGTGTTCCTGCCTCCTCTCACAGGCCATGGCATACCAGCTCTTCTTTGATGCCACCTCTCCTGTGACTTTCTTGATCTCCAGGAGTTTAGGTTCAAACTCCACATGGATTTCATCCTTGATACTGAGTGACCCTGAGCTACAGGTGGAGCTGGCTGTGGCTCCCAGGCCAGCAGAGTGGTCCTCCAACTTAAGTATGGCTTTAAGAGCTGAGCTTGGGGGCCTAGCATGGGGGCACATGCCTTTAATCCCAGCACTCGGGAGGCAGAGGCAGGCAGATCGTTGTGAGGTCTATAAAGCGAGTCCAGGACAGCCAAGGCTACACATAGAGAGACCCTGTTTCGAAAAACCAAGAAAAAAAAAGGAGCTGAGCTTGGCTTCTGTGCTTGTGAGCCGGCTTCTGGGTGACTGTGTACCTTGTCCTTGCAAACTTGGTCCCACACTCCAGCCTCTACATCCCCAGTGTACTGACGATGCTATTCCTGTTTTTGTGGGGTTTCATGTACCCCCTCTATACACTGACTTTGTCTCCTTTCCATACCTAGGATCTACCAAAGAGTCGCTGCCACAGGGAAGACCCACCTTGAATATCGATTGAACCTTCCCCTGGGCTGATGTCACTACTCCATGGCCTGGTTGTGTGGACTGAATCAGGAAGGCAAGCTCAGAACTAACTTCCTCGTTCCTGCTTGCCTCCCATCGCTATAGCAGCGTCTTCCCTGCCATGAGGGTCAATAAAGCCCTTCATTCCTGATGCTTGTTAGTTCTCTCATTGCTGCACTGGGTACCTAATGCAGTGCAGCTGGCTGTTGGGTTGTACTTTATTTAGATGGAAGGACGCTTCTCAGTCTTAAGCTGTTAGTTTAAGAGGCTAACTGGCCCTTGGGATGGTTTATATAGGCAGTATCTAGAATCTCCAAGGAGACGATGGTCTGGACATGCTTGAGGAGCTGTCTAGATTAGGCAGTAGTGAGTTAGGCTCACCCTCATGTGGGCAACACCATTCCCTATGCCTTCCCTGAACTGCATGACAAGGAGGAAACTCGCTGAACAAGAGCTTCAGTTTTTGCCACTGTTCGCGGACTCCCACCTGTTCATGACATTGTATGAGGACTCCCACCTGCTCATGACACTGTATGAGGACTCCCACCTGCTCATGACACTGTGTGAGGACTCCCACCTGCTCATGACACTGTATGAGGACTCCCACCTGCTCATGACACTGTATGAGGACTCCCACCTGCTCATGACACTGTGTGAGGACTCCCACCTGCTCATGACACTGTGTGAGGACTCCCACCTGCTCATGACACTGTGTGAGGACTCCCACCTGCTCATGACACTGTGTGAGGACTCCCACCTGCTCATGACACTGTATGAGGACTCCCACCTGCTCATGACACTGTGTGAGGACTCCCACCTGCTCATGCCACTGTGTGAGCATTCACACCTGATCATATCACTGTGGGAAGATTCACACCTGAAGCACTGTTTTCAGGTTGGTTTGTAAAATTAATGCTGGTTTCACACTTTAGTCAAGTTTCCCCTCTTTCTGCAGTGTCCAGGTACTTCCTGTTGGTAGACATGTTCTGTGCTGGATCTCTGAAGAAATGGATTGCCAGGGATGGTAGGCTGGGCCCCTCCCATTGCCCTGGTCTGCAATTTGTTTCACTGTCTGACTTTCATCCTTTCTGGAGCCATGTTTCCAGGTCTGGCATCAATAGTTAACAATGCTATCTTCCTGCCTTGCCTAATCAAGGGAAATTTCTAATTCGCTCAAGACATTTGAAAAAGGCACAAAACAGGTGATGCTAGTGTAGTCATGAGGAGGGAAAAACTCCCACTTTGACTTTCCTAGGTGGAAATAAAAGGGTTTCTGTGTAGCCCTGGCTGTCCTGGACTTACTTTGTAACAGGGCCTCAAACTCACAGAGATTCACCTATCTCTGCCTCCCTGAGTGCTGAGATTAAGGGTGTGCACCACCATGCCCAGCCACCTGTTGAGTCTTAGATATAACCCTAAGGTAAGCATGAATCTGCTGCTGTAGAGGGCAGAAAAGAATCAGAGAGCGAAGTCTAGTTCTTGCCAGAACAGCCCCTTGTCCAGTATCCCTTGGAGCTAATGGTCCAGTTAGACTCTGCAGGTTGTAGCTGCTGAGGCCTCATCTGAAAGCACAGGATTTGCCTCTCACTCTGCTGCATAGAACTGCTCTGCTCTGCGCAGGTTCAGAGTGGCGACGACTCATTCGGTGCCAGGGTAGAGGCTGCCAAAGAGGAACATGAGTAGTTTGGGAGAAGAACTGTTGCTGGAGGAGTTCTTGCCTCACTTGTCATCTCATCCAGGCCGGCGCCTCCGTTCCCTTCACCCGGAGCTGTCGACTCAGCTTGGGGTTCATGTTTTCATGTTAGTTGTCACCCCAAACATCACCTTGAAGGGTGCTGAATACCGAGTGAGTTACAGTGAGGGAAGGGAGTACTAGGAAATGCTTGAGGAAGGAATTCCCACAGGATTCTCAAATGATTTCATCCTTAGTCTTACAAGAGCCTGGTGGATAAACTCAGCTCTGTCTCCTTTCAATCAGTGAACATAGCTGGTGGCGCACATCTTGAGACCCAGCACTCGGGAGGCAGAGGCAGGCAGATCTCTGAGTTCGAGACCAACCTGGTCTACAGAGCAAGTCCCAGGTGAACCAAGGCTACACAGAGAAACCCTGTCTCAAAAAAAAAAAAAAGTCAAACAAAACCAAACAACAACAACAAAAAAAAAATCAATTAGTGATCGTTTCTTGAAACAGGACTCACAAAGTGTAGCAGTGGCTGAATGGACAGGAAAGCAGACGGGTTCTCTTCTTCCTCCTTAGCCGCTGGACCACGTGGCTTCTCTACAAGGAATGTAGTAACATATGGGCATCCTGTCAATGTAGACATGGCATCTGGAGTATGGACATCAAGTCTTAGGTAGGTTTCTACTGTTGTGACGAAACATTCTGACCAAAAGTACCTTGAAGAGGAAAGGCTGTATCCCTCTTACAGCTCTCAAGTCACAGGCCTTCCCTAGGAAATCAGGGCGGAAAAGCAAGTGGGAACCCAGAGGAGAAAGTAGCAGGGAAGGATGACCGGCTTGTTCCCCATGACTCTGCCTGATTTCTTACAGAAGTCAAGGCCACTTGTATAAGGCTGGCACCTCCCACAGCGAGCTGAGTCCTCCCACCCCAATCATTAATCAAGAAAATGCCCCTAAGTCAGGCACTGGGCCAGACAGAGAAAAAAAAGAAAAGAAAAAAGAAGAAATGCCCACACATACACACACACAGACTGGCCTACATGTAATCTGAGGGAGACATTTTCTCAATAGATGCTCCACTTCCCAGATAATTCTAGCCAATTCTGGGTCAAGGTGATTGAAAAGCAAAGAAAAACAAAACAGGAAATAGGTTTGCATTCAGCACATTCCTAGAGTTGCTACTCCTATTTTCTGAAGTCTGCACAGAAACTCTAAGAGGTACCATTTCTAAATGATATGCCTCTCTTGATCTTGTGATAGGCCGTAGACATAACATAAAAGTCTGAGAGTACCGATATTCCTATGCCCTTTCCTAGGCCCCCTGGGCTGAGAATTGTCAGAGCTTCTTCATGTAGGCAGCTGCCCAGGCATGGATGTGCCCACCAGGCTCCAGTTGTGGGCACTGCCTCTGCCTACTGGCAGACCTTATGTTTTTACATTAGGTCAGGGAACGAACAGCACTTGTCAGAAGCAAGATCCTTAAAAAAATAAAATAAAATAAGAAGCAAGATCCTTGTCCAGTTGAGAGGTACTAACTCCTAGCTTTATTTTTTTTCAGAAAGTGATAATTGATCTGTCTTCAAGATAGGATAGAAGCCCCCATGAAATCTGAAATTTCCCAAGCCAAGCCTCTGCACCGCTCTCAGCCTCTGCACTGCTCTCAACATTCTTATCTTCCAAGCTCCCAGGGTTCTCAACAGTCAATGGCTTTTCAAGCTCAAAGTTTCAAAATCCTTCCACGACCCTCCCAAAGCACATAGTTAGATCTGTCACAACCTCTGTATTATTCAGAGTTCTCTATACTAACAAAATGTATAGACTTACAGAATGAACTCTCTCAGATATATATGATAGATCACATATATATTGTGTGTGTGTGTGTGTGTGTGTGTGTGTGTGTGTGTGTGTGTGTGTGTCCCTTAGTCCCACCCACAGGCTGTTGAGGCATCCCTTTGTGGTTGAGTATAGCAACAAAGCTTTGCCACAAAGCGAACATGATAGCATGTCATTCTGTTCCCTGTAGCACCAGAAATGGTCACTGATAGCTCACCCAGGAATGTCTAGGCTTTCATAGTTCAGTGAGACAAGGAAGGCACTTACAATTTAAAATCAGAACATTCTGGGATTCTTGCCTCACAGGAGATGCTCCCACTCTGCACACATTAGCACCCGATGCCCAACAGGCTATGAACATAGGTATGTTATATATGTGTGCTATATGGCCTCCAAATACAAGTGTACTTGTGCATCCCCAATGTGAGCTTGTGTTAGCCTTGGGGATCTTACTGAAGCAACTGGGGAGATGACATTCATATCAAACTCAAGACAAAGGGACCTTTGGTGCAACCTATAGGACCAGGAATGAAATGTACCACTATAGATTTCTTTGTTGTTCTTGTTCTTGTTCTTGTTTTGTTTTGTTTTGTTTTTTGAGACAGGGTTTCTCTGTGTATCCTTGGCTGTCCTGGACTCACTTTGTCAACCATCCCAGCCTCGAACTCACACGATCCACCTGCCTCTGCCTCCCGGGTGCTGGGATCAACCACCACGCCTGGCCTAGTCATGATGTTTAATTGCAACAATAGAAATCCTAATTAAGATAATTACTTTGAGGCAGGCATTGTGGCACACACCTTTAATCCCAGCACTAGGGAGGCAGATGCAGGAGGATCACTGTGAGTTTAAGGCCAGCCTAGTCTACAAAGTGAGTCTAGGACAACCAAGGCTACACAGAGAAACCCTGTCTCAAAAAAAACAACAACAACAAAGATAATTACTTTGATCCATAAGATCTGCCCATAGAACACAGCCACTAATGGACTGTGCTTTTTCTGTCTCAAAAAAATACATGTTATCTTGAAGAATGGTCCTTATTGGCTGGAGGTGCAGGTAGTAAGGTCCTTAAGGCCACTGTCTCTGAAGCCATCCTGGGACAGATTGACCTGCTGGCCAGCAGGTGGCAGCACAGACACAACAAAACTCTAGGCTTCTTGGGTTAGTGGTGCTGTTCTCACCTAGACTGAAGAGTAGCCCCACCCCCAGCCCCTTCCCCCACCTCTGTTTTATGATTAATTTATATTCGACACACCCAAAAATCCCAAAGTAGATTAAGAGGGTGGAGCTGAAATTTGTTGATGGGGAACGCTGCAAAGGGAAGAAGTGAGGAAGAGAAGGTGCGCAAAGGCTTCAGAGGAGATTAGGGGGTGAGAGAGTCACTGCAAGGCCCCTGCCACCAGTGTCCACCTCTCTCCTCAGTCACCTGCCTCCATTAGAGTACTTTATCTCACCCAGTCCAGCCACTCTCCACTGAGGAAACGTCACCAGGAACTCGAATTTCTGTGTTCAGTTGAGCAGATTGGAGATTGGTTTTGATTCTAAATGAAGTTGTGCCTTTATATCAAATTCAATGTTTTCTTTTGAAAATTGTGATCTAGGCCAGGCGTGGTGGCTCACACCTTTAATCCCCGGACTCGGGAGACAGAGGCAGGTGGATCGCTGTGAGTTCGAGGCCTGGTTTACAAAGCAAGTCTAGGACAGCCAAGATTACATAGAAACCCTGTCTCGAAAAAAAAAAAAAAAAAAAAAAAAGAAAGAAAGAAAGAAAAGAAAATTGTGATCTATCTATTAAATGTTTAAGATAGTGTTTTGCTATGTTGTTCAGACTAACCTGAATGTGCAGGCCTCCTGATTGTGTTTCCTGAATGCTGGCACTCGCAGGTGGCTAGGCTCCACAGTAAAACCCTGTCTCAAAAACAACCAACCAAATGACGTTCTCTCTCTCTCTCTCTCTCTCTCTCTCCCCCCCCCCCTTTGTTCTTTTGAGACAGGGTTTCTCTGTGTAGTCTTGGCTGTCCTGGAACTACCTCTATAGACCAGGCTTGCCTTGAACTCACAGAATCCACCAAACTCTGCCCCCAGAGTGCTGGGATTAAAGGCAGTGTGTACTGCTGCTGCAGCAACCACCAGGCTAACAGTGACTTCTCAATGGAGACTCTAAAAGCCAGAAGGGCCAAGATAGTTGTACTACAAATTTAAAGAGAGCACAGATACCAGCCTAGGATACTATACCCAGCAAAACTTTCAATCCTGGTAGATGGCGAAAATGACAAGACAATTGATGTCAAAACCAAATTTGAGCAGCATCTATCAGCAAATCCATCCCTACAGAAAGTTTTAGATGAAAACTAACCTAAAGGGATCATCCACAGCCAAGAAAACCTTTGACCCAAAATTTGTCTCACCTACAAGAAGTGTAGGGATAAAGATGGAGCAGAGATCGAGGGAACGACAGACCAATGACTGGCCCAACTTGAGACCCAGCCCATGGGAGAGACCCAGCCCCTCACACTATTAATGAAACTCTGCTATGCTTGCAGATGGGAGCCTAGCATAACTGTCTTCTGAGAGGCTTCAGCTGATGGAACAGATGCTGAGACCCAACCAAAAAATAGTCTGAGCTTGGGGAGTTTTGTGGAAGAGTGGAAGGACTGAGGGAAGAGGGGGAAGGGGGGCGGTGTCAAAGACACCACAAGAAGATCGGCAAAGTAAACTAACCTGGGTTCATGGGGCTCACAGAGATTGAACCACCAACCAAAGAGCATGCATGGGCTAAACCTAGACCCTCCACAAATATATAGCAGATATGCAACTTGGTCATCATGAGGGTCCCTAACAATGGGAGTAGAGGCTCTCTGTTGCCTGCCTTTGGATCCCTTTGCCCCAGTTGGGCTGTCTTGTCTGGCTTCAACCAAAAGGGATGCACTTAGTGCTGCTGTAACTTGAGCTACCAGGGTGGGTTAGTACCCACTGGGGGGCCTCCCCTTCTCTGAGGAGAAGGGGTAATAAGGGAGGGGGCACTGGGACAAGAGCGGGAAGGGGCTGAGATCAGGCTTTAAAGAGATTTTTTTAAAAAATAGATCTGGGCTTGGTAGTGCATACCCTTAATCCCAGTCTTTGGGAGGCAGAGTCAGGTGGATCACTGTGAGTTCAAGGCCAGCCTCATCTACAAAGTGAGTCCAGGACAATCAAGCTACACAGAGAAATGCTGTCTCGAAAAATGGGGGGGAAAGTTTTAGGGGATGAAGAGATGGCTCAGCAGTTAAGAGCACTGTCTGCTCTTCCAGAGGTCCTGAGTTCAATTCCCAGCAACCACATGGTGGCTCACAACCATCTATAATGCAATCTGTTGCCCTCTTCTGGCCTGCAGGCATACATATAGGCAGAGCACTGTATACATAATAAATAAAATCTTTTTTAAAAAATGAAGCCCACAAGATAGCAGCTCTATGAAAAAACAAACAAACCAATACATGTGCAATCTAAAACTTGAAAGATGACACCTAAATAGGGTTGTTTATGTGAGATGCAAACCTGATCTCTTGTGATTGTAATTGTAACCTACGATTACTTTGTGACCAAGCACCCCCATATTCTTTAATTTACCCATATTTCTGGAGAACAAACCCAAGAGCCAAACACAAGCCATGAATGACCCTGAGCTGAGCCTCCAGCCTCAAAACCCCACGTACTAGTCTCACTGTGTGGAACAGAGATGGAGCACAGGGCCTCACAAGAGCTGAGCAAGCAGAGTCCACTGAGCTTTATCTTCATTTTAATAAGTTACTTGTTTAATCGAGAAATCGTTTTATCTGAAAACCTTTTTATTTTTAAATTTTATTTACTTTTATTTGACATTTTGGGTTCAGTTATTTGTTTTTATTCTTTGGTTTTTCAGAGACAGGGTTTCTCTGTATAACACTTCCTGTCCTGATCTCACCAGACTGACCTTGAACTCAAGAGATCTACCTAGTCTGCCTCCCTGAGTGCTGGGATTAAAGACCGGGCTTAGCTGCCAACTCAGAGATCCACCTGTCTCTACCTTCTGAGTGTTTGGATTACAGGCATGGACCACCATAGCACAGGTCTAGTTAAAGATTTATTAACGCACTGGGTGTGGTGGTCCATGCCTTTAATCCCAGCACTCGGGCGGGAGGCAGAGGCAGGTGGATCACTGTGAGTTCAAGGCTAGCCTGGTCTACAAAGCTAGTCCAGGACAGCCAAGGCTAACATGGAGAGACCCTGTCTCGCAAAACAAAACAAACAAAATTTACTAATGCATGTGAATGCAGTGCCAACACACCCCAGTACCTGGAGCTAAAATTACAGGCAGTAATATGTGCCACATATGAGCACAGGACATTGAGTCCCCTAGAAGAGGGCTACCAATATGCATTTCACATCTGAGCCATCTCTTTAGCTCCAGTGTCTTTTGACAGAACATCTTCCTCTGCATCCCAGACTGGCCAGAATAGTTAGTCCACCCTGGTGACAACTGTTGTCCCTGCCCCACATTTGGGAACATTGTCATCATATCTGTCCACATGTTCATTTCTGTCCAGAAGAGGCTTCTTCGGGAATCCTTACAATTAGTTGGTATATAGGAGCCAGGCAATAATATTGACATTTAAGCAAAGGACCACCCTGTGCTTAGTAAAAAAAAGAGAGAGAGAGAGAGAGAGAGAGAGAGAGAGAGAGAGAGAGAGAGAGAGAGAGAGAGAGAGAGAGAGAGAAAGCCAATGAAGAAAACTGGGCCACTGAATTATTTTTTGCTACCTTGTACAGAAAATGAGAGTGTAATTGGTTGGCTTAGAAATATTAAAAAAATGGGAGGGAGAGGCAGGCGGATCACTGTGAGTACAAGGCCAGCCTGGTCTACAAAAGCAAGTCCAGGATAGCCAGGATGGTTACACAGAGAGATCCTGTCTTGAAAAGCTAAAAAAAAAAAAAAAAAAGTCTGGGTGGTGGTAGCCCATGAATTTAATCCTGGTACTTGGGAGGCAGAGGCAGGCAGATCTCTGTGAGTTCAAGGCCAGCCTGGTCTACAAAGTTAGGCAAAGACAACAAAGTCTACACAGAGGAACCCTGTCTTGAAAGACCAAAACAAAAAACCCACACTATTAATAACTGACCGAGTGTGGTGCCACATATCTTTAATCCCAGCACTCAGGCGGACCTCTGTGAGTTCAAGGCCAGACTGGTCTACAAAGAGTTCCAGGACAGCTAGGACTACACAGAGAAACCCAGTCTCCAAACAAACAAAACTCTGACATCCTTGATGGTCGTGGTGGTGCACACCTTTAATCTCAAAACTTGGAAGGCAGAGGCAGGGGGAAATCCCTGCTGAGTTCAAGGCCAGTCTGGTCTACAACTGAAGACTTCAAATTCAGTTCCTTGGCTGGGCATGGTGGTACAAATTCAGTTCCTTGGTGCAGCAGGTGTTTGAGGCCATCTGAGATGTTTAATGTCTGTGTATTGCAGATCTTTGCATATCAAAGGCTATACAGACTCAGTATAGGAGTCCAGAACAGTGTGGCCCTATAGACATGTGGATGCAGACTGGTAATCTCCCCACTCACATGTATGGAGGCAAAACAAGGCTAACAAAGGCTCAAAGACAGCCTGGACTGCATGATACTTTAAAATAAAAATAACAAGAAAATTGAATGTAGCTTAAACCCCTATCTCTATCAGAACCTGGACATAAGAGAGAGATATAACTACTGGCCACACAAGGGTCACAAATGAAAAAAAGCTGGGTGTGGTGGCAGAGGGATTTAATCTCCACAGTTGAGTTCCCAGGATACCCTGGTCCAACTCAATGCATATAATTGTTTCCAACAGTGCCCGAAGCCACAAATTCTGACCCCCCTCTCTCCTAGATGAGAGAGGTGTCTGAAGTTTCCCATTTCTTCAAATCCAGAAGTCACCGGTTCCTGTTTATTGCCAGCAAGAACAGCCGAACTGCTCGGGGTAGAGCAAGCGCTTGCAACACAGATGGCACATTATCGTCCCAAAGGAGAGGGTCTTGGGCTGCCTGATAGCCTTGAGTGTGTCCATGAGCTGAGCACAAAGTTGGGTAAATCTCTCTATAGAGACGTCAAACATGTAATAGCACTCCAGAGGGGCCGGGTATCGCTCCTCATTCATCTTGCTCAGTTTGGCCGAGTGCTGCAAAAAGTCCATCAGGATGGGCATGGAGAAATAATTGTCATAGAAACCAACTCTGGTGAGCTGGCAGCACTGGCTGAGGGCAGGAATGAGGTCAGCGAGTTGAGGGTCCGTCATCCTACAACCCTTCAAGTCCAGGGACTGCAAAGTGTGTGCTGTATTCTCTAGGAGAACGCAGAGAGGTGTAAGATCCAAATCCAGTAAGACCACACCACTCAGGTCCAGATGTCTTAGCTGAAAGAGCTTCTGACACTGGGAGATGCCATCCAAGTCTGACTGCGAGATTTGGCAGTATGTGATGGAGAGGGTCTCCAAAGGCGTCATCAGGCACCTAGGGGCAAACAAAGGGTTTAGTTCAGACAAAAGGTATTGGCGTGTGTATACTGAGGTTTTACAAGAAGATGGAGACACGTGTCTCAAGATCAGTGTAATTATATGAAGATGTGGGTACCCAGGGTACTACTGTCTGTTGGAATCTGCGGTCAAACCACGCCCACAACTTTCCCAGCTGTGAACTAGCTTGATGCACACTTATTCATTGTTTGTTCCCAGTGACTGGCTGGCCCCGTGCACCACTACATGTTTAAAACGAAAGGGAGAGGTCTGCTCTAGTCGCTGACCCAGCTGGCCATCCTTGCTTACCCGAGGACCTGATTCATGTGGTCTCTGAGAAAGTACATGCCCGCCGTGGAGAGATGCTGGAGGCAGTTGAGACTGCAGAACTGAGAGAGGAACTTGCTGATGTACTTCTCTTCCTTGTCCCTTGTCCTGTTGCTGACCACGTAGTGGCCCGACAGACTGAGCCTTCGAAGATTTCTCATTTTGCCGAAGTAAGGAGTAAAATGGGCCAGCTTGAATACGCTCCACTCCACGTTCACGTCTAACTCCTCCACGTGCTCTGCCGGGAAAATATTCAAGATCTGTCTGATAATGCAGAGAGACACGTGCCAGAGGTGTATCTTCCTACAGCAGAACTCTATGGAGTCCTTCCTCTGCAGGGCCCACTGCAAGAAGCATGTCTGTTCCTTAGCTACGCGGATCCCAATGTGAAAGTCGGCGGCCACCGTCAAGCGCTGCTTCTGCGCATGCGCATGTCGGTGAGAGCCCTTCGCCACTTGCTTCGCCTCATCCAGGCTCTCTGCTGAGCAGCCACCATCCTCTGCCCCAGCCCAGATGCTCCAGAAGTCATGGTGCTCCTTCCTCAGGTTCAGAACCTGAAGTTTTCCCCTCCTGTGGGTAAAGCATGTGAAATGTCAGCTACATGACCAGACCCAACGCTGAGGCAGCCTTTACTACACACTTCTAAACTCTGCTCTTCCGCCTGCCCAGGTGTGTGTTTTTCAGCCCTGAGTGTCTAGCCTACATTCACGCATGCTATGGAAGCTTTCCCTGAGCGCCATGTGCAGACCTGACTACGTCCTTTTCCTAACTTGCTCTCTGTTTTTCCTTAGTCCTGTATTTAGTGGTCATGGGAACGCCAGGGCGGCTCACTCCACTGGGCGGCTGCGGCTGCTCTAAGATCCAGTCTACAGTCAATGTCCTTAGTACAAGCCAAGACTGGCTGTCAAGGCCTCTGCATCCTGCCTGATGATCCCGCCGGAAGCCTCCCATGCACGGGTGAAGAAGCCATTCTCCTCGACCCCACAGGCTCTTCCCTGTACGCCACGAGCTCCATCCTTCAGTTCTGGCTTACTGCTTACCTGGGCTGAAACTTTCTTTTCAGCCGCATGTCTACTCCTGCCAGCACAGCCTGGAAGGTTTCCAAGTCAGGGGTCGTCATCAATGCCCCCACAGGGAGACAGGGGAAAGGCCAGGCTGCCACCATTTGCTGTCGTGATCTTAGTGTGTCTGCCAGTGAAGGCCTCCTTGAAGAGTGCTGGGAAGAGCTCCACAGGCAGGTTCTCCACATGGGAAATGGCCAAGGCCTCATCTCTGAGCAGAGCCTGCCTTGCCAGCGTCAGGAGTGTGGGTGGGATCTGAACACCCATCCTGCAAGGTCTTCTGTCAGAAGGTGCCTGGGGAAGTATTCAGGTAAGAATACATTGTCACAATAAAGCTTAGAAAACTAGCCAGGTGGTGGTGGCCCACGCCTTTAATCCCAGCCCTCGGGAGGCCTTTAATCCCAGCCCTCGGGAGGCAGAGGCAGGCGGATGGCTGTGAGTTTGAGGCCAGCCCTGTGTACAAAGCGAGTCCAGGACAGCCAAGGCTACACAGAGAAACCCTGTCTCGAGAAGAAAAAAGAAAAAAGAGAAAACTTCCTCACCATCACCAGAAGCACTCAAGTCAGAGTTACTGCTCTGGGAATGGCAGAGATGGCAACTTAAGCCATTGTCCTCAAAGACGGTCTCAAAGCCAAACTCCCTCACTGGCATCATGGGAGCCCCTCTATCACCCAAACGAGAACATGATTTACAGGTCAGAACACCTCTGTATGACCCTTCCTCAAAAATAAAGCCGGGCGTGGTCGTACACGCCTTTAATCCAAGCACTTGGGAGGCAGAGGCTGGCGGGATCCTGGTTTCCAGATCAGAATATCTTATATTTGACCCTTTAGACAGGGGCAGGAAGATAATCTGTGAGTTCCAGACGAGCCTGGCGTACAAAGCCAGTCTAGGACAGCAGAGACCACACAGAGAAAACCAAAAATCAAACAACAACAAAGAAAAAAAAAAACAAAAAACCACACAGGAAAACACAAAACCAAAAACAACAAAAAAAGCCATTCATTGTGGCTCGGTGTTCAATTCCCAGCAAGAAGATGAAGACAGTCAGTTCCTACAGGCCTTCCTGGGTCACAGACGCAGACCACATCCAAAGAACAAAACTATTTGTAAAAGATGCAAATCGAAGCCCAGTGTCTTCAAATGTGATCATCTGAAGAGACAGAAATCACAATTTCTGGTTCCATCTTGGGGTATTGCATGCCTTTAATCTCAGCACTCTCCAGGCATGGTGGGGTACGCCTTTAATCCCAGCACTCCAGAGACAAAGGCAGGCAGATCGCTGTGAGTTCGAGGCCAGCCTGGTCTACAAAATGAGTCCAGGATAGTCGGGAGTATTACACAGAGGAACCCTGTCTGATCTATCTATCACTACTCAGGAAGGAAGAGGCAGCCGGATTGCTGATCAAAGCTACACAGAGAAAGTCTGTCTCCAAAGAAACCAACCCCCGCTCCAAAAAAAAACTTAAATAAAATAAAGGTCTTTACATCAAACTGCCAAACAACCCAAGGGAAAATAATTACTTACTAGGTCTGAGCACCGCCGATAGGCCTCTGGATCTCAACAGAACCAGGAAGTTCCTCCAAGTTTCAGGTCTCTGTTTCCCTGGCTTTTATATGCCTTTCTGCCTACCCTCCCTATTGCAGCCACACCTTCAAACCACAAACTGGAATTTGATTGGATGGTTCAAATTCCTCAGGAGAAAAGCCCCCACCACACCTCTCAAAAAACCCTTGAGTAGATATAAACATTCCACTTGTTAATTAATTACACAATACTGATGTGTTGATTTGTTCTTTCTTTTGCTTAATTCTTTTTTTTTTTTTTTTTTTTTTTTTTTTTTGGTGGTGGGGGGAGGCAGGTCGTGTTTCGAGACACGGTCTCTCTGTGTTATCTCTGGCTGTCCCTGGACTAGCTTTGTAGACCAGGCTGACCTTGAAACACACTGTGATCCCCCTGCCTCTGCCTCCCTGGTGCTGGGATTAAAGGTGTGCGCCACCACGCCCAGCTAGTTTCGAATTTGTTACAGGGACTGGGTCTTGCTCTGGAGCTAAGGTTGTTTTAGAATTCTGATTTCTAGCAATCCTCCCGCCTCTGCATCCTTCTTCCTACTATGATTGCTGTTGTGACTCACCACGCCTGACTGAATTTTAGTCATGTGACCAAAGTAAAGTCAGGCTGAGTTTGAGTCAGCTCAGGGTATTATCTGATGATATTAATAAGCATAAATAATTCAGAGATATTATTGTCATTGGACCTTGGGACAAACACCTCATCAGAGTCAGGAGTGTGTTCTGGAGATCAAAGCCTGAACCCGATACTCTGTCTGTGAAGTGCAGCAGCAGCTACTCAAGAGGTTGAGGCAGGAGGATGGCTTGGTTGCATTAATCTTGTGGCCAGGGGTGTTGGGGATGGACTCAGTTGATAGAGAGCTACTCGGCATGCACAGAGCCCTCTATCCCACACTCCTTGTAGCAGACATTGGGGGCCTGCCTGTAATCTCAGAAGTCAGTTGGAGGCAGGCAGAACTCTGAGTTCAAGGCCAGCATGGTCTACAGGACAGCCAGAGCTACGTAGAGAAAATCTGTCTCAAAAAAAACAAAACAAAAAAACAATGAGGCTGGGCATGGTGGTGCAGCCCTTTAATCCCAGCACTCAGGAGGTAGAGGTTGGCTGATCACTGTGAGTTCAAGACCAGCCTGGTCTACAAAGTAAGTCCAGGACATCCAAAGCTACACAGAGAAATTGTCTGATGGCAGGGTGGGGGTAGGGAGGGGGGAAGGGGGTGCAGGGGACACAAGAATCAGGAGACAGGAAGATCAGCTCAAGATCACCTTCAGCCATCTTGTAAACTGAAGTACAGCCTGAGTCATGCCAGACCTGCTTCCAAAATGGAGGAAAACAAAATAGAGTAAAGGAAGCTCTGAGGGCGACACTGCCCTTGGCTCCCTGGAAAACAGAGAGTGCTCCAGGAAGAGTCAGCCCAGCATACTTGCTTTAGGAGATGCAATCTAGAGTGGGCCCTGAGCTAGAGGCGTGGCCTCAGCAGCAATAAGCACACAGAGAGTTGTAGGACAGGTAGGGCTGCTACCCAGAGAAACCCTGTGTGGGAAACAAACAAAACATAGTTAGCCTAGTATGGCACACACCTTTAATCCCATCATTAGGTGGCTCTCTGAATTTGAGGCCAGCCTGGTCTAAAGAGTGAGTTCTGGGATAGCCAGGGCTACACACAGAAACCCTGTCTCAAAAAACAAAAGAGTAAAAAAAGAATTGTTTTGGGGAGTGCCTGGGCTGTTACACGGAGAAACCTTGTCTCAAAAAAAGGAAAACAAAAGCAGAACAACAGCAACAAAATTTATCTTGTTTCTTCCATTTCTTGAGACAGGGTTTCTCTGTGTAGCCTTGGCTGGCCTCGAACTCACAGCAGTCCACATGCCTCCTACTCCTGAGTGCTGGGATTAAAGGTGTGCGCTACCATGCCTTGCTAAAAAAAGGAATTTTAAAGAAAAAAATGAAGAGAATTTAGGAGTCAGTGAGATAGCTCAATGGGCAAGGGCACTCGCTGTGGAGCCTGATTTTAACAACGGGACCTACGAACGAGGTGTAAAACGAGAAACTGACTTCCGGTTCTAGCCCTTCCGCCTCCACGTGCCCTCTGTCCTGCCATCACTTCAAAGCACAAATGAAGGAATGCATTAATCATGGAAAGAAAAGCAGGAGAGGGTGGTGTGGTGGTGCACGCCTTTAATCCCAGGGGAGGCAGAAGCAGGTGGATTGCTGTGAGTTCGAGGCCACCCTGGTCTATAAAGAGAGTCCAGGACAGCCAAGGCTAACACAGAGAGACTCTGTCTCAAAGAAGAAGAAGGAGGAGGAGGAGGAGGAGGGAAGGAAGGAAGGAAGAAAGAAAAGCAGGAGAACTGGTCCAGGTTGCTGGTGCAAGTTTCAAAAGATTGAAGAATTGTTGCCACAAAACTAAGTCTAGCCTAGATTACATAATGAAATTCTGTCCCACCCAACCAAGCACCACAATGGGAGCCTCAGCCACTTGTTTGATGAATGAAAATGGGTGCAGATTAACAGCCGGGCGTGGTGGCGCACGCCTTTAATCCCAGCACTCCGGAGGCAGAGGCAGGCGGATCGCTGTGAGTTTGAGGCCAGCCTGGTCTACAAAGTGAGTCCAGGACAGCCAAGGCTACACTAAGAAATCCTGTCTTGAAAAACCAAACAAACAAACAAACAAACAAAAACAAAACAAAACAAAGGCCCAAAACAACAGACTAGCTGCTCTGTGGGTGAAAAGAAGAGTTTATCCCAAACTGCCAAGGCTGTCTGGGGGGAGAAAGCAACAGGGGAAAGATTATCAGGGTTGATTGCAGCCCAGAGAAGGGGGCTTGTGAGCTGGGCGTGGCTTCTGAGCTGGGCGTGATCTGTGATCTGGGCGTGGCTTCTGAGCAGGGATTGAGGAAGCCTGCAGGCTAGCATTGATCTTGACAAATTAATAGGCACCACACTCTTATGTTAAAAGAGGGGCCAAGATTTCCTCTTGCCAGAGAGAAAGGAATGAGTCCCTTTTAAGCAAGCAGGGATTTTCTTCAAGCCTTGGAGGGAAAGGGGGCCTTTGTCTAAATGCCCGCTGTGGAGTAAGTACTATTTTGGGTGACCAGACCAAGCCAGGCTTGGTGTCACACTCTGAACAGAGATCTATGCGCCCACGCTCCTTGAGTGTGGGAATTAAAGGCTTGTGCCATCAAGTCCATCTTAAAGGTTTTTTGTTTTTTGTTTTTTGTTTTTTCCCAGACAGAGACTCTCTGTATTAACCTTGTCTGTCCTGGACTCGATTTGTAGACCAGGCTGGCTTCAAACTCACAGCGATCCGCCTGCCTCTGCTTCCCAAGTGCTGGGATTAAAGGTGTGCCTGGCTAAGTTTTTTTTAAAGAAATGTTTTAACTATTATATAAGTCTGTTTTTGAATTTTTATATAATTTATTATCTTTTTTATATGTATTGGTATTTTGCCTGCATTTTGTTGTTGCTGTTGTTGTTGTTTTGGTTTTTAGTTTTTCTTTTTTGTTTTGCTTTGTTTTGTTTTTCAAGACAGGGTTTCTCTGTGTAGCCCTGGCTGTCCTGACTTGAACTCATAGAGATCCTCCTGCCTCTGCCTCCCGAGTGCTGGGATCTGCATGTATGTTTGTGTGAAGGTGTCAGATCCCCTGGAACTGGAGTCACACAGACAGTTGTGAGCTGTCATGTGGTTGCTTGGGATTGAACTCAGGACCTCTAGAGGAACAACCAGTGCTCCTCAACCACTGAGCCATCTCTCCAGCCCCTATTACATAAACTTTTTTTTTTTTTTTTTTTTTTTTTTTGGTTTTTCGAGACAGGGTTTCTCTGTGTAGCCTTGGCTATCCTGGACTCGCTTTGTAGACCAGGCTCGAACTCAGTGATCTGCCTGCCTCTGCCTCCTCCTGGGAAGAGTAATTTCTGGCCAGGTGGGCAGGGTGGCGCATGACTTTAATCCCAGCACTTGGGAGGCAGAGGCAGGCGGATCACTGGATTCGAGGCCAGCCTAATCTACAGAGTGGTTCCAGGATAGCCAAGGCTACACAGAGAAACCCTGCTTCAAAGAGCCAAAAACAAAAAACAAAAAGAGTAACTTGTGGTCCAGACATTTACATAAGACTGTGCTGCCTTTTAACTTGTCAAAGTCAATGCTAAACTCCAGAATCCCCCAGTCCTTGCTCAGGAGCCCCGCCCAGCTCACAATTCCCCCTTTCTCCAGGTCCCATTTAACCCGGAAAAATCGTTTCCCTGTTGCTTTCTCTATGCTTTTCCTGGAAGAGAGCCTTGGCAGTTCGTTTTTTGTTTGTTTGTTGTTTTGGTTTTTCAAGACAGGGTTTCCTTCTGTAGTCTTGGCTGTTCTGGACTCACTTTGTAGACCAGGCTGGCCTTGAACTCAGAGAGATTCACCTGCCTCTGCCTCCCGGGTGCTGGGACTAAAAGATGCCACGCCTGGCACCTTGGCAGTTTTGGAATAAACTCTTCCTTTTCACCCACACAGTGGCTAATCTGTTTTGTTTACTGCACCTGTTTTCATTCCTCAAACCCAGGACAAACAGCTGAGGTGCCCATTTAACACCCACCTCCCATGGTTGGTACTTGGTTGGGTGAGACAGAATTTCATTATGTAGTCTAGGCTAGGTCAGTTTTGTGGCAACCCTTGAGAAGTTTTGTTTTGTTTTGTTTTGTTTTGTTTTGTTTTTCCAGAGAGGGTTTCTCTGTGTACCCCTGGCTCTATGTAGGGAATATGTAAAACAAAGAAGAGAAAGTACGGTAAAAGAACATATGTTGGCAGTGATAAGTGAAACGGTGCTTGCTGTGATAAGAAATGACGTAAGTTGCTCTCTTACCCCCTTACTCCTTTGTCTCTGTCTCTGTCCCTCTCTTTCTCTCTCTGGGGTACCCCTCCTCCTTTCCTTCTCCCCCATGCTCATTTAATAAACCTCATATTTTTTTAAAAAATGACATAAGTTGTCCAGCTGAATATAGCAATAAGCATAATGTAAAATGAGTGACAAAACCCAATTCTTGATTGGTTAAGAGGGGGTACAACTCCTCCCAACACAGATAGGGTACATAAGCTAAGTACAAGACCACGTCAGGCTGGCCACGATGGTTAGCAACTAAGACCACACCACTGTGCTCATCAAGTTGGACACAGGTCCCCAAGTCCAAAGACCCATTAAAAACCAGACCAGAGTGCTGGAGAGATGGCTCAGAGGTTAAGAGCACCATCTGTTCTTCCTAAGGTCCCAAGTTCGATTCCCAGCAACCACATGGTGGCTCACAACCACCTGTAATGAAATCTGCTGCCTTCTTGTGGTGGGCAGGCACACGTGTGCGCAGAATACTGTATAAATAATAAATAAATCTTAAAAAAGAAAAGAAAAGAAAAAGAAAACCAGACCAGACCAGACCAGGGCCCAGACCTAGAGAAGGAAGCCTACTGTGGACCCCTCAGCACATGGGGACAGGTCATGAGCTTCACCTGTGAAGCCATCAACCAGGCTACAGCTGTACTCAGCAGACTAGGAGAGGTACTGGGATGTCTAAGCAAAGCGTGATGAGTATGTGACTAATAAAGCACCTGTAAGCCGGGCGTGGTGGCGCACGCCTTTAGTCCCAGCCCTCAGGAGGCAGAGGCAGGCAGATCACTGTGAGTTCGAGGCCAGCCTGGTCTACAAAGTGAGGCTAAGACAGCCAAGGCTACATGGAGAAACCCTGTCTGGAAAAACCAAAAAAGAAAGAAAAAAAGAAAAAAGAAACACCTGTAAAAGCTCAATACTTGTCTCCTTGAGGTTCTTCCCGCCCTTGACTGGAGACAGTTGGCGTAGTCAGCAGGATCTGATCCTTGAGACTCATGCTCAAAAGAAACCCTGGAGCTCCCATTAGTATCAATATCTCTGGCTGGATTTAAGCTACTGCTAAGTCTTTGTTACTTTAATCAGTATTATAGCCCAGTCACTGAGGTGAGCAGAATCTTGACCTCGAGGATCCACCACACATCAGAAGGCAAGAGCAAAGGGGAAAGCCTGTGTCTGAAGACTGAACAAAAAGAGTGGGGATCGGGGCTGGAGAGATGGCTCAGTGGTTAAGAGCACTGCTTGCTCTTCCACAGGACCGGAGTTCAATTCCCGGCACCCACATGGCAGCTCACAACTGTCTGTAACTCCAAGATCTGACACTTTCACGCCAATGCACATAGATTAAAACTAAAATTTAAAAAAATATATTAAAAAGAGTGGGGATCTGGACCCAAGAGTCAAAAAACCAAACTGGCTAGCCAAGTGGCTGGCTCGAGGGCAGATCAAACCTTAACCCAAACAAATAAGGATTGGCCCCCACCCCCACCCCTGCCCCATGGCAATTAGTTTGATACGTTAGAAAGAAGCACGTTTAATTTTTATAGCAATTGCCTATAAAATTGATTGAAAAATGAACAAATTAATGTCTAAACTTAAGAGTATGAACCCTAAAGATGGTCCTGAAGAGATGGGCGCAGATGCTATGGGAAGAGTGCAGAAGGATACTAACACCACTGTTACTAAAAAGACTAAAGCCAAGAAAGTAAAATAGACATACCTTTAACCTCAGTGGTGGAAACAATGGTGGAGAGGGGCAGTAAACAAGAAATTCCCTCTATATTATGAAGACTGTGGTTGATTTAGACGAGAATAGACTAATGGGCAAAAGGCTAGCCTTAAATGCATCAAGGAGGTGGAGAGAAAGCAACCCCTTCAAGGGAATGATGGGTTCCTACAGCACACAGGGTCGTCCCACACCATCACTGCCAGTGACCACCTCCAAATTCACAACTTCCGCAAGGAGAAGTCCCTTTATGGGAGGAGGAGATGAAATTATAGAGATTAGACCATAGACTCCTCATGAGATTCAACAACTCGGGCAAGATTAAGCCCAAAATGGTACGAAGGATGCTTCGTACATCCTTCAAGCTCTGGGAAAAGGGAGCAGATACTATAATGCTAATTAATCTCGAGATGGAAAAGATTAAGAGTATAATTATGATGCACTAGAGCAAGTCCTGGATGCTGGTAAAGGTAACACACATCCACTGATAGACTGGATCGCAGCAGCCTGGAGGGACGCTATTCCATCATTAGATCTAACACAAATCGAGGCCTCAGCAAATAGAATTTATTACACTATATAATATAGTTAGGAAGGAAGTTTGATATATTATGATATATTTACAACCAAGCTGCCACTCAGGCTTCACCCTAGACAGCACAATTCAGGAAAATCATACTCAAAGGAGCATCCCAGCACGTGGGAATAGAGCATCCCAGCACGTGGAAGTGGCCCTATCGGGTCCACCTCAAGGTTGTCAGACAGTGGCAGAGGCCATTGAATTTTTTAAAACAATATAGAGAACTAGACAATGAAAAAAGTGGTTACCTTACAGGTGAGCAGAAAGACACCCAAGCCTAAATTTAGATTTAAGAACTTAAGACCCGGGGTCTGGAGAGATGCTTCAGAGGTTAAGAGCACTGGCTGCTCTCCCAGAGGTCCTGAGTTCAATTCCCAGCAACCACGGGGTGGCTCACAGCCATCTATAGTGTGATCTGATGCCCTCTTCTGGTGTGCAGGGGTACATGCAGGCAGAGCACTGTATACATAATAAATAAATAAATAAATAATTTTAAAAAGAACATAAGACCCTTTGGACAAATGACATAAGGCAATCAGCTGACAGACCTAACACACCTTTCCCTAGGGAGTTTGGTAGACCCAAGTGAAACCCATTCTCAAGAAACTATGCCTAAAAAATCTTTTTTAGGCAGAGGCCTTAGAGCATCCCAAGAGCTTCCACAAACCCCACAAAGACCGCGTTTTATGGAACGAGGAAGGTGGACGCCTCAACCCATACCAAATTGGAAGCAAAGATTTCAGAGAAACGGATATTAGCTGCTACTACTAGACCATGTGTAGCTTTACCACTAATCCTCCCCAATAGTAAGAAAATTTTAGTAAAAAGGTTACTATCACTAAGAAAGTGTCTGACTGATACCCTATGAGCATATACAGGGGGAGGTAACACCCCTCAGGAACAGTCATAAGGGAGGGGAATAATGGGAAAATGGGGGTGGGGAGGGAAGAATGGGAGGATACAAGGGATGAGATAACCATTGAGATGCAACAAGAATAAATTAATAAAAATAAATAAATAAATAAATTATAAATAAATAAATAAAAGAAAGTGTCTGACTCCTATGGGATAAACCTCAGGAGGGAGCCTTATGAACTGTTATTCAGCTTGTCTCCAAATACAAGCAGCTCACTTACCTTAAACCAGAAGACACTGGCATTGTTGTTATTATTGTAAATATCCTATATATGAGTGGCTATGGTAATTGGAATATCTTTACCAAAAATGGATCCCTGACACCTGTTGGGTTCTATTGCCATAAGTTCCCACGGTCAGCAAGTAAGTTCTTTTTGTTTGAGAAGACCGTCTGGACTACAGATGGAGCAGTAAGATCTTGGCGCTCCCTCCTAAGACAGAAGCTGGTGGTACTCAGATCCACCGTACCCATCCTAGAATGGGTAAAGGCACCAGCTGAAGCAGGGGCTGGCATAAGCCATGGGAGGAATGCTACTGCAACGGAAGTGGTACCTCTCTGAGTTCCTTCGAGGCCTAGCCCTGACTGCAAAACGGTCGGTACCAATGATGTCTGAGTTGGTACTACAAAGCCCTGTGACTCAGGTGGACAGATTCATACCCCCACCTCTTAACATGACCCTTCCCCAGAAACAGGCACCAATAGGGCATTGGAGGTCAGGGGAATATTCCCCTTCACTGGTTCATGCCTAGTTCGCTGGTGGTTCTGCAACCACCAAGAGCAAAGTGGTCTTTTGGAAAGCAGCATTCCTGAGGCCAGGGGATGGAATGGTCATTCTGGACCAAGGCGAGACAAACTCAGCACAACATGCTGAAGTAACAGCCACGTTATTAGGTGCCAGACAATCATTAAAGGGAAACAAACCAATACCCTATTTATTGACTCATGGTGCATGGCTAACAGAATTGCAATATGATTAGGAAAATGGAGATTAAATGATTGGGGAAATTAATGGCGAGGGTATCTGGTCTAAGGAAGCTTGGCAAGAATTAGGTACAATTGGCAAACGGATTGAGATTAGAGTGTATCATGTGGATGCACATCAGAAGAAGGATGAGCCTCAGACTAAATATAACAATGAAGATGACAAATTGGCTTCCCTAGCAATAAAGTTGAAGGCAAAATATCAGAGTATGCCAAAGGGAGACATAGAGTGCTGATGAAAAGAACATGGCATAAGGATATAACTGCACCAACAGAAGTGGTACCCATCACCCACTACAGGAGAAACTTTACACATACATAAATTTTTAGGACATACTGGCACCCAAGAAACCAACATATAGTTGGTTCAAGGAAAGGAGCTTGAAGGTAGCTTGGAGTAGGTAGGGTCAAAGCAGCTGTAAATACATGCCAGGAATGTCCAAGAGATAACAAAAGATTTTCACACAATTACAAGGGCACAGGCTCACATAGAATTAGATTCAACAAAATATTGCAAATGGGTTTTATTGGCACACTTACTAAATTTAGAGAAGCATGCGCATTTGCCACAGTGGGTATATGGACTAGACTGAGCCCAGCAAGGGCAGGACCAGCACCCACTCAGAAATTAACCATATTTATGCTATGGAATTTGATTTCCAATTTTGCACACCAGACATCATACAATCCGATCAAGGCTCACATTTTACTGGCAGGTAATACCAAGATTTTGCTAAATTGATGGACATGTGATGGGAATTCCATAAAGCATATAATCCCACAGCTGCAGGATCAGTTGAAAGATTTAATGGTCTACTAAAAACAGAATTAGAAACAGCCCCCAAAGACAATTTGGCACAAATAATATTGGTAGCCTGTCTTGAACTTACTAATAGACCTAGATTAAATAGAGAATCAGCCATAGATGAAATTCTAAGATTAACTGCAGATTTAGATTACCCTGAACCAGATAATAAAACAGTAATTAGACCATATACATGTGTCCACAGGAACAAGAAGAACCAAACACTGGAAAGGGCAGAAATAATTGCTCCAGGACAAGGAAACACCATTTGGCTAACTCAGGGAAGATTGAAAACTATCTAAACTGGAGGACATTGCATAATGTGTCTGTCATGCACCTTGCATAAAGCTGCCTATTACACAGTGCTCAGCATCCTCCTTATTGCGTACCCTATGTTCCCCACAGTCAATTTCACGACAAGCCTTTGCAGAAAGATGTACCAAGCCCACTTGACTGCTGCATCCTAGACTGCAGCCAACTGGACTCCGTATTGGATAGAACATCTACCTCTTTCTGTTAAGGGTAGCCCATAATGCCCACAGTACTCCTGATATTAATTGACTTCACTTGCCTTACTATAGCCAGGAGACCAGTCTTTCAGTCGATACAGTGAATATATTTAAAATAATCACAGAGTGAAAGGGTTTACTGCAGGATGGTAGCTATGCATATTATTCCAACCACTCCACTGCTTAGTGATGGGTTAGAAGAACCCGGCTACCAATACACTGAAACCTCACTCACTGTGGAAGAGCTGGAGTTTGATGCCTCATACGATTGTGATGAGGATGGCGTTGATAGTATTGCTAATAGTACCATTCCACAAACATCCAGAATAACTATTAACTCAGGCAAACCCATGAATTGGACATCATGGCCTGGTTTCAAAACACCCTTGGCGATTGTAAAAGGTATACCATCATTGCCCAAACCTTGGGGGAAACAGATGCCCCATAGATTTACAATCAAATTTTGACAAATTTATTTTATTTATTTATTTGGTTTTTCAAGACAGGGTTTCTCTGTGTAGCTTTGGCTTTACTGGACTCTCTGTAGACCAGGCTGGCCTCAGAACTCACAGAGATTCACCTGCCTTTGCCTCCCCAGTGCTGGGATTAAAGGCGTGTGTCACCACCACCCGGGGTTTGACAAATGTCTTTCTTTTCTTTTTTTTCTTTTTTCCGAGACAGGGTTTCTTTGTGTAGCCTTGGCTGTCCTGGACTTGCTTTGTAGATCAGGCTAGCCTTGAACTCACAGTGATAAACCTGCCACTGCCTCCCAAGTGCTGGGATTAAAGACGTGCGCCATCACACCCGGCAGACAAATTTCTTTTTTAAACACTTTTTAAAAAAAAAAAAAATTATTATTATGTATACAGTGCTCTGCCTGCATATACACCTGCAGGCCAGAAGAGGGCATCAGATCACATTACAGATGGTTGTGAGCCACCACGTGGCTGCTGGGAATTGAACTCAGGACCTGGGGAGGAGTAGACAGTGCTCTTCGCCACTGAGCCATCTCTCCAGCCCCAAATTTCTTTTTCTTTTTATTTCTTTTTTTTATTAATTCATTCATATTACATCTCACTTGTTATCCCATCCCTTATACCCTCCCATTCCTCCCTCCCTCCCGCTTTTACCCTATTCCCCTCCCCTATGACTGTGACTGAGAGGGACCTTCTCCCCTTGTATATGCTCATAGGGTATCAGGTCTCTTCTTGGTAGCCTGCTATCCTTCCCCTGAGTGCCACGGGGCCTCCCCCAGCTCCAACTTTCTTAATGGCACTTTTAATGTAACTAATTGGCTATGTGTTTCTGACTTCCCAAATTTACCCTGGTATGGTATTTTGACCTATTATCCACATATCAATGAGTCTACCAGAGTAATAACCAAACCCTTTCCTTCTTTCAATGAATGGTTGCCTATCTTAGCATTGGGTACTGAACATTACAGATATTTAGTCCTTACAGATATATTACCACAACCATGGCAGATCAATTTAAGTTAAAAAACATAACAACAACAACAAAAGCCCAGATTTAGTGCGCATACCAGACCAAGACACATAACAGCTTTCTAGTTGCGCTGTGTGCATAAACAGGCAAGACTTGGTTTAATTTGGCATGGAATTGCATCTCCAGGCCCTTAAACCCAGTTCTGATTCCCTCAAAGGATTCAACCTCGTCCCTAGGGGGTCTCGTGTTTCAAAATGTTTCGGGTGGCACAGCGTAAATGGGATTATGGCCTGAGGATCGAAATATGTCAGCTGTAGCTAAGGTGACTGAGGAATCCAAAGTCTCAGACACTTGAATTTTTAACTACACAAGAATTCCCATTTTCTTTAATAACCTATGTACCATAGGCCTCTCAATGTTGAGGGCCTATCACTTAATGTGAGGAAGGCAGGAGCCAAACGCCAACTAGGATATAAACCACTGATACAAACAGTCAGGACACCTCCTTTTACCCAGACTATGGACTACTTCAGCCCATATCAACACACAGAGGTTGTTCATAACATAACTGGTGTATGTTTATGTATGTATGTATGGTTATGTTTAACCTGACGATGTGCGCACAATTATCAAGCATTATGCCAATCTGTGATACTATACTTGATACTAACACATTAGACATTACCATACCATGAGCTATGCATGCAATCTCTGGGACCAAGACCATCCCTGAAAAATATATCACATTCCCTGTGTTTGGCACTAACAAATTGAGGGGAACAGTCCCAACCTACCCTACACCAGCATTCAACTTTACTGGATGGCTTAAGGTTACATATGTTAAACTGATATTACAGTCCCATGTCCTATCAACACTAGCTTGACCAAGTGGACTACAGTCTATTAAGGTTCAATATAAAATCCCAGACCTGTCTAACAGACACATATATTGGTGGAAGAAATTGTCTATCAAACAAAATAATGCCCATACCATCCACCATACTAACTTACCTTACTATTTTTCCTACTTGCTACCAAATCCACAATATAAAGACTGGGTAACGTCTGATTGGACAGCTCGTGAGCCTAAGGTTGATGTGATGGGCATAGCTAGAGACACATGGGACCAAATATTATATTTACCCATGTTTAGAACTGACTACAAGCAATCAGCTCACTCAATTGGCCCGTGTCTGGTGGATGGAGATTCCCTACTAGGGCCACATGAAGGCCAGAACCATACAAACAGGTTCATGATGGCCAACTATCCCACGGGATAGTTAAATCCTCCCTGGGGCAAACCAACCCTTAAGTCAACACCATTTATGGTACCAGGCATGACCTTACCGGTTAGTCTAGTACTCACACCTAGACTGAGAAAAATTCAGCTTACCTTGGCCTTTCAGGCCTTTAAACCACCAAGATCCTATTGGAATAATGATTACTATGACTCTGCATTTCAATATTCCTCACCACGGGAAGTTGGCAGAAAACCCTTGCAGTTCTTAGCACTTGGAACCTTCATGCCAGGAACACTTTTAGGAGGCCAGCACCAGCTGCTGTGCTTGTACCAATGAAGGCTGAAATCTGCCATTTGCCAACTCTATCAGCGTCCACAGCTCAGGCCCTACATGCAGCCTTCTTGAGGACTCTGGATTTCTTGCAAGTCAGTTAATACCATACATACAGAACTGGACATATTTCAAAAAAAAAAAAAACCTTATTACCAGGAATACAACAAGACTTTATATTTAATTACTTCAAATCACAATCTGATTATGTGTCAGATGTACAGAAATAATTTGGCTAGCTTGGAAGTAGAATTAACAACACTATTTACTACAGGATTAGGCCAAAGAACCCCAGAATTTCAGACTATACTAGGCCCTGAAAAAGGATCATATTGTACAGAGGCATATGTGAATTACATTTAGCTCAAGCTTTCCTTGACAACACATATACAGTATGCCATGCTAAAGCAATACCACAGGCATCGGATGTTGAATATATAACCTATGATCGCTTCTTGTGGACAGATATAGACACCACTAACTCCCATCCATATATCTCAGTGGATCAGACTCTTAAACTTGGATTTGACACCTATCTGTAGCCACACATCCTTGACATGAGGTTAACACACACCACATTGGCCGAATCATGGTCTGCTGACATAGTTTTGGACTTGGGTAACTACAACTTCCTCGTCTGCACCTCTAGACCACAAACCATGATTCAGTGCAGTTACCTAAAGGAGAAATATTTCTACACAACCTCCATCGACTTTAATATCACTAAACAAGGTTGCTATATTTTGGGCAACTGCTCCCAAGCCATTGCTAGTAATATAACCATAATGACAACATTAGCTATGGAACAAAAACACTACTTCACATCAGATAGCACGTTTGACTTTGAATTAGAAGACGATCGCTGTACAAACTTTATCCAGAGGACACGGAAAATCCTGCGCATAGCCACACATAGGGAACATCAACTACAGGACGTCCATCATTACCGTCCTCGCTCAGGACTCCATCCTCAGAGCGGCAAATGAAGATTTACATAGTCTTGTAGCACCGTTAGAATGCAACGCTTATATACATAAGGATTGGAATCAGAAAATTACCAAATGCCCCATTTGGGATACCCTAAGGTAGACCGGCTAGATCCAATTTTGTATGTACACCAATATATTCATGGCGGCATTGGTTGAAAGAAGTGCTTTGGGGGTTTGTTTGTTTGTTTGTTTCATTTATTTTATTATATTTGTGTTATTTTTTTAAAGTTTTTTTTTTTCTCTGATTATTTGCAGAAAGTATGGGAAGGGTTCCTTGAGTAAAAAAATCTCAAAGAGGAGATCAAGAGGCCGCGACTCAGGATGTGAATGCGACCTGGGTACCACACATGTTGCTCGAAGTTTCTTCTGTAAGTGCTTTATTAAACAATGTAGTGGACTTAATGATATATTCACTAGCGTATGTAGAAATAGATGCTGTGACTCTAGTTGCTTGTATATTTTGTGCCTCTAAACATGCAAAGTGCCATTTGAAGGGCCCTCAGGATGAGGCTCTTCTGGGGGAACCAAGTCACCACCTCTTCTTTCGTGGACCTCTCAACTCTCAGCGCTCACTATATAGAATGCCATTTATCCAAGCTGGAGCATGTATCTCTTCCTAATTAGCAATATTTATAGATAAAGGATCTCATTTTCAATATGGTTTATATTTTTCCCTGTGGATGCATGCGCCTGACACTTCCTTTGCCTTAGTGGAAGGGGACAGGTATACTAGAACAGTTCCAGCTCCCCATAGCCCTTAGGCTTGTAAAACCTTACAATCTTCTGCTGCGAGGATATTACAAAGTTAAAGAATGCATATTCCAACTTAATGCTTATGTAACCTGGAGAGAGTTACATGGAAGAATCCCTTTCTCTCCGACCAAGAATGAGGAAACTTGCAATTGTTAATCCTTGTCCTGCAAGGCCTGGTGAACCTCCCACCCAGCCTTAGCTGACTCAGGGCCCAGGGGATGGAGTGCAGGGAGCATGTGAAACAAAGAGGAGAAAGTATAGGAAAAGGACATATGTTGGTAGTGAAATGGGAAACAGTGTGCTTGCTATGATAAGGAATGCGTAAGTTGTCCAGCTGAACATAACGATAAGCATGATGTAAGATGAGTGATGAAAGCCAATACCTGATTGGTTAAGAGGGGGTACAACTCCCCCCAACATAGATAGGGTACATAAGCCGAGTACAAGACCACGTCAGGCTGGCCGTGATGGTTAGCAACTAAGACCACACCACTGTGCTCATCAAGTTGGACGCATGTCCCCAAGTCCAAAGATCAGTCGAAGACCAGACCAGACCAGACCAGACCAGATCGGGGCCCAGACCTAGAGAAGGAAGCCTCCTGTGGACCCCTCAGCACATGGGGACAGGTCATGAGCCTCACCTGTGAAGCCATTGACCAGGCTACAGCTGGACTCAGCAGACTAGGAGAGGTATTGGGACATCTGAGTGACGTGTGATGAGTGGGTGACTAATAAGGCACCTGTAAAATCTCAATGCTTGTCTCCTTGAGGCTCTTCCTGTCCTCGACTTGCGACACTATGCTGTCAGCAGAGAGTACATGAGGAGGTGGAGGACTAGAACCAGAAGCAGTTTCTCTGTTTGTGCACAGTGGGTCACATTATTGAAGTCAGGCTCCTTGGCTAATAAGCTTCTTTTTAACTTTTTCTTTACACAGGTTTTTTTTTTTTTTTTTTAAGCCTGGCATGGTGGCGCACACCTGTAATCCCAGCATTCAGGGAGGCAGAAACAGGCAGATCTCTATGGCCAGCCTAATCTACAAAGTGAGTTCAGAACAGCCAGGGCTCAATTAAAGGAGAGAAACCTTGTCTAGAAAAAAAAATCCAGACAGGGTTTCTCTGGGTATTCCTGGCTGCCTGGAACTTACACTATAGACCAGGCTGTTGTCAAAGTCAGAGATTTATCTAGTGATGGGATAAAAGGTGTGTGCCAGCATACCCAGATAAATCAGCCGTTTGTTTGTTTGTTTGTTTGTTTGTTTGTTTCCCAAACAGGGAACCTGTCCTGGAACCAGCCTGGCCTCAACTCAGAGATCTGCCTGCATGCCTGTGCTTCCTCAAGGCTGAAATTAAAGGAGTGAGCCACCACACCTTTCTTTAATTGTAGAACAGCTCTGGCTTAATTTTAAAACAGCTCCTCACTGCATATGTTTGACTGGTTTGGAATTAGCTACTTAGATCAGGCTGGCACTGAACTCACTGAAACCTGCCTGCCTCTGCCTCCTGAATGCAGGAACTAAAGGTGTGCACCACTATTCCTGGTACAGATGCCATATTTTTTTTTTTTTTAAGGTTTATTCTAGGTGTTTTGCCTGGGTCAGAAGCAGGCAATCTCCGGGCACTGGACTTGCAGATCATTTCCAGCCACCATGCAGGTGCTGTGAATGGAAGATTAGCAGGTGCTCTTTCCTGCTGAGGCCACGCCTCCAGCTCAGGGCCCACTCTAGATTGCATCTCCTTGAGCAAGTATGCTGGGCTGACTCTTCCTGGAGCACTCTCTGTTTTCCAGGGAGCCAAGGGCAGTGTCGCCCTCAGAGCCTCCTTTATTCTGTTTTGTTTTCCTCCATTTTGGAAGCAGGTCTGGCATAACTCAGGCTGTACTTCAGTTTACAAGATGGCTGAAGGTGACCTTGAGCTGATCTTCCTGACCTGTCCGGGTTTTTGTTTGTTTTTCGGAGACAGAGCTTCTCTGTGTAGCCTTGGATGTCTTGGACTTACTTTGTAGACCAGGCTGGTCTTGAACTCACAGTGATCAGCCAACCTCTACCTCCTGAGTGCCACCATGCCCAACCTCATTGGTTTTTTTTGTTTTTGTTTGTTTGGTTTTTTTGTTTTGTTTTGTTTTGTTTTGTTTTTTTTTTTGAGACAGATTTTTTTCTGTGTAGCTCTAGCTGTCCTGTAGACCATGCTGGTCTTGAACTCACAGAGATCTGTGACAGAACAAATCAACAAACGCAGTGTCTTGTAAGCTAATTAATGAGAGGAATGTTTATATTTACTCAAGACCTTTTGGGGAGGTGGACTGGAGGAAATTCTCTCTAGGAGTTCTTATTCAACCAATGAAATGATGGAATGTTCCACATAGAATTAAAAGGGTGGAGATTAAACTGCCCAATCAAATTCCAGCTTGTCGATGGAAAGTGTGGCTGCAGTAGGGAGGGTAGGCAGAAAGGCATATAAAAGCCAGGGAAACAGAAACTTGGAAACCTGGAAGAATTGCCTGGTTCTGCTGAGATCCAGAGACCTAGCGGCGGTGCTCAGGCCTGGTAAGTAACTATTTTTCCTTGGGTCATACAGTCTGATGTAGAGACCTTTAGACCTCAAGATGGGACCAGAAATTGTGATTTCTGTTTCTTCAGATGAACACGTTGAAGACACTGGGCTTAGTTGCACATGAACTTTTACCTTGGTCTCCAGTGTCTTTCTGAGGTGGCAGGTTGGCTTCACTGCAGTTGTGATGGTTTGACATGGGGCTTCCTCTGTTGGTCATGGTCTCCTAGAACTGGCCATGTGGCTCTGGGTGGCCTGGAAGTCAAGATGCTCCTGACTCAGCTGGCTTCCTGGGTGTGAGCTTGCTAGCGTGCTCCCTCACACTGTGTGTACTTCATCCCCGTGATCGCTTTTGTTGGCTTTTGTGAGACGAGGGCTCCCACTGTAGACCTGTAGACCACAAGGCTTTGCTCTCCTGGTGGCTCCCCTGCTTCAGACTCAAATCAGTGTGATTGCAGTTGTGAGTTACTCAAATATCTCGACTTAGGCTTCGACTTACATCTTTTAAAATAGCTTTACTTTTTGGATATGGTCTGCTTCTGTGACCCGGGAAGCTTCTGCTGTCTTTTTAATTTTATTTTTTTAATTTTTTTTTAAATTTTGAGACAGGGTTTCTCTGTGTAGCCTTGGCTGTCCTGGACTCGCTTTTGTAGACCAGGCTGACCTCGAACTCACAGCCATCCATCTGCCTCTGCCTCCAAAGTGCTGGGATTAAAGGCATGTGCCACCACCGCCCGGCTGTGAGAAAGTTTTCCACTTTATCTTGACTATATACATATGTGTGTGTGTGTACACATGTATATGTATGTATATACATACACACACACACACATATATATATAATTTTTGTTTTGCCTTTTGAGACAGGATTTCTCTGTGTAGCCTTGGCTATCCTGAACTCACTTGTAGACCAGCCTAGCCTTGAACTCACAGAGATCTGCCTGCCTCTGTCTTCTTAATAGCTGGGATTACAGGCCTGCGCCACCATGTGGGGGGACAATGTATTCTTACCTGAATACTTCCCCAGGCACCTTCTGACAGAAGACCTTGCAGGATGGGTGTTCAGATCCCACCCACACTCCTGACGCTGGCAAGGCAGGCTCTGCTCAGAGATGAGGCCTTGGCGATTTCCGATGTGGAGAACCTGCCTGTGGAGCTCTTCCCAGCACTCTTCAAGGAGGCCTTCACTGGCAGACACACTAAGATCACGACAGCAATGGTGGCAGCCTGGCCTTTCCCCTGTCTCCCCTGTGGGGGCATTGATGACGACCCCTGACTTGGAAACCTTCCAGGCTGTGCTGGCAGGAGTAGACATGCGGCTGAAAGAAAGAAAGTTTCAGCCCAGGTAAGCAGTAAGCCAGAACTGAAGGATGGAGCTCGTTGGCGTTACAGGGAAGAGCCTGTGGGGTCGAGGAGAATGGCTTCTTCACCCGTGCATGGGAGGCTTCCGGCGGGATCATCAGGCAGGATGCAGAGGCCTTGACAGCCAGTCTTGGCTTGTACTAAGGACATTGACTGTGGACTGGACCTTAGAGCAGCCGCAGCCGCCCAGTGGAGTGAGCCGCCCTGGTGTTCCCATGACCACTAAATACAGGACTAAGGAAAAACAGAGAGCAAGTTAGGAAAAGGACGTAGTCAGGTCTGCACATGGCGCTCAGGGAAAGCTTCCATAGCATGCGTGAGTGTAGGCTAGACACTCAGGGCTGAAAAACACACACCTGGGCAGGCGGAAGAGCAGAGTTTAGAAGTGTGTAGTAAAGGCTGCCTCAGCGTTGGGTCTGGTCATGTAGCTGACATTTCACATGCTTTACCCACAGGAGGGGAAAACTTCAGGTTCTGAACCTGAGGAAGGAGCACCATGACTTCTGGAGCATCTGGGCTGGGGCAGAGGATGGTGGCTGCTCAGCAGAGAGCCTGGATGAGACGAAGGAAGTAGCGAAGGTCTCTCACCGACATGCGCAGAGGAGGCGTCTGAAGGTAATGGCAGACCTTTGGCTCAGGTTTCACCTGAATGAACAGCAAGAGTGCCTCTTGCAGTGGGCTCAGGAGAGAAAGGGCTTCCTCCTGCTCTGCTGTAGGAAGATGAAGATCTGGTGTCTGCCTGTCCTTGGCATCATCGAGATCTTCAGTGTTTTCCAGGCAGAGCACGTCGAGGAACTGGAATTGAACATGGTCAGTTGGAATGTGTTAAAGCTGGCGCAGCTTGCCCCCTGCTTAGGCCAGATGAGAAATCTTCGCAGGCTCTCTCTGGCAACCACCTACAGGAACTCCATCAAGTTTGGCAACAGGACAAGAGACAGCAAAGGGGAATGTATTTACAAGTTCGTCTCTCAGTTCTCCAGATTCAACTGTCTCCAGCATCTCTCCATGAGTGACATGTGCTTTCTCAGAGGCCACATGTATCAGCTCCTCAGGTAAGCAAGGATAGGGAGCTGGGTCAGCGACCGGAGCAAGCCTCTCCCTTTTACTTTAAGGATTAGTGGTGCATGGTGCCTGCCAGTCACTGGAAACTAATATGAAGACTCAGGCGACTATAAAAGTTACTCCTGTTTCCATGTGTAGCGAGTCACGGTCTCAAATGCCCACTCATGAAAGGGGAGGGCTTGGGTGGGATAGAGGGTACGTCAGATGTGCTAAGGATGGGTTGTGATTCTTAGAATCATGCCCAACCAATCAAAAAGTGACTGCACAGAGGCTATGATGGAACCCAGATTTCATTGAGCCCTGGATCCCTGGATCCTGTCAGAACTCTCATCAGTTGGAACTTCTCCTGTGTGTTTTCTGGGCTTATGAGCTGACCTGGTTGTCTGCTTGAGAGTGAGGCCGGGAGATGAATTGTGGGGTTGACTTGACTGAGCAGATTCCAAAGGAAGCATCTTAGATAATAACATCCTTGATCATTTGGTCAAACTGACCCGTGGGGCACCTGATTCCTTCCACCTCTGGGTAAATCCCACCCCACACTCTCCAACCTCATTTGCCACAACTAACAGCCTGTCTGTCCCTAGGTGCCTGATGACGCCCTTGGAGACCCTCTCCATCACTGACCACCAAATCTCACAGTCAGACTTGGATGGCCTCTCACTGTGTCAGAAACTCTTTCAGCTAAGACATCTGGACATGCGTGGTGTGGTCTTACTGGCTTTGGATGTTGTACCTTTTGGAGTTTTCCTTAAAAAGGTGGCAGACACTTTGCAGTCCCTGGACTTGAAGGGTTGTAGGATGACGGACCCTCAACTCACTGCCCTCATTCCTGCCCTCAGCCAGTGCTGCCAGCTCACCAAGGTCAGTTTCTATGACAATGACTTCTCCGTGCCCATCCTGATGGACCTTTTACAGCACTCAGCCAACTTGAGCAAGATGAATGAGGAGCAATACCCGGCCCCTCTGGAGTGCTACGATGAAATGGGTAATGTCTCCATAGAGGGATTTGCCCTATTTTGTTCTGTGCTCATGGATACACTCTGGACCATAAGGCAGCCCCAGAGCATTTCCTTTGCTGCATACATCTGCAAAACATGCGGTCAGCGCTGTGTCTATGACCTAGAGTTCAGACTCTGTCCTTGCTTTTAGTAAGTAGGGTAACATGACTTCTGGATCTGAAGAAATGGAAGGCTTGGGACAGACTCTAGGAGGAGGGTCCTTGAGACAACTTGTGGAAGTGTCAAGCATTGCTCGCTGAGAACGATTTTTGACCTTGTTCCTATGCCTGAGAAGTGTTTACATATGCTCTTACCAATAATGTCAGGGCTGCAGTATTGACAAATGGTCCCCCCAAATCTATCTCTTGTCTATTTTCTTCTCTCTCCTCTCAGGAATCCATTTCTTGTCTCTGCCTCCCCCCCCCCCCCCCAATCCTAACTCCTCTCTCAAGTACCATTTGATTTTGTTGGCAGGCCCCTGCAGTCTTGTGGAGTCAGAAAGACAAATGTGCGTTTATAAGTGGCTTCTGTCAGAATAGGATAACCACCTGCAAATCTGCATGCTCCCCCTCAGGTCTTTATCAGTTATCATCCTCACTGCCAGGTTCAGGAGAGGTCAATGTCCCCAGGGATGAGAAGAGACTGGTATTCAGGTCAAATTGGCATTCATAAAATGAAAGTTTTTTGTTTTGTTTTGGTTTGGTTTTCGAGACAGTGTTTCTCTGTGTAGCCTTGGCTACCCTGGACTCACTTTGTAGACCAGGCTGGCCTCGAACTCACAGAGATCTGCCTGCCTCTGCCTCCCAAGTGCTGGGATTAAAGGGGTGCGCCACCACTACCCAGCTAAGGTTTGTTTGTTTTTTTAACTCGCTTTACATCCTGGTCATAGCCCTCCTCTGCTCCCGGTCCCACCCTCCCTCTCTACCCTCAGTCCAGGTTAGTTGGCTCTGTTGATCTTACTGTAGAGCTCCTGTCTCCTCTGGGTTCTTCTATCCTTTCCCCCACTCTTCTGCAAGGATCTCTGCGCTCCACCAAACGTTTGGCTATGAGTCTCAGCATGTGTTTCAATCTACAGCCGGGTGGAGCCACCCAGACGACAGCTGTTCTAGGCTCCCATCTGCAAGCATCGCAGAGTGTTCTTAACAGTGTCAAGGGTTAGCTTTCTCCCAAGGGGGTGGTTCTCAGCTTGGACAAGGCACTGGTTGAACAGTCTTTATCCCTGTGCCACCACAGCCGGCTCTATGAAATAGATGATTTTTTTTTTTTTTGAAGGAATGGTTTTTTTTTCTTAAATAAATTTATTTTATTATTTATACAGTATTCTTCCTGTATGTGTGCCAGCAGGCCAGAAGAGAACACCAGACCTCATTATAGGTGGCTATGAGCCACCATGTAGTTGCTGGGAATTGAACTCTGGACCTTTGGAAGAACAGCCTGTGCTCTTAACCTCTGCTCCATCTCTTCAGCCCTATAGGTAGGTCTTGAGGTCGAACTATTTCTCAATTTTCTGAGAAAGCCCCAGATTGTTTTCCAAAATGGTCATACAAGTTTGCACTCCCACCACTTCTTTCATTCATATCTATTGCCTGGGCATTAGTTACAACCCTCTCGTGTGGCTGTTCAGTGATGTGCACAAAAATTTTAAACTAAAACGAGAAACATAGACACATCTTTGTGATGGAAGTTTTTTGTTTTTTTGGTTTTTTTTTTTGGTTTTTTTTTTTTTTTTTTTTTTTTTTGAGACAGGGTTTCTCTGTGTAGCCTTGGCCATCCTGGACTCGCTTTGTAGACCAGGCTGGCCTCGAACTCACAGCGATCCGCCTGCCTCTGCCTCCCAAGTGCTGGGATTAAAGGTGTGTGCCACCACGCCTGGCTGTGATGGAGGTTTTAATGGATGACAAACAGTTAGCATCCAGGACACTTGGGCCACATGTCACCATGGACCCATCAGTGACTGAAGGGAAAGAGAAGGCAAAGTGAACACTGTTTTACAATTTTTTTCTTTTTATTTAACAGAGTCATATACTCCAGCCAGGCACTGAACTCTTGATCCTTTTCTCTCACCTCAGAGAGGTCGCCACCATCAACTACTGTATCCAGCCTGCATGCCACATGTTTATAGGGCCCTATTTCTTTGGATTTTAAAACTCTATGAAGTAGCTGCAGTGTATTAAATGTGTCCCAATAATACATACGTCCCTCTGCTGCATAAAACACTTATTTTACCAAAGAACTGTATGTTAAGTCTTCAGTTGTGGTCTCTACTAATTTTCTTTTTTTTTTTTTTTTTAATCTTCCTAGGAGCTGGGCATGGTGGCACACGCCTATAATCCCAGCACTCGGGAGGCAGAGGCAGGCGGATCGATGTGAGTTCGAGGCGAGCCTGGTCTTCAAAATGAATCCAGGACAGCCAAGGCTAACACAGAGAAACCCTGCCTCGAAAGACAAAAACAAAACAAAACAAAAACAAAAAAACCTCCTTAGTCCTAACCGTTATATGCCCCATTTTCTGTATAGTATGATATCAATAAAGCAATTTTTTATTGCTCTGCTTTCTTCTTTGGAATAATTGTCAAACACATAGAACACGGGCTCTAACTGTCATCGCTGTCGTTCTCTGAATTCCATTAAGTATCTAAATGTGAAGATTTAGATCGTCAACAAATGCTCAGAAGTAAGGTGAACACACTGTGGAGAATAGTGTCAGGCAGGGCCACGTACGGACATCTAGGTCAGCCCAGAACACAGAGTAAAGTGTTGTCTTAAAAACAAAAAGAGAAAACAACCCACAGACTGAGAGTGGTCGCTCACAGGCTAAGAACACATGCTGCTTCTTCAGAGGACCAAAGTCTGTTTTCGGCACTCGAGTGGCTTTCAACTGGAACTCGGACTTCAGGTGACAGGCCCACTTCTGTCCTGCGTGGGTCCCTACCTTCACATCCACAAATCCATACAGTACACATATGTATACACCTAATTTTTAAAAATTGAAATAAAGTTCATGTTCCACAAATTAGAAACAGAAGAAACACTGCCAACTCATTCTATGAAGCCACGGTGACTCTATACCTAACGCACACAAAGACTCAATGGCAGAGAATTTCAGACCAATTTCTCTCATGAATATTAATGCAAAAATACTCAATAAGGACTGGAGAGATGGCTCAGAGGTTAAGAGCACTGGCTGCTCTTCCAGAGGTCCTGAGTTCAATTCCCAGCAACCACATGGTGGCTCACAACCATCTATAATGTGACTGAATGTCTTCTGCCCTGTAAGTATACATGTAGGCAGAACACTATATACATAATAAATAAATAAGTCTCTAAAAAGATACTCAAGGCCAGGCGTGGTGGCACACGCCTTTAATCCCAGCACTCAGGAGGCAGAGGCAGGAGGATCGCTGTGAGTTTGAGGTCAGCTTGGTCTACAAAGCAAGTCAGGACCTTTAGAAGAGCAGCCAGTGCTCTTAACCTCTGAGCCATCTCTCCAGCCCCCATAAAATACCTTTTTAAAAGTGACATCGTAGAGCATAACCATAATTTTTATAAGATAAAACCAAATTTTAACAGTGTAAACAATCCAGTGTCTCTAAAATCAACCCCAAGTACGTAATTTTCATGTTACAAAATTTGGTTGATACAGATGCATGGAAGTATAGCTTTAATACCTCATTAAAAAGCATTGCCTTAAATCTTATTATTTATAAGTCTGGTGTTTGGGCCAGGCATGGTGGCACACGCCTTAATCCCAGCACTGGGGGGGGGGGGCCAGAGGCAGGTGGATCGCTGTGAATTCGAGGCCAGCCTGGTCTACAAAGTGAGTCCAGGACAGCTGAGGCTACACAGAGAAACCTTGTCTCGAAAAACAAAAATAAATAAATAAATAAAGTGGGAAATCAGAATGGTAGGAAACTATACTAGCATGAAGGCTTAGGATGGAGTAATTATTGCACAGCATTGTGCTTGAGGCTAATTAAATAGATCCTGGTCTCTGCATGTTTATTTGGGTAACTGCTGATTTCACTAAAATAATAACTCAATATTAAATATTAATAATCTTTCAACAAAAATGTTAAATGCTAAGGGTAAAAGATAATAGAGAAACTGGGACTCTCTGAGTTTGGCATCCTGCCCAGAATGTTTTTACACACAAGCCCCTGTTGCAAATGCTTTGCGCAGATGCAGCTCCCATAGTGAACTTACGTACAGCCCATCGCCAAGGAGTCCAAGGAGTGACTTAGGACTAAAAGGGACCTTATTGGTGGCTTCATCTGGTTACTACTTACCACCGATCTCCGTGAAAGGCCCACCACACCAGCTCCCACTGCTCAGCCACCTACTCCTCCCCAGTGGGTAGTGGCCCTGCACTCACCATGTTGAGGTTTCTGGGCTTGCTGGAGCTCAGATCACAGCACCCAGCAGCAGAGCTCAGAGCACATCATTCATAGTTCAGGCAGCCCTGGGCTTGCTGCCTGTTTGATCTAGGCAGCCTGCAAGTACCCGGCTTCAAGGGCAGAGCCAGTTTATCAGTTTTTGCTGCCTCAATTTCAGTTGCCTTTTTTTTTTTTTTTTCCTGAAAGTCTTTGAAATGAGTTAGAACTAATGGCCAGCAGATGAAGTTTGCCTTTTTCCTTAGAATACAAAACAGAAAACAACATTTAAACAATTAAACAAAATTACAGACATAGAAACAAAATTCCACAACATGACGACCATAAAGCAGACAAATGGGCAGACAGGCAAGTCAAAACGACATTGTCTCTAGATTTCCACAATATATGGCCTGGCTGAACAGATTCTGATTCTAAGGGTAACACTGCCAGGGTCCCCAAGGAGAGCTGAGGTGGGTACCTACCATGAAAACAACCAGAAAGTTCTTGGGCTAGATGGTGTGTGTTTGAGGATGGCTAAAACAAGGAAGGAATAGACCATGTGGTCCAGCATCTATCTAACCATGGGATGAAGGCCAGTACCCAGAATGACACACTCAGGCCTTCCACTATGTACTGACTGAAGCCTGCCGCCTTCACTGTGGACTATGCTCAGGGCCTTAGGGCCTTTCTTCACTGTCAAGCAAAAATCCAGTGAGACTAGACAAGTCAGCATGAAAGATAGAGGAAGGACTAACACAGGCAAGGTCTGGCAAGATGCCTACAGGCTCACGGGCTCCTGCCATCTCAGCACAGAATCCTTGCCGTCCAGTGCTTCACGCTGACCCTGACCCACAACCCCAATGCCATGTGTTTCCTCCCTAAGCATCCCCTACTGGGTTCTAAACAGACAAAGGTGAGTATGGTCATGCACACCGGTAATACCACACCTGTGGAGCTGAGACGGGGGGATTAAGGCGAGTCCCAGCTCATCCTGGGCTGTACCAGAAGGTGTCACCTGAAGAAGCAATCTAGACTTGATGGGGTTAGAAGTAGGGTGAGCACAGGGCTCTCTGGAGAACTGTGAATGTGTGGGTTCGTTCCCTTCGCCTTTTCCCATCAATCTCCCCTAGCTTACACATCTGCTGAGAAAGAAATCTGAACCCATTCTCACTAGCTGTCAGCCCACAGCTGGCTCCCTGGCTTAGTGCCCCTTTCCAGAGCACCAGCCAGAGCGTAGCTCTATTCTTTTATGCCAGTGGTTATATGTGCCCTCTCACCAGGACGAGCAGACACAAAATAATGTCCCAGTATTCTCACGCATTCAGCACTGTTAAGCCACGAGTGGCTACAGAAAGTGGGTGCCTGCTAATGTCTAAAGGAACAAGGCTTTCTCTGCAGAGAAAAACTGACCACCCTTGCATGAGCATCTGGTCCATGTGACTCCCTGGGGAGTAGGCAGGATCAAGCTGCAGCTTCTGGAGTCCTTCAGAATCGGGTATCTTCAAGAGAGACTCAGTGACGACTCAAGGCTTCTTCCCTGGGGAGATAAAGACGCCTCCCTTGTGTTGGAGAGAAGGGAGCGGGCACACGTGGCTGATGAAAGGAAGAGGTTGAGCAGGGGAGGGAGCGCTGTATAGAATACCCAGCCACTTCCTGCATATATGCCAGGTCCAACCTTTCTTAGAGTTTTCTGTCGTTGTGAGAGGACAGAGCCCAGACCTGATGCTTGATAGAGTACATTCATTGAAGCTTCCATGATATCCCTTACCGAGAGAGGTAGATCAGTCCATCCAGGAGGAATTCAGGTTCATCCCAACACAGAAGGGCTTCTTCCCTCTTATCCCAGGCTAGCCCACCGCTGCTTGATTCTCCCTCCCGGTCTTGAACAGTAATAGTAAGAGAACTAAAGGTCAGTTCCCCCAGAGTCAAGGGGAGGGATGGCTGATTCCCAGGCAGACCATGTCCTGCCAGGTCCTGGAGAGTGGGTGGGGCCCAGTGTTCATCCCTATGAAACTTCGGGAAAACAGATGCTGGGAAAATAATCTTGGAAAAGATGTCCTTTTGTGTCAATGCTTAAGAGACCCTTTATTACCATGACGGGAACTATCTCAGGGCCTTAGTATGTGTTTGGAGGTAGGAGGACAATTAGTAAAAGTAAATTCTCTGCTTATACCATGTGTGCTCCTCAGGTATGAAGCCCACGGCTTCAGGCGTGGAGGAAGTCTTTCACTTGTAGAGCCACCATACAGTCCCTTTATATCAGATTAGCCTCAAACTCACGGCAATTCCTTGGCTTCAGCCTCTACACATTGGGACCAAAGACATTCACCACTGGCTAAAACTGGGTGAGCTTTTACTTACATTTTCAGAAAATCCTTAGGCAAATGTGTAGTTCTTAAAGGCTTATTTTTATTTTAATTCATGTATATTTGTCTGTGTGAGTGTACAACATATGAGTGCCAGTACCTGGCAGCCCAAAGAGGGGGCCACTCCCCTAGTCTTTGGCTTTGTTTTGTTTTTTTGTTTTTTTGTTTTTTTGTTTTTTGTTTTACAAGACAGGGTTTCACACTGCAGTTTGGCTATTATCTTATTTTGCACTTTTCTCCAACTAATTACTTAACCTAGTACATTTGAATTCAGACTCATTCACACTCTTAGTGCATGGGCACAACACAACTGGGTCCTTTGCCTAAATATTACACAAATATCCTCACCTTTGTTTCTGATAGAGTCCAGGTTCCCCTGTGCAACTTCACAGTCTCAGTCTCTACAGTCTGCATTCCCATTAGCATCCTGATCCTTCACACTCCCAACAGAACTGTCCCTTAATCTTCTTACAACATTCTAAGCTTTCCCTGGTTCACTGGTCTATACTCTTCCATTCTTTCTCTGCAAACAAATATGGACGAACAACATGATCGTGTTGAGTCATAGCAACATCCATGATTTTTGGTAAAGATTTTCCCATAAGTATGACCAAATATTTACCTGACAAGGAGAGTGGTGAGGGATTACTTTGGCTAGTGATTTGAGGACATGGGCTACCATCCTGAGAGGCCAGGGCGGTGGGATCATCACACGTGCTTGCATCACATTAGACCCAGGAGAAGAGATAGTCTTTCATCCTTTGTTCAATTAATGTGTAGAATTCATGAATCTTATGATTAAAAGGTTTACATTTGTAATAAACCATGCAAATGCTTTTCAAAGTGGCTACAATACTTAATAATCCCACTGACAACAGGTGAAAGTCCCACACCCATCACACTCTTATACTGTCATTCATAGTAAGTTAAACTCCCTTACTGATGTGTTATAATATTTGTTTAGCTGTTTAGTTTGTATTTCTCTAAGAAACTAACACTTCACGTGTTTATTTACTAATAACATATTTTATGAAGTGTTATTCAAATGTTTTATTCAATTTGCTTCATGTTGTTTTTTTTTCCTTTGTACCAAGGTGGAAGATTCTTTATGTATTTAGGATACAATTTTTTCATTAGGTAGACATATTAGAATTTTTTTGTTCTGTGTGGTTGTAATTTAATTTTTCTAAATGTGATTTTGAAGAAGCGGGACTTTTTAAAATTAATTCAATTCAGCTTCTTGGTTTATGCCTGAATATTTACTGCATTTGATGTTCTTATTGGCCAGGTAACCATTTTAAGTGACTGTCTCAATGGGACTCATTAGTAGAGCTGGAGAGTTTTTCTCTTTGATGCTTTGTAAGTGTAATACTAACAAGAAACTACATCACATTCCAGAATGTTCTCTGTTCATTGTGGGGCTCCTGTCGTCTGACGTTATTTTCTTATTCTTATCTTCAGACAAGAAAATCTGAGTGAATGGAATACTACTCAGCTACTAAAAACAAGATGGAGATCACTGTTTTAAGTAAAATAAACCAGAATCAGTAAGAAAAAATATTTCTGTGAACAAATGGACCATAAATCACTATAAAATAACCAAAATTCTTTACTATTTGCACTTGAAAAAAAAACAAGACAGGGTTTCTCTATGTAGCCTTGACTATCCTGGACTTGCTTTGTAGACCAGCCTGGCCTTGAACTCACAGAGATCCACCCTCCTCTGCCTCCCGAGTGCTGGGATTTAAAGGCGTGCGCTGCCACCACCCAGGCCAGTCCCCTAGTCTTATAGGTGGCGGTGAGCCACCTGAAACGAAGCTGAAAAACTAACGTGGGTCCTCTGGATAAGCAGTAAGTACTCCTAACCACAGGCAGACCTCTCTACCTCCCAGGGCCGATAGCTGTGATCTTTCTGTGGTGCTGAGAAGGAAGCCTCCATTGTCCAACATGCTAGTGAATTTCTTTACTAATGAAGCTCAGTTCCAAACTACCAATGAAATAATTCAACTGTCAGAAAGTAGAATTTCAGCCAGCAGAGTCTTTTTGTGCCTCACCCCTGTACTTAGGATGCTGAAGCAAGAAGACAAAAATGAGTTCCTTAGCTGCTCGGTGGTGACACCAACTTTTAGTTCAGCAATTGGGAGGCAGAGGCAAGTGGATCTCTGTGAGTTCAAGGCCAGCCTGGTCTACAGAGTGAGCTCCAGGACAGCCAGTGCTACACAGAGAAACCTTGTCTCAGAAAGAAAGGAAGGAAGGAAGGAAGGGACAAAGGAAAGAATGAAGAACTGAAGGAAGGAAGGGAAAAAAGAAAGAAAAGAAAGGAAAACAAAACAAAAGAAAATGAAACTAGCTCCCGATCAGCCTGAACTACACTGTGAGTTCCAAGTGACTCAGTGTATCCATATAGGCACAACATTGAAAGTTCAAGGTGACCCACGCTACTGAGATACATCAAGACAAGGCTAGGATTGTAAGACCTGGTTTTCATCAACAATAAAAAGGATACAAACACATTTGAAATGATATCTTTGAGCTTGGCTTGGGGGCTTGCAGCTGTAGGCCCAGGCCTACGAGTGGAAACCTGCCTCTAGACAGATGGGTTGGTAGGTTGTAGAATTTTAATTCAGAACAGGGCTGCTCTGGCAAGAGAGCACATCTAAAGACCTAGGTCTGTGTGGTCTGGCTGGGATACAAACATGCCTTTAATCCCAGGAGACAGAGGCAAGCAGATCTCTGAGTTCAAGAGCAGCCTGTTATATAGGGCAAGTATCAGGTAAAGAAAAGCTTAGGTCCAGGTGTGGTGGTACAGGCCTTTAATCCCAAACTATGAAGGTAAAGTAGTTTGTAGAAGAAAGGTCCCAAGTTTGAAAGTGATGTCTAATTGAGTGGCCAAAAAAAAAAAAAAAAAAAAGATGAGTCAGAGAAAGCTTTGACAGACTAGGGTATGGCCAACTCTCATGAGGAAAAAGGAGAAAGAAAGCTTCTTAAGGGAGCAGCACAGAGAAAAAGGAGAGGAGGCAGTTTTATTGGGAGTTTCAGGGACACGCTGAGGACAGAACACGCTAGACACAGGCGATGACAGAACCAGCCAGAGATGGAGGAGCAGCCGGAAGATTAGAACAGATTGCTGAGGCCAAGCAGAGCAAACCAGAAGTTGAGAGAAAAGCCAGGTTGAATAAGTGATCTGGGAAAGGAGTTTGAGCCTGTTAGTTCAGTTGAACCAGCCAGCCAGAGCTCAGAAAGAGCTAGAAAGGGTGAGCTCATTCAGCAGTAAGTCTCAGAGGCTAGAAACATTCTAGGCCTAGAGTAGATTGTATGGAGGCTAGAAGCTTCCAAGACAGCAATGGCATCAGGTGAATAACAGTTACACTTATATTATATTGATATATGGTAGAGAGATAGAGAGATAGACAGATTGATTCTGAGTAAGGGTTTCTATTACTGCAACAAACACCATGACCATACAGCAAGTTGTGGGTTTATTCCGATTATACTTACAGATCCGCAGTCCATTGTTAGAGGAAGTCAGGACAGAAGCTCAGGCAGGGCTGGGACCTGGAGGCAGGAGCTGGTGCAGAAGCCTTGGAGAAGTGCTGCTTACTGGCTTGCTCCCCATGGCTTGCTCAGCCTAACTTCCTTTTGTTTTTTGAGACATGGTTTCTCTATGCAACAGTCCGGGCTATCCTGCTCTCACTTTTGTAGACCAGGCTGGCCTCGAACTCACAACGATCCACCTGCCTCTGCCTCCCAAGTGTTGGGATTAAAGCAGCCTAACTTCTTATAGAACCTAGGGCCATCAACCCAGGCTTGGTACCAACCATAAAGCCTGGTTCCTCCCATACTGGTCACTAATTGAGAAAATGCCTTACAGCTGGATCTCATGGAGGCATTTCCTCAAAAGAGGCTCCTTCCTTCCTTCCTGGTGACTCTGGCTGGTGTCAGACTGACACAAAACCAACCAGTACAGCTAGCTAGCTAGATGAGAGGCAGGTTAATAAGTCTGGAGACAGTGGTTCATCATGGCAATCTCACTGGGACAAGACAAAAAGATCAGGAGTTTGCTGGGCATAGTGGTGCATGCCTTTAATCCCAGCATTCCAGAGACAGAGGCAGGCATATCACTGTGAGTTTGAGGCCAACCTGGTCTACAAAGTGAGTCCAGGATAGCCATGGCTACACAGATAAACCCTGTCTCAAAAAAAAAAAAAAAGCCAAAACAAAACAAAATCAAGAGTTGAATGCCAGGCTAGAGGACATAATAATAAAAAGAAAATTTTTAAGAGAAAAGGAAATAAATATCATAAGCCCTCTTCCCTCTGCCCTGTGTTGTCTGCTCTTTCCCATCAGCCACTTCTGACAGGTCCACGGTGCCTTGTGGCCTGAGTGTCCTGGATGTTAATTGTCTGTGATCCATTAAAACCTCCATTAGGAAGGTGTATCTAGTTGATTACTTCAGTTGAAAATGTCTGTGCACATAACTGAACAGCCAAGAGAGTTGTGACTAATATGCAGGCAAAAATGAAAAATAAAAGAAGTGTCACAAAAGCTTTCATTTTATGGATGGCAATTTGACCTGGGCCTTTACTTTACTCAATAGATAGCAGTGTTGTTTTAAATGAAAATCCCATATCTTTGTATTTTACCAATAAAGACTTAGGAGTCAGATGCTGGAGTGAAAAACCTGCTAGCTCAGAGGGGCAGAGAAAGAACCCAGCTGACCGTCTTACTCAGCTGACATCTCGATGGAAAAGGCCCAAATGGCTCACCAGATCAGCTGGCAGGCCAAGAGGAAAAGGCCCAAAAACCAAGGCCAAAGGCTTGCTAGCTCAAAGCCCAAAAAGCCAAAGGCCAAGGAGCTGAAGAGCTCAGGAGCTAAAAGCTAAAAGCCCAAGAGCTCCTTCTACTTCTTCACTCTGTCCTAAACACCCCTCAACTCAAAGTCCCTCCTACTGTTTAATCCCTGTCAGCTGGTTTCCTGCTCCACCTCTTGACCTAGGGTGAACTTTATTAAATCCTGTATACAGAAAGCTCTTGGAGTAAGGGTGTGTGCTAGGGCTGGCTGAACCATATCTTAACCACCTGTTTACAATAAACAGAAAAATCTTGGATTAAAGGTGTATGTTAGAGCTCGAGCACACTAAACAAAAGACAGGTTTTTACAGTTCGCAATCTCAGGGATCACAATGGAATCAAAGATTTTACAACATACCAGTTTGTTGGTTGGTTTGTTTGTCTGTTTCCCACTCATGGAGTCATTGAACTATCCTGACCCTGAGCCTGGCAATGAGGTTAATAACTGAAAAAGCCTGAAGAGGGAGCAGATCCAGCTGTGCCGTTGCAAGGCATAGCCACTGGTTATCCTGTCCTGACAGAAGCCACTTACAAATGCACAACTGTCTTTCAGACTCCACAAGACCCCTGTTCCCACAATCCCACTGTTCTTCCCTGTTCACTTCAGCTTCCAAGATCCAACTCAACATACACCATTTTGTTTCCATTCTGAGCAGCGTCTAAAGCCACAAGATCCCACCCCCCGCCCCCAAGATGAGAGATGTGTCCCAAGCCTTCCATTTCTTCAAATCCCAAAGTCATGTCTCCCTATTTATTGCCAGCAACAGAAAAGTCTGTACCGTAGGCTACAGACACAGTGCTGACCGCATGTTTTGCAGATACATGCAGCAAAGGAGATGCTCTTTGGCTACCTTGTGACCCAGAGTGTATCTATGAACACAGGACAAAGTAGGGCAAATCCCTCTATGGAGACATTACCCAATTCATCGTAGCACTCCAGAGGGGCCGGGTATTGCTCCTCATTCATCTTGCTCAAGTTGGCTGAGTGCTGTAAAAGGTCCATCAGGATGGGCACGGAGAAATAATTGTCATAGAAACTGACCTTGGTGAGCTGGCAGCACTGGCTGAGGGCAGGAATGAGGACAGGAGATGAGGGTCCGTCATCCTACAACCCTTCAAGTCCAGGGACTGCAAAGTGCCTGCCACCTTCTTTAGGAAAACTCCAAAAGGTACAACATCCAAAACCAGTAAGACCACACCACGCATGTCCAGATGTCTTAGCTGAAAGAGCTTCTGACACAGTGAGAGGCCATCCAAGTCTGACTGTGAGATTTGGTGGTCAGTGATGGAGAGGGTCTCCAAGGGCGTCATCAGGCACCTAGGGACAGACAGGCTGTTAGTTGTGGCAAATGTTGTTGGCGAGTGTGGGGTGGGATTTACCCAGAGGTGGAAGGAACCAGGTGCCCCACGGGTCAGTTTGACCAAATGATCAAGGATGTTATTATCTAAGATGCTTCCTTTGGAATCTGCTCAGTCAAGTCAACCCCGCAACTCATCTTCTGGCCTCACTCTCAAGCAGAAAACCAGCTCAGCCCATAAGCGCAGAAAGCACACAGGAGAAGTTCCAACCCATGAGAGTCCTGAGAAGATCTAGGGACATTTCCTCTGAGCTCAATGAACTCTGGGTTCCATCACAGCCTCTGCACGGTCACTCTTGCTGTCATTTACTCCCCGACACCATCCCCATTGTCCCAAGCACTCAGCTCTGCTGGGGCTCAAAACATTTCACCCATGGGAAGTTTGGGGCAGGCTGAGGCTGTTCTCACAGATCTGAGCACAGAGCTCACCTCCACACTGGTGAGTCCCTCAGACTCGTAATTGTTGCTCTTCCCTTCCTGTTCCCTTTCCATTTCATTGGTTGGGCACGATTCCAAGAATCACAACCCATCCTTAGCACATCTGACGTACCCTCTATCCCACCCAAGCCCTCCCCTTTCATGAGTGGGCATTTGAGACCGTGACTCGCTACACATGGAAACAGGAGTAACTTTCATAGTCGCCTGAGTCCTACATGTTAGTTCCCAGTGACTGGCAGGTGCCACGCACCACTAATCCTTAAAGTAAAAGGGAGAAGCTTGCTCTGGTCGCTGACCCAGCTCCCCATCCTTGCTTACCTGAGGACCTGATTCATGTGGCCTCTGAGGAAGATGATGCCACTCAGGGAGAGGTGCTGCAGATAGTTTAGTTTGGAGAACCGAGAGATGAACTTCCTGACACACGTCTCTTTTCTCTCTGATGTCCTGTTGGCAATCTTGAGGGCATTCCTGCAAGTGGGTGCCAGGAAGAGTTTGCGAAGATTCATCATCTGGCCTAAGAAGGGAGCAAGCTGTGCTAGCCTTAACGCATTCCACTCCGTGCTCAGTTCGAATTCCTCGATGTGCTCTGGACGGAAAACACTCAAGATCTCAATGATCCCCCGGGCAGGCAGAGCCCAGATCTTCATCTTCCTACAGCAGAAGTGTATGGAGCCCTTTCTCCGCTGGGCCCACTGCAAGAAGCATGCTTGTTTTTCACCCGGGAGCTGAGTCAAAGGTCTGCTGCCACCTTCAGATGCCTCCTCTGCGCATGTCGGCCATTACACTCACTCACGGGATCTGCGGGATCTGCAGCGTCTCTTCAGGAAGTGGCTCCCCCTGCTTCTCCAAAGCAGGGAGGGAATCCGGAGCTTGGAGAGCGCAGAAAGCAGCCACAAAAGAGACAGCTGAAAAGCCAGGAGCTAAACTTTATTGTGCATTCTAAGCCTTGCGCATTTGGTGTAGAAAGGGGGAGTCTAAGGCTAGGCAAAAGCCAAAAGATCAAAAGGGACCGAAAAGGCAGGACAAAAAGGAACGGCTTTTCATCCTCCTCAGAGCTCTGATGCAGTGCACAGGACAGCCCTCTGCTCATCGGTCTGCCCTGGGCTCTCGAGACTGAAGCTTCCTCTCTCTCTGACTATCCTGGCATGGGGGAGGACGGTGTAGAGCAGTGGTTCTCAGCCTTCCTAACTCTGCGACCCTTTAATACAGTGCCTCATGTTGTGCTGACCCCCAACCCTAACATTATTTTATTGCTTCTTCATAACTGTAGTTTTGCTATTGCTATGGATCATAATGTAAGTACCTGATATTCAGAATATCTGACATGAGACCCCAAAGGGGTTGAACCTACAGATTGAGAACTTCTGGTCTAGAGATACAATGACCTTCAGCTATTGGGGGGGGGAGGTTTGAAACAGTGGGTTCCATTCAACTGTCATTTCTCCAGGAAGTGTAAGCTGAGGGAGGGCAAAGGTTGGTGACAAGAAGAATGGCTTTACTTTGGCAAAGAGATGTCAGGTTTCTGACAAACTGTCAGGTCACCTTGCAGGACACATCAGAACACTGGCAGTGATGGTCACACTTGGACCAGTACGCCTTAGATGTGCATACAGTCTGTTCCCCATCCGGGGTGGGCATGCTGGACCAGTCTGTTTTCTGCCTGCCACCGTTTGTCTCTTTAATTAGCCATTGAGACTCAAGGCAACGCTCTTCTTGTCAGGGTCAGAGCCTGAGACCTGGCAGCCTTAAGAACTCAGGGTCAAATTGGAAAAAAACAATGTCTTCATGGGTAGCCAGCTCAGCTCTTCCTAACATGGGCCCAGTGAAATCAGTTCACCTTGGAAGATATTTGCCCAGGCAAAACTGAGGGACTTTCCTGTGAAACAGGGATGTATGCGTTAGGTCCTCAGGTCTCACACCAGCATCTCAAGCTCTGGTCAGTCACCTAAGGACTGCACGCATTACCTTTCTCACTGTGACAAAATTCCTGGCAAAAGTCACTTAAGGGTTTATTTGTCTGATAACCCAAGGGGAGTCTGTCACTGTGGGGAAGGCGTGGCAGTGGGGTGGGGAGGCTGCTGGGCACATCGCACCATTCACTGTGAGGAGGCAGCGTGCTGAAGCTCTTGTTCAGCGAAGCCTCCTCCTTGTCATGCAGTTCAGGGCAGGCACAGGGAATGGTGTTGCTCACATGAGGGTGAGCCTACCTCACTACTGCCTAATCTAGACAGCCCTCAGGCATGTCCACACCATCATTTCCCTGGGGATTTTAGATCCTGCCTGTATAAACCATCCCAAGGGCCAGTTAGCCTCTTAAGCTAACAGCAAGACTGAAAAGCATCCTTCCAGTTGAATAAAGTACAACCCAACAGGCAGCTGCACTGCATTAGGTACCCAGCGCAGCAGTAAGAGAACTAACAAGAGTCAGGAATGAAGGGCTTTGTTGACCCTCATGGCAGGGAAGACGGTGTTTTTTGTTTTTGTTTTTGTTTTTTGTTTTTTTCTTACCTCCACCTATAGACCCCCTACATATGAAAAGAGACATAATAGATAACAACAAAACAAACAACAAACAAACAAAAAAGAAAATCAAAGAGCATCCTGACAGCCAGGATCTGTATACACTGACCACTGTTTGCTGCAACGTGAGGTTCTCTCATTAGGGCTGGGAATTCCTGTTGTCTATGGATGCAGCCACACAGACACATAAAGACTATTCAGCACTAAATCAATTTAGCTAAAATGTATTTATTTGTAATGTGTTTCTCATGTTCTTCTATATTACAATAATTGGTTTTGGTGATTGTTTCTCCAACCCTTTTTTTTTTTTTTTTTTTTGGCACAAATATATAGTATTTATGTATGTGGATGTGTTTTTCGAAAATATTCAATAGGATCACAATTGTACATGTTCAAAGTGTTTTTTCCTGCCAAATTGTCATGAACAATTTCCAAGCCAGTAAATACAGTTCAAGACTTCTTAAAGCTGGGTGGCAAGAACATCACATGATTAAAAATTGTTTCCCGTGTTATGGAGTCTTTAGTGCCAAGCGCTAGCTCCTTCTTGCACAATTCCAATGGAAGGAGTTGTAACCTATACAAGTTTGTAAGTGTTTATTGACAGGTTGTCTAGCAGTGCACTAGAATCCTACCAAAGAAAGGAACTCGGGTCCAGAGGGCAAGACACTTATCCGAGGCCAGATTCAAGCCATAGCTGATGCCAACGGTCATAACCTGCCCAGGACCCACCATCAGCTGCTGTTCTGCAGTTCAGTCAGTTACCAAGGAGGAAACGACTTTTCCCACGTTAGTGTGATTGATACATTGTCTCAGAACAGCGTTCCAAGCGAGGCAGTAATTGCCATGCACTCTCGTTCTGTCACTCTCCTCAGAAATATGGTTCTTAAGTGTCAAGGACAGTTTTCTTGGCAGAGTGAACATTTTCAATATTTCTGCAGAATAGAATTGAGCTCCTGGGACTTCAGGGTCTTCCTTTCCTCCCCTCTTCATTTTTAACTCACTCCTCCGTACGCTGCGAAGACGTTGTTTGAGTGCTCCACCAGCCCAGCCTGTGTTGTGGGAGTACAACAGCACCAAGTAGTGAAGTGAGGAAGTAAATGCTCGGCCATAGAAACAAGGCTGAATAAACAGCAGGGCTACCAGAAACGCACGTCAGGTCCCCGTGGGGATCCACATAGTCTGTGATACTGAGCTGGCCTTGATGGACGTGTAGATATTCACCTAGTGAGGAAAGCTTTATAGTCACAGAGAGCTGTGTGTGGAAGGGCTCAGTGTCCTGCAAATGATGGACGTGGTCAGAAAGAAGTCTTTACCCTGAGGTTGTCAGAAGTTGCGATGGGAAGTGAGGACCAGGTCACAGAAGGCCTGCCCACAGTCACATGTGAGGTTCCTGTGCCTGTTGAGTTACTGGGATAATCCGGATGAGAGACGAGGGCCTCCACTACGGTACAGAGCCATCGTATGTTAGAGAGATACGAAGGTTGGAGCAATGCCAGCTGAACCTTATCCAGGGTCCTAGCTCTGTTGAGCCTCAAGCTAACTAGGAGACAGCTGACAACCAGGAGATGGGGAAGTTGGTGGTTATCCAATTTCTTCCCAGATTCAAGAGTTCCTGAGATTCAAATGTCAGTGACTCAGGGGCAAGCAAAGATTGTTAAGTGTCCTGCTAATGTCTGTGGGTCTAGGTTTCCATATAGGATAGTATGAGAGCGATCAAAACTTTAAAACTACTTTTTTTTTTTTTTTTTTTTTTTTAGAGGAAGGAGGTTACAGGGTAGGAGTGGGGAGCAGACATAGAAGAGCTGGGAAATGAGTGTGATCAGGGTGCAGGGTGTGAAATTCCCAAAGAGTCAATAAAATATTATGTTGGAAAAAAAAACTTACAAGCCACAAATCTAAGGAGATTAAAATAGAATTCAAGGGGCTGAAGAGATGGCTCAGTGGTTAGGGCATCTTGCTGCTCTGCAGAGGGTGCGAGCCCCATTCCCAGCACCAGGGCAGCTCACAATCACCTGTAACTCTAGCTCTGGAGGATCCAACAAGCACTGCATCTCTCTCTCTCTCTCTCTCTCTCTCTCTCTCTCTCTCTCTCTCTCTCTCTCTCTCTCTCACACACACACACACACACACACACACATCTTAATAAAATAAAATGCAAAGTAACTTGTATTCAGTGAAAAGGTACCCATATTAAATGATGGACTTGAGCAGATATTAACCCCCTAAACTACCTCGTTATCTCACAGTCTCACACCCAATGCCATTGGCTTTAATCATTCCTCTCTGGGCTACTTCCCATCCAAAATAATATAAATACTTGCACATGCTTTCCATCTGAGCTGTTTTCCTCCAGCCACACCGCCAATCAATCCTCAGAGTAAATTCCTCCTGGCCACGTGGCTCATCTTTACAGTAAGCCATGGTTAGTGTACACTAACTCCACCCCCCTCACCTCGCCAGTCTCTCCTCTCCCGTGATCCTTCTGTCCTCTCAGCCCTCAAACCTTCACCATGCCTACCTCACTTCTGCCCTGCCCAGGTGTAGGCACTTTATTGGTCCAACAGGGATTATTTGGAGGCAACATTTGGGGTATGTAATAGTCTGCTTTTAAACAGTGAGAACCTGGGGAGGAGGAATGGCAAGCAATTAGCATCTGAATACATGGTAGCTCTAGGTTAACCCCCACATCTAGCTAACTGACATATCTTCCCTTCCTGTTGCTGTGATAAACTACCCTGGAAAAGCATCTTAAAAGAGAAAGGGTTTACTTTGGTTCTTGGTTCACGTTGAGGTGTCAGTCAATCATTATGGAGAAATCACAGCAGAAGGAGCTTGAGACAGCCAGTCACATTTCCTCCATGGTCAGGATCCCAGCCTAGGGAATGGCGCCGCCTATGATGGGTGAGTCTTCTCACCTCAGTTATCCTAGTCAAAATAACTCCCTCAGGTGTACCCAGAGGCTCATCCTAGGTGACTCTAGAACACACCAAGTTGACAGCTGAGACTAACCACCACACAAATTACAAAGAAAGTCCGAGTGAACAATCTCCAATGGGGTGGGCATGGGACCACTGGCCCATGTAAACAAAGATAAATGTTATGTGAGAATATTTCCCTATTTATGAAATCATCAGTTGCAAGCAAAATGTACTTGGAAAACTTTTCAGTCGGAGGAGAGCTGGTGACTCATGAGAACTGACTAAAATTGTCAGTGTGAGGACCACACGCAGCTTGCACTGCCACCATCAAGGTTTGAAGCAAGCAATATCAAGACGTGAGATGTTGGAAAATTTGACCTTCACTCCTAGATGCAGTTGCACTCAACGTCCCACACACAAGCATTTGATTAACTGGGACTGGGCCCTTGTGTCACTTGGACAAGGGGATGTTGACTACATTTTGGGGGGCTTCTACGTTCTATGGCAGGAAGAATGCTGCACATGGGACCCCAGATGGAGCACGGTTAGGAGGACTCCTTACCCAACTAATCCTACATAGAAACAACAAAGACTTCACAGCTCAAATGGACAACCACTGGGGCTGGAGAGACAGACCACTGGCTGCTCTTCCAGAGAACCTGGGTTTGATTTCCAGCATCTACATGGCTCCTCACAACCATCTGTTACTCCAGTTCCAGGGCACATGATGCCCTTGCATGGCATCCACAGGCACCATGCATGTACTTGGTGCACAGACACATACACAGACAAAACAACATACATACAAAATAAAATAAATTTGAAGACCATTGTTTATCCAATACCAAATGGTCATCCCTGAAAACAGACATATGAATAACATTATAGAGATTAGGTTAATTGCACATATACATATGCGTGTGTAACAACAATTGGTGAACAAGTGGCTGTGATTGTGAAAGACAGCTAGAGGAGGGGGAGGTACGTGGGACGGTTTGGAATAAGGAAAGGGAAAGGAAAGTTGATGTAACTTTATTATAATCTCAAAAACAAATCCCCACCGTTTATCATGCTCTGAACAACCCCCCCCCCCTGCCATGTGGTTCTGCTGAATTCTGCCAATCTTGGCTGGGGTCTCCCTTACAGTTGTCTGGCTACTGACTAACTTCAGGTGGCCTTAGTTGGGGTCACTGCCTCTGCTCTATTTGGAGCTCATTCTAGTCTGACTCTCTGGCACAGTTATGGTGGCACCCCAGGTGTGTGATACCCAGACTTGAAACGGTCTTATTGTTCTGTGCCTAATTAGGCTCTGATCCTGATGGATGTGAAGTCACAATCAGCTGACCTTTCGAGCCTTGACTTTAAAAGTCACTACTACACGAATAACCTCAGTTCTCTACTTCTCCTGTATCAACGTCTGTTTCACACTCTGCAAGATGGACAAAGTCTCTTACCTACCCTGTCACCTGGTCATTGGACTTACTTCCTATTCTTTTAGTATTGTCAGAACTATAGTGTGGTCTGAAGTGTCTTCAGGGTAGGATGGCTTTTTATTAATTAGCATCAAAATACATCAGGCCATCTCCCCAACATGACCCTGTGAAGGGGAGTGGGACTTCAGCCCTTTCTCGGCTTGCTGGCTACCATGAAGTAAGCAGCTCTTCCTGCCAAGTGGTTCCATCGTGATATACTGTAGCATCAGAGGCCCAAAACTACAGGATCAGGTACCTGTAGTTGGGAGTCCTGAGCCAACATAAACCTGTCCTGTGTATGATCTCAAGCAGATTCTTCCCAGCATCCTTTGTCTACAACATGCACGTCAGGAATCCTGCACATGGCCTCTTGCTCTCATAGCCATAAGGGAAAGGTAGCTTATGTTGAGACCTGCCTTCTGCTAGTCCAGAACCACAGTGATCTACACCCTAAAGAGAAAGGTACAGTTACTGTGAACTGGGAAACACCAGGGTAGGGTGGGTAAAAGGAGTGTGACTGTTCTTATAAATGGTTTTCTGAAGTACCGAACAATGCTGCTAGGAAATGCCAAAGAGCCAAAAGAAGAAAAAGAGCCAAAATAAAAATGCTGTGAGGGCCAGGCAATAGGCACAGAGTGAAATACTCGGCCCTAAAGGGGATGTCTTCATCAAATCCCTCCCGTCAGAGATTAGGGAGCGCTGCTGAAGAGGAGGCAGAAAGTGTAAGGGTCAGAGGGGATGGAGGACACCAGGGAAACAAGGCTTTCTAAGCACAACAGGGCTGGTGCAGTGATGAACTCAGAGAGACTGAGACACCACACACACGGCCTGCATGACTCTGCAGCAGATGGGGTCCTAGAGCGGCCATCCATAATCCAGAAGCTATCTCCAATTGATAACCACTTGGGAGAAAATTTAGTTTTCTTCAAGAGAGTAGATGCCAACACAAAACGAGGTCTGTGGCATCTTTGGCGGTTTCTTGTTTCATAATGTTCTGTCAGGGCTTTTTCTCCCCCCTTTAAAAATAATTATCCCTTTTTTCTTTTTAACTTTATTGTTTCTCTTTTTTCACCCTACAAGTCCTTTGAGTATATATGATGGCTTCCAGTTTTGTGTTTTCATGGGACTCCCCAGTGTGAGAACAAGAGGGTCTCTGCTTTTAGATCTTGTGTCTTTTCTTGGGCTCTTTTTTCTCTGTTTCTCTTGTCATATTCAGACGTGTTTGTTTCTGTTTTGCCATATTTTATTGTACTTTATTATTATCCCATGGATGCCTGTTTGTTTTCTACTGAGTGACAGAAAGGGGGGGGGTGTGAATCCGAATGGTTGGGGAGTGCAGGAGGAACTAGGAGAAGTAAAGAGAGGGGAAATAAAATAAGTATATATCAAAAGGTGGGTGAGGGGCCTATTTTCAACAAAAGGAAAAATGCTGTGAATTCTGGGCAGGCTGAACAATCTGGAAGACACAGTAGTATATTGTAGCTCCTTTTCCGCGTTCAGAAGGGGTACCCTCACTGCAGACCCCCACCCACCCACCTTCCAGTTCTCTAGTCGGGATGAACATGTTCCCACACATGTAGTTCCATGTATTCAGACGACTTCAAGTGATCACAGCTCAGTTTTTGTTGATGTTGTTGCTAACAAATGCCCATCTGTTGTGTGTGTGTGGGGGGGGGGGGCGGGTTGCAGGGTGGGGGAAGCTTCCCAGTTCAAGCAACAACACAACACAGTCCAACTGCCCCAGTGACCATACAGCTTTGGTGTGTGTGTAGTTGCTGCCACCTGCTGGCCACCATGCAGAACTCAGTCACAGGATGCCTTCCCAACCCTTGGCCTCCTATCCTAGTACTTCTGCACGTGTGTGAACACACACACACACACACACACACACACACACACAGGTAAGAATGGCTACTCATAGCAACCTGTATCTTTAGAGATAGAAAGAGCATAATGGGTTAACAGCTATGTTGCATGGAGTTGAAAAGACCTTGCAGACCAAAGTTAACTTCCTTTACATTAAAAAAAAAAAAAATCAAATGCTCCTCTTATTGGATCTCAGTTGGTCAGCTGCCTGCGCGAAGAAGCTCTGAAAATTCTCATACCAGAAAGCTTAGGAAAGGGCAACGGGACGTACTTGTAGAATTTCAAGTCATGTCTATGACCCACTATAAGACCAAGTGAATATGTGGCACATCATTGAGAGCTGGTGCGTCTTAAAGGGTCAGGGCAAAGTTCGGAAAACAAGAGTGTTAACACAACACCCTGAATGCTTTAGCATGTCCCCAGTCTGGATGTTGTATGTTGTGCTGGCACAAGCTAGAGTTATCTGAAAGGAGGGAACCTCAACCTCAACGGAGAAAATGCCTCCATAAGATCCGGCTGTAAACCATTTTCTTAATTAGTGACTGATGGGAGAGGGTCCAGCCCATAGTGGGCGGTGCCATCCCTGGGCTGGTGGTCCTGGGTCCTATAAGAAAGCAGGCTGGACATGCCATGAGGAGCAAGCTAGAAAGCAACACTCCTCTGTGGCCCCTGCATCAGCTCCTGCCTCCGGGATCCTGTCCTGCTTGGGTCTCTGTCCTGACTTCCTCCAATGATGAACAGTGATGTGGGGGTGTAAGGCAAATAAACCCTTTCTTCCCCAAGTTTCTTTGGTCATGTGTTTGGTTGGTTGGTTGGGTTTTTCGATGGCCATGTGTTGCATCACAGCAATAGAAACCCTAACTAAGACATATATGTACACTGACGAAACAACCATGTGTTACTACATCCGCAGTACAGAGGCCACATGGGTCCAGGAACTAAGGAGTAAGAACAGAAGTGGTCCGACTTTAGCACCATTCTTTGTGAGTCTAGTTTGGTCTGCAAACACTGATTAGAAGAAGGCAGAGCCGGCGGTCCTCTGAGAGCTCACCTTCTCGCTGTATGGGTTTTCTTTTTCTTTCTTTGTTTTGTTTTGTTTATTTGTTTGGGGTTTTGTTTCGTTTCGTTTTGTTTTTTCGAGACAGGGTTTCTCTGTGTAGCCTTGGTTGTCCTGGACTCACTTTGGAGACTAGGCTGGCCTCGAACTCGCAGCGATCCACCTGCTGACAGCTATATGAAATCTCAGAAATGCTGGCGTATGTACAGTATGGTTTAAGGAGAAGGAGGAGGGGCAGGAAGAGGTTGGAGGGGCTCTCTGAGGTGCATCGGTTCAAGCTAGGCTTGCAAGAATCTCTATTTGGTCTGTCACTTCCCTGTTGAGATGAGGAGAAGGTGGTGAGTAAACGGTCTTTTATGTCTTTCAAGGAAAGTTCAGATGTGATTTAAAAAAAAAGACTAACCCAAATTTTCCAGTTCTGTGCCTTTCAAATGGGAAATTACCCTTGCATGGGTGATATAGAAGGATGGTTAGGGCTAACTATTGAGGCCAGAGTCTAAAAGATGACCCCAAAAGAGATAAAGGACTAAAACTAAGGCAGGGCAAAAGCCATGGGAAAAGCCCAGTCTCCCATCTGCAGTTTTGTAAGATAGAGCTTTAAATGTATAAACCAGTAGAGGGCGCCTGGAAACCACCAGGAAAAAGAGCATGTCTGACTGCTAGAGGGCACCTGGAAACCACCAGGGGAAAAAAAGATTATGTCTGACTGCTAGAGGGCACCTGGAAACCACCAGGGGGAAAAAAGATTGTCTGACTGCTAGAGGGCACCTGGAAACCACCAGGGGGAAAAAAGAGCATGTCTGACCGCTTTTGCAAAATAATCTGAAAATTGAACTGCAGTGTGGATGTGCCCCAGGGGCATGCCCTGGGGACAAAGGTCAGAAAAGTAAGATGGTTCTCAGTTTCACAGAGTCAACACAGGTGATCTGTGACTGCCAGCTGAGCTGGGTGAAAACACAATGAGATGGCCAAGCCTTCCTTTGCAGGGCACCAGCCCTCCTCGTCATCACAGCTGTGCACGTCTGCATGCTGTCTCCTAAGATCCCTTGAGGCCTTTGCAGAGTGTCCCCAGGAGTCCCATCGCCACAGTGACTCTTCTCTCAGAGTTTCTGCTGCTAAAGGAGAGTCACATGACCTCAAGTCTCCCAATCAGAAACACCAGAGGGGCAATTTCAGAAAGAACAGGAAAGAGTTGGTGACTGGAGCCCCTCTTAGAGACACCTGTGGCATAACTGTCAAGTCTAATGACGGAGGAATTGGAAAGACCACAAAAGACCAACAGCAAGTCACCAACTCTCCTTGTACAGTAACTTACTGGTCCAGGTTCTGTTTATAATCTAGATAATAAAGGGAAACTAGTTACAAGAAAAGGCAAAGTTAGCTTAGGAACGTCTACGAACACCTGTCTGCCTCCTTCCCTCCTTCCCTCTGCAATATTTGGAGGCCAAGAGAATTTTCTTTCTTTCTTTTTTTCTTTTTTTCTTTTGGTTGTTCCTAACAGGGTTTCTCTGTATAGCCTTGGCTGTCCTGGACTCGCTTTGTAGACCAGGCTGGCCTCGAACTCACAGCGAGTGACCTGCCTCTGCCTCCCGAGTGCTGGGAATTAAAGGCGTGCGCCACCACATCCGATTTGATCAATAGAATTGAATTACAAGCTGGTGGAGAGTTCAGCGGCTTGGACTTTTCAGAGTCTTTCAGCCAAGCTCTGGTTCTCAAGCGTTAGGACAGCAGGTAGCCGGACAATACTCACCAGGAAGACCAAGCAAGCTGCAAGATGGTTACTTGGACAAAAGTAAAGGACATAAAGGTACCAGCTGATAAGATTTAAGAGAAAATAAAGTCATCAATAGATGGGGGTGTGAAGACACAGTCTTAATAGAAAGTGAAGGCTAAAAAGGTCAGGAGGGTGAGTAAGACAACTGGGCCACTTGGGAGGGCAATGCCCAAGGCATTAACCACAGATCAAAAGAAAATAGACTAGAAACTAAAGACGGAGCTAACATGTGCCAGCCGGTCTGATGTATTCGGGAGCGATTAACATGCACGTAGACTGAAAATGCTTACAACACCATGGGGAAGAGACTGAACAGTGGTTTTGAAGCAGAGTTAATGGTTTGCCTTTGGAACCAGATCTGGGGTTCAAATCCCGGGACCTCTTCTTTGTCATCTACAGAAGTACCTCAGATTGAGTAGTTGAGATGCGCCTTATTCCTTACATGCTATCACCGACATCAGACACAGTAAAGTGAGTTTCAAGTCCTGGGTGACCCTACTCCACCCTGTGATGTCTTTATTGGTCATTGAGACTGATGCAAACACAGGCGTGAGTCAGCTTGTGACAATCTACGCTGTTGCCACACCACACACTTGTGTCCACACAGTGGAAACCCTCTGGTTTCCAGTTGACGTAAGAGTCAGCATTTATAATAGTCAAGATAAGGGCGTCTGTGCCACGGGGAAGTGAGTGTTTCCCTAATGCACCTAGCTTCCTGCTGAGCAAGGTAAGAGTAACTTCTGCCTGACTGCAGTTAGGGGGTGTAGCTTCTTGCTATTTGAAAATGATACTTAACCCTTTGCTGCTACGTTAGGTAGTTACAACCAGAGAGAAGCTGAAAGGCCACTTGAATTGGATACAGAGCTATTTCAAAACGATCTGAAAATGAACAGTTTCATAGGCAGCGAGAATAGGAAAGTGACCTAACCTGTGACTCCCATTTTTATCTCTGTGACAATACCTACCTTATATGATTGTTCTAGTGAAAATACTGATGCATATATCAAAGTTCAGATTAAGAGCACACAAGAGTAACATCTATTGTCTATTGTTTTTTCTTTCCACACACATGCACTTTATACCATTAGGCGTGACCCTGATCTGCTACCACCCCCTTCTCTCTCTGAAACAGGGTTTCTTTGTGTAACCTTGGCTGTCCTGGACTCACTTTGTAGACCAGGCTGACCTCAAGCTCACAACAATCTGCCTGCCTCTGCCTCCCAAGTTCTGGGATTAAAGGCGTGCACCACCACTGCCCAGACTTTTGAAACATTTTTACATCCTCAGATCTTACAAATACTTGGAGTTAAGAAACAGACTAGTGAGCCTCGCGGTGGTGGTGCATGCCTTTAACCCCAGCACTTGGGATAAACGGACTAGCACACAAGCAGTAAAACCATTTCTGTAAAATGATAGTCCATTCATTGTATTTTTTTTTCAACCTGTGCCCTGTAGCTTGTGGTTGTGATTTTTAGTTATCTATAGAAGAATCCACTCACACAAGTTTTCCACATTCTTAGATAAAGCAAAATAGCAATTGGATCATTACGGCACCAGGTAACAAGCTGACAGCCAAGAGAGCAGGTTATATTTCTTTTTTTCCGAAGCATTGAGCTGAGTCAGACTCCATGTGTTGGTGCTTTGACTACTTCTCAGCATATGCATCGAGACTGGCTTTTCCCACAGAGGACAGTGCTCACACATGAGTCAGTGGAGAGCTGTCTTCCTCAGCAGGTCACATGTGGGCAGCCAATCTTTTAGACCATCTCTCTTTCTCTGAAGTGATATTTGTGTGCCTCAAGAAGTGATGATTGGCATCTGTAGATTAATCTTAAATAAGAATTTTTTTTACTTGAGTGGTGGCTCAAAACTTAGCTTGAGTGAAACACTGAAAATATATCTTAAAAGTTGAAGGGATTATATAGGTTTGTGAGATTTGAACCTGTCCCCACCTCCAAAAAATCTACAAAATATCTAAGAGTTTTACCTATTAGAAATAGTAACTTCTGAATAAGCCTGAATTTACTAAGGATTCGGCCACCAGGACTAGACATGAGATTGCAGTGGGTCAACATCCAAGCTGTTGGCTCATATTTATGACTGCCCATGGCAGCAAGCCCTCCCATTTAAAGTATCTCCATGGGCTGGAGAGATGGCTCAGTGGTTAAGAGCACTGTCTGCTTTTCCAGAGGTCCTGAGTTCAACTCCCAGCATCCACAGGGTGGCTCACAACCATCTGTACTGGGATCTAGATGCCCTCTTCTGGCCTACAGGTGTACATGCAGATAGAGCACTCATATACATAAAAGTAAATAAATAAAAATTTTTGAAAGTATCTCCGGGGCTGGAGAGATGGCTCAGAGGTTAAGGACACTGACTGTTCTGCCGGAGGTCCAGAGTTCAATTCCCAGCAACCACATGGTGGCTCACAACCATCTATAATGTGATCTGATCCATTCTTCTGGCCTGCAAATGTACATGCAGGCAGCATCACATACATAATAATAAACAAATAAATCTTTTTTAAAAAGATTTATAAAAGTGTCTCCATTTATCTTTGGGTCTCAGTCATGTCTAACTGGCCAAGAGTCCCCGAGGAAGCTGCCTCAGCAGAGACATGAACCTAAGTTTAGTACTTCTGACATTTGTAAGTGTGACAAAGGGTCTGTGTTCTGTCCAACTCACCTACGGAGAACCAACTTGCGGCTCTTCACTAGCACCTTGCTTCCCTATGACCTCAGTTACTGTGAGCTTGCTTGGTCCTAGCATTGGTGTTTTTCCTGTTCTTCATGCTCCCCACAGCTCTGAAGCAGTCCACAGGAGAGACGCTCAGCTCCTCTGCCCACCACCCTGGGCTCTCAAGACTGGAAGCCTCCTCTCTGTGACTAGAAGAACCACTTGTCTTTGTCAAACAGATTTCACATGTTTCGGATAGCTTGCCAGAACCCTTGTATGACACACTGGAACACGGGCAGGGAAGAATCACACACAGACCAGGAGGCCTCAGTTGTACATAGCTTTTGCCCTTCATTTATATTTAAAACAAAACTTCATTTGAGTATCACAAAGATAGACTGGGAAGGAAAAAGGTGTGTCCCTCATCCCAATGTGGCCAAGGCCCTCGCCTCCAGCCAGAGAAGTGTGTCCGTGGGCCTGCGGTCATGGAATCCACTGGTCTTGCCGTGTTCCCCACCGTCGTAAAGCAGCTGGCCTCATCGAAAGATAGAATGACCTTCTGAAGACACGGTAGCAGTGTGAACTAGGCGGCAGAAGCCTGGAGGACCAGGACAGTGTTCTCCAGAAGGTCAGGATCACTAACACGGGTCCCTGAATCACTATCACCCCTAGCAGCCCACCAGGAAAATATTTGCTTCCTGTTCCTAGAGCCTTAAGTTCCGTTGGTCTAGAAGTTTTGATTGCAGAGTTTCTGCCAGGATCCACAACAAATACTCCATTGACCTGGAAACCAGGACTTCCTGGCCACTTTGGGCTTCTAAAAACAAAAACAAGAACAAAACAACAGCAACAACAACAACAAAATCCAGCCGGGAGGCAGAGGCAAGTGGATTTTTATGAGTTCGAGGCCAGCCTGGTCTACAAAGTGAGTCCAAGACAGCCAAGGCTACAGAGAGAAACTCTGTCTCAAAGGGGAAAAAAAAGAAAGGAATAACACTGATAGGAAGGGTGACTGGCCAGATTCCCATGGAGAAACTGGATTGCTTCTCACACCGGAAGTAAGGAAGATCATGTGCTTCGAATTAAACTCAGGACCTCCAGAAGAACAGCCTTTGCTCTTAACCTCTGAGCCATCTCTCCAGCCCCCTTGTGCATCCTTAACACTTTCAGGTTTATTACGTAAATGGATATTTAGAAATGGAGACACCGGGGTTGGGGTAGTTAACCCGCAAGGTGCTGTATGGTAACTCAGCCACCCCATCTGGATAATGAGCATGTCCATCCTACAGTGTGTTCTTAAGGAGCCTGCCAATTTCCGGGCGCAGATTTTCCCATAAGGCCAAAGAAGTGCTATAACGCTCACATGCGCTCCAGGTTACCCCACCTGTTGAACCAGTAGGAACTTCCTCACTATCCAATCCACCTAAGGCTCTGGTTCGTGGTTCTCCCTCTAAGTGGGTACTTCTGTTCAGATGCATTGAACAGGTTAAATAGGCGCACGACTCTTGGCTAGCGAGTCTCTTGCCATAGACTCTCTTGGATGAGCCGGCCAAGGACCGCACAGCCTAAGACCAAATAAATACGTCTCTGCTACCTTCATGTGGAAGGTGTCAGCCGACAGCTTATATAATTAGTATTTCCAGTCAGACATCTGCTTTCTTTTGTTCTGCTTTTGTTTTTTTTCAAGACAGGGATTCTCTGTGTTAGCCTTGGCTGTTCTGGATACCCTTTGTAGACCACACTGGCCTCAAACTCACAGCGATCCACCTGCCTCTGCCTCCCAAGTGCTGGGATTAAAGGTGTGTGCCACCATGTCCTGCACCAGACATTTGCTTTCTAAAATAAAAAAACAATGAACTCTAGAGGGAAGTTTAAAAGTGCTGGAAGAGTTCATTCTTCAGACATCACAGAGGACATGACCTTCCCTCAGGATAATGTTTCTCTCCCATGGCATCAGGCTGGTCGCTGAAGGGCAGAGGCGTTGTTAGCGGTCAGACACTTTCTACCATCATCCTAGCCTTTAACAAAAGGCTTTACGATTCCAAGTGCCCAGTGGAAACCTGGCCACAACCTGGTCCAGAACAGAGGATAAAGGTTGCTGAGCTTGCTTTCAACATAGGATCTCTAAGCCTGTTTCGTATGCAAGTTTGAAGTTAAACAGAAGTAGGAAAAGCTGGTAGCTTCTCCAAGAGCCAAATCCTCTCAGAAGCCGCAGTTTCTAGGGACTTTCCTCTATCTGCACTTCCAGAAGAAGAGTGCATACCTAAAAGACTGACTCCAGGGAGCTGCTGTGAGCTCCTCCTACAGGGTATTTTCCATAGCCACAGTGACTAGTTTCCCTTCTCTTACGGGGCCCTTAACCTTTAACCCTTGCTTGCTCAGGTTCCCCTCCCTCTTTGTTTCACTTCTGCAAGTAAGCTGGTCAAAGCTTTCCTCGAAACCGACCAAGCTTGGTTCGTCCCATTCACTCCTCCTAACTAGCAGAACAGAGGAGCCTCTCAAAGTTACAACTACAGCCAGGACCACCCAGACCAGCCCACGCCCACCAGCGGCGACAGTCGGGCCCACAGGACTCCTTCGGACACCCGGACACCCGAAGCACCCCCTTCTTATCCGTTCAGACCCATCAAAAAACTCCACAGTTGGCTCCGCTTCGGCTGCCAGGGTGAAACCAGGATTCCAGAAGTACAGGGCCTTGCCCTACAGGTTCATGGTCTCAACAGACGTGGCTGTCTCTTCACATGCGCGCAGCATGGTAAAATCTGCTGAGGTCTTAGAGATGTATTTTAAGGGAATAATTCAGTCACTTTAAAAGGTTGTGGGTGGCGATGGGATGGCCCGCAGCGGCAACACATGCCTTTAATCCCAGCACTAGGGAGGCAGAAGCAGGTGGGTGTATCTCTGAGCTCCAGGCCAGCCTGGTCTACAGAGTGAGTTCCAGGACAGCCAAGGCTACACAAAGAAACCAGGTCTCAAAGAAACAACAACAAACCAACAAAAACAAAAACAATAAATGGTTACTGAATGAAATTCCCCTCTATGCAAGTCGTTTAGTGTGCCCTAAGAATTTCAGAAGAAGTTCTTTCTATTAGCCAAATCCTGGTGTTGAGAGTTAAATGTCCTTAAACCCCAGACAGTGCTGAAGGACACTGTCATTCACCCGTGGGTCACTCATCCACTGATGGACTCAAAGGTATTATTGATTCTCGTGGTTCAGCAAGGAAGGAACCTAGTAAGACTTGGGTCTTGCCTGCTTCCAAGACAGCATGAAGGAAGTCTGAGAGCTTCTGAGACGGCAGTCTGAGCATCCCCAGCACACACAGGATGCTGAAAAGCTGGGTCCTGAGAGTTCGTGTGAAAGTGAAAAACACCTGGTTGACATTAAGGCACTATGCCTCCAAACCACTACAAAGAAATAATCGAGCCGAGCATGGTGGCGGACACCTGTGATCCCATCACTTGGAAGGCAGAGGCAGGCAGATTGCTGTGAGTTTGAGGCCAGCCTGGTCTACACAGCAAGTTCAGGACAGACAAAGCTACATAGAGAAACCCTGTCTCAAAAAAGCAAACAAACAAACAAAAAAAAAAAAAAAAAAAAAAAAAGAAAGAAAGAAAGAAAGAATCTAGGGAGCTGTCAAGAAGGCTCAGTGAATAAGAGCACTCCTTGCTATTGCAAAGGACCAAGGTTCAATTCCCAGAACCTATGTGGTAGCTCATAACTGCCTATAACTCCACTTCAAGGGGATCTTCTTCTGGCTTCTGTGGGCACAAGGTATTCACACTTGGTTCACAGACACATATGCAAGAAAAAAAAACCTACCCATACACATAAAATAAGAATTAAGTTTAAGGGCTAACAAGATGGCTCAGTAGTTAAGAGCACTGTCTGTTCTTCCAAAGGTCCTGAGTTCAATTCCTAGCAACCACATGGTGGCTCACAACCATCTATAATGAGACCTTATGCCCTCTTCTGCCATGTAAGCATGATACTGTATGAATAAATAAATTAATTAGTTAATTAAATCTTTTTAAAATTAAGTATAAAATGTCTTTTAAAAGGAAGACTCTTGTTAACAAAGAGAATGCGTATCAGGGGACTTTCAAAACAATATATGTATGTACCTCCTCCTTGAGGAGGTAAAATTTAATTCCCCGCCCTCTCAGTATGCACAGGTCTTAGTGAGTCACAACAAAACATAATTTTAAAAAAGGAAAAAACCACCTTACAGTGAAGAAACCCAGCAAATCCAGTAGCCAAGTGACTCAGGTCAGCATCACCAGTGACAGCTCTGTTGTTATGTTCTCCCTGACAGGGCATAGCAAGAAGAATGCCTCACCCTACAGTAGGCTTCCTATCCTATCAGGAGAATCACCGGACAGAATCAAAGAGAGGGACCAGATACAAGTTCCTAAACAGCTCCCTTTAGTGAAGGCCATTGAAACTTGGGTGTGGCAGCATGCCCTGAGATCCCAGCACTGGGGAAGCTTAGCGAGGAAGAAGACAGCAAGTTCAAAGCCAGACTAAGTTGCATAGTGAGACCCTGCATCAAAAAAAGAAGTAACTGAGGTCACGAAAAATGAAGAAAGGTAGAGTAAATGAAACACGGCAAAGAGACTGTGCTAGCTAGTTTTTTTTTTTAAAGATTTATTTATTATTATGTATACAGTGCTCTATTTGCATGTGCACCTGCAGGCCAGAAGAGGGCATTAGATTAATTATAGATGGTTGTGAGCCACCATTTGGTTGCTGGGACTTGAACTCAGGACCTGTGGAAGAGCAGTCAGTGCTCTTAACCTCTGAGCCATCTCTCCAGCCCTGTGCTGGCTAGTTTTATGCTGACACAAGCTAGTCATCAGAGAGGAGGACGACTCAATTGAGAAAATGTCTCTGTAAGATTGGGCTGTAGGCAAGCCTGTAGGACATTTTCTTAATTAAAGATCCATCGAGAAGGGCCCAGTCCATTGTGAGTGAGGCTACTGATGGGCAGGTGGTCCTGGGTTCTATAAGAAAGCAGGCTGAATGCCAGGTGTGGTGGCGCACACTTTTAATCCCAGCACTTGGGAGGCAGAGGCAGGCAGATCACTGTGAGTTTGAGGACAGCCAGGGCTACACAGAGAAACCCTGTCTCAAAAAACAAACAAACAAACAAACAAAAGATGACAGTCTAGTTCTTAGTATGGAACAAGCACAGATGTCTCGGGTTTGCAAACGATCCTGGGGGGGCTCAGATGCCAACATTACGGTTAACTGGTAAAGGAGGTATGGACTTGTCACTATCCCTGGAGCCTTTCTGTGACTCAAAAATTATCCCAAATTACAAGCATTCATTTCAAACATTAAAATTAAAAGATCCCTGTCCCCCGCAGGCACAGGAGTTGCACATATGAACATGCATATACATTCAGGCAAAACACTCATAAAATAAAATAAATACAGAAAACCAAATACACGATAAAGGCTGCATGAAGTTTAAGCCTTTAATAAACCTTATGTGTTTAGCGGACTGCCTTACATGACACCTCCTCGTTAGGCAGTGATGGCTCACGGCTTTAGTCCCAGCACTTGGCAGGCAGAGGCAATCTAGTCTACAGGAGTTCCAGGACAGCCAAGGGTACTGAGAGAAACCTTGTCTCAGGAGGGAAAAGGAAAAAACAAAACAAAACAAAAACAAAAAACCAAAACCACCACACCACCTCCTGCAAGTGTCCCGGGTTTCCATTCTTAGAATCAATTAGAACAAAAGTTCAAAAAGCTGCAAGTTGAGCTGGGTAAGTCTCAGCCTGGAGGACAGAGGCAGGAAGCCAGCTGGCGCTCAGCCTAGCACCAGTAAGCCTAAGCCTGGGTGCTGGTGGATCTGGTTTGTTCTTGAGACGCCACTGGTGCTTTCTGGAAATCCTCTGGTCCCAGGCTCTCACTTTCATGTTGAGTTTCCACCTGGTCCCAGCCCCTCACTTTCATCCTGAGTTTCCACCTGCCTGTGCTCAGAGAAAGGGGATTCTTCTTTGGAAGTCGGGTGATATCCACAGGACTGGCAAAGAAGAAAAAAGAAAAAAGAAATGCTGGAGAGGCATGCGTTCCAAACAATGTCATCGACGCATTTTAAAATCACCCACTTACAGGAGAGACACTGTAAGCTGTGGTTAAGAACATGAGATTTGTAATGGGAAAGAAAAAAAAAAAACCAAACCTGTCTTTAATTCTGGCTTCTCTTAGCTTCTGGCCGAGTGCCCTCAGGCAGGTTTACCAGTCTAAGCTTCATTTTCACCATCTATAAAATGGGGATTAAAAACAGGGTTTACTCATAGGACTGTGGCGGGGCCTGCGGTTGTGGAACAGCTCACAGAACAAACAGAGCTCTTACTATTACCCAGGCCTAGGTGCCGTACACATCCTGACGCAATGCAAACAAATCGGAGGCACAGGGGGATGAATAACTAGCTAGCTCAGGGCAGCAGAGCCTAAACCCAAGCAGGCTGGTTCTGGGTTTCTCACTCTTGGCAGAACGCATGGCCTTGTGACTTCGGTTATCGGGAAAGAAAAGGAAAACGAAAGAGGGGAAAGAATTCCCAAAGGTTAAACAAGAGGGCTAAAGGTCAGCTCTCCCGAGAGTTCTAAGTGGATAATAGTTTAGAAACGAGCTTGGAACAATACCAGATTCCTGAGTGGCTGCCAGGAGCAACCGCATTTGCCTCTGCAGACCAAGTGGCAGTGAGAACTATACACCTGAAAATCACGTAACCGCTCCACATAAGGAAGAGAAACCCACTCTCATCTCACTTAGTCCAGGATTTTCTCAGTTCCCTTCCTAGATAGAAAGCTCAAAGACCAGATAGGCTGGCTCAGAACAACACAGTGGACAAGCCCTCCTGTAGAGGAGCCAGGAAGCATTCCACAGTGAGTCATCGCTCTTCAAGGCCAAAGGTCAGGGCACTAGAAGCCTGAGGCAATGTTCTCGAAGGTTCCGCAGCCTCCCAGCCTAAGTAGGTGGTTTATACAAGGTACGAACTTGGCTTGGGTCCCTCATTTGACTATCCCATCTCCAATTTGCTGCTTAAATATTCAAAGTTGTCACTCGCTGAAACCCTTCACTCGGGCCCCTTCCGCTGTGTCAATGGTCTGACAGCCAAAACTCTGATGCAGAGTGACAAGGTAAACGCGTAATGGTTACTACTGGCAACAAAACAGGGTGTAGACTCACCTTAGGGAGTTGGGCTCCTAGGTATGTCTGTGGGGATCGCCTGCATTAGTTTATTTAGGTGATGGGGGTGGTCCTAGAACTGGAAGGCACCGGTCCAAGAGCTGGGGGCCCAAGCACAAAGAGAAGCAGATGGCTGCATCCTGGCTGCCATCACAGCTCCCCACTGTGTGTACAATGTAACCATCAGCCTCAAGCTTCCTGCAGCTGATGCTTCCTGTGATGGACTGGTACCCTCAGACTGTGAGGCAAACAAGCCCTTCCCTAAGTGCCTTTTATCAGGATAGTTTATCACAGCAACAGAGAAAATAACTAATGCTGGCAAGACAAGAGTTAGGACCCAGCCCCTGTTTGGCAGAATTCCCAAGTCCTGCTGGCGCTGCCAAGAAAGTCAGTGTGGAAGATGTTCTTGCCCTGGGAGCTGTCTAAGGAATAGAGGCACCAAGACATGTGGGGAACCAGTTTTTATTTCATGGCTTCGAGCCAAGGCAAATGCTTCAAAATACTAAATCTAGCCATCTTTTCCCCCTGTCTTCCCTCCCCCCTCCCCCCAACCCCCCTCACCCCACCCCACCCCACCCCACACACACACCGGCATCCTCCACCCCAGGGATCTGACCACTGAACACTGAAGGAAGCAGCAGGGAGGAGGATTGTGCTTCATGGACAGTTCTGGTTCCAGTTTCCTTCACTGGGTCTGAGCGGGACTGATTCTGGGAGTCCACACTGTGTTCTGATGGCCGCCGGATCCTAGGCCTGCTGGCATAGCCCACAGCAGCCAAGGGGGCAGGTGGATGGCAGTCCTGCCCAACACAGCAGGGGAAAAAAAAAAAACACTGCCTGGCTCTGCCCATTGGAAATCACGACGCATCGTGGTTCAGTTCTCTATTTGGATGAAGCCGGTGTGTTACATATGCAGATATGTAATCATATTTATTCTATCTTAGAAAGATGGTCTGAACTGCGGAATGTGTGCGCCTGGTTAGAATACACGAGCTAGAACTGCCCCCCTCCTTTTTTTAAAACTAAGGATGTATTTTTATATCCCTGTTTCAAATGAAAATAGCTGTTGTACGTCCTACAGCAACGATGCAACCGAACAGAGACTGTCTCATGGTCCTTCTTGCCTCAGCACGCGCTCTGCAGGTGCCCTCGAGTATGACTCTATTTCCCACCTGTCCCTTTGCTCTATCCTCTTTTGTCTTCATGGCCTTCTGGGCTAGCTTTCTAGACCATTGTGTGTACATTGCCTCTGAGAGACCTTTCTTGTTTGTTTGTTTGTTTGTTTGAGACAGGGTTTCTCTGTGTAGCCCTAGCTGTCCTAGAACTCTCCCTGTAGAGCAAGCTGGCCTCAAATTCAGAGATTTCTGCCTGCCTTTGCCTCCCAAGTGCTAGAATTACAGATGTGTGCTACCACCCTGGCTAGAGAGACCTTTCAAAAAGACAAAACCCTTCCCTGGCTCCCATCACGTTCCTACAACTCATCAATAAGCGATCATTCAAACGCCATCAAGGCTCGGGACTCTTTCAGTTGACCTGCCTTGCACCTTTTTCAGTGTGCATCCTCCTGTGAATATAGCCTTCCCTTCTTATCTTTCCCTCCTATCTGGCTAGTTCCTACTTGTATTTCAAGGGCCAAATCAAGCTTTGTATTCTTTGGAAATCATTTCTTTACATAGAGTCCATGTCATAGTCCATTTGGCTACTACAGCAAACACATGCTACAGTGGGTGGCTTATAAATCGTGTGATTTTATTTTCCACAGTTCTAGGAAGACTCGGAAGCCCAAGGTCAAGGTACCATAAAAATCATTTTATAGTCACTTTATAATGACGCCTCAGATGCTAAGAGCTCTGGCTGCTCTTGAAGAGGACCTGAATTTTGTTCCCAACACCCACATGGTGGCTCACAACTGTCTGTAAGTCTAGTTCCAAAAGATCTAGCACCTTCTTCTGATCGCCTCAGATTATTAGGCCTGCACCCATGAGATGATATGCATGCATTCAGACTAGCAATAATATACATAAAATACAAATACATGTCTTTTTAAAATACAAGCAGACCCTCACATTTCACTTTGAGGAGATGGTTCAGTGATTAAAGCTCTTTCTGGTAAGTGTGAGGCCACACAGAACCCCTGTAAATGTCAGGTGGGTGTGGTGGTCTGCCTGTAATTCTAGGCTAGGAATGCTGAGAAAGAGGATTCGCCAGAGTAGGTGGGCTAGCAAGACTGGTCACAGCAGTGAGCTCTGAGTTTGATTAAAAGACCTTGCCTCCATGAATAGGGTGGATCCACAGCACCAAATAAACTGAGTGTATCAGCAAATGGCCTGTAACCACAGCACTTGGAAAGTGAAAGTCAGATCAAAAGTTCGAGGTCATCTTTGGCATACACAGCAAATTCTAGGGCAGTCTATGCTACATTGTACCCTGTCCCAAATTTTTTTAAAAAATGTAAAAAAGCCAGTATGGTGATACAAATCTTTAATTCATCACCGAAGAGGCAGATGATTCTTTATAGAAGGAATTCCCATACAGCCAGGACTGCATGATAAGTAAGACCTTGTTTCTAAATAAATAAATAAATACAGAATACAAACAGAAGAACATAATTATCTTCTCAGTGGCTGCTAAGCAGCTTGGTTCTAGGAGAAGGGCTTTGGTCCCCCAACTGTGATAAGGAAAAGAGCCATAGGGCTGGCACACAGTTTTCTTGTATAATAAGCACAGTTCAGGATCACAAAGGAGGAAAGTGAAGGACAGCAGGGTTGAGTGCACTCTTGGGGTAACGTTAACAGTGGGAGAAGGAGCCAGGTGCTGAGGCACACGCTTGTAATCCTAGTACTCAGGGAGGCAGAGGTAGGTGGACCTCTCTGTGAGTTCGAAACCAGCCTGATATACAAATTGAGTCCAGGACACCCAAAGCTACAGAGAAACCCTGTTTTTAAAAAAATAAAAACTAAAAGAGTGGCAAGAGGGCAACAGCTAAAGACCAGGAAAAAGACTTAGGAGAAAAGTTCAGGAAATGAGCTTTTCCCTGTGAAGAATGGGGCATTCCTTAGGGCGTTCCATCTCCCTCTGCCTATCCCAAGCCCCAGTAAGAAAGAAAAGGTAGGGGGACTGGAGAGATGGCTCAGCGGTCAAGAGCACTGGCTGTTCTTCCAGAGGTCCTGAGTTCTTATCCCAGCAACCATATGGTAGCTCATAACCATCTATAATGAGATCTGATGTCCTCTTCTGGCACACAGACAGACCACTGCATATGTAATAGATAAATATTTATTTAAAAAGAAGGAAAGAAAACACTGAGCCTACCTCAAAGAAGATGATCAACATCAAAGAACCTCCTTATGGAGGAGATGGCTTCAAATGTGGCAAACAAGCCACTGGGTAAAATGTCCTCGTTTCTGTCACAGACAGAATTCTGCCTAAAAACGGGCAAGTTTGGATGCAGGCAGAGTCGATGGCCAAACTCAGCCAAGACAGGGTAAGCAAGTCCTCAATAGTTCTTGCCTCACAAATATGTCTGGCAGAGATAATGGGCTAGAAGGCCGAAGATGCTGCTGCAATGTTACAGAGAGTGTTGGGTGACTGTTCAGGTAGTAAACTGTCTCAGTCATTTTTTCATTTTGGAAGCTGCTAACCTGCACTTCTGGTTCACTCAGGCATTTAACTTTTATTCTTTCTCAGGTCTTTGATGGGGTTGAAGACTGGATAGTTTAGTCTTACAATCAAGTTTTGTTGATTAGGGGATAAGATCTTTTTATATCAAGATAGATGACTTAAGTTAATAGAGATGAGATATGATAGATATTGACTTTCATTCAGAAATTTGGGCCCAACAAAGTAGGAAAGATAGTTGCTTCGGGCTTGACAAATGCAAATGGCCAAATCACTATGAATGTAGCATTCATGTAACTCATGATTGTCTCATGGTTCTTCCTGCTGTACGCAGTTTGTCTTATTCATGTGTAGTAATATAAATGTATATACTTTAAAAAAAAAAAAAAAAAGAAGCTGGGCGTGGTGGCACATGCCTTTAATCCCAGCACTCAGGAGGGAGAGGCAGGTGGATCGCTGTGAGTTCGAGGCCAGCCTGGACTACAAAGTGAGTCCAGGACAGTCCAGGCTACACAGAGAAACCCTGTCTCGAAAAACCAAAAAAAAAAAAAAGAAAGAAAGAAAAAGTGGCATGGTCAGTGGTGAGGTGAATTTCTAAGCGAAGCTAATGAAGGGGATTGAGGTTAATGTAAGCGAGGGCACAGAAATGATTGAACTAGACCACTCTGTGGGTAGAAAGAAACATTTATTGGGGAATCAAAATTGCCAGGCCTGTCTCTCACTGTGTTTGGTGAGGCAGAGAGAACAGCAAAAGGCAGGGGCAGCTTTGTCAGTTTTATGGGGACATTGTTGCGATGCGATGGAGGAGGGGCACATGAGCCGGTCCAGCCTGGGAACTATCATAAGAACTTTGATCTGTTATAACCTTGTTTGAGTTAATCAGGAACTAGATTCCTGTTGCCCAGAGAGTTGACTGTAGGGGGCAGATAAGAGAAGTAAAAGCTTTTCCCGACAAATAGAAATTCGTCGTCTCATGAGATTTATGAGGAGTGCTGAATTTATGTCTTGTTTATCTGCTAGCAATATTTCTGTTTACCCAGTCAGAGTCCAGGCTGAGCTGAGCCCAGACTACGTGTCATTAAGGGCATTGTCAGCAGCGCCACCATTTAGGGGCCTGACTGTGGACCTAACAGTTACATCAATAGTACTCCTGGGCAACCAAAAGCAAGGGTCCAACAGAAAGGGTATTAAATAGAAAAGCTACTGGAGTTCCGAGATAGTAAGTGTCTTAAATGAAGTCAGACACTAGAAGGGACGGAATCAAACCTGATTCTCTGAGTCCAGTAAAGGAGGACTTCATCTGTCAAGCTGCATCCTGCCACGACATCTTTAGCAAGGGGGCGGGTGATGGCGGGACTAGTGAGCGTGTACCTCCATAAATATATCAACTACAATTCTGTAATTCTTGTCTTTTATAGACTCAGACAAAGGCTACCATTTACAGAGCACACACTGTATATGCTGCAGGCCTTGTATGGAACAGCTCATCCAGTCAAATTCCAGATAGCTCCTATTTAAACTCCCCCACTATATGGACAAGGAAACTGAACTTATCAGAAAGAGGAAGCAACTTTCCCACTGTTCTAACGCATATGGGGGAAATCAGAATTCAGACTGAGACAATTCAGCCATCCCGAACACTTGTTTTAAGCAATTGGTGTCAGGGGCTCAAGACAGGGTTTCTCTGTGTAGCTGTCCTGACTTGCTATGTAGACCAGGCTGGTCAGGAAATAACAGAGATCCATCTGCCTCTGCCTCCCGAGTGCTGGAACTGCAGGTGTGCATCACCACACCCGCCTTGCTCTAAGCATTCTTGAAAAGGGCGTGGACTTAGCAGTGGAGACGGCTCTGAGAGTAAAACGCTTGCTGGACAAACAGGAGGATCAGCTTGTGGATCCCCACCCAGCACCATGTAAGAGCAGGGTACAATGACCCACATCTGTAACCCTTGCCCTGGAGGGGGAGAGATAGGCAGCTCACTGGAGTTCAGCCAGTATAGCTGTAAGAAAAACTAGGCAGACAGGCCTGATCTCAACAGGCTGAGACTGCTTTATTGGACCAGCAAGGGGCCCCAACCTTTACTCTGGATGAAGGTTGGGGCATGTTCAGAAGGGCTGGGGGATATGTCTATATACACAGGTAGCTATGAGGAATTTACACCTAGTGTGTGTGAGTGTGTGTGTGTGCGTGTGTGTTTGCGCTCCTTGACTGGGAGCAGGGTTGTTGTTTTTTATTTCTGCAGGTGGAGAGAAACAGTAAGGCTGGGGTTAAGCCAGTCTTTATGGCTGAGGGTTATCGCCCAGAGATAACTTGATTCAATTTTCCATGACCTGAGGTTATTACCCAATACCAGCCCATAGGTGAACTCCAAGTTTGCTGAGAGACTTTGCCTCAAAAAATAAGGCGAAGAGCAATAGAGGAAAACACTCAACATCAAACACACACACACACACACACACACACACACACACACACACGCACCCATAAATACATGCACATGTCAACACACATATATATTCACTGAAACAAAAACAAAAATTTTTTTTTCGAGACAGGGTTTCTCTGTGTAGCCCTGGCTGTCCTGGACTTGCTTTGTAGACTAGGCTGGCCTCAAACTCACAGAGATCTCTGTGAGTTAGCCTCCTAAGTGTTAGGATTACAGGTGTGCACCACCATGCACGGCACAAAAATGTTTTTAAGGGGTGGGGAGAGGATTTATACCTTCTAAAATAACCTACAATTGGAGGGCTTGTTTGACGCAGATTGCTTCTGGCTCCAAAACACAGGCACCTGTCATCCTGAGTCTGCCTGGCTCTCAGTCCAGGCCCCCAGGCCTAGGACACAACAACTGCTGTTAGAGCTGTTTTTCACATTTTCTCTTTGAAATGAGACATCCAGTGACGGCTTTGAAGGCTTATAGAGTACCCTGTGGACAGCACATGTCTGCAGCGGTCCACAGCTGTGAGCTCAGCAGTCTCTTAGTGGCCTGCCACCCCATCCTTTCAGCAGGAGAGCTGCGGCCCAGCAGCTCTAGAGGCTAGGGGGAGGACCTGCTAAAGGGCTCAGGTGAAGAAGGCATTAAGATTCTTGCAGTTAACGCCCTTAGTGTGAATTTCCCGACACTTAGCTGTTATACTGCAGCCCACTGTTGCACCATCCCATAGGAATAGTGTTTTGCCTCATCCAGAATGCTTTTCATGAGCTCTATGGTTTAAAATGCTGCCTCAACCATCTTCAGCTTTCCCCTAAAACACTTTTATCCATAGATAGCAACCATCCTGGCTGCCCTAGACTCACTTTGTAGACCAGGGTGGCCTCGAACTCACAGAGATCTGCCTGCCTCTGTCTCCCGAGTGCAGGGATTAAAGACATGCGCCACCACACCCGGCTTCAATGCATCTATTAACATGGTTACTACATTCGTGAGTTTTGGGAAGGTTTTGATATTTCATATTATGGATAGTAACAAGGTTAAGCTGGGGTGGGGGGTGGGGGGGGTTGCGGTGCATGCCTTTAATCCCAGCACTTGGGAGGCAGAAGCAGGTGGATCACTGTGGGTTCGAGGCCAGCCTGGTCTCCAAAGCGAGTCTAGGACAGCCAAAGATATACAGAGAAACCTTGTCTCAAAAAACCAAACCAAAACAAAACAAACAAACAAACAAACAAACAAAACAAAAGCAAAAACAACAACCACAAAAACAAGGATATTACCCAACAAAGTGCATAACTTAGATAGTCCAATCCCCAGTGCTCCTGAGTCCCAGTGAAATAAATGATCTCCCAAAGATACCTTGTTTTCTTGTCCATATGGCTGAAACTGGCCTTATCTACAAGATAATCTACCAGTCTTAATGCCACCTACTGAGTATGAAACCAGCAATTCCAACCCTATTAATTCGGGGCAAAAAGAGGCCAAGTTGAAACCACAGTTCTATATCTCTAAGCAGCTACGGATGCCTGGATAGATCGCTTTCCATGTCTGAGTCTTAGTTCTCTGTAAGACGATGATGTGCTGGCTGCCTATCTGAGTAGCTCCCTTTTCTGCCCCCTACAACCAACATGGCTCGTTTCTGGCCATCACCTGCCCAGACAGGAATACCTACCTGCCTGTCCAGGCTCTCCAAGTTGTGGCAGCGGCTCCTGCCCAACAAGTTAATAAAGCAGAGCCTGAGGGGTCTGGAGAGCTTTGCTTCCCTTGGCCGGTGCCCACCACCTCCTTTCTCTTTCCACCTTGTACCCATTTGCCACCTCTCTCTCCCTCTCAACCTGAATTCTTCTTAGATCCCCACTCCATTACTTCTTAGAAGTAGTTAGCTAGTGAAATGGGAGCCCACCTACCTTTCCTTCCTTCCTCCCTCCCTCCCTTCCTATGTGTTCAAAGACTTGTTTCCAAATACATCCCAAAGCATCATCTCCTCAGCAGCAAATACATCTCAGCATCCCCAGGGAAGCCTGTCCTACCCACTATGTACGCCTGAATTTTGCTTTATTTATGCGTTCAGAGTCTCTCAGTGATTTCTGAGTGACACACCATCTGAAAATGGTCCAGACCCAAGTTCCTTCTCTCTCTCTCTCTTCTCTTAGTCTTAGAGACGTCTGGTGTCATCTCTACAAGAGGAAACACAAGAAGGGTCAGGATAACTTGTCTCTCCTTTTGATCCACTCTGCTCACCTGCTGGGCTTTCCTGTCAGCAAGCTGATGATAGCCCTGGCTGCTGTCTCTAACTTCTGGCCGGAGGAAGACAAGTGAGGTCCCTGTGTCTGCTCCCCAGGCTCCCCCTCATGCAAGTTGTGTCTTCTCAAATGAGCCTCAGAGCTTCCCACTGCTCTACTGTTCAGAACCCAGCAACCTGACCCTTCCTCTTTCAAGTCTTTGAGCCTACTCTGATTATGGGATGGCGGCTTCTAGCCCTGCCTCACTGCATTGTCCCTTAACACTCCCTCCATCTCCTCTGACCTTTGGAAAAGGTCATTCAGGGGCTTTAATGGCTATTTGAGTAAGCCATATTTCTGGAAATACTGATACAGACGCTCCAAATACTCCATTGTTTCTAAACAATGCTCTACAGATGCCCTGGGCCCCCAAGCTCAATCTCACACCATACTTTCTTCTCCCGTGTTTAAACTTACCTGTTCAGAGTCATTTCCCATAAGTCTGTCTTGTTCTGAAAATGACCTAGTGACATTGTGGATACTTAATGGAAGAAGACTGGCACATTGATAGTTTCCATAAATAAATTACATCATCGTCCTGGATGATGCCATTGACCCTAACAGTCTAATATTCCATTGCTGTCTCCACAGACGATATTAATCAAACAGAGACGATTTGCCTGATAAATACATGCTCAGCCCCATTATTTCACTGAAGGAAAAACAAGGATTACAGGATATTGATGCTGACCAGGCCACATAACTTTAACTTTGCCTGAGGCTTAAGTAAATGCAAAAACTTCTGCCTCAGACTGAAAAGCACAAGTTTATGGAAGGCCCCGAGAGAATACAAATGGTCACCCTTCGCACGGCTAGTGTTTAGCTTCTCAGGCCTTAAGTCTGCTTTCTTGGTACCCTGAGTAAATACTGATTTCACAAGAAGTTGAGATGTAAAGCAGAACACCAGCTTCCTAAATTATAGTAAGATGTATCACATGGGACCATGCACGACACTATGGCAACCAAGCAGTGTATGTCGAACTGGCTAGCTGCAAGAAACAAGGGAGCGGATGAATAGTAAACCATGAATATTCTTTCTTATTTGTTTACCAAGAGGGAGGAGCTGCATCAATGTCACCAAGGAATTACGTCTTTTGATATATTTACCTATGGCCTCAAAGGCATAATGCGGCTGCTATTCTAGACATCAAGACTGCATTCAAAGTCAGAAGAGAAATACCTGCATGTGGGGGAAAAGGAGTGAGACCATGCTCACTTCCTTTTCCTACGGTTTTACTTTTCATCCAGACAGCTTCTCATAAGCCCTATTAGCCAGAACTGCGGTTGTTCCAATTGTTAGGGAAGCTGGGAGCAGCTCAGTAACTCTCTGGCTCCTATCCTATGGGACCAAAAGCTTGGCAGAAGCTTTGGATAGCATGGCATACAAAGAGGCAGACTACACAGACACCCTGTTGAGGATGAGGAGTAGGGTTAGCTGAAAAGCCTCTGCCCACAGAACCATCCATCATCCTCCAGGGTGTTCCTCCAGAGTGTTCCAGAAAATACTGTGTAACTAGGAACATGGACCTGGCCACATCAGGCCATGTGAGGCTCCTCTACAAGGCCAGTTTCATTCCAGATCTTGAAGACACGCACACAGGCAAACCCTGGAACTCTCGCTGCCCAACCCTGCATAGTTCTTTCTCCTTTTACAGGCATCTGAGCTGTAGCTAGTATGAGGACTTCCTCAAGCATTCCCTTTTCCTCCCTCTCATTCACGGCCGTTGCATACCCATGGGCCTCTTTATCATGTCAACATCCATTTCTCAGCAGATCTGGATTGACAGCAGCCATCAGTGCATTTGTTCCCTGCAGGTCAGTATCCATGGAAATAAGTAACATTTGTGCTGACAGCATATAGGGTGAGATGCACCTTAAAGGCTCAGATATCTCTGACTCATCCCTTTGCACAATGAGGATGCTCCCAACCTGGCTGTGCACCTCTTCAGAGCCTGCATCCATGTCCCAGCCTCCCTTCTCTGGTGAGCTGTTGGGAGTTATTTTTAAAAAACTGTATTTGTTTCTCTTAGTTTATTTCTTAACCGGGCTTTCACGCAAATAATTGAGGCTCTTTTATATTTGTTTATAAAGCTTTACAACACAACCTTGAGCAGTTTCAGTCTGTTCTTAACCCTCTATGCTATCCTGATTCCACCTTTGTCAAAATCCCCAAGTTACTTGCTTTTTAGTTCTTTCTTTGCTCCTGCTAAATCTTCTTCAACTCCCCTGCACCTCTGCTAGTGGCCAAATCCTCAGGCTCTATCCCCTACTTCCTCCTCTAACTTCTCCTCCCCTGGCTGACAGGAAGTCCAGCCCTAGTCCCACCCCTGCTCAACGACTGGCTGTAAGGTTCTTTATTGGCATATCAGGGAACAGTTGGGGAGCAGTGTTTACACAACACTGAGACAAAAGGCAGCATTTAAACTACACAATATTTGATTCCATTGGTCAACCAGCCTATTGCTGTGCCAGTACCATGCCTACAGACTGGGAAAAGATCTTCACCAACCCTACATCTGACAAAGGTCTATTATCCAAACTATATAAAGAACTGAAGAAATTAAACACCAGCAAACCAAATAACCCAATTGAGAAATGGGGCTCAGAACTAAACAGAGAATTCTCAACAGAGGAATATCAAATGGCTGAGAAACACTTAAAGAAATGCTCAACGTCTTTAATCATCAGAGAAATGCAAATCAAAATGACTCTGAGATTCCATCTTACACCCATCAGAATGGCTAAGATCAAAAATTCAAGCAACACCACATGCTGGTGAGGATGTGGAGAGAGAGGAACACTCCTTCATTGCTGGTGGGAATGCAAACTAGTACAGCCATTTTGGAAATCTATCTGGCACTATCTCAGAAAACTGGGAATAGGGCTTCCTCAAAACCCAGCTATTCCACTCCTTGGAATATACCCAGAAGATGCTCCAGCACACAACAAGAAAATTTGCTCAACCATGTTCATAGCAGCCTTATTCATAATAGCCAGAACATGGAAACAGCCTAAGTGTCCCTCAGTAGAAGAATGGATAAAGAAACTGTGGTACATTTACACTATGGAATACTACTCAGCTATCTTTAAAAAGGAATTTCCGAAATTTGTGAACAAATGGATCGAGCTAGAAATGATCATAATGAGCAAATTCACATGGTATATACTCACTTATATCTGGACACTAGCCCAAGGGGCATGTCCCATGAAAGTCTTCACTTATCAGGAAAATGGGACAGAGAGGAGGACATTCTATTGGGACTTTAGGTGAGAGAAGCATGGCAGAATTGGGAAATAGAAGGATCCAGAGGGTCCTAGAAACCTACAAGAAGAACATTACGACAGGTGGATTTTGGCCCAGGGGTCCTGCTCAACCTATGGCACCAGCCAAGGACTATACGTGCAGTAAACACCGAACCCCGACCCAGATCTAGCCAATAGACAGGACATTCTCTACAGTTGAGTGGAGAGTGGGGACTGTCTTTCACACGAACTCTGGTGCCCCATATTTGACCACGTCCCCTTGATGGGGAAACCTGGTGGCACTCAGAGGAAGGAAAGCAGGCTACCAAGAAGAGACTTGATACCCTATGAGCATATACAGGGGGAGGAGGTCCCCCTCAGTCACAGTCATAGGGGAGGGGAGTAAGGGGAAACTGGGAGGGAGGGAGGAATGGGAGGATACAAGGGATGGGATAACCATAAAGATGTAATATGAATGAATTAATAAAAAGGAAAAAAATAAAATAAAATAAAATAAAATAAAATAAACCACACAATAACTTTATGCCTATGGTGAGCACTGGCAAACTGGTCTGTTTCAACTCGAATCACTCCTTTCTGTTTTGCTGGTCTGTATGGCCTGCACCATGCCAATTCCATAGGTTAAGTCGGAGGCAGGGGCAGCCCTTTTCTGCTGTGGGGCCTGGAAGGCATTGTGTTTTCCTTATTCAGTTGTTTGCTCATCTTGTACTCCCTGTAGGATTCATCACCTTATACCTGGTTCTCCTGTCATGTGTTGGCTTTACAAGTTCAGTTCTCAGGGTTAAAACCTTGCACACAGCATCTGCTCTGGAGCACGACGCCCTCTGCAGAACGTGGAGCTGCTCTGTTCGCCTGTCTGTTCACTTCCCCTTCAGTTCCCATCATCTGCTCTGTGATTGGCAGTCTTGTAGGCACTGGGCATCTCACAATGAACGAGACACTCACAAAAGCTGTTTTTATGTGAAACAAAATGAAAGGTCGGAAGCGCTACATTTTAAGCTAAAGAAAAGTGGCTCGTTTCATGAGCTTCTTCCTGCAGCCTGCAGACGTCAAAGCTAAAACCCAGAGGCCTTGAGAGCAGCACAGCCTTTCTTACATGCGCCAGATATTAAATACGTGCAGGGCTACTGTCTGCCAATCTGAGCTGTTTGTCAGAGGTCTGGTGCCACTCTCCACTGATCACTGTCTCCTCAGATAGTGACTCTAACCAAAATCTGAAAACCACGGAGCTGCCCAAACAGTGGTTCTGTGCACCAGGCACACGTGTGGCACACTCATGTCTGTGTTTAGTCTTTTACTATCTTCATATTGGTTTCCGAGTCTGTTTGTGCTGAATCTGCTCCTCCCTGATTTACCCCGCACCTGGCAGTCCATTTTCCCACCACAGCTATCAATCATTTATCAGCCCTCCTCTTCGAAAGCAAAAATTAGCAGAGCTCAAGACAGACTTAACTACACCACAGACCGGATAAAATCTTTACACAGATCATTAACTGGCAATAATGACAGTCCTCCAGCGTGGCATTTAAGAAACGCTCTCCCAGAAGGCAAGCATCTTAGGTGCTTCAGAAGGTTTTTGTTGTTGTTGTTTTTTGTTTGTTTTTTAATAATGTAATTTTTATTTGTTGTCAATTAAAAACTCAATTGAAAATATTTACACTATCAATTAAACTCAATCTAAGAAATCAGCTTTCATGTTTTTACATGTCAAATTGGGTACTAAAAGCACAGTCAATACATTATGTTCAAAATTATTCAGCCCCCAACTTATAAATGCTTGGTCTCAGGATGTTTACACACAGGATGTTTTGGGTGTTAAGCTGTTTGGCTTTGAGGAAGAACATTTTGTTCACTTCACTAATGGGAATCTCTCTTAATGCTGGGATGGCATCTTTCTGGTACTTCTTCCACTGTTGGTTTTTAGCATAGTTATCTGTGATCGTGTGAACGGAGTCGAGAGGAGAGGTACTCATCATGTTAATTCCAAACAGGAGCGCCTAACCAGTCACAACAGCGATGAGGAGGTAGACGGGCAATGCCACTGCCCAGTACTTTTGAGGCCAGTATGTCAAGCCCAAGGAGTTTAACCAAGATTCGAGAACAAACGCCCACACAAGATAAAGTATGAAGCCGAACTGAGAGCTTAGGAAAAGAACAAAGCCATAAATCGCTCTTTCTGGCAAAGGCAACGGTGAATTTCCCACCATCTTCCCTGTGGCTTTAGGCAAATCTGAGGGAAGAGCAGGGGCTCCTTGGCGCAGGCGCACCCACCACGACTGTCGCTTCAGAAGGTTTTTTCTTTGAGTTTTAGAACGGGAATAGCAAAGCCACAATGGGCCTCAGACAGTCACTATGTCAAGCCTTTATTTTTATAAAGAATACAATTAATACAATTAACTCCGGAACAGCGAGGTTGCTTTCTAAAGTCAGACAGATCCGGACTAGAGCGCAAGACCTGTACCCCTCCAGGGCTGATCCCAACAGCTGCTCCACCCTGGATCCGCCTGCTCTCCCCGGACTTCAGAGCTAATTCTACCCTCCATTGTTCTAGTTGGCACCAACGTCTTTATCTTTCATCCCGGGTCATCGCCCACAGCTTCCTTCTCTCCCTCTTCTCCTCCAGAGATATTTTATTTTATTTACATTCTAATCAATCAGTTTGGTTTTTTTTTTTTTGGGGGGGGGTTGTTTGTTTGGTTGGTTGGCTGGTTTCCTTTCATTGTTTTTTGTTTTTGTTTTGTTTGTTGTTTTTGCTTTTTGTGTTTTGTTTCGTTTCGTTTGCTTTTTCAAGACAGGGTTTCTCTGTGTAGCCCTGGCTGTCCTGGAACTCATTCTGGAGACCAGGCTGGCCTCGAACTCACAGAGATCCGTCTGTCTCTGCTTCCTGAGTACGGGGATTAAAGGCATGCGCCCCAACCACCCTGCTACATTTTTTTTTTTTTTTTTTTTTTTTTTTTTTTTTGTAAATTTCAATTAGCAAAAGAAGAAAACTGGTATTTGTATCTTTGGCTGTCTATCCTCAGTACCTATAAAAGATGATCTACATGGAGGGCTTGAATGGCTTTAAAAATCTTAGTCCTACAAATGCACCATGGGAGGAGTGAGTCGTTGTTCAGAATGCTGGGCAACCACAAGTGTTTTGGTCTTGAGTTGTTCTGGGTTTTGTTGTGTTTTGGGGGGAGATGTGGGGAGGGGCTTTTAAATATTAGCCTAATACATAATCAGATACTTTGGCGATGGGCTCCTAGTGCATTTGTGTAAGCTCCATACACACCTTAGATAGATGGCCTGAGGGTGACTCTATACGCTACTGCTAATCATTTTATAGATAAAACTAATATTCATTGTATGCAGCATTCCGCTTGTATGAGCATGTTGGCACTTCAGGGTTTCAGACCATGGCATGCTTTGGGTTTCCGAGCTTCTGATACGGATGATCCATGTGCAGAAAGAAGCACCACCGGGGACCGTGCTGCTGGATTCCCCAGCCAAGTGCTAAAGCACTTCCGGGTTGGCAAAACAGGTTTCAGAATGATCGCATAGAGGCCCTCGGGACGTCAGGGAAACATCTAGAGTTTCAGGCCCTTCTCTGGTTTCTTTGCATGGCTAAAACAGCAAGCACCTGTTGAGCACAAAGGTGTGGCCTTGCGTGTAGCGAGCTATTTGCTTATGGAGCACAGACAGCTTCATTCGTTGGCTTCACCAACCCTGGAGTCGTGTGTATTAGAACAGAGGAAATGAATGACTAGGTTGACCTTCCCTTCCTTACAGCTTCTAGAATGTTGTTCTAACAGCACCAAGAGAAGACAAGCCGCCAGCAGCGAGCTTCTGGGCAGGCAAACACCCCTTCCTCTCTGCTCCTCTGGTCTGTCCAGAAGCCTTGTTTGTTTCTGAAGCACAGAGGGCTGGAAACTATGTGAAGGAGCCATGCCACTGATGCCCAATGAGGGAATCAGCCCTAAGTCCAGGCGACAGCTGTTCCACAGCTGCACCGATGTGCTGTGTAAGCTGCTCAGGAAAGAAAGAAGCCCCCTGAGTGCCTGAGGAAAACCCAATCCCTGGAGAAAACAGCTGGCATGCACCATGAAGGCATTTGTGTATCCAAATAGATGAGTGGGGGTAAGATTTAGGACAGCATTTTAAGAATTTCCCCTATAACCAAAAAAAACTAAACAACAACAACAACAACAAAATACCAACAGCTGGGTGTGGTGACGCATGCCTTTAATCCTAGCACTTGGGAGGCAGAGGCAGGTGTATCGCTGTGAGTTCGAGGCCAGCCTGGACTACAAAGTGAGTCCAGGACAGCCAAGACTACACAGAGAGACCCTGTCTCAAAAAAAAAAAAAAAAAGAAAGAAAAGGAAAAGGAAAAAGAAAGAAAGAAAGAATTTCCCCTATAAACATTTTACACTCAAATCTTTCCAACTTAAAAAAAAAAAAAAACCTAGCTAAAAAAGAAAAAAAAAAAAAAAAAAAAGAGAAGGACTGTGAAAGCTGGTATAATACAAACATGAGGACAGATAAATGCCTTGTCACTCTCACCTTTTTCCCTTTCCTTGATGTCCTACCCCTAAATGCTATGAACTGTTTCCCTCAAGCAACTGAGATGAAAATCTGCGGCTGGAGCCAGGCCCCAAGTTCAGGCACAGCACCACTTCTGAGAGCTGGCAGCCTGGCTAGCCTTTGATCTGCTTCTCCAGGCATTAATTGCTCCTCTAATGTACAAGACAGGACAAGCGCTCAGGCTGGGCAGGCATAGCTGCAAGGCAGGCCTTTCTGCACTGCTGAACTGAAAGGCTTTGGCCTGCCCAGGCCCAAGGGGAGCAGCTGGCTCTAACCGCCTGCCTGCTATAACCCACAAAGGAGTCTGGGTGTTCTGGTGGCTTACGATGGGTGTTGCCCAACACTGGCTGAGCTGGAACTTGGGACTAAATGGAAAACAGGCATGTTTGCTTTTTGAGCCTAGCCTTTGGGGACCCATATTTCTTTTCTCTCCTGCCTTTCAGTGACATCTTTCACTGGGCCCTTCAGGGAACTAATGAGCTCATTTTGCTTTTCTGAGGCCACCTCCCCTATGTCAAAAGTCTCTGGCATGAAAGCAAGGAAACTCACTGACTAGCACTATCGCTAGGGGTGTGGAGCTGTACTCCTTCCACAGAGCTGGCCGAAGACACGCATTTTAACTGCTTGTTCTCATAAGCCCAAGGCTTTCACTTGTCGAGCTGTCTCCAAAAGAGGAGAGTATGCAAGTAAAGCAGAAACACATTTACAAGGATGTTTCCTGATGCTGTATTACAGACTGAACAAAGAGAAATGACACAAGCATCCATTTGAGATGGATCCATTCACTAACGAGGGCACAAGTCTATGAGGAGACACACTGTAGCCACGAAAGGGAAAGCTGCATGGCTAGCATTGGCCTGATAGGCATAAACAGTAAAATCAAAACGTACAAGAAAAAACTAGTAGGACCCTACCTATGTAAAGACAGAGGAGTCCAATATTTATATGTTCACACAGACTAAAATGAGAAACCAGAGAGATGGCCCAGCGGATATCTTCAATTGCTGGGCAAGCCAGACAAACTTGAGTACAATCCCCAGAACCCATACGCTGGGAGGAGAGGATGGACCCATCAGTGTTGTCATCTGACATCCCCAGGTGCTCATTTGTATACACACACCCACGCGCGCGCACGCACACACACACACACACACACACACCAAAAGTGAAGATAAGCACTCCAGTTGACAGGAGTATCTCTGAGAAGTGGCATTTTTTTTTAGCACGATCTATGTTTCTAAGTGTTTTGTATTTTTACAAAGCAGATTTATTATCATAACCACGTATGACATTAGGTAGGGTCAACACCCCTTACATTTTCTGGCAATTTCAAAACCCACAACTGCTAGCTTTGTTTAGAGACACGTAATTTTCCTGCATTCCTGAGAGCTTCTCCATGGTAAATGCTGCAAGACGCCCCTTATGAACCACCTTGCATCTCCCACCTCTTTTAGAGCCTCCAAGATGGAAGACTATAGCGTCAAAGGTCACCCAAATCCTACATGACTATTGTGAAGACGGCAAAGTGTCCCTTTTTCTTGAGAAACGCCCGCCTGCACACAGATGTCTTCTACTTTTTCTAGCATCTCTTCTTTTTTTCCCCGTACATTCTTTTTTTTTTTTTTTTCAGATTTATTTTATCTGTATGCTTTGCCTGTTGTGTATGTGCTGCACATGTGAGCCACCATGTTGGTGCTGGGAACTGAGCCTAGCTCCTCTGCAAAAGCAGCAGGTGTTGTTAACCGCTAAGCCATCTCTTCAATCCTATCTCTTGTTCCTAACAGCACCTGCCAGCTCCCAACACCCATGCTTAATATTTACATTTAAGTGCTTTCAACACACTCGGAGCTCCTCCCTGAGAAGCCCGCACCATGCTTCTCAGTGAGGTTATGCCTCACTTTTCTTCTGAGTACCCCTCTTTCTCCTAACCCACGATGAAGTCTGTATTAAAATCCCTTTATTACACTTTAACTCTGCTTTATATTGCCAACTTATGATTTTTCTGTACCCATGCCACAAATCTCAGTTTGGCTTGAGCCAAAGTCCCTAACAGGTTGGGGGAACTCTTTGGGGTGCTACAGGCTGTGCCTCTTTCCCTGTCTCCTTTGGAAGTAGCCACTATTACTAGCTTTGTTATACACAAAAGAAACTGAGGCACCCAGCACTTTACCTGACACAGTGCTTGACCACCAACACTCTAGCTGCTGGAGTTACCACCCTGACGACACCTCTGGATGTGGGTCTTCATCTCCACACCTCCCCTTTGACATAGTGGAGGGTAGCATCTAGAACAGTGGGCTGGGACCTCCCATGTGCTCTACCGAAGCCCTGACTTCGTCCTTACAAGCATAGAAGCCTGCCCTCGCAAACTATAGATCACTGTAGCCAAGAATAGCAAAGACATGACCAGGCATAATTATCAACACAGGAAAATGTCTGTAACCAAGGATTACATTAGGCAGGTTGAAGGAGAAAGGGGAAACAGAATATATCATCTCTTCTCACAAAAAGTTCCCAATTAAGGGAAAAGAATAACCCACAGACTTGTGAAATACTTACTGGACATACTCCAGAGGGAATTACTATGTTGGACAAGAGCAACACAGGTCAAGAGTAGGCAAGCCTTTGACAAGACACTCATCTTGCAGAGTTCCCACTCTAGTTAACCCTGAACTGTTCCAGGTCCTGGGCCCAGAATATACTAATAAGGCATCAACTATAAATTCAGTGTAAGGACTGGATGGCTCTGTGTTTGGAAAGGTACTTAGGGCTGAATTACCAAAAGGTCTGGGGTCAAATTAAAATTCCTAGCTTTGGGGCTAGGGCTGAGCTCAGTGGTAGTGTGAATGTACAGAGTGAGCAGGGGCTGGCCCCGGACTCAACCCTAGCTAGCATCAACACATAAAGGCCTGCATTTGTCCTATCTGCTGTGGCACTAGACCTCCCCGGACCATTCCAATTCTGTTCTAATCTGGTTCCTGAGTAAGTAAAGACAGCTAAGCTCTAAATCCTAACTGCGTTTCCTTCATATGAGTGAAAGCACTTAAAAACAGAGTGGGAAAACAGTGCAAATTTGATTCCACTACTCTTTCCACTATTGTGCTTCATACGGGTTTCTGCTACTGAGTCAATAACTGAAGAGTACCAACTCTTCAGCTGAGCAATGAGGCTAAGAGCACAGATTCTGGCAGGCCGATGGGTTTGGATTATAGCCTTCCAGTTACTACCTCCATGTCTTCGGACCTAACTTCTTTATAGCCTAGTGCTGTGCCAGAATTTTCCAGACAGAATGAATAATCCATGTTGGCATGTCATAAGTACTCAGTGAAGTTGCCTGTTGCCTATATTAAAGCAATGGAGCAGCCAGAGAAAAAGTGGGGGTCAGATACTATACCTAGTGCCGGGCATTCAGCAAAGGGTGAACACTGTTGAGAAGAAAAATACTGTGTAAGTTTTGTTGTTGTTGTTTTCTATGTAAGTTTTATTTAAAAAAAAAAAAAAAAAAAAAAAAAAAGCACACGGTGCTGACAAGGAGTGGAAAGTTGGGAAGTTCTGGGAGAAGTTATTTTTGTTTTGTTTTGTTTTTTGAGACAGAGTTTCCCTGTGTAGCCTTGGCTGTCCTAGACTCTCTTTGTAGACCAGGCTGGCCTCGAACTCTCAATGATCTGCCTGCCTCTGCCTCCTGAGTGCTGGGATTAAAAGCGTGCACCACCACGCCCGGCCTGGGAGAAGTTCTTGAAAAGAAGCATCATCACAGGCTTTTTAAATTACAGCATTTAGCCGGGCCACTTGGAGAGGCAGAGGCAGGTGGATCTCTCTGAGTTCGAGGCCAGCCCGGCTTACAAAGCAAGTCCAAGACAGCCAAGGTAACAAAGAAAAACCCTTTCCCAGGGTGGGGGGGTGGGAGGGTGACAACAGACACATGACACAGGTGGACTAAAATTACAGGATTTGCTGCAAGTTGTTGCATTTCACCCCTCAATTTCCTAAGGATGGGGATGCTGTGGGTTGAGTGTGGTGTTAGAGAGCAAGCACTTAATTTAGTCTTGGCAAACAAGAGACATGCAGACGTCCATCCAGTGAGTGAATGAACCAATGAATGGAGCGACTCTTCCAGCAGTTAACACGTGGAGGTGACACGGTGTTTCAGGCAGGTGTGTGTGTGTGTGTGTGTGTGTGTGTGTGTGTAGCGCCAATGAAGGCAGTGAAAGTAGGATGACGGGAAGGAGCCAAAAGCTGGAAACCTCACCTGTCTGGAGCAGCGCAACACAAGTGGTGGTGGTGGTGGTGGTGGTGGTGGTGGTGGTGGTGGTGGGTGCCAAGTCATGGTAAGGAGCTTGAACCAGAAACTAAGGATCTGAGAATCTGTTTAGGGTTTCATTGAGGAAGGGAGTTGATCAGTATGTGTGTTTCACAGTTCATTCTGTGTTATGTAAAACACCGATGACATAATCCATTTCAAGAATAAAAAATTTACATTCATATAACCACTATTTGGCCATAGGTATTTTGTTTTCAGCTATTTATTTCTGTATAACAAACTGTCCCAAAGCCTTGTGGCTTAAAACGGCTTATTTCTCAGGCAAGACTTTAATCACAGCATCCAGGAGGCAGAGGCAGGCAGATCTTCGTGAGTTCGAGGCCAGTCTGGTCTACAAAGTGAGTCCAGGACAGCCAGGGCTACACAGAGAAACCCTGTCTTGAAAAAAACAAAACAAAACCAAGCCAAAAACCAAAACAACCCAAAACAAAAACTTATACGAAGCCATGAGACCAATTGTGGGGTTTGTCTGATATCTGCCGGTGAGGGTCCAGGGTATTCATCTGGAAGCACAGAACATGAAGATGAGCTCATTCTCAACACCCTCTTTTCACGTGGTCGTCTTCCAGGCTCAGTGCACATTCCTTTGTAGCAAAGCAGAGGGCCAGGTAGGCAAAAAAAAAAGAATAGCTACTAGTTTTCTTAAAGCCTGGTGCGTGCTCACACACAGTTTCTCCTGCTGCACTTTAAAGTTGGCAGGCAAGCTAACAAAAAGTGGCTGCAACTCAAAGGGAAGAGGAGCCATTCACTGACAACAGAATGTTATGGATGCCAGGGGTGGGACAAAGCCCTGGCTACTACTTTGGGAGACTGTCCACCAGTCTGCACTGAGTAGGCACTGAGTAGTAGTTGTTGGGTATTTGTGGTACTTACAGGAAGACAGTATTCCAAAGAGCCTGGACTGGTGGCTCTGGGATAAAGGGTTTGACTAGCCATGTACAAAATCTTGGATTCAATCTCAGCATTTAAAAAAAAAAAAAAAAAAAAGAGGGACAAAATCCATGTCTTCATCTATATAAAAAAATGAAGTGGACCGCCTGTATAAAGTGATTACCTGCATGTGTGGTGGGGGAGATAGGGTGCAGGGGAAAACACCATGCTGCAATCTAGTGTTTAAATAGGAAAAAGGCTCCTACATCAAGAAAAATGGTTTAAGTTCCATGAGAAGTATGCAGTCAACATCTCCACAAGCAACTCGAATGCTATTTCTGTTAAGTCTGAAGGGTTTATTAAAACACAATACTTGTATATTCTTACATCCTGGAACAAGAGGTGGCTGTAGGGTCAGATGTAAAACACAGTAGTTTTTTCTATCACCGTCTAGCTCCCAAATAATGATATATAGACCTATTAAATTTGTTAATGAGCTTTAGAGCGCTAAGCTGGGCACATACTCATTTATTCTAACCCATCTACACTAGTCCGAACTATTTTCCAGTCATGTAAACCTCCTCCTCCTCTTCCTCCTCCCCCCTCCTCCCCGCCTTACCTGACACGCTCCTGTCCTCTCTGCCCAGCTATTGGCTGATCAGCTTATTAACCAATCAGAGATAGTTGGGGAAGCATTCCGTACAGGACATTGATGTGACAATGCCCACATCCAGATTTCAACCAGCTCTCGCACACAGAAACCAGCACTGGATATAGTGCACAAGATCATCCCCAATCGTCTCATCTTTTTAGTGAAAGGGGGGGGGCTCTTTTTCTTACAATAATAAACTGTATACAATAAGAACAATTATAAAAACTACCAGGTAAGAATTAAATTCACAGTGCTCAGCCCATTCGTATTTGACAGCCTTGGAGAAAGTGCTCTGCTATCTGTCCTACCTTGCTGAGGTTCAGAGTTTTGAACTTGAATCAATTTCTATCATAACTTGCATTTATCAATCCCCCCAAAATCTATTTAGACCTAAAAATATCTCTTAAAAATATTTTTAAGTCCTAAACAACGAAAGCTTAATTGTGAGAGTGTAACTTTTCTAGTGTTCGACCCATCAGAGACTTGAGAATAAATAAATATTACCTGAGTAGACAGGAAGTGCAGAGCAAGCAGCTTCTTAAACTATAGAAATGAGAAACACCTGGCTGCCTGGACAGTTACTCAGTATTCCTCAGCCATGTTGGGGACATCATCTTTAGCCTTCTGGCCCAGAATATGATAGACTTTCTTTAGACCGAGAACCTGGCATGACATCTTACTAGGCAAAACAGCAAAGCATACCCAACTTATTCCATAACCCACAGCATCAAAACCAAAAGAAACAATTTTTGTTTTGTTTTGTTTTTGTTTTTTTGAGACAGGGTTTTTGTTTAGCCTTGTCTGTCCTGGACTTGATGTGTAGACCAGGCTGGCAGCTCACAGCGATCCGCCTGCCTCTGCCTTCCGAGTGCTGGGGATTGAAGGTGTTCGCCACCACACCCAGCTTTTATTTTTTGAAGGATTTTATTTATTTATTAGACATACAGTGCTCTGCCTGCATGTACATCTGCACACCAGAAGAGGGTATTAGATCACATTATAGACGGTTGTGAGCCATCATGTGGTTGCTGGCAATTGAACTCAGGTCCTCTGGAAGAGCAGTTAGTAGTGCTCTTAACCTCGAAGCCATCTCTCCAGCCCAGAGAACCAAATCTCTCCTTACACCAAGATCATGTGTGCAGATGCTTGGGTCTTAATCCAACTTATCAATGCCTTGAGAAAGACATCTGATTCAACACCACCAAGCTTTTGAGTCCCCTCAAAATGATACACACACACTGACACACAAACACTCTCTCACACTCTCACTCTCACTCTCTCTCTCTCTCTCTCTCTCTCTCTCTCTCTCACACACACACACACAGCTTCAGCCCATGTTTCACACAGCTGCTAGCTTGTCAGCTTTTTTTTTTTTAAAACATTTTTAGCACCAGGAAATGGCAAAGGAAAACAGGCCACCAATGGGCCAGCAATAGATTCAGACAAGGAAACACAGGTTTCCCTCTTATTGAATGGGGCCTTTTGAACAACTTTTCAAGACAGTCTTAATGGCATGTCTTTAAAACTTAAATAGGCAGCAAGTAGGGGCCAGAACCAAGCAAACCTGGAATAAAATATATCAAGGATAGCATAGTAAACATCTTTATAAGTGTGTGTGCACCAAACCAGTGGTAGAAAAACAGGAGAGCCAGTAAGGAGACATACACAGCATAAACGACACCCTCTAAATGAGGCTGACGACTCTCCAGTAAGCAAGCAGGAGACGAAGATATTAGCCAAGTTTTCACCGTGAATGGGCAGAACTCTGATTCAGTGAGACAGACAAGAACAGGTTTAGGAGTAATCAGAAACTTCCAAGTAGAATGGCCAGGGTGGGTAATAAACTCAATGAAAAGGTCTAGGTTAAATATGCCAAAAACTGAAATGGAGCCATGGGCAGATTGAACCACTGAGCTCTAGTAAGAACAATACAATCTGAGGGACTGAAGAGACTCACAAAGATTAGGAAGGCCACAAGCACATCACAATACATCAAAATCTGAAGCAGAGTATATTGTCGCTTGCCAAAGCTGTTCAGTAAGGGTCTTCTAGAGCCACTCCTCACTGAGAAGGAAGGAAGCTGTGGTCTCAGTAAAAATGACCCCCATAGACTTGGAGACTTGAACATTGGCCATTAGTGGGTGTGGCCTTGTTGGAGACATATGTCACTAGGGGTGGGTTTGGAGGTTTCAGATGCTAACGCCAGTCAGGTCGTGTCACTCTCTTCCTCCTGCCTGCCGATCAGATGAAAAACTCAACTCCTTCTCCAGGACCACACATGCCTATGTGTTGCCATGCTTCTCACCATGACAATTATGGGCTAGACCTCTGAAACTGTAGGCCAGCCTCAATAAATGTTTTCCTTTAAAAGAGTTGCCGTGGTCATGGTGTCTCTTCATAGCAATAGAGCACTAAGACAGAAGTCATGCCCTTATCTCTAGGGCAGAGAGAGCAAATGAAAAATTAGAAGTAGTATGCTTGATTTGCTAACCAACTAGAGAAAGAGATTCCCTTTTGGTAGTTCCAAAACTAAGGGCCAAACTTATGAGGAGCTACAACCCAGAGGGCTCATCAGCAGTTGAAGGGCTGATGTAGAAGCCTTCAGCCTCACTTCAAACCTTTGTATTACAACCCTCCAAGTACTTTTACCAAAATTCAATTAAAAACTGATATATGACTACATGTAAGGAGACTTCATTAATATTTTTATTTTCAATTATAACCTATTCTGACTCAAAAAAAATCTACTCTGGAAAATACCTCAATGGGTGTTGACTTACTGATGAAAAAGTAAGTTATTGATATCTGGGTATAATACAGAATACACAATAAATTATATTTACATGCACTGACCAGATTATCACACACACAAGGTAAAAAAATACAGTATTTTATGTACATTTTAAAAGATTTACATTTTCACATAGGTTTATAAAGTTAAAAATTCTCTGTACAAAATCTTCTGTGTACAGAGTGTACACATCCTCACCCTATGGCTGCATCACCACACAGAACTGCTTTAAACACACACTACAAACACTGCAGTTCTTTCACTTCATAGTCAAATCTTGGCACCCATATACATTATGAAACATGAGTTTTAAAACAATTAGAAAGTAATCATGCAGATTTTTTAATGCAAGAAAGTGAGATGAGCTAAATTAGCACTTATCAAATTCCATTTCCTGTTCTGTTCATATCTGTCCCATTTCCTGTTCCACTTTCATACAGGTGCATGCAAAACTAGCAGATTATGAACCTTTCAGATAACAATAAAATAACACTACAATCTGACAATACTTAGGTATTAAGAATGCAACTCACAGCCCTAGCCTGATGACAATTTCTCCTTTAGCAGAAATCTCAAGACATTTACAACTAAAGTTCACAGACACATCAATATAGCTCTTAATGCACAGGATCTGTATCAGACATCACACTAGCATTAGGAAAACAACATTGGTGTTTGACACTGAAGTGGTCTCTGTTCTGAGAACAGGGGAGAAGGAAATCCAAGACAAGCCAGGAAAGGATTACTCAGTGTCCCTGGTAGGGAGGACTTGCAGGCCCCCAGTCTAGTTAGATAGACTCTGCAGCTGCAGATGAGCTACACTACTAAGCTTTAGGTCTTGACAAGTGATGAAGGTACCAACACCTTCCCTCCTCCCAACAGATAAAGTCACAAGAAAATAAAGTGCCAATGTTTAAAGTACTGTTAAGAGGCACTAACCCATTCGATGGCTTAGGATTAAATATGAAAATAGGCCAGATCTGATCTGAATAATAAATAGAAGGTAAGTATTCCAGTCTGTGAAATTCCTGTCTAGATGGGGGCTGGACTAGAAAACTACCTACTCCCCCACTTATTGCTTTGAAACAGGTGCACATACTTTAAATCCTAACACAGACCATGTGAATTCTATGATGGAAAGCACAGTGTCTGAGCCACTTTGAAGTCAAAAAAGAAGGTGCACTCCTGATCACCAGGAGGGGAGCTGCTGAGACTCTCCTCTCCACAACTCATGTCTTCACAAGAGTCTTCACTGAAAAGAAAAGATAAAAGAGTGTCATTGTTTAACACATAGATGTCTATAGGCAAAATACAAGTGAGCCTGCTGCAGTTGACATGAACACTGTAGTCAAAAGCTAATCATTATTTACAAAGCTGAATTGAGCTTAAAGTCAAGTCTATTCCTAGTAGGAAATATTTTTTCCTTAACAACAGTTTGCATTCATTCATTCATTCATTTAGAGACGGGGCTTCTCTGCATAGCCCTGGCTGTCCTGGAACTCATTATGTAGATTAGGCTGACCTTGAACTCAGAGATTTGCCTGCTTCTGCCTCCCAAGTGCTGGGATTAAAGGCATGTGCCAACACGTCCAGTTAACAACAGTTTTCTTAAGAGAGCTGCCCAAATTACCATTCACCATCTACTGTTCCTGTACCATTATTAATTGTAGCAGACAACAACAGAATTCTATGTCTCTCCAACCCAGTGGTTAAACTGCAGTCTGTCTAAAGGTTATTTTTGTTTGTTTGTTTTTCTGTGTAGCCCTGGCTGTCCTAGACTCACTTTGTAGACCAGGCTGGCCTTGAACTCACAGCGATCCACCTGCCTCAGCCTCCTAAGTGCTGGTATTAAAGGCATGTGCCACCACCTAGCAAAAGGTCTTCCTTGTATCAGTTACTCTGACTCTGGTTCTCTCAAACACCGAAACAAGAACACACTTTGAAACTACAGTTTCCAGTCCTTACCTGATAGCACAGAACCACCAAATTTAGTAAAATTCACTTTACAAATAAAAGTGGTCGCACTGGCAACACTTGATGTGTCTGTGGTACTGAGACGGCTCCTGTAGCCCACTTCCCTCCCACAGCACCATGACCATACCAAATGAAAAGCCTGAATATAGTTCCAGTTGGTTTTGTTTTTATAACTGAACTGTGTCTCCAAGAGTAAAGAAAACGAGAAGACAAAAGGGTTTTTTGAAGTAAAATGTACAAATTCTCTATTTTTAAAAACTGTTGGGGTCCGTGCAAAAGAAACAGCAAAGCAGCTCTAGAACTCATGGAATATGGCCCCCGGTTAGCAAACCCACAATAGGTGTGTCTCGGCAAGGCATGACCCCGAGAACCACGTGTCCTGAGGACTTCACGCTGTTATGGAGCATCGCTCTGTTTGCTACCTTTGCGGTCCTTATAATCCCCTTAATATATAAATTGTGTGAGCACTTTAAAGGGGGTTTCCAGCCCCTCACTGGGCAGTATCATTGGTATATGTAATAACAATGCTTGATCTCTTTCAGGCATTGCTGCTGGAGCAGACTGATGGTTCAACCACCTCCTTTGAAAACCTGATGATGTAGATTGTTAACAAAGATTGTTACCCTTAGAAAAGATTTGGAAAAATACATTGTTCAACAAGGTTAGGTGAAGATGCTTTTGCTATTGGTCCTGATGCAGGAAATCTTAGGGGACAGTTGAAGTCAGGAGAAAGCACACTCTCATTAGTAAAGCTGGGGACTTTTTGAGGTTGGCAAAGCAAGAACAATGGCCCACGGCAGCACTGGCTGGCGTGCTCTTCCAAGCTGGGCTGGTGACTGAGATGACTGATTTCCTTATTCTATTTTTCTGCCCTCAGTTCCTGATATGATTTAATAAAACATATTCATAAATAGATGAGCACCTTTAGGACTTAAAAGTAGAAATGGCTGATTATTTTTATGTAGAAGCTTAGATTTGTGATTCTTTTAAGATCTTTATAAGATTACTTCTTAAGATAATTGGTTCCTTCTTTGGAACCACAAATTGCAGCCTGCCAGTGAAGAAAAGCTGGCTGAGAAATTACCTTGCTTGCTTACACTGTTAATATGCAACAAGTTGCTTATGTACAAATGTACGTGAGTTCTTAAAAAACAACTTGTTATTCATGTTTGTTCTTCACCCATAATACGTAAAACATCTGATCATGTGAAGGTATTGGGGAACAGGATTTTCTTACGAATACTCATTGTAATCACTGATTTATAGAGAGATAGAATGTAAACACCTTGTGATTTTTGTACTGCTTCAAAGATTTTGTTGGGGCATAAACTGTGGGAGAAAAAATAAAGCTAGAATAAGAAGCAGCAGCCTACCTGCTGCAGTCTCTCTTACTTCATCGTCAGGTGTGAGTATAAGTTGGTTCTTTTCTTTCTTTTCCTTTTTGTTTCTTTAATTCTATTTATTATGTATACAGCATCCTACCTGCATGTGTGCCTGCATGTGTGCCTGCATGTGTGCCTGCATGAGGGCACCAGATCTCACTACAGATGGCTGTGAGCCACCCTGTGGTTGCTGGGAATTGAACTTGGACCTTTGGAAGAGCAGCCAGTGTTCTTAACCTCTGAGCCATCTCTCCAGCCCCTTTCCCTTTCTTTTTAGACACTTGCCACCATCAATGGAAGCCCTCGGTAGGAGCCATCAGCTCTAGCCCCAGCTTGCCACTATCAGTGGAAGCTATTGCCGGTACCTATGAGTTCCAGCCTGGAAGGTTACCCTCAGAGAAAGTCTACAGGGTCACCAGCCAGCCAGAGGATTCACGTCCCACCTCAGTTTTTCCAAGTTAACATCGAAGCTGGACTTCAATTAAGAACAAAAAAACAAAACAAAATAAAAAACCTACTAGCTAATTTTCTGGTTTAAAAGAAAAATGCCACCTTTAATCCCAGCACTTGGGAGGCAGAGGCAGGTGGATCTAGATCTAGAGTTTGAGACCAGCCTGATCTACAAAGCAAGTCAACAACAGCACAAAGCGAGTCTAGGATAGCCAAGGGTACACAGAGAAACCCTGTCTCAAAAAACTAAAAAAAAAAGAAAGAAAAGTAGAAAGAAAGAACACTGCCACGTGAGAAGGGATTTTTCTCTTACAACTCTCCACAGAGGATTTATTTATTCTTTTTGAGACAGTGATCTTGGAACTCCTACATAGCCAAGGATGACCTCAAATCTCTGGCCCTCCCGCCTCTACCGCCAGGTGCTGGGACTACAGGCATCCATCCACACCTGGCTTAATGGCGCTGTGGATCACTATCAATGCTTCAAGCATGCTAGGAAGCCTTCTACCAACTGAGGTGCATCTCCACCCCAGTTCTTTTCTCTTTAATTTTTAAATTACATGTATTTACTTATTTAGGGTCAGAGGGAGGGGAGAGGGAACGAGAGGGAGCACTGTGTGTATCACTGCACGTGTAGAGGTGAGAAAAATAACTTCCGTATTTGGCTCTTCTACCATGTGAGTTTTCTGGGACCCAAACCCCAGCTCCTCAGCAAGTGGCCTTACCTGCTGAGAAATCGTGCTGACCCCCACAGCTATTTTTATGCGCAAAAGCCATCATTATATTTAGTCTGTGGAAGATGCCTGCTTACCTACCTTTCACTTCCGTCAGAGCAGCCCCCTTCTGGGATGGTTGGCAGCTCAGGAACGCTGTAGTAGCTGTTGTGGAGGTTTTGTGCCGTACGCCGGGAAACGATCCAAACCAGCTTCTTAAGATCAGGTTTGCAGCACTCAGGAGAAGAGTATTCTGCTAGGCATTTAGAAACTAGTTCCCTCCAGTAAAAGAATTCAGTTTCGCTGACCTGGGCAAAGAGATGAATGGACATGTTACAGCAACGGCTCTCACACTTTGCTGCCCCTGAAATCACAAGGGAGTTGGTGCCAGGACTCCTGGTGTAACTGAGGAGAATATGACCTGGGGACTAAGAGTCCTTAAAGTCCTAGAGGTCACTGTAATGTAAAGCTAAAACGTGGAAACTACTAGTTGAAATAACACTTCAAGTATTATTTACATGGGACTCAATCCACAAAAACAATCCTGCCTATTCTACGGAAATACAGACCTAACACCAACTGCACTATTTGGTATACTGCCTAATAAAGGAATTTAACAACTTTGTTACAAAATTTTTCTAATGTTTCTTAAACAAATCAAGGTCTGGATTGCTTATAATATAAATGTATATTATGGCATCAGATACAAACTAAAATTAGTACTATCAGAGAGAAAATTCCCCAAAAGGGCAGTTCCTTCCCAACTAGAGAATGCCCCATTGACTGATTTCACCAAACACCAAGATGCTTTCATGTATCATATACTCAAGTTGGGAGAGAAATAACGCTGTGACAGACAGAAGCTAACATCTCCAACAACGGTTTCACTCTCCATACGCTTCTACAAACGCTCTGACAGGCTCACCTAGCCCAAGAAGCCATCACACTAACTATTGTTTGGGTGGGTGGGGGGAGAAAGAGAGAGAACACAACTCTGTAGAGTCAGTTCTCTCACTGTGGACTCTGGGTATTGAATGCAAACAGACATCCGTGTTTCCTTGACTCATCTTCACACTTCGCTTCTTTGTCAGTTGGACACATTTACCCCTGCTTGTGACTGCTGCCCACCCTGCAACCCGCAAGTCCACCCTAAACTGACTTCCACTTCTTAGCCTTTGCTGTCCAGGCCTTTGGTCCAGGCTCCGAGTCAGAGCCCTTTCCTGCACTGCCCACTTCTTTGCTAATAGCCCCAAAGCACTTCTCGTACTCACCGCTGTCTAACGTAAGTCACAATACAGCAAGCACATCATTTCATGTTAAACTTCGCATGTCCTTAACCAGACTCTTAGTTTAAGTAAGAAAAAGCACCGTGCTTTTGTTCTTCACCATGACTACAAAGACTTATAAGAGTGGCCCACCTAAGGGGCTTTTAAAAATTGCTATTTATTTTTGGTAGTATTACTGAGATGAGTCAGGTCTACAAATACAGATGTAAGGAGATACCATCTACTGCTTACATGCATTTAGACTACTTTCAGTGCAGTAGAGAGCAAGCCTTGGGAGTATATACAGCTCTCCTGCCATTGTGCATGCCTATCTCACGAGTGTGTTTAGTGTACTTAATATAGAGCACCGTTGAGACAAGCACGGGAAGTACACACAGCCATTCTGCCACAGGGCACAAGTCAACAGGACGAGTGCCTGCATTCAGAACGAAGCTGGGCTTAGTGAGTTTCTTCTGGCTTAACACTGTCTGGGTCAAAGAATTATAACCCCTGACATACAAGGAAAAAAAAATGAACACAGACATTGAGAACGTCACGAAGTATTTATAAAATATTTAAGACACCACAAGAACAAAAAGAAAATACCATAAAAGATGCTTGCTTTAATAAATAAGGCCTAAAGATATTTACCTTCAAGTGTTTTTTAACAAGCAGGAGAATTTCCAGCAATTCGACAGATTTTACTGATTCTATTTCCAAATTGAGAAGGCACAGAGCTAATACAGATGGCTACAAAGAAATAAACAAACATTAGTAGAAAAGTTGAAACAGGAACTCTGAGCCGTATGTAGTCAGGAGACAGACTCACTTTTGCTTTTGAAAAGACAAGTCGGCAGGTGCAAGCTTTCAGCTGGGCCTCCAGTTTATCGAGGCTCAGCACTTCCTTCCTGTACAAAGCAAAACAGAAAGATTCATTACACCTTCTGGAAAGTCACTTGATTTTTATAAGGACTCAAGTTTGAGTTAAATGTCTGGCAGAGTAAAAACATGGCTTTATTGGCAATCTAATTCCCTGCTGCTAGTGCAGCAGTGCTGAAGGCATGGGGCTAGCCCACCGACTCCCACTCACCTTTCTGAAGTATGACAAAATACAATCGCATGGTATAAGTGCAAAAAGTTTAAGGCAGTAGTAGCTTCCAACTCATAGTGCAATTTCTCTGAGATAATTTTCTCCATCCGTTTAATGTCAGAAGCGGTACATTTACACTGACTGATCCGGATCACATCGTGAGTGGGTGGAGCGTTGCACTCTTCTTCCACCATTCTAGCTGCCAGCAAAAAGCAACAGACTCCAATGCAAGACAAGTGTTTTGGTTTCACCTAAAAAACAGAGGAAAGAAAGCGCTCACTTTGATTTAGCCACAAGGCAGTGGAGATAACCTCACACTGCTTCTCTCAGATGCACTTGCCTTTACCCACAACTACTTTCCTATCTTAGACCAGCATAACCTCTCTTTTAAAAGAAAAAAAATGGCTATACGTGCATTTATTAAATTTAAATGCAGGTAAAAACAAACAAAAACCCTCAAAGCTTGCTTTCTGGCACTGACTTATACTTTGTATTTCAGACTTAGTAAAACCGAGAACAGTACGTCTCCCCTCTAAATGATCCTTTGACACACACCACACATCGTTCTCCTGCTTTGGATAAAGGAAAACTATTCTGCATTGTCTCCTTTTGTACAAAACTCTACCATTACATGTTGTAATCTTGCCTGGGAGAAGCACCCCCATTAGCTGTGCAGCGTGGAGGACATATGTAAAGCTGCCATGGACAGATGGCTGCTCTTTTCTCTTCAGGGCCCTAAGGAGTGACCCAGCAGCTGACAGAGATTCTACTGGCCAGAGAATTTGCACGTTTTTAACAGCTGCTGCTGACTATTAATAAGACTGTGGCTACCTGCTTGGAAAGGCCTACCAGTGAAGGCACAGTCAGCTCTAATACAATGTCACACCCCACTCCTCACACTTCAGGGTCAGCCCTCACAGGCTCCTAGAGAAACCCATAAAAAATGACAAGGTTAGCCTCTCCCACAGTATTTCACTTTTTTTTTTTTTTTTAATACAAAGTCCAGCTTTCTCTCATGTCACTTTGGGCAGTTTTATGAGCGACCCTGGAGCAGAAACCATCATAGCACTTTTCAGCAAGGTGAATATTAATAGATTCTTCCCACCTCCCCAAGCCCCTGTAAACGTGTAAACTGAGTACTTAAAGGATAATAGTCTTCCTTTGTAATGTCTACCAAGAGAATGTCTACCTGTTTAAGAAGTGCAACAAAACCAGGAATATATGCCAGACATGGTGGCATACACCTGTAATCCCAGCACTCAGGAGGCAGAGGCAGGCAGATCTCTGTAGTTTGAGGCCAGCCTGGTCTACAGCGTGAGTCTAGGACAGTCAAGGGCTACACAGAGAAACCCTGTCTTGAAAAACAAAAGCAAAAACAAAACAAAAAAATCCAGAAACACAAGTTTACAACCTACCTGGCACGAACGACCACGAAACTGGTAACATTAAGTTTGTGAAGCAGAAGTCTTTATTACATCCATTTGACAAATATTATTGAGCCCTGTATGTGTTACATACTTTTAGGCACTGGGCATTGAAAAAAAAAATGTAGACTTGTCAGGTGTGGTAGCCGCACACCTTTGGTCCCAGCACTTGGGAAGGGGAGGCAGAGGCAAGCAGATCTCTGAGTTAAAGGCCAGCCTGGTTTACAGAGCTAGTTGCAGAACAGCCAGAGCTACACAGAGAAACCCTGTCTCAAAAAACTAAAACTAAAAATAAAGATACCCGAAAATGTAGATTTTATTTTAAAAAATTATCAAATACCTTCATAAGAGCCAAGAATCTATCCAAAATATTGACAGCCAGAACAAAAGTTTCAGTGCAAGATCCAAAAAAATTAGTTAAACTTCTTAAATCTTCTACTTTGGCATTTCTCAATCTTGAACACAAAGTGTTATCATTCTGAAATTCAAAACCGAGAATCAAGGTTTATTTTCTAAGAATTAAATACAGAGGTTCAAAAACTACATTCCCCCTTTAGTTTTCAATATCTTATAAGCTCCTAAAACTATAATAAGTAAATCACATTTAAAAATTATCCCATACAGAAGAGCCTTAGCTTTCTATAAGGCGAAATTCCAGGCAGTTACAGTAGAACTCAAACCCCTCGAAACGAAGAGAGGGTTCTTTGATGAGGCTTCGGCTTTCTAAAACTTAAGATCCTATTATAAGTATTCCCTAGGAATCTCCCACTACCAGAAGAAACGCCTCAGCAGTACACTTGGTATAACTTCCACATTTCACTAAAAACAAAAGCATAACCCTGTGAAGTTTCAGGTTTTTCTCGGCACAGGAAGGCCAGATTTTGGACTGTTGCCTTTGGTATTGATTCAACCGAAGAAAACAGAAAGGTACCTTCCCCAAGGCTTATCTACTCTCAGAATTTACCTCTGGGGTAGCCTCCATCAAAGTCAGCCCTTTTTCTCGAGGTTGGTATCTCTGTTCTTGTTCCAGGTAGAAATTCAACAATCCAAGAAGCTGAACCCCTTCGCCACCTGCCAAGTGCTCGGCCCCCAAATCCTTCATCTGCAGGAAATAACACCGCGGCGGGTTAAGAATATAATCCGGGTATGAAATAAAGAAAAATGGTTGGCCGAGATCCCTCAGGCTAGGGACACCCCCGGCTCACACTAGCCAGAACCCGGTGAAGGGGGATCAGTCTCGTCCGCCAGCCTCAGGGGGAATCCTCCCTTGAAGTCGAGGAGGCGTGGCATGGGGGGGGGGGGCGGAGGGATCGCGGTCACCAAGGCCGGCCACAGCTGGATCTGACCAGCCCTGTGGCCAACCGGGTTTGACAAACAGGAAAACAGTCCAAAGGAGCGTAATGTCTCCAACTGTCCGCATCACCTGGACAGCACAGGAGGGATTTCTGCCTAGACACTAGGTCCTAGAGGAATGTGGGGGACCGGAAGATTGAAGCCACCGGAGCGGGTTCTGGGGCGGGGCGCTGCACAATAGGAGAGAAGGGAGGGGGGAGTCTCGAGACTGAACAAAGAACTGGAAGGAGGAGGCTACGGAGCCCCGCCCCAGGGACACCACCCACCCACCCAGCGGAGCCCACCTCCAAGACTCCCCCCCTCCGCTTCGGCAGCTTAGAGGAGACCGAAATTCGAGAGAGGGCTGCCCACAGGCCCGTCCGCCCTGAACACAATACCTCGGTCCAGCAACGGTGCGGAGCCCCAGGGCTGTCAACCCCGGTGCAGGCTCAGAACCTCCCCCGCGGAACCCATGTCAGTCCCTGGGCTGCGGCTGGAGGACCCGGAGCGGCAACCAAGCCGCTCCACCATCGTAGCAACCCGCGATCCAGACCCAGAGTAACCGGGAGGCCCAACTCACTGTGTCGGCCCCGGCGTCGCGGACCGGCGCGGCGGGGGCGTAGGGACCCGTCTCTCCGAGGTAGGGGGGGACCAGCCTCCTCAGCGGTGTCCCGGACCCCGCATCCGACCTCCCGGCCGCTGCCCGGCCTCACAGCCCCGGCCGCATCCTGCTTCTCCGCGGGGCTCAGCACCCGCCCTACACCTCCGCGTCCTCCCGGCTCCGCCGCAGCCTCCGAGCTCAGCAAACCCCTTGTTTTTGTTTTGAGTCTGCGACGCCCCCAAGGGGCGGGGCGTGTGACTCCGCGCGGAGGGATTCTCTCTCGCTGAATGGGTCTGGAAAAAGAGTCCCTGCTCCAAGCCTCAGTGCCCAGACTCTCTTGGCCTCTTCTGTTCCTCTTGGCCTTGCCGAGCCAGGTTCTGGACTGGACAGTGGAACCTCGATTTCAGCCTCATTTCATGGTGGAATTGGGAGGGAGCAAAGATGAGCGAGCCGGTTGGAGAGCGGAAGGAGACCTTCTCTTGACGCATCACACCTTTTAAAGGGCCCCCCGATTTGTTTTGTTTTCGCTGTTTTGAAAAGTCCGCCCAAAGTAGCGGGCTCTCTGATTGGATAAGGGTGGGGCCCGCAGACTGCTGAGGCCTTGATTTAATCTCGAATCTGGATTGGCTGCCTCCTTGGCTGTTGGGTCCTCTGATTGGCTCTCACTATATCCTGAGTCTCATCTTCTGCGAGGGGGCCTTAGCAACTCCAAGGTCTGGATTGCGCATGCTTGAGTGGGTGTCATTTGTAGCTCTCGACTACGTGCCGGGGGTCCACAACTGCCTACCAGATCTAGCTCAGTCTAGGCCGAAAACTGACGCCTCGGGTCACACCCCTGAAAATCCGGGGTCACATAACTCTGTGACAGATTTTCCACCAGTGCACAAGAGCGTTCTATGCGTCTTACTTGTACCACAGATGTATTTTGCAGTAAGCAAATAACATTTCGAGATGCTTACTGAAATACCAGGAAAACTCTCTGGTGCTTTGGCATTTGTTTAAAAAAAAAAAAAATCTGACTCAGGAAAGAAAAAAAAGCTAGAGTCGACTAGTTGGAGACAAAAGTGAATTGTTGACCCTGGGTAGTGAACCTAGAGGTTGCACTACAGAATTCTTAATGCATTTGTGTACACTGAATTTTTTTCCATAATAAAAAGTTCAAGCCTGACGATGGTGGCGCACGCCTTTAATCTCAGCACTTGGGAGGCATAGGCAGGTGGATCTCCTTTAGTTCGAGGCCAGCCTGGACTACAGAGCGAGTTGCAGGACTGCCAGGGCTACACAGACAAACTCTGTCTCGAACCACCCCCCCTCGCAAGAAGGGACTTTTAAATAAAAATCGCACATTGATGAGAGCCTATAAATATCTAATAGTTAAAATAGCATGCTCCCAGAGGTTATGGGTGTGCTGTTTGTTTTTTTAAATGAAGGTTTCCACAACCACTTGGTCCTAGGTCACCCATAAATTATCATTTATTGTCTATTATAATTAGCGTTATTATTAAGGCGACACCTCTCCCGAGGCAGAGCAAAAACCAAACCAACTAGATGCCTTAGGCAGGACAAACTTTCACACGGAGTATCTTTAGGGAAGTAGGAAACGTCCCTAAAACATTTAGAGATTTTTTTTTTTAACTTTCTGTTTCCCCAAATCTCCACCTTCTACCAAACATGCAACTTAGCACCTTCATGGATTCTAAATAACTAGCCTGTGGGAAATGAGTTTTCTGCTCTTCTGTGTGGTGGGTTTTTGTTTTGTTTTGTTTGTTTGTTTGTTTGTTTTTTATTTTTTGTGAGTCACTTTGGAGCTCGTAAAATGTGAGAGGCACATAATATTGCTTTAACAGCAACTCCATTCTTTCCAAAACAGCTGAAGAACTCTACAGATAGGTGGCTCTGTGCATCAGCCGGAACTAGAAGACATCTGTTTGGAGTACAGAGCAACCAGGGCTGGCACTCCTGTTGCAGAGAGGTGTGCCTTTTTTGGTTTTAGAACATAAAATAAAATTAGCATACCACTTATAAATGATTTACAGGTTACATAATTTTACTCAAGGTGCAGTTGGCCTTTTAAGCATTATTTAAGTTAGTACTTTGTGAGGTGCATATGGATGAAAGTCCATGCTGATAAGCACGCAAAGCAGTAGGGAACTCCTTTGGAGGCTGGAGCTCTGATGAAAGTTCAAACCTAAGCCGGGGCGGTAGTGGTGCACACCTGTAATCCCAGCACTCGGGAGGCAGAGGCAGGCGGATAGCTGTGAGTTCAAGGCCAGCCTGGTCTACAAAGTGAGTCCAGAACAGCCAAGGTTACACAGAGAAAAATCTGTCTCGAAAAGAACAAAAAATAAAAATAAAATAAAATAAATAAATAAATAAATAAAGTTCAGACCTGCATCTTGCAGCAGGGGGAAAGCTCAGCTCCTAGTGTTCACAGACAGGAAGAAGCAACCGAATAAAAACACACAAGTGAGAGAAGAGTTTAAGAGCGGGACCTGAAGATTGAGAGGGTATTTGTTTTTCAATAGGCAAAGGGAGAAAAAGAGGTCTGGGTTATAAACTAAGTGATGGGAAAGAGGAAGTGTAAAAGTATGTGGCAGGAGAGTTTTATAAATAACACACCGTATGAGACAAAAAGGAAGAGAGCCAGCCAAGGGTGATGGCTCATGACGTCTGCAAAGCCATCGCTTGGAAGGCTGAGGCAGGAGATTTGTTGTGAGTGCAAGGCTAGCTGGGGCCACAGTGTTAGAGCTAGTCAGAAGGAGGTTGTGGCGGGCGCAGCGGGGATGGGGGGGGGGCAGAGGGAGGGACGAGGGCAGTGGAGACGGGATTTAGAAATTATCCTTTGCTTAGACCACTAGAGGGTATGAAGTTATACAAAACATATGCTGGTTTTATTTAATGATGTAAACAGTCCCCTTGAGTAAGACATTTTATAATGATGAATTCACTGCTCAGCACAAAAGAGAATACTTTACACTTCCACCCATTTAACTCTTTAATATTAAGACAGCAGTCCTGATGCTGGGCGTGGTGGCGCACGCCTATAATCACTTTTGCACTAAGGCAAAAGCAGGTAGACTTCTATGAGTTCGAGGCCAGCCTGGTCTACAAAGTGAGTCCAGGACAGCCAAGGTTGCACAGAGAAACCCTGTTTCAATACAAACAAACAAAGACAGCAGTCCATTAAAATACTAGCCCAGAAATTACACCCAACTCCAATCTGTTTTTTATGACAGTCCAGGAGGTGAGAATTGGGCAGAGTTTCTCTCTTTGCTGACTTTTGTTTGTTTAACCTCCCACCTCCTCTGGTAAATGGGTCTTTCTGCAGACTGGTCCTTATCTCCTTGGCTACCTGCACCAGAGCTGTTGATGCTGTTTGTTAAAGCAGCCTGCTATGCTGATAAGACTACCCATTATGCTCGTCTTTGCCTTTCCTGAGGAATTGTCCACATTCCTGGACAATGGCCCTTGCAAACTGGCTCTTCTGCAGCACAGTGATGGGGATGCGGGAGAGATGCAGGAGGAACTTGAAGCAGCAAAATTAATGCTAGGAAGGATTTACTAATAAACTTGCTTAGGAAATATTAAGTTATAGAAAGTAGGATTTGTCTAAAGGGCCGCTGCCTTCAACATGACTGGAAGATAGTAATGTACTCACCAGGCGTGTTAGAAGCCGAGAAAGAAAACTGTGTGCCAAAATTGAAGTTTAGGGCCACTGAGAAAGCTTCTACTGTTTATTCACCAAGACTGACTTCTGATGAGACTCCATTTCTATAACAAAAGGGGACAACCCCCTTTTTTTTTTTTTTTTTTTTTTTTTTTTTTGCTTTTGTTTTTGGAGACAGGGTTTCTCTGTGTAGCCTTGACTGTCCTGGACTCGCTTTGTAGACCAGGCTGGCCTCGAACTCACAAAGATCCGCCTGCCTCTGCCTCCCAAGTGCTGGGATTAAAGGCTTGCGCCACCACAGCCTGGTGGGAACAACCCTTTCAACTGGCCATTAGGCCCACCTCCATACCAGCCAGGCATGTGGTGGTGCATGCCTTTAATCCCAGCAGAGGCAGAGGCAGTTGGATCAATGTGTGTTCGAGGCTCGCCTGGTCTACAAAGCAAGTCCAGGACAGTCAATACTACACAGAGAAACCCTGTCTTGAAAAACCAAAAATCCAAAATAAAACCAAACAAAAAATAAATAAAAAGGAGCACCCCCATATCAAAGAACATGCCTCTAAGGGGCAGCTCAAAGGGACAATTCAGGGCCACAACCACCATAAGTCCCCTGTGCTCTTATCAGAAAAAGCATAACTCTGACAGATGGGCAAGATGAACCCAGGAAACAGCTGTTTGAAAATAATACTGGTGTACCTAAATAATTCTGACAGTATCTTTGCTGTGTAAATCTCCTGTCTGCCCACGTGGCCAGACTTGCAGTCTCCTGTCTCTGTTTAAATTGTTCGAAGTGTAACCTGGGACCTGGAAAATATTTAAGAATGACAGCACATGTACAATGCATATGTCTAAGGTATATATAAGCTAGTTAGAGTCTTTTACTTGTGGCTGGCTCTTCTTTGAGAGCAACAGCCAGAGTCAGTCACTCACTATATTAGAGATCTTTCCCCTTTATTAATTTTCAAGTTGTGTGGAGTGATTTCTCACTGGGGAGGTATATGGATTCTGTAACATTAGGATTAGGTGATGTGCTATCATCAATGCCCCATCTGAAGGCCTGACATTGAACGGAGACACTGACACTAGAAGGTGGGAACCAGATGGCAAACAGCAACAGCAGCCACACAAGAACAAAGCTGGAACTCAGCCCACTCTTGATCCTGAAGGGTGGCCTTCAAACTACCCAAAGTGCTCTTGGCCAGCTTCTAACCAAAAAGAAAATTGGGTGTCCCAAAGGGCTGCCTCAAGGCTCTCCAAGGCAAGTCACATTTGAGCGTCTCTAGACTGAATAAGAAGAGCATCAGAATTCTCATAACTTTCCAAACATAATCTTTCTCCTCAGAAATAATGACTCGTGCTAGTACTGGTGGCACATGCCTGTAATCTGGGGGTGAGGAGGCAGGAAGCTCATGGCTCCAGGATAATCTTTACCTACATAATCTATATAATGACTCTATATAAGGCCAGTCTACTGTACATGAGACCTGCCAGCAGATCTCAACCTTCGCTTCGGCAGACACACTGAAGGACTTGGGCAGTGCTGCTGCTGGAATGAATCCAGGGACTTGTATGGCTTGGGCTAGTGTTCCAACACCAAGGCCCCTCTCCAAACCCTATACTACAAGCCTTTAATAAATACACACAAGTGCTGGGGCTGGAGAGATGGCTCAGCGGTTAAGAGCACTGGCTGCTCTTCCTGAGGTCCTGAGTTCAATTCCCAGCAACCACCTGGTGGATCACAACCATCTATAATGAGATCTGGTGCCCTCTTCTGGAGTGCAGTTGTACATGCAGACACAACATTGTATATATAATAAATAAATAAATCTTTAAAAAAATACACATAAGTGCTCAGAAATACAAATATATATATAAGAAGGCCCTAGGTTCTGTTCTAATGTAGCTACCTGAGGGATCAGGATGGCTTTGAGTTCCAACTTTTCTACTCACTGGGGATATTAACCTTCGATAGCTCACTTTGCCGTGAACATCAGCTTACTATGTTAAGGGCGGGGCGGGGGGGGGAGGGTTGGTAGTTCTGACTCCTTTGTTCATGGGCACAATCTGCCCACACAATAAGCTATTAAAATTTCCCATGATGTTCCCCAAAGGAATCGCGTTTAACCTCAAAGAAATCTGATAGGAAGCAGCCCTGCGAGTATAGGGAACCTCAGGACCCTGGTCACTCACTGAAGAGTCTGTGCCTCTCCTCCCAGTGTCGCTGCTCTTCTGGCTCCAAGTCCAGCAGTGGTTGCAGCTCAGGCTTCCTGCTTTGATTAACTCTGGCTAGCAGAAGCCACAAAGGAGCCGGGAATGTCTCTGAAGGCGGGGGAGAGGAGAGGAGGGGAAAGGAGAGATGAGAAGAGAGGAGAGGAGAGGAGGGGAGGGGAGAGGAGAGAGAGAAGAGGGAGGGAGAGGAGTGGAGGGAGGGAGAGAGACACAGAGAGAGGCTTGAAGTGGTTCTGTTTTCAACCAAGAGCTCATATTTGAATCTGAACCTGGAAAAAAAAAAAAAATAAGATAATCTGCATCATTATCCCTGCCTTCCCTCAAGCAGTCAGCAGAGACAATCAAGGGAGGCACCTCATACCCTCTCCTTTCTGACTTTGTTACAGGCTAGAGGCTCTCCTACACACCACCAGCAATTTACCATGTTGATACTCTGTTGCTTCCAATATTAATTTTTTTTTTTTCTTCAGAGCTGAGGACGGAACTCAGGGCCTTACACTTGCTTGCCTAGCGCTCTAACACTGAGCTAAAGGCCCAACCCCTAGAAGCTGTTATCTTTCTGGGGAAGTGTTGATACACCTATGAAAGGACTAACCACAACGCAGCGGATTCCCACATGTTGATGTGCCCAGCCACTCAATTGTGGGAGTCCCCCACGCCTTGGGGACCAGCAGCAAGAGGGCCAGTGTTTCTAGACAGCCAGTTCTGCATTCCCACCTCCATTAGCTCACAGGTAAGTTTGCCTTGAGAAAAACTCATTTGACGAGGGCCCACAGGTTTGTTATCCAAAACTCTTTTTATTAGGCTGCAAGCCTACTGACGTTAACAAAGTAAGTGGCTTTGACATGATGTGAAAAGCTGGCAAAGAAGAATACAACAGAATACAGAAAATACAGATTATTTCAGAATAGTGACTCAATCCCAAAGGAAATACTCTAAGAAGCTGTGCCTCGATGTAATAGAAGATGTCCAGCCTCTCCCTGACCTCCTGTCTCAGCCTACCTACTAGCTGGGACCACAGACTCAAGACACATTATCAGCTTCCAAACTCCCATTTTAAGAGACCCAGGCTCTATTATGGGAGGTTGCACATTATAGACTATGTCTTTTTTCTTTGGTTTTTTTTTTTTTTTTTCATTTGTTCCAAGAACCGTAAGTCAAATATTTCACGTCTTGTCTTGACATCACAATGTTATGTAAAGTTGCCACTTTCAGCAAAGGACCATTTGAGAGCCATCTGTGGAATACATCATCTTATCCCAAAAAGAAGTTTCACTATCTGGGAAAATAGGAACCTCTTGTTTGGATCTCAAGAGAAAAGACAGTTGACATTTAAAGTGATATGAATAAAGAATGTAAGCTTAAATTTTGCTTTTGTTAACATTTTAAAGTGTTTTCCAAATGAAGAGCTTTTTAAAATTCCAACAAGAAAGACTGCCTTAAAGACTCACAAATCTGTTAAAGTGCATATATTAAGTTTTAAACACATTATGAATAAGAAAATATGGCTACAAGTGGGAGCAAAACCAGAGTGGGGGGAATTGGTAATTAGGAAGGCCTTTCTTTAAGGAGAAAAAAAGAATTTACAAATATAAAAGTATATACGAAAGTTAGCATTTATTTAACATGAGATGAATCTAGATAAACCGTAAATCTATAAAAGTTGGCATATATTTACTATTCCCATTATCTATAGCTAAAGTGCATGGAACCCCAATTGAATGTTGCAAGTTAAAATACTAGTAACTGTATCTTAGCTCTGGGGACTCCGAGCTCAGCTGGGCACTCCTGTTTCAGGGTTGCTTAGGAGCTTGCAGTCAGATGGCAGCAACTGCATAATCATGTTAAATCTCAGGGGCTGGTGTGGGCAGACACTCAAGTGAAACTGCTGGCCAGAATACTTCCACGTGTGTTCTTGACATATGGTCTTTCTGCTTCCACATGGCGTGGTGATGGCCCTAGAAGAAAGCCAGAGAAGTATTGAATGTGGTACTTCATTTGGAGTTCAATTAGCTTCCCTTTCTATGATAACTAGTTGCCATAAGCCATCATTACAAAAAACAATCAACCAAGAAATCCTTTTATTTTTCCCCCAGATGTCATCTTCTTTTTCATTAATTCCCACAGAAACCAAGAGCCTACCATTGGTTCCTCTAAGGATTTCTTTTCTTTCTTTTTCCTTTGCTTCTTTCCCTCTTACAGAGAATAATACTGCTTTTAAAATTACCCTCCATAGCCAGGCACACTGGCATGCAACTTTAGTCCAAGCAGAGACAGAGGCAGGCAGATTTCTGAATTCGAGGCCAGCCTGGACTACAGAGTGAATTCTAGAACAGCCAGGGCTACACAGAAAAGCACTGTCTCGAAATCACCACCACCACCCCAAAAATTATCCTCCACTCTTTCCCAATTACAGAAAAATCTTAGCTGTGCGTGGTGGTGCAGCCTTTTAATTCCAGCATTTGGGAGGCAGAAGCAGGAGGATTGCTGTGAGTTTGAGGCCAGCCTGGTCTACAAAGTGAGTCCAGGACAGCCAAGGCTACACAAAGAAACCCTGTCTTGAAAAACCAAAGAAGAAGAAGAAGAAAAAAGAAGAAAGAAGAAGAAGAAGAGGAGGAGGAGGAGGAGGAGGAGGAGGAGGGAGGAGGAGGAGGAGGAGGGAGGAGGAGTAGTTGTATGTATTAGTCTAGCTATATAACATACAACATAAACATCTGGGTTTTTTTTTTTTTTCTTTCTTTCTTTCTTTTTTTCTTTTTGTTTTTTTCAAGACAGGGTTTTCTCTGTTGTGGCCCTTGGCTGTCCTGGACTCACTTTGTAGTCCAGGCTGGCCTCAAACTCACAGCGATCCACCTGCCTCTGCCTCCCAAGTGCGACTAAAGGCGAGTGCCACCACCACCCGGCTGAAAAATCTGTTTCTTGATATCTGAACATATACATTTCCATTTTTGTGCATATTATCTTTTAGTTCTTTCATTACAGCACTTATGACAGGGAAACATTTTCCAATTCTTCCTAACAGACAGTTGTACTCAGCAAATCTCCGATTGCCCCACGATGGCTGGGCCTGCTCCCGTTTTCAGACTCTGCATGTCATGGTTCCAGAGAGTCCAAGAGTCTCTGATAATGTATTGCTAAAAATAGCAAGCTTGAGTTCCCCAGCACGCACTAAGAGCATTAGGACAGTAGAGAGGATGAAAGTGGCGTGCACACAGCAGGAGGAAGCCAGAGGTCAGCGATCACTACGGCTGCCGTGTTGCTTCATGTTTGTGAAGTTATTGGTTTAAAATTTAAAAATTGTGTGTGTGTGTGTGTGTGTGTGTGTGTGTGTGTGTGTGTAAAACACAGAATGCACATGGTAGTCAGAGAAGATCTTGAAAGAATTAGTTCTCTCCTTCTGCCATCTACCACGAAGGTCGCAGTAGTCGTCAGGCTTAGCAGAATGTATCTTTCATCAGTGAGCCATCCCACTGACCCCTGTTTTTAAAATTTTGGGAGGACATAGGAATATATTTATTTTAATATTTTATATTAAATATGATAGAAACTTACGGATTCATCATCCATGAGAGTCACAGTTTTAAGACATTCAGTTGTCCTTAGCTGTATGTTTTACTGCATTTAAAAATCTCTTTTGTATGTTCTGTTGCACCCAACAAAAATATGTGTGTGGGCCTCTTCTAAGCACAGAGTGTCTCTGGTTGGCACAAAGATATAAAATGACTTTGGTTTATATTTCTCTCCAGGAGCTCAGAGGCCAATAGGAAAGAGACCAGGCAACAAGCAATATTACTGTGGGATTTGTATTAAAAAAAAAAAAAAAAAAGACATGTATACAAAGTAAGCTAGGAAAAGAGAAAGATACATGTTTTAAAAACCTTTTCTTGGATACTTCTAAAAAGCTGCTTCTACTGTGTGACTTTGTCTTCTCTCTCTCTTTTTTTTTTAAAGATTTATTTATTTATTATTATGTATACAGTGTTTTGCTTGCATGTACACACCAGAAAAGGGCACCAGATCTCATTGTAGATGGTTGTAAGGCACCATGTGGTTGCTGGGAATTGAACTCAGGACCTTTGGAAGAGCAGACAGTGCTCTTAGCCTCTGAGCCACCTCTCCAGCCCTTGTCATCTCTCTTCAACTCAAAATGGACACTCATTTTAGGACAATCAGAGTGACCCAAGAGTCCATGTTGATAGAGCGTCCACTTTCTGAGTGTTCCTTCCTGGAGCTTATGCTTCCCACAGATCTATGTAATTCATGATATTTTTTATTTCCTATAAATGAATTGTGTATATAAATTATGGAAGGGCTAAAATTACATTATGAAAGTGTAATTTGAAAATGTAATATGAAAAAAATCACCTTAGAAACAGTTTACAAAGGTAATATTGTGCTAAAATTTTCTGGTCTCTTTTCTTTGTGTGTGTGTATGTGTGTCTTTTATTATATTTTTGAGGATTTCATACATGTTTTGATACACAATATTTTGATCATATCCCACTCCTACTGCCCCATCTAACTTTCTCTAGATACCCCTAACAAGTCTCCCTCCTAATTTCATGACTTTCTCTTTATTTTTAAGTGTGTATGTGTGTGTGTGTGTATGTGTGTGTGTATGTGTGCGTGCGTGCGTGCATGCGCCTGCAGAGGTCATAAAAGGGTCTAACAGCCCCTAGAGTTTGAAGTTACAGCCACCCAACAAGGGTGTTGGGAACTGAATTTGGGTCCTCTGGAAGAACAGTACTCATTTTTAACTGCTGGGTCATCTCTCCAGCCACTCTCCCCTACACATTGGAGGATAGGTAACGTACCATGGTCACTTCCCCTTTTCCCCCACAAAGACAAATGACTCTTGTTTCAGCAGCCATCACCTGCCAACAGCTCCTCAGCTAGGATGGGGCCTCACGGGTCCCTCTCCCAACCCTGTTGGAAGGTTGGCTGGCTTGATCTTGAACAGGTGACCAGCCACAGCTGCGCTGAGCTCACGGGTGCAGCGGCATGTCGTGTGCAGGAGTGCGCATCTCACAGCACTTTTCACCGTCCTCCAGCTCCCTCGATCTCTCTAGTCTCTCTTTGGTGCTGGTCTCTGAGTTTAGGGAGATGGGTGGTGAGATTGGTGCCTTGCTTAGGGCTGAGCACTCATAGTCTCTAACTCTTACCTATTATGATTCTCTGCATTAACTGCTGCCAATGCAATCCATGAGTATAAACATAAATATTTAGAAGGCAATTTGGCACCATGCCCATTTAGTAAAACGACAATAGTAGATTCCCCTCTAGGGCCTAGGACCTCTCCGTCTATGGGCCTTTGACTAGGTCTTCAGTGCCAGGCATGAATTCCCTCCTGTGCAGCCAACCTCAAATCCGGTCAGAGAGCAATTTGGTCACTCCTATAACAGCCATGTCACCATTGCACCGTGAGCACATCTTGCTGCAGGGTCCAGCTGTGAATGAGAACACTGATGTCTTATTCTCACGTCTGTTCCATCAGTCTTCATAGACCCTTTCAGCACTAAGGATGCTAGCCAGTGGGGAGGAAGTAAATAATACTTGAAAACAAGGATTAGAATGGCATATGCTTCTGTGTCCTGCGTTTTATACAGAACAGGTACGCAAGAAACATTTTCCAGCTGTTTGCTTGATTTAATCTTGCTTAAAGTCAAAGATAACTATATCTTTTTTAAAAGATAATTTTTTTGCCGGGCGATGGGAGGACATGCCTTTAATCCCAGCACTCAGGAGGCAGGAGCAGGTGGATCTCTGTGAATTCAAGGCCAGCCTGGTCTACAGAGCAAGCTCCAGAAATACCAGGGCTATTCACAGAGTAACCCTGTCTCACAAAACCAATAAATAAAAAATAAATAGAAAGAAAGAAAGAAAGAACGAAAAAAAATTTTATATAGCTCAGGCCTAGCATCAATCTCACTACATAGTCAAAGCTGGCCTTGAACTCATGAACCTTTTACCTCCACCTCTGCTGTGCCAAGATTACAAGGCATGCACTTCCACACTGAGCTAATTATTGTATGTCCTTAAACATACAATAATTGTTTATATAACAGGCCCAAAGTTTGTTTCACTTTTAAATTAAAATGTTATACACTAAAAAGAATATTTTATACATAAACATTTATATGAAAACACCATAAGGCATGCTGTTTATTAACAAAAAGTGGGAACAAATAAATAGCACCTGTGGGCACATGTGTGAGTGTGACGTGCATGTGCGTGTACAGGTGCATTCACCCCTCTCTGTACACAAAAGTGCTAGAACCTCAGATGCTCTTTTCCATTGTGCTCCACCCTACTGCCTCTCACTGACTCCAAGCTCTCCATCTGGTGTAGCCTGGCTAGAGAGCTCCTGGGCTCCTCCTGTCTGCATCTCCCAGTTCTGCAGTGACAGGCATGTGCAGCCCCGCCCCGCCTCAATAGCCCTTCTTTGGCAAAGAGACACTTGAAACCTTATTACCTCATACACATGTGCATTGTGTGTGCACACATGTGCATGGATGTGTGTTATGAATATTTGAATTTCCTGACATTTCTCATGTGAGTAAGTAGACTCTACTAGCATGTGAACACAGGAATCCATTTTACACGCTTATCATTTGGAGGCACTGACTAAAGGTTCGAAATTATAAATTTCTATGCAAGTCAAGTTAAACATACTTAAAGTAAGTTTAAATATGAACCCAGCCAAGCCAAAATCATGCTTCAGTGAATCATCTGAAAGTCTACATATATTTTTTCTCTATCTACAACAGATTATCATCCTATTATCCTGACCAATTTCAAACCAGCTTTGTTTTAAAATATAAAATGTGTATTTATCTGCCAAAACAACTTGAAGACAAACCTTGAGACTTTAAAGGAATTATTCAATGTCAACAATCAGCAAAAGATAAATTTAACTTATAGTTTTAAAAAAGTAGAGTCCTGAGCTGGGCATGGTGGAGCACTCTTTAATCGCACCACTCAGGAGGCAGAGGCAGGCAGATCTCTATGAGTTCAAGGCCAGCCTGGTCTACAAAGTGAGTCCAGGACAGGCAGGACTATAAGAAAAACTCTGTTTAGAAAAACAAACAAACAAACAACAAATTAGTCTTTTCTTACTAGTCAAATATGTAATTATTTTCTTTTGTTGTGTTGTTTTTGTTGTTGTGTTCGAGACAGGGTCTCTCTGTGTAACAGCTCTGGCTGAGCTGGACTCACTTTGTAGACCAGGCTGTCCTTGAACTCACAGAGATCTACCTGCCTCTGCCTCCTGAATGCTGTGATTAAAGGTGTGTGTCACCACACCTGTTTAATTATTTTCTTAAAGTTAAAATTGTTACTACTACAATACAGTAGACAGAATATGACAAGCGCATTTGCTATTTAGTAATTTTGAGGTAGGAAAAAAAATACTGTTAACCTACTTCAATTATAGAGTTTTGCTTCACCAGTTAGAAAATATGATGGAGGGTGGGCTACATGGCTCAGTGCATAAAGGTACTTGCCATCAAGTCTGACCATCAGAGTTCAATCCTCAGAACCCACGTAGTGGAGGGAGAGAACCAGCTTCTGCAAACTGTCCTTTAACCTCTACAGGTGTGCTGTGGCACACGCACACACGTCCATGTACACACATACACACATATACATACATACACGCATACACATCATGCTAATAAACACACACACACACACACACACACACACACACACACACGTGGTCTGAATAATCCTCAGGCATTCAGAGCTGTGCAGTGCTCCCAGCGTTCTCTCCTGCTTCATGCCTCTCACTCCTGCTGCATCCATGGACTCTTATCCATCCGGAATCACAAGTCCAAACCCCTTGCCTTCCCTCTGCAAGTGACCAAGTGACCTGAGCTGTGGTGTCCCATTCCAGCAGTATACGCATAACTAACATATCAAACACATGGTTTAGTGTTTTTTAAGGAAAACAGTGGAGTTAGTAAAAGAGGGTCCTAGAATGAGCTTCCTAGAATCAGCCTTGCGGTTTTCCATATACATCTACAATTTAAGGTGTCACATTTGCTCCATTGATGATATTTCATCTGTGGTCTTACTTTTATTAAACAAAAATTAAGTGGCTCAGCTCTGTGGGGCCTGAGTAGAGAGGGCACCATGGAACCATACTTTTATCTGTGCTCTGCAGCTTTGAAATTAAAAAAAAAAAAAAAACCCAAAAACACATACTCTTGGGGCTGGCTGCCCAATACCTGAAACATGCAGAAATGTGGCCTTTTAGGACTGGCCCTGACACCTGCTAGCCGAGGGACCCCATCCCCCCACATTTGTAACTCCTGTCTGGAAATCAGTACAGAAGATGAAGGACATGTGTGTGTAAATGCGACTGGTTGGCCATGAGGTGCTAAACATATTTGTGTTCGAGTCTCAGTTTTATTTCTAATATCTGTGTGACTTACATGGTAAATTCCTTAACTCTTGTTCCTCTTTCAGACAGGCTCTCAATGATTCCAGTCTGGCTATGAATTCCCTATGTGTCTATTGGGATAAAGATGACTTTGAGCATCTCATCCTCTTGCCTCCCCTTGCTAGATGCTGCGATTCTAGACATGAACCTACCAAATCCAGTTTATGCAGCACTGGGCCGCATGCCAGCGTTGTGGGTTACCTGTTTGCCAGGCAGGCACTCTACCAAAGCCCATCCATATCTCCTTAACTGTCCTGAGCAAGTCTCACTATGCAGGTAAAGGGAAGTACAAGCTCATGATCCCCCTGCCTCAGCCTCCTAAGTGCTAGCTTAAGGGCTTGTCCCACCACAGTTAGCACATTTCCTTACCTGAAAAGAGCGGTTTTGTAAGGACTAGCTAAGACAAGTCGCAGGAATTGCTAAATCACAGTGAGTGTGCTTAGAAGGCCTCGGTAATGGTGACTCTAAAACTGTTCACGTGACCAGTGGCCTGGGCTTCGGAGAGACCCACAGGAGACCACGTAAGTTACAGTGCAGAGGCGGGTCGTTTTTCTCTGTATAGAGCTCAGCAGCCAACATGAAAACTGAACCCTGTCCTTATTAGGTAACTGAGTGAGCCAACCTAGATGCAAACTATATAACCAGATTTCACACACCAATCAATCAAGGATCGGCCATCAGTACAGTCAAATGAATAACACACTCATGGGGTGTTGGGATAGGAATTGGCATTGCTTATTTCTCATAAGGCCACTTCAGGGCTACCTGTTTTTTTCTCTTTTGTTTTCATATCTAACCGCTTGTCCCTCCAAATCTGTGCTCTGCACTTTCTCATCAGCCATTTCTATAACCAAGCAGCTCTGGCCATCACCATCCATCTGTCTTTTTTCCATGTTGCTCTGAGAAGCTGTCAAAGTGGGTCACCATGGAGACGAGCCAAGTGTTACCTCACACACACTGGGTTCATTTGGCCTTACAACCCTTGAGGTCACACAGCTCCAAGCTTTTTATGACCCAGATTCAGATCTGCCATGTGCCAAGGAAACCAGATAAGAGTGAAGTTACTTTTTTATAGGAGCTCATTTGGGGGGAAAGGAGAGGGGACATTCAGTTTTTAAAATATAGAATTTTTGATGTATTGTAATCCGTGGCCTATAGAACCATAATAATGTAAATCAACTAGCTATTGCTTTAGTTCTCTGTGAGCTCTCAGAAGACACTGACTCATGATAACCTAGGACCTTAACCCAGTCAGCTACATGGGTACCTGTCTGTTAGTGTAACTAAGGGAACACCATCATTAGTTGGTTTTTTGTTTGTTTTGGTTTTGGTTTTTTTATTTTTTGAGACAGGGTTTGTCTGTGTATCCTTGGCTGTCCTGGACTCACTTTGTAGACCAGTCTGGCCTTGAACTCACAGCGATCCACCTGCCTCTGCCTCCCAAGTGCTGGGATTAAAGGCGTGCGCCACCACCACTTGGCCCTTAATAAACTCTTAATGAATACCTATTTGCAAGTGTATGCAAGGTACCACAGTGAGCACATGTACACACATGTACTCACTCATGCAACATGCACATGTGCATGCTCCCACTCCAGCATACACACACACACACACACACACACACACACACACACACACACACACAGTATTTATGGTCTGCTCAAAAATCAAGGACATAAACAGGACACTGAAGCAAAACAGAGCAAGTGCTATGCCAGAGCTATGCCGGAGCCTAAGGAGTGTGGAGGAGGGGTTAGTGTGCGTTGTGGGCTCACTGATCCAACACCATTCTAAATAGCATTACTTTTTCAACATATTCAAGACAAAATTTAAACATTGTCTTGTCCATTTAACTATAGTAAATGATGTTCATTGTCTCCAGCCTCTGTGTCAGACTGGGTGGATACATAAGATACCCGACAGGTTCCCTGGAGGTTATGATGAGTCTCCACCCACTAAAGATCAAGAGACTAAGTGTGCATGGGGCAAGCAGAAGCCCCTGCTGTGAACCTCAACAGCTGACTCCACTTGCAGCCACTGTTTAAGTCTGCTCTTACTTCCGCATCTTACTTCCTACACCGCTGTTGGTTGGCAAAATTTTCTTCTCCCATGCCAGTCTGCAAGAACCACCAGAAACAGTTCGCTGTAACCTGATGTCACTTAAGACTGTGACAATGCTCCTGATTTCTTACATAATGTGTCTACAGAGCTTATGAACTTGGCAGTTCTCAGCAAACCACACTGGTCCGGCATGGCACTTGCTAGTGTTGTATTTCTCTGCTCTGGTCCTGAATAGGAAGCTGAATGGAATTTCAGGCAACTTACTTGACATGTGAGAATCACAGGAGGAGATAAACCCGAAGAAAGCCCAAGGGAGCCTATTACCGGGGTGAAATTTCGGAGAGTCACATGATATGGGGCATCTCTTCCCAAATAAAAGATAAGTTGTGTGTCTTGCATGCATGGTCCACTGCTAAAGAAGAGGCACTAGGTGAGCTTTTGGGGTTTTGGGGGAGGAGGGGGATACTGGAGATGGAACCCAGGGCCTCTCTCTTGTTACCCTACTCCTGGGCTACACCCTTCATCCCCTTTTGGGCTTTTGGAGGCAGTGTACGGTATGTTTGTTTATGCTACTTAAATCTACGGTTGCCAGTTCTAGGGGAACTAGGGAAGGGTAGGCGCAGGTTAGATTGCTCTTCTTCGGTACCCACCAGACCCAGTGACACTCGGAGCATCTCTAGCACATAAAATGCCTAGTGAGGTCTCTGGGAAGCAACAAGCAAACAAGTGCAGCACTCACTGCCTTCGGGGCTTTGAAGCAAATGTTTCCCTTTTCTGCAGACAGCTGTTCTCCTTCCTGGAAACAGCTCTGCCTTGATTTTAATACCAAATGCCCTACATATAACTTCCATTTTCCAGTAATATTTTGAATACAATGTGTGTCCCACAGACTCCCATGTAGAAGTCTAAGTCCCTAGTTCACAGTGCTATTTGGGGACATACTGGGACTTTAGGGTGTGTCACCTAGCTGGAGGAAGGAGATGACTGGGGATCAGTCTTTGGGGTGGCTTGTCCCTGGCTCCTCTCTCTCTCTCTCTCTCTCTCTCTCTCTCTCTCTCTCTCTCTCTCTCTCTCTCTCTCTCTCTCTCTTCTTTGTTTCCTATCCATGGTGCGATAGCTCCTTCCTTGTAATCCCACCACTCTATGCTGTTCTGTCTCACCTCATCCATTCTGGCTCAGAATCAATGGAGAATGTTCCGGACTCTCTGAAACAGTAAGCCAAAATTGTCCCTCGAGCTATTCTGTCATGTGCTTTGACCCAGTGATGAATAAAGCCTCTTATAGCTGGGTATGTGCAGAAGCAACCTGCGACTGAGCAGAAGTAGCACAGAAATGACAAAGATGGCTCAGTTGGTACCATGCGTGCTTGATGTGCAAACATGAAAATCTGAGCTCAGAACGGCATCACCCGCCTTTAAAAATCCAATGTTAGCGGCATGCATCTGCGATCTCAGAACTGGAAAGACAGTCTGGGGAGGGTCCCTGGGGCTCCCCAGCCAGCCAGGGTCAGCAACTCAATGAGCTTTAGGTTCTGTGAGATACCCTGTCTCAAAAAATAAGGTGGGAGGAATTGAGGAAGATCCTGAATATCAAGCTCTGGCCTCCACATGTGTGTGCACCGTCACACGTGTGCAAGGGTACGGACACCTGCATACAAAAAGTAGTACAGGAGAACCTGAGGTCCAGGAGATCCAGAAGGCACACTTGAATTTCCTAAGCACGTGACTTAGGCTTCTTTAGTGTCAGTCTGGCTCTTCTCTCCAGACCTATAAGCGCTTAGTGAAGCAGTTTTCTTTTTTAAGTTGGCTATGACAATATGCTCCTGGGGATGGGCTTTGAAATCCTAAAGCCTCATCCTACTTCCAACGTGTTCTGCTTTCTGCTTCCTGCTCCTGTCACCATGCCTGTCACTTGCTACCTTGCTGCCATGATGGACTTAATCTGTCTGGCGTCAAAATAAACTCTTTCTTCCACAAGTCATTTCTGATCATGGTATTTTTTTATCAGAGCAACAGAAAAGTAACTAAGACAGATGGCAAACCACCCAGTGTGCTGTTACAGTTGACAGAACAATTGCAAATAGTTCCACATGCATGTCTTTGGACAGTAATAAAGTACACACCAAAGGTGGGATCTAGACCGTGCATTCGGGTTGCTTATTTTGCCTTCGCTGGGTGATGCTCTTCAGTGTGGACTTACTCTGTTTTGTGGGCCGTCATCAGCAGTTTGGGGGATGCTGAAGAACACAGCAGGAACACAGTTTTCAGAACACTGGTTAACAAAAGGTCTTGGGGAGGAGCATGCGGATGGAGCTCTGTAAGTGGGCGCAGCATGAGAGCGTTTGTCAACTCCTCCGAGCACTTCCAAACGGCATGCCGTTCATTTTCAATATGTTTCCTTCTCCAGAGTCTGCTTGCGGTGCTGCTACATATAAAATGGCAACAATAGAGGTTACTATGGGTGATGTATGCCTCAGGGGCCAGCAGCATCGGAGACTCAAACACTAGCAATTTGTCCCAGAACACCAGCCACTGACTGCAGCGGTGCCTTGCGCACAACTGGCAGACACTAATGCGAGTTTATTTACCCACCTCGTGCCCTGTTTGTGGACCTTTGGTCATGGCATTCTATCTGACATTGCCTGTGATCAAATAACCCATTTCACAGGCAGAGAAATGCAGGGTCAGCTTTGTCTTGGCACATTACCTTCCAGCAGTTGCTTTCACACAGTAGGTGGAATCACCGTCTGTATTCGCATAGAGTGATTGAGGTCTAACACAAGATGGACTAATCTTTGAATCAGCAACCAGAGGATGCTCTTTTCTTCTGTAACCAAAACACATAGGAGGAGGAAACAAGGTAGAGGCGGGAACGGATTCCCTCAATATACCTATGGCCAGTCACAGCAGCTTTGCCATCCTGCTTGGGAACAAGGGGAAAATGCTTTTGCCAGGAGACACAACAATGGCTCAACAGAATTGGAAATTGAGATGACATAATCTTTATTTTGGCTCTTCCTATTGTGGGCTGGGATGACTGTTCCAGTGACTGAGGACAAAATGGATTGCAGCAACACGGCAGTGGCAGAGAACACCATGTCTGAAGCTAAGGGGTTCCTTAAGTGTCTTTTTAGTTATTCAATAGGCAGTAATGAAATTTAATGAAAAAAAAAAAAAACCACAGCAATGAAAAACAAAATCAATGCAGGCAGATATGCATATATTTCTGTATAAAAGCTTGGATCGCACTGTCGGGCAAAGCTCCCCCTGCAGTTTGACCTGGTGCCAAATGGAGCAGAAAGAAATTTCAGCTATCAATAATACTCTTTTGTCTGTTCTTCAGAGTTTTCTGTGTTTTTGTGACCGTAGAGACAGAGGCACAGACTCTTCTCTCTCCTCCTCAGTCCTCACAAGTTCCGGCTGGTGCTCATTTTACAATTACGTTTCCAGGGCAGAACATTAGGTGACATTGTGGCTGGACTTGCGGAGGGGCGGGGGAGGGATGGATATGGTGTAAAGAGGGATAGAATAACACTTCCCAGACATTGGCTGCTGACTAGCACTTTGTGTCTCCTCATTTTGGAAGATGGTAAAAGTCTTCATTCACTGGGCGCAATGGCACATGCCTTTAATCCCATCCCTCAGGAGGCACAGGCAGGTGAATCTCTTATGAGTTCGAGGCCAGCCTGGTCTACAAAGGGAGTCCAGGGCAGCCAGGGCTACACAGATAAACCCTGTCTCGAAAAACAGAAACACGGACAGCAGGTTGCCAAGAAGAGACTTGATACCCTATGAGCATATACAGGGGGAGGTAATCCCCCCCAGGAACAGTCATAGGGGAGGGGAATAATGGGAAAATGGGAGGGAGGGAAGAATGGGAGGATACAAGGGATGGGATAAACATTGAGATGTAACAAGAATAAATTAGTAAAAAAAATTAAAAAGAAAAAAAAGAAAAACAGAAACACAAACAAAAAACAAAAAATTTCATTCATACCAAGCATAATAGAATTAAGGAAAAAAAATCTCACTATGAGGTCCTGTGTGGCCTATGACTGACCTTGACCTCTGCATGCCCAGTGCCGTGATTAAAGATGTGCAGTGTCCCACTGGCAAATCTCACCTCTGATTTCTTCTCCCATAGTCTCTTTCTCTGCCTAGAAGATTTGCTTTCCACTTTCTGCCTGGCTACTGGCATAAACTTTTTTCCCCCTTGGTTTTTTCAAGACAGCATTTCTCTGCGTAGCCTTGGCTATTTTGGGTTTGCCTTGTAGACCAGGCTCGCCTAAGCTTTTAATATTATCAAATATTAACAAGCCTCTGTGTCATTATTTATATCCCTGGTGGGTCAAACGTCCCACTATATCACCACATCAAGCTCAGATAATAGAATTTGGCTGGACGGTTAATAGAGTTCTTTGGGTTGGTGGTGAGGTTGGATGACTGTAGACTGTCAGTTGCTGAGCTCTTATTTCTCAGCTTCAAAGGCGTCACAATGATCCCATATGCTGCCTGGTGATAGCATTCAAGACCTTTTCAAACCACGTTGCCTGTCTTGCCAGCTCTGTTCATAGGGTGTGCTATTAGGATACTGGAGGGAGAAGAAGAATGGACGGCCTTGAAATATGTTTTATTTCTGCGTACGTTTCCTGCTTTTGAGCATTACTCCAGCTGTTTCTTTTTTAAAAACATTTTATCGACACATTCATTACACATAATAATTTCCATTATGACACTTTATACATGGATGCGATGCCTTTTGATCATGTTCACCCACTACCTCTCTTGTCCCCTCCAACTGCTCCTGATCCCTTTCCTCAGTCCCAACTAATCTCATTTGCTCTCATGTCTTTTTCTCCCAGTGAGTTTCATTAGGTTTGTTCACAGGAACATGGATAGGCGTCTTCGCCAGGAACATGTGCACCTTACATTTCTCCACACATAGCCCTTCTTTTTTCCTCCCACACAGCAGCTTAATTCAGTTTGCAGTTTTCCCTTTATTTTCCAGAACCGTCTTCACTTTGCTCCACTTCAGAGACCACACTCATCAGGTGGAACAGTGCCTCCCTCATCTGCTGATGTCAGAATTTCAGCTCCACGGGACTTTGCGAAAGCTTCTAAACTTTAATTATTGTAATCTTTCTCCCTGTCCTGCTCTCAACGTGGCAGCTGTTTCCTGCAATTGATACTTCTGTAATAACCTGTTTCCCCCCTTGATCTTTTTTTGTTACATAGGTAACTTTGGACCTTGCAGTTTCCTGTAAATTCTCTGAGTGTGGTCTTGTTCTCTGAGGAGGTGTTGATGGAGTCAGACACCGACACAGGCTTACCTCCTCTGCCCCTGTCATGGTTGAGGTTGATGTTTAAACTGATGACACGACTGCTCCATGGGATGGTTAAGGGGAAGGCTTTTATTATAGCTATGAGAACAGTCAGAGGAATCTGGAAGAGTCCAGAACAGAAAGTAGTAGACTAAACATAGCCAGCAGATTGGACCTGGCAGAAGCAGGAGCAGAGCAGAGCGAGGAAGAGAGAGAGAGAGAGAGAGAGAGAGAGGAGCTAGGTTAGAGCAGGTGAGAAGGACTAGTATCCTACTAGCATGGACTTTGAAATGTGTACCAGGTACCGGTACCGTATTTCCCGAGGTATAAGACGACTGGCCGTATAAGATGACCGCAACTTTTCCAGTTAAAATATTCTCGCCATATAAGACTGCCCCTCTTCCAATGCACACCATGTGCAGCAGACTCGGGCATGTGTCTATTTTGCAGACAGGGCACAGATATTCAGGTGCTTTATTAAATGCCAGCAGACAGTCAGTGCCAGCCTACACTGCCCCTTCAAAGCACGTTCCACACTCAACCTGGAGATGCAGCCCTCCATGTCAAATGGGCGGGTTCTGGTGGAGCCAATCCATGCTTACATTCTCCTCCTCAATACAGGAAGATGTGTACAGCTTGTTCCTCCCTGCTTCATACTCCCTGCACAGAGTGGGGAATTGGCCGCAGCACCCCCACTATATGTGCCAGACATATGAAGCAAGGGAAACAAGCTGCAAGTAAATACCCAGCGTATAAGATGACCCCCAACTTTGACATGGATTTTCCAGGGGGGTGGTGTTAAAAAATACGAGATTTGTGATACTGAGGGAGCCTGGAGGCCAGCATGGGCTTTTGTATGCTAAAAGTCACTGAAGGTAGCCATGTGTCCCTTCTCCCAGGGACTCTTTCTAGCAGAGGGGAACAAGCTTCACAAGCTCCTGAGGAATGCTGGCTTTAATATAACCACCAGAAACCCTCCCATAGTCTAGGTTGAACCTGTTTCTGGATATTTGGGCTGCCTTTTGGAATCTTGAGAGATTGAATTTCCTTTGGATCACACAGTTGGAAGTTTCTCTACACTGTGATACCATTAGCAACTCCTAGCACAGCCGTTACACATCCCCACTAAGGAGAGCACCTTTTAACGGTGTGTATAGTATTCCTGCCTTGCGTCACAGTGAAAACCCAGCAGTTTTAGCACTAATTCGTGATACTGCTAGTGTCTTAGGACTTCTCTGGTTGCGATGAAACACCATGACCAAGAACAACTTGGGAAGGAAAGGGCTTATTTTACTTACATTTCTATATCATAGCGCATCTGCTCTCTTATAGACACCAGCCCAGGTGTCCAATGGGATGAGCCCTCTCCCATCAATCATTAGCTGAGAAAAATGCCCCACAGGCTTGCCTACAGCCAGATCTTATGGAGGCATTTCTCAACTGAGGCTTCCTGCCCTCAGATGAGTCTAATTGTGCCAAGTTGACATAAAAACTAGCCAGCGCACCTAGCAAAAATGTGTGTCCAGTTAAGTAGGATAGGATTACTGTAACTCCATAAAAGAGGCTGGAGGGTTAGCAGTTGTGGCAGAAGCAATAAAGCACAAAGAGACCAGCTGTGGTGGCACCTGCCTGTCATCCCCGCGTTTGGGGAGTAGAGGCAAGAGGATCAGGCGTTTAAGGCTAGTACTGGCTACACAGCAAGGCTGAGGCCGGCTTGAGCTGCATGAGACCCTGTCTTAAAAAGGAAGGAAGGAAGGAAGGAAGGAAGGAAGGAAGGAAGGAAAGGCACAAGTGGCCATAGTATAATATTGGAAGCTCAACTGTGGTCTGCTAAGGTGGCTAATGGGGAAAATCCAAATCCTGGACTTTCCATGGCCAGCCTTAAGGCTGGAGCGTGTGGAGTTGGGCAGTGGTTGGTCTTAGCAACCTGGATCATTAGGGAACAGCTAATGTGTGTGTGTGTGTGTGTGTGTGTGTGTGTGTGTGTGTGTGTGTGTGTGTGTGTGTGCTGGGTTATTATTAGGGATGAAACTATCTCTACCACACTGGGCAAAACAACACCTAACAAAAGGAGGCCGTGCCTTACAATCTCGGAAAGGAAGAGTCCTGATCCACCTCTTTGTAATCAAGCAGGCGAAACGCCCTCACTGACCCAGGCAATAAGGTCTTCCAGCTCTTATACTGCGCTTCTCAGCGCCTGTCTTTGTTACTCCAGCTGAATTTGCTGTCCCCCATAATAATACCCCAGATTGCATCTCTTATCCCTCCCTTCCCTCCCTTCCCTCCCCTTTACTCTCCTCTCCCTTCCCTGTTTCCCCCTCCCTTCCTGGAACAGTACCCTGTGTTAGAGCGTTCACAGTCTGGTACAACGGAGCCTTCCAAATAAACTGAATGCCTGCTAGACACAATTTCTTGTTTTTAGTCACTGTTTATGTTTATTAACTTGTGCGTCAGAGCCTTGAATGTTGATCTGTTTCAAACTCTTGGGCTCAAGGCTCCTGCTCCCACCTTCCTAGTGTCAGGACTCTGCTTGTGTGCCGCCACCCAGCCTTAGAGCTTCTTGTTGGGATTATAACAGCAACCTTGAGCTGGGAAGTGAGAGGAAGGATGTGTGAAGGTTCCCTTGCTCCATCGCTGCAAGTGCTCCTGGCAGTGTTCTCCTGATGTGCAACACTTGGGCTTCTGCTCTCATTTCAAAGGGATGGCCTTGCTCTCTAGACCCACAGCAATGCTGTCCTGGAGTTTTCCCATTGTAGGCAATATACTATGCCCTTTGCACAATAAACAGTGTAGGCCAAAGTCAAGGTTTGCAGAATCCTGGGGAGTCTGCATTTGTGTTAGCATCTTCTAAATGATAAACAATTTCAATTTGTAATACGTTGTAAGGGGAATATTTCAAAATGAGTTTTCAACTCCTTTTTCCAGTTTCCATCCACTTAAAATGCAAATATAGAAACATATTGTAAGACCCAGCTGGGCCTTTTAATAAAAACAGTGGCGTTTCCATGCAGTTTAATAAGTATTACCTGCCCTTAATCTCCCTTCTCATCAGCGAATACACTGACCCACTTACCCTAGAAGTCTGTTACCATGATGTAAGAATCAAGATGATATCATAAATTGTTTCCTCAGATAGTCTAGCTCACTCTGTCTGCCATAAAATCCGTATCTGGAAAAGCCTAAGCTTTCAATCTCCTTAGCGCCCACTCCCACCCCCCCAATCAAAAGGCAATACGTATTAATGGTCAGATTGGGAACTGACTCTAAATCCTTCAGTGCAGAGTTGGGGGGAGTTAGAAGTAAACAGTTGCTCTCTGCTGTGTGCTTCAGTTTCCTTATCTTCAAAGAAGATAACATCACCCAGAAGGCTCGGTGAACCCAGAGCAACATTGCAAAGCCTAGAACAGCGCCCTACAAAAAAAAAAATGAACATTCACCCGGCGTGGTGGCGCACACCTTTAATCCCAGCACTGGGGGGGGGGGGGGGGGGGCAGAGGCAAGAAGATCGCTGTGAGTTCGAGGCCAGCCTGGTCTACAAAGAGAGTCCAGGACAGCCAAGGCTACACAGAGAAACCCTGTTTTGAAAAAAAAAGTTTTTTTGAACATTCCTGTAACTTTAAAAAAATTTTTTTTTGTTTGTTTGTTTGTTTGCTTGCTTGCTTGCTTTTGAGGCAAGTTCTTACTGAGAATCCCAAAGCAGTCTTGGTAGTCAGGTCCACAAAGACAGTCAAGGCTCAGGAGAAAGACGCTGCCCGTTGTGAAGGATTAGCCACAGCGCTGAGTGGCTGAAGGGTGTATAAAACGAGGTATAAAAAGGGTGTATAAAAGGGTGTATAAAACAGATCCAGGCTGGGCAGCAACCTCCATCTCACTGCTCTTGATAATCAGTGGTGATTTTTTTTTTTTTTAAAGATAGAAGCACTCTGTACATTCTATGCATTCCTGGTACCTTATCAAAGTGCTTAACCAGTGGCACATTTTACACTTTGATTCATTTATTATCATGTGTATGGTGGGAAGGCATATCCAGTGGTACAAACGTGGAAGTAGAGACATAGCTTTGTGACGTCATTTCTCTTTCTTCACAGTCATGTAGGCTACAGGGATGCACTTTACACAGTTCGGAGTTGTGTGCCAAGCACCTCTGCCAGACAAGAGGCCCCTGTGATTGGGTTTTTAATAAATTGCTTTATTCATTCAGATTATAAATTAAGAGATGCCCATTGAACTCGCAGAGCAATTTTCTTCCAAGAGCAATCTAAATTCAGATTTTATCTTGGAGCTTTGAGAAATAATATCATGTTTTCCTCTCGACTCTTTCTCATAACCTCAGAGGCTGTGTACATTTTGTATTCTCTCTGTATCTCAGCTGTGAGAGGAAGGAAGTGTGGTCTTGTGGTCGGAGCAGCAGTCTGAGAATGCTGAGAGGCAAGCCTTTTCTTTGTTTCTGGGTGACTTGGAAGACACCAGACCCAGAGCCTGCAGTGTTAGAAGGACAATCCGTGCATGATACATTTTACTTCCGATGTATACACCTTTAATACTTTGCTCTTTCCTATTCTGTAGGAGGCAGAGAGGTCCCAGTGTTCACTGACAAGCACCAGGGAAACGAGGAAAGTCAAACGTGCAGTGATGTCTCTTCAAAGGAAGAGTTGCACAACTTGTTTTCCACCTAGAAGGCTCAGTGTAGACGTGTTAATAGTCTACTGACCTTTGTGCTATATGTGCAGCCCAGAGCTTTATCTTGAGCTTGTCTCAGTTAACCTATAGAACCTAAATTATTTACTATTATGTGTACAGTGTTCTGCCTGCATGTACACCTGCACTCCAGAAGAGATCCAGAAGATCTCATTATAGATGCTTGTGAGCCACCACGTGGTTGCTGGGAATTGAACTCAGGACCTCTGGAAGAGCAGACAGTGTTCTTAACCTCTGAGCCATCTCTCCAGCCCCTATAGACATATCTTTATGGAAGATGCCACATACTTTACGAAGAGTTTTGATGTAGTCATGTCCTAAGCTTTTGTTGTGCATGTGGGATCGAGTTTATATCACCAGGAAATTTCTTTCACCAAATTGTGCTGTGCTTCAACAGGCCTAAAATAAACGTCTTGGGGGTCAGACTCTCAAAGGTTTTGTTTTTTATTTGTTTGGTTGGTTTTGGTTTTTCAAGACAGGGTTTCTCTATGTTATCTTGGCTGTCCTGGACTTGCTTTGTAGACCAGGCTGGCCTCGAACTCACAGCAATCCGCCTGCCTCTGCCTCCTGAGTGCTAGGATTAAAGGCGTGCACCACCACACCCAGCTCAGACTCTCGAACTTTGAACCAACACCAGCTACTGAGTTGTGTAAGAAGCAAACTGCCTTCTTGCCTTTCACAGATCAACACCCTGCTGACTGTGGTGGTCACAGAGACCTTTTGCATTATTTTATTTACAATAAATAACTGTAATAATGACAATAAATAATAGTATATTTAATAATTTATTAATAGAAGTAAGCAATATATTTAATGATAATTAAAATATTAAATCAATACTATATAATAATATAAACAATGAATAAACAACAATAAATATAACACTGTGTGTGAATGCTACATTAAGCACCTGACAGAGCTAAGAGCCAGAGAATGTGTCTAGGATCTTAATATTTAATGTTCTTTTATGTTTTGATGAACCTTCTAGTTCCAGAGAAATTGACTGGTAGGCATTATCTCACTATTTGAGGTCATCAAACTGTCCACAGAGCATGGAACTAGGAGCTGGATTATGTACAAGCAACTCTATCATTTTGAAGGGGTAGAGACTGGTTGCCCAAAATATTGTAGCATTAAACTGTATCAGAAGGCATTCAATAATAAGAAAACACAAAACCTTTTTTCTTTAGAAAACTTAAAATATCTAATACTTGTTATAAAATTAGCCTACAATTCTTTTTTTTTTAAATTTTTTATTAATTTATTCTTGTTACATCTCAATGGTTATCCTATCCCTTGTATCCTCCCATTCTTCCCTCCCTCCCATTTTCCCCTTATTCCCCTCCCCTATGACTGTGACTGAGGGGGATTTCCTCATTGGGCATCAAGTCTCTTCTTGGTAGCCTGCTATCCTTCCTCTGAGTGCCACCAGGTCTCCCCCTCTAGGGGACATGGTCAGATATGATAGCCTACAATTCTCATGGCAGTATTATCTAACCGACTTTCATAATCATTGAAGACACAGACACCTGTTGTATTTTAGAACAGCCTCATACTACCTGGGACTGGGCAGATATTGACCCTCTAAACTGTCCTTATCACTTCCTAGCCCCAGGGTTAATCATTCCTATCCTAGTATTAATGATTCCTAATCATCCATAATCCCAAAATACTTGCTTATGTTCTTCATCCGGGCTGTTTTCCTCCATCCATGCTGATCTAGCCATGTGCTTCTCTCCACAATAACCCACCATGACCTCTTCTTTCTTTCTTTCTCCTCTCTCAAAAAAAAAAAAAAAAAAAAAAAAAAAAAAAAAAAAAAAAAACCCAAACTTTTTGTTGTTGTTGTTCATTTGCTTATTTGTTTTTCAAGACAGGGTTTCTCTGTGTAGCTTTGGCTGTCCTGGATTCACTTTGTAGACCAGGCTGGCCTCAAACTCACAGCGATACACCTGCCTCTGCCTCCCAGAGTGCTGGGATTAAAGGTGTGTGCCACCACACCCAGCCTTAAATGTTTTTTTGGTTTTTTTTTTTTTTTTTTTTTTTTTTTTGGCATAGGAAATATGAGGCCCAAACCACTAATGAAATTAATTGCCTAATTAAAACTTTGCTCATAAATTACATCTAGATTAAATGGTTAACTAATAAATGCTTTTATAACCCCACATTATGGCAGGCATGTAGCTCATGAATAATCACCAGGCCTCACCAGAGCTGAAGAAAGTTTCACGTGGGAAAAATAGAAGCAGCTTTGGAAATTGATTTAGGGAGAGAATTTCCGGAATTGGCTTTGCTTGTAAATGTGTGCACACTGAGTGTCATTAAGTGAAAGAAGAGGGAGGGATGCCTAGGAGGGAGGGAGGCGAGGGAGGGAGGCAGAGCTGGGGTGGGAGGAGAGGGAGGGAGGCAGAGCTGAGGTGGAAGGAGAGGGAGGGAGGCAGAGCTGGGGTGGGAGGAGAGGACTAAAGCAGCAGCGAATATTTTGGAAGCAAGTAAAGGGAATGTTCATAGACTTCTGGGGGGCAAACTTTGCTATTTCAAAACATTTCCTAAGCCGGACGGTGGTGGCACACGCCTTTAATCCCAGCACTCGGGAGGCAGAGGCAGGTGGATGGATCTCTGTGAATTCGAGGCCAGCCTGGTCTACAAAGTGAGCCCAGGACAGCCAAGTATACATAGAGAAACCCTGTCTTGAAAAACAAAAACAAAAACAAACCAAAAAAACCCATTTTCTATATTGCTCCCTATTCTCTTGATAACTACATAGAACTCAGGTTGCCCTCCTTGGAAACAGATGCTCAGAGGTGGAGCTATAGTCTAGTGTAGAGTGTCTCTGTCTGCCTAACATGTGTGGGCCTAGGTTCAACCCCAGGACTCCCTCCCTCAAAGAAAAAAGAAAAGAAAAAGCATTCAAGACCCAAAGGGTTGCATGGTTGGTAAAGATGCCAATAAAAAGCATACCACTGTTGATATATAAGTGCAAACATGATGGGAAATGCATAGAGATGACTCGGAAAATAATAAAATTAGAATTACTATGTGGTCCATCAATCCCACTTCTGAGTATATAGTCAAAGGTAATGAAATCACTATCTTTTTAAAAAAAAAATCATTTCACTTTACTTTTTGTGTATGTATGTGGGCACACACAGGCCATGGTGTGCATGTGGTAGTCAGAGGACAACTTTTAGGAGTTGTAGGTCCTCAGGGATTGAAGTCAGGTTGCCAGTGTTGTTAACAGATACCTTTACCCACCGAGCCGCCTCACTAGCCCTGAAGTTACTGTCCTGAAGAGTATTTGTGTGCACCTATTCATTTCAGTATTGATGAATATCCATCAACAGATCAGCGAATAAGAGAAAATGTCAGCTGGGTACAGTGGCACACGCCTATAATTCCAGAACTCCGGGAGGCAGAGGCAGGCAGATCTCTGTGAGTTCAAGGCCAGCCTGGTCTACGAAGCAAGTCCAGGACCGCCAAGGCTACACAGAGTGGGGAAAAGTCACATGCATATATACACATTGTAAAATATTATTCATCATTTAAGATGGAAAAAGTCACTCATGCAATTCATATTTGGGAAGGTCAAGGTTCAAGAGGTAGGTAAGGCTAGCCTGGGCTATGCAATAAGTTCCAGGACAGCTCAAAATAAATGAGGAAAATCTGCCCTTTGCAACAACCTGGTTAGCTCTGGAGGACAGTCTGTTGCATGAAATATGTGAGCCACAAAAATACAAATACCATGTGATGTCACATGTGAAATCTGAAAAACCAGTTTCATAAAAGTACCTCATTGAAAAATCTTTGTAGGTGCCTATAAAGGTTAGGGGGCAGGAAAACAGAATATTATGCAAGCATAAACTTTTAATCATGTAGGGTGAGTAAATTATGCGTTCTAATGCACAGTGTGATAACGGAGAGAATATGGGATTGGAACGGTCCTGTGAGAGAACAGGTGATGTTAATCCACTTGAAGACCAACCACCTTGTGCAGGAGCTTGATTGTTGCCAGCTGAAAAAATGTCATGAACAGACTCTGGGAGGAGATATATAAATGAGCCCAAAACTGGAGGCGTGGCCTTTTGGAGACTTTGGATAGTTTTGGCTGTTCATCGCTCCACTTCGACATGCTCCTAGAGAGAACTGTACGAGGGAAGGCTTTGGGACTCCGGCTCCACTAAGGTTCCGGGTTCTGGTTACTCCAGGTTCCAGCAGAAGAAATCCTGCTGATTACGCCAAGAGAATTGTTCCTCGGAACTGATATCCTTATGGTTTTGTTGTTGTGTTCCTTAATCCTCTTTTCCTATTGTTTTGGTTAGTCGGGTTATAAGTGACATTTGCTCGGTTAATAAGTTTATAATAACATATATTGGTTAAGAAAATTGAGCCTACAGTGTGGTAACTATAATTGATAGTCACATACATACACACACGAATTTCCTAGAAGAACAGCTCTTAAGAGTTTTGAACACACACAACAGGGATGCTAATCGGCTTGTGGTAATCATCTTACAACATACACATATGTAACGCCATCACATGATAGGCCTTCAATGTGGACAGTTTGTTAATCATACCTCCGAAAACGGTGAGGGAAATGGACACTCACTGAGGAGGACTGCACCATTGCCCTCACTAGGCAGAGGCCGGGCCAGATGGAGACCCCTCCTGTGCCACCTGTCACATTCTGGCAGAGCCAGGTGGCAAACAGGTCTTGGAAAAGAACAGGCAGTTTTAGCTGGCTTTTCTCTTGGCAGAACTTTTACCTAATTCCATCCCATCCCTCCCTCCCACTCCCCAACTCTCCTCTCTCTTGGCTTCCAACTTGCTCCCAGAGAGCTCACTGCTGAAACAGTCTTCAGAATTGAGCATGGACACCCACAGTCAATAAGCTGGAAGTGTGGGGCCATGACTGTTGGTCGCATGGGTGCAGGGGAGGAAGGGACACTGAAACAAGGCAGTTCTTTCTGGTGTTTGTCATAATGGCTTCCTTCCCTTCCTCCAGGACACACTTGACCATTCCCAAAGCGCCCTTTAACATTAAGATGGAGCTGTTTGATAAGCTCCAGTCGGTGTACTGGAGGCAGAAGTGACATGTGTCTTTCCTAATCTATGGTAGGTGGGGGCATTATATGAGTTTCTGGCCCATTTTCTATGTCTCTACAAGCCTTCAGTTTCACTAAGAGTAGCTGTTAAGATGAAGAAAAGAAAGAAAGAGAAAGGGGGAGAGAAAGGAAGGGAGGGAGGGAAGGGGGGAGGGAGGAAGGAAGGAAGGAAAGAAGGAAGTGAATATTCTACCAGTCAGGTGGTCATGATGTATGCCTTTAATCTCAGCACTTGGAAGACAGAGGCAGGAGAATCTCTGAATTTGAGGCTAGCCTGGTTTATAGACTGAGTTCCAAGACAGCCAGGGCTAAGCAGAGAGAGAGAGAGAAATTAGATTACTTGCAAGAATTCTGAGACAGATTCACTAAACTCTAATGGGAATGGCATTTATTTATTTATTTATTTATTTATTTATTTATTTATTTATTTAGGTTTTTCCAAGACAGGGTTTCTCTGCATAGCTTTGGCTGTCCTAGACTCACCATGTGATACACTCTGGCCTTGAACTCACAGAGATCTGCCTGCCTCTGCCTCCCAGAGTGCTGTGATTCTAGGCTTGCACCATCGTGCCAGGCTTGGGAACGTGCACGTGGGTAGCATGCACAGGTGAACAGGACAACAAAAACAGCCTCATAAATTCTATTTCATGGTCTTGGCAGCACCATGGGCCCTAAAATACCTGCATGTAAAAAAAAAACCTTTCCATTTGCATCTAGTGATGCACACCTTTAATCCTGGCACTCAGGAGGCAGAGGCAGGTGGATCTCTAAGTTCAAGGCCAGCCTGTTCAGCATACTGAGATCCAGGACAGCCATGGCTACACAGAGAGACTTTGTTTCAAAAACTAAAATAAAAATAAAGTAAAAACCTCCCCCAGATTCCTGTTTCACCAAACATGGAAGGTAAAGTGATCCAAAGGGGTAAAAGAGCCAAGGCATATCCCTCCTGTTTCCCCAGTCTTCTGCCTCTGGATGCCTCCACCTGTCTCTCTCTCCCCAAATTGCTCACAATCTCTTTATCAGTACTTGATTCTCTCTCTCTGAGAAACATCCACACTTGGCTACAGTGAGGGTCTCTCATTCAATTCCAGAACCAGGAATTTCTTCAGAAAGCTCCAAACTCTAAACGTGGCATTGCAGGTAGTTTGACCTGTTAAGTGGGTACTCAGGGTGATGGAGGAGCCGGGAAACAAGGACTTTGGGCAGCTTGGCCCAAATCGTGAGACTGAAGAATTGTTCTTCACTCACGGAAAGAATTTCTTGCTAGCAGGGGCTCGGGGCGTGAAGATCTAAAACCGCAGCGTTCCCTATCTCTGTCCTCCCACACACGAAGATCTGCAAGCTGGTGGTGACTTGGGAAAGCCACTGGAGCCCTTAGCAGTAGCTGAGCTGTCCTCAAAGCCTAGACACTATCTTGCCATGGCAGAAAACACTCTTCTATCTCCCAATCCCCACCTTTCTCAGCTACAGGTGAACATCAAGCTCCCCTCTCTAGTTGCAGATCTTTTTTTTTTTTTTAAGATTTATTTATTTATTATGTATACAGTGCTCTGCCTGCATGTACATCTGCAGGCCAGAAGAGGGCATGAGATCACATTAAAGATGGTTGTGAGCCACCATGTGGGTGCTGGGAATTGAACTCAGGACCTTTGGAAGAGCAGACAGTGCTCTTAACCTCTGAGCCATCTCTCCAGCTCCCTAGTTCCAGATCTTAACATTCCCTCTTCCCCTGCTCTCAGGAACTGCCGTTTTAACCAAGGCACAGAACAGGTGCTCTCAAACCCATGCTTGTCCGTGGGATCGGCCTTCTGTTTGCACATGCATCCTCATTTCCTTATAAAGACACCAGTCATGTGGGATCATGTGCACCCGATGATTTCATTTTACCTTCGTTGCTGCTTTCCAAATCCTGTCTCTAATTACAGTCACGTTCTGAGACACTGGGAGTTAGAACTTCAGCATATGAATTTAGGGGGCAGGAAGGGGGCAGGGTACAATTCAGCTCATATCAGAATCTATTTCTAACAACATGGTGATTACATATCCTGCCCAAGCCACCTGCTGAAAGCCACCAAAATTCCACTTAGAATATGCAAAACATCTTTTTAAAATGCATTACAGAACTGAGAGAGAAAAAAAAATCTGTGTACGCCCGGAACCAATCTGAAATGGGGACCTAGTTAGATAACAGGAGCAATGAAACTGCTGCACTTTGCAGGTTCTTAAGAATCAAGAGTTAAAAAAAAAAAAAAAAAAAAGAATCAAGAGTTGGTCCAGGCGCATGCTTTTAATCCCAGCACTCGGGAGGCAGAGGCAGGTGGATCGCTGTGAGTTCAAGGCCAGCCTGGTCTACAAAGTGAATCCAGGATAGTCAAGGCTACACAGAGAAACTCTGTCTCGAAAAACCAAAGAAGAAAAAAATGAAAAAGAAAGAAAGAAAGAAAGAAAAGAAAGAAAAAGAAAAAAGAAAAATCAAGAGTTGTCTGGGCCCACATAGACTCAACCCCCAGGCAAAGAGCATATTTGGGACAGTACTAGGCCCCCTACACATATGTAACAGGTGTGCAGCTTGGTCCACACGTGGGACCCCTAACAAATGGAAAAAGAGCTGTCTCTGACTCTGTTGCCTGCCTTTGGATCCCTTTCCCCTAACTGGCCTGCCTGTCTAGCCTCAACGGGAGAAGATGCCATGGTCCCACTCCAAGTTGATATGCCAAGTCAGTTTGACACCTGTGGATATCCTCCTTAGTAGGTCTCAGGAAACCGAGGAAAGGAGAGGAGGGACAGGAAGGGAGGGGACCGGATAGGACTGGATGGGTCCGGACAGGAGTGGATAGGAGAGGAGGGAGGCAGCAGAGAGGACTGCTTGCTCTCAGAGGCCCCAGAAAGCGCGCCTTGGCTTTACCGCTTCTGACAGAAGGTCTTGCAGAGATGAGGACAGGGAGAGGTGAAGAGGAATGTAGACAGTTGCCAGAGGAAAGGAAATGCATTTCAAAGCTAATCTTTCTTATTTATGGTAATGATGTGCTAAGTGTTTATGTAAACAGTATACCAACAATTTTAGAAATTCTAAAATGTGAATGAACAAATGAATAGGTAAGTCATAACCAAGAAACTAAAAACGATCTTAAGTAGAAAAATATCTGGCTTCACAAACAACCAAAACAGATAACTTGTAAGAAGCTAAAATGGCTTGATAAACAAATAACAAACTATTTAGACTCACTAGCTGTCATGGAAACAGAAAACAATGTTCCATTTTCATGTAAAAAAAAAAAAAAAAACTTGTAAATTCTCTTTGAATTAGTTATCATATTCAAAGCTGCCCGCCAGAAAAGAGCTGCTGTGTTATGCTGCAGAGAAGCTGGTTTACAAAATTAGATGCAGTAAGTCCATTTCTGGGAATCTACCATGAGAAAAATCCTGAATTAAACATATGGACAACCGGGTACAAAAAAGGGACTGTAGCTAAAGAAAACCTTTTTAATTAGAAATGCTCTTTTCTTTCTCCTCTTCCTTCTATTGATGCTTCCTTGTATTCAGTTATTCATTGTCTGAGCAATTCAATAATAATAATAATAATAATAATAATAATAATAATAATAACAACAACAACAACAACAACCTATTAAGAGTGGGAATTAGCCAGGTGGGTGCTCCATAGGATGAGAGGGAGGAGTTAGAACCATGATAACCCAGGATGGCAGAGGCTCTCTGAGATGGAAAGAAGGAGTCTCTGTAGATGATGGCCTGGCCCCGATGTAAAAGCCCTAGTTGGGAGGGAGGGGGAGGGGAGGGGAATGTGTATGCACATTGTACATGGGGAGCTGCAGCTCTGGAGGGAGGGATTTGCAGGCAAAGTGGCGGTGGCAGCTAGAACTGCTTATATGTGGGAGCACCAATCATGTGAGTGTGGTAGCACACACACCAAACGATCTGAGGAGTCGTTCTTTAGTAGAATGTCAAGTGCCACAAAGTCACAACTTCAGAAGTACCTCAGATGGCTGTCTTATTCATTCAAATATTATCTATAATAATAATAATAATATATGGCTAAATCCACATGCTTTTATAATTTAGTAGTGTTAGTTGCCGAGCCATGACTTTGAAAACCCCAAAGCCTTTGAGGGAGTATGTCCATTGTATAGACACCAGACTCAGTGCTATCTATCACATGCCTGTATGACTTTTCCAGGCTTATTTCACTAGAAACTCTCCATATTCTTTCTAAAAACATTTAAAATAATTTTATGTGTATGAATGTTTTGCCTGCCAGTATGTATGTGCACTGCAGGCGTACCCGATACCTGTGGAGACCAAAAGACGGCATAGGATCCCCTGGAATTGAGGTTACAGATACAGATGCTGAGACTTGAACCCAAGTCTTCTGCAAATGCAGCAAGCACTCAAGATACAGAGGCAGGTGGATTTCTATAAGTTCAAGTCTAGCCTGTTTACACAGAGAGTCCCAGGCCAGCCAAGCCTACTAGTGAAACTCTGTCTCAAAGCAAAACAAACAACAAACAACAAAACAACAACAACAAATCAAACAAACCGAGAAAACTATTTAAAAAAAAAACCCAGAGATTTGTTTTCATATTTAATTCTGTGTATGCATCTGTGTCAGTGTGCGGTAAGTGCACGTGAGGGCAGGTGCTCAAAGGAACCACTGGATCCTCTGGAGCTGGAGTTACAGGCAGCCCTGAGCCTCCCGACCTGACTCCTGGGAACTGAACTGAACTGAGCTCTGCAAGGCCAGGGTAGGCCCTTAACCATCCCTCCAGCTCTTCTTCCTGCACCTTAACCACATCACAACAGTCTAACAAGCTTCTTCTTACCCTTTAAATATGCCTTAAGAATTCAAAGTCAAGATTCCCCTTTTCACTGACCACCCCCACCCCGCCCCCTCGCCTCCCCCACTTCATTCACTCTGTCTTCTACTCTACACTGAGGAACACGTGGCATACATTGCAGAAGTCATAAAAAGCATGTACATATAGGTGCTCTTTTTTAATGAGGAGGGATATTCCTACACCTGATCTTGGATCAAAGGCTAAGAGGTGGTGGGACACTTACTTAGGACACAACAGGCACACTAGGGGGCAGCAGTTCTCAATCTGAGGCTCTTGACTACTTAGGGGTTGGGATGAACCTTTCACAGGGGTCACCTAGGACCATCATAAAAGACGGATCTTCACATTATGATTCCTAACAGTAGCAAAATTAAGGTTATGACGGAGCTATGAAAACAGTCTGATGGCCGGGGGGGGGGGGGGGTGGCGCACGCCTTTAATCCCAGCACTTGAGAAGCAGAGGCAGGCAGATCGCTGTGAGTTTGAGGCCAGCCTGGTCTACAAAGTGAGTCCAGGACAACCAAGGCTACACCGAGAAACCCTGTTCTGAAAAACCAAAAAAAAAACCCAAACCAAATCAAATCAAAACAAAACAAAACAAAAAAACAGGAGCTGTATTAAAGGACTACAGCGTTAGGAAGGGTGAGGACCATGGCTCTATGCTTCACACCTGTCTGACTTTGTTAAGAACCTGGATCAGAAGACACCCCTAGTGTCTACACTTTGCACACGGGGGAACAGAATCCCAGGGAGGCCATGTCATCCTCAGTTCTTGAGGAGGGAGCTGAAAACACATAGATCTGGGTGACTCCAAGACTTGGGCGCCATCATTCCGCATACAATGTCTCCCCATTGGCGACAGGCACAGTATATTGTAACAGCTGAGCTCGTTGCTCTCTTGAATTAAACTCTCAGCACAAGAAAATCATCTTAGCTACTTTTGGCACCTATACAGTATCTGGTGATAAAAGGCCCTGTGTCTTTCTTTCTTTCTTTCTTTCTTTTTTTTCCCCTTGGTTTTTCCAGACAGGGTTTTTCTGTGTAGCCCTGTCAGTCCTGGAACTCATTCTGTAAACCAGGCTGGCTTCAAACTCACAGAGATCTGACTGCCTCTGCCTCCTGAGTGCCTATGCCACCATCTCCTGGCTATCTATTTATTTATTGTGCATACAATGCTCTGCTTGCATGTACAACTGCAGGCCAGAAGAGCACACCAGATTTCATTACAGGTGGTTGTGAGCCACCATGTGGCTGCTGGGAACTGAACTCAGGACCTTTGGAAGCGCAGCCAGTGCTCTTAACCTCTGAGCCATCTCTCCAGCCCCGAGTCTTGTATGTTCTTCCAGGATGAATACATGACAATCGTGCACTTAACAGTTCAATTAAAAACTCAAATTTCTTTGTGATAGAGCATACACGTGTGTGGTAGACAGGAAGGCATTTTCCAGAGATTTGAGAATTCAGGATCCATGCTCACTGCAAAGCTTTCTGAGGATTTTATTGTGGTCAGGAGCTACATCTTAACCTGAGATAGAATTTGATCTGACAGTAGGAGAAAACACGAGTAGCACTTGGGAGGCAGAGGCAGGTGGATCACTATGAGTTCGAGGCCAGCCTGGTCTACAAAGTGAGTCCAGGACAGCCAAGACTACACAGAGAAACCCTGTCTCGAAAAAAAAAAAAAAAAAAACAAAAAGAAAAAGAAGAAATGGAGTGAGCGGGGCGTGGTTGTGGCACATTAGAGAGTTCAGCCTTACGATAATGCAGAGAGAAATGAAAGCTCGGTTTGATCTGAAGGACAGAGCAGTTTGGGGAGCATTCTGGGAGTCACCCTGAGGGGTTTGTAAAGCTGAGGAGAAAGCCTAACATCACAACTTGAGGTTTCAAGTGAAGTTTTCATCCTGGCATGACCAGTACGAAGTGAACCAGAGAGCTTCCACCTGTAGAGCTATTTCTTACTGGCATTCTTCTGCTTGTAGTGATTTGTTCTTGTGAAAAGAACTTGGCATACCATTGGCATATAGTAAATATGCAGTTATTATTAGTTAATTGTAGAGGCATGTCAATTCAGAACATGGCTGCTCTGGCAAGAGATCACATCCAAAGACCTTCCAGGTCTGTGTGATCCTGCTGGAATACAAACATGCTTTTAATCCAGGAGACAGAGGCAAACAGATCTGAGTTCAAGGCCAAATATCAGGTAAAGAAAAGCTTAGGTCCAGGTGTGGTCTAATTGAGTGGCAGAAACAGCGACAAGTCAGAGAAAGACTTGTCAAAATAAGATATGCTCAACTCTCACGAGAAGAGAGAGGAAAGGAAGGTGTTTAAGAGGCAGTTTTACAGAGAGAGGAGGCAGTTTTTACTGGGACAGTAATAGGGAGATGGGTTGCAGAGAGAGAGAGAGAGAGAGAGAGAGAGAGAGAGAGAGAGAGAGAGAGAGAGAACTCAGGTGAAGACCGAACGAGCCAGGAAATGAGAAGAAGCCAAGGGTTATAGTCGATTGCTGAGGTAGTGTGAGGCCAAGCAGAGCAATTCCAGGCCCAGAGAAAAGCTGGATTGAGTAAGTTAGCTGGGAGAGGAGTTAGAGCCAGAACAGCTGAGTTGAACCAGCCAGTCCAGAGCTAAGAAAGAACAAGTAAGGGTGAGCTTATTAAGCAGTAAGTCTCAGAGACTAAAATATTCTAGGCCTAGGTTAAATTGTACAGAGGCTAGAAGCTCTCAGGACTAGGCCTACATTTGCAGGCAACAACTGAGCCAGGAGAATAAAAGTTGCTTTTACAGTTAATGATATTGTAATTGTTATTAATTGGAGCTGTCCGCTAAAACTGCATTGAATGAGAAATGTTCTAGAAAGACCAGTCATCCTGTGACACTTGGGAGACCTAGAATCTGAGGGTGATCTACTGTTTAAGTAATCCTGACCTAAAGGTTTTAAAGGACAGTTTGAATCCTGTGAGTGGGAAGAAAATACCTCTAGAAATGAGTCGAAGGCAGAAATTCTAGAACTCGGGAGTACGTTGACTTGTGAGACACAGAGAGTGGAGACACTGGCTCAGGACTGTTTGGCAGACTGATCGTGTCAAAGATGACTCCTTGGCTCAGAGCGGTTCAAATGGCCCTCACCTCACTTTCTACCAGTTGAAAACACTAAAAACAATGTCCTGGGAACAGTTTTTCCTACATCGGTTGGCTGCCACGCCTAGGACAAGATTGGTCCCTGGACAGCACTTAGCCCCGGTGGCCACAAAGCATGCATCTCCAAGAACCGAGACCCATAGGCAAAGGGTTTTTAATGCAATGAGCTCAACTACCGTCTCCAAAGTGAGTTTTGTGATGAATTTTGTGATCTGTTTTCTGACGACGTGTTGTTCCTGATGACCATCTATCTCTAGGCTGACTCTGGGGCCAGGGAGGGGAGAGGAGGCTAGATTGCAGGCATAGGTCAAACACAGCACTAGGGTCCCCCCCACCCCACCCACACTGACCTAGTTGACACTTGACTGATTCCTTGACGGCCTTTCCTTGCCGCGGAAAACACTTGAAACCGCTGAACTTTGTGGTGAACATCACAAAGTGGTTTTAAGTCACATTCTGATGTTTTAAATGATTAAGCCATGAAATCCTGAATTTAAAAACAAACAAACAAACCTATTTTTATCTGAGTTAGTGAATATAAGACAATGAGCTACCTGTTTGTATTTAGATTCAGTTTTTGGGAATGGCAGGACCTTTCTCGGCCTGGATGAGATTGACTCAGCAACTTAGGATGCCAGAAACTCAGTAGCCACTGAAGTTCAACCCGGGACAATGGCTCTTGAGTTGGGTGTTCTAATGCTGCTGAAGGCTGAAGGCTGACCGTGGGTGGGAGTAAACAAAGCGAGATAACGCTTTTTAAAGAGACAGTAAGGTAAGAGAACTCCAGAAAGTACAAGTGCTGCCCATTGTAGTGGTTTCTTTCTGGGGTTTTACGGGACTCATTACAGAAACTGGACAAAGACTAAGGTTTCCTTTGGATTGGTTAACTCTCTGTGCTATCATGAGCTGAGTGTTGGGGGCCCATAAGGTCTCTGCATGTCCCCCTGGCCCATCCACACGTTATTTGCACATCATCTACCCAGTCAGAGGTGCTTGAAACCCTCCTTTGTCCATCTCTGACTTATGCTTTGTTAATTGCTAACCTTCACTGGCTACTAGCCAGCCCTGGCCATCAATTGCTACCACTGACTGACCTTGCAGGTGTCTGCCTGGCTGTCAATTAAACTGTGTTCTCTTTATTCTCACGGTCACATGGCCAGCCTCGTAGCTTTACCTTGAACCTAACTCTGTCGTAGCTACCAAAATGCAGCTGCACTTATGTTTGGCTCTCTCTCTCTCACAGTTAACTCCTTGGGGTGGTCTCCCCGCCCCTTGGATGGGGGTGGGTGGGTGGGGAAGCTATCTTGTTAGAAGCCACCATCATGCACAAATAAGTCTGTTATAACTCGTTACAGTAAAAGTAAGATTGTATGGAAGGGCAACTTTGCCCTTGCATCTATTTCCCAGGAGAAGGTTCTCGGAGGAGCCAGCCTGCCTGCCAGCACTGCTCAGAGCCCTGCCCTTCCTCTTACCCAGCAGCTTAGCTCTCTCACACCTGGCTGCAAGCTGTTCTCTCGTCCCTGGGTTCAGTGTTTTAACACTGATGTTCCATTAAGCCAGCAGCTGCCTTCATTGTCGCATATGTGACCAGCATGTAATTTTCACAATGGGCCACTGCCCTTACTGTAACAATGGGGTAGCTCCTGCCTCCTACTTAATAAAGTTTGTAAGTGTGGAACAAAAGGAAAATGGAGGCATTGAAAATAACTTTAAGGAGCTAGAGGGCTGGCGCAGTGGGTAAAAGCCTTTGCTCTGCAAACATTAGAGCCAGTATATTCATTCCTATCACCCATATAAAAAAACTAGGAATGGCTAATGTATACCTGTATCCCAGCATTCTAGGCAGAGCCGTGTGGACCTGAGGGCTTGTTTGCCAAGTGGCCTAGCAGAAAAAAAAAAAAAAAAAGGCAAGCTTCCGGTTAGAGATAGAGCCTGTCTCAAGGCAGCAAGGCCAAGGGTGGTAGAAGAAGACCACAGATGTCCTGCTCAGGGAGGCACATCCACACACTCACAGGCATGCCCCATACCACACCACACCACACCACACCACACCACACACCGAACAACAAACCCCCAAACACCTTCAAAGCCGAGGGTAGTGGGGCAAGCCTGTAAATCCAGCACCTCGCAGGCAGAGGCGGAGGATCTGGAATTCAAGGTTATCTTCCGCTACATGAGAATCTGCCTTAAAAAAGCAGAAGAGCAACATGAGTTTAAGAGGCTGTAGGGCTCACTGGACCAAGGGCATGGATGACCGGAGAAAATCCAGCTGGAGAGAAGATGAGGGCATGACAAGATGAGCTTAAAGGGACAGTTGGAAATCTGCACGAAGCGTCTAATATCAGAAAAAAGCCCGGAGTTGGACATATTAGGACAAGCACATTTGGAAATCACCTGAATAAAAATAACAAAGTAGCACCAATTGTAAAGTCTTCTCTAAAATGTTTTTACCACAAGGATGAAAACAGAGCTTGAGGACTTCCGAGCTGGGGAGGGGGAGAAGTGGAAGAGCTGATCGAGGAAAGACACCTCTAGAGGGAAGGGGATGCGGCTGCCATGTTCTCTTGGGAGATGCAGATGTGAGCGGGCCATTCTACAGACCACTGCCAGCACCGCTGTGCTGAGGAACAGCCTCGGCAAAGCAGCAGAGAGAGAGGAGGAGGAGGGAACATTTGCTAAGAGTGAACAGAAGATGGGAGTTCAGTGTTGCCTTTGTCGGGATCCTGGCAGCGCAGACATGGGACACTGAGGTTGAGCAGAGTTTACATGGAGTTGTGAAGGAAGCCGCTACGCTGGTCTGGAGCTAGCAAGCATGAGCAACTGTTATCCTGGTGGAGTAGGGAAGCAATCAGTTACCGGGACCCAGAGAAAACTGGGGAAGACAAGAGCTGTGGCAGTGAGAACTAAGAGAGAACTAAGTTGGGGGTATCTGGTAGGGAAGGGATAACCCACCCCACTTTGCTCTCGGCTGACCCCATCTAGAAGTGACAATGCCCTGGAGTAACGTGGTGATTTGTATAGATCAAATTGTTTAGTCTGAGCAAAAGAGATAGTGAGACAGAGTAACTCAGCACAGTCTTGTTTTTGTTCTGTTTTGTTTTTTTTTTCCTAGACAGGGTTTCTCTGTGTAGCCCTGCCTGTCCTGGACTCGCTTTGTAGACCAGGCTGGCCTCAACTCACAGAGGTCCTCCTGCCTCTGCCTCCCAGAGTGCTGGGATTAAAGGTGTGCCTGCAGCAGCACACATTCTTAACAAGAATTAAAGAGGGTTGGAAATGTCACTGTGAGAAAAAGGATAGGGAGCCAAGAGATGATAAGGAACTGTCAAGGTAAATTAGAAAATTGGTTGACACCAATTAGCATTTTGTTGTGATTAATTTAAAAGCATGGCCTAATAAATGTTTATTATTGTGGTTATAATCATTACAGCAGTATCATCTAACCCGCTTTTACAATCACTAAAGACACAGACACCTGATGTATTTTAAAATAGTCTATTTTCACCTGGGGCAAGGCAGCTATTACCTCCTAAGCTAACTTTATTTACATTCCAGTCTCCATCCCATGCCATCTGCTTGTAATAATTTCTGTTTGGGCTACCTCCCATCCACAATCCCGCTATACTTGCTAAGGTTGTTCATTTGGGTCATTTCTTTCCTGTGGAACTTCAGAGTTCCTTCTCTGGCCCACGTAGCTCTTTCCTATGCCCTGATGATTCTCCTTCTTCCTTAGTCATCCTGTCTGCCTCTCCTTCCCAAGCTCCTTCTCCCCTCAAAGCCCTCAAGCCTTTGCTCCGCCCCTTCCTCCTGCCTAGCCCAGGTGTGGGCATCTGATTCAGCCAATCAGGGAGGCAAGGTTCAGGGCAGCAACTAGATCTTGGGAGCCAGTAATTAACAGTAAAATATATAGCATCAGACTAACCTTCAATAGTAATTTAAAGTAAAGACATTCATGTTACTGCAAGAACAATATATAATAACTCCCAAACTTTAATCTCCAATAATCCCAGTCTTCAGTGACATTCACTTTTAATGAAGTTTAAAATACTTCCAGAATGTTTATATGCACAAATACATTTTTATAAACAAATCATCACACCATATGAATCTGAATCACATAATGGCCTTTGAATACAATCAACTCCAAATTACATTAAAAATTAATTTGATATGTATTGAAAAGACAAAGTTTGTCCTTTCATAAAATTTACATTTGAGTGGAGAGTGATGGAAAAGGAGCAAGCAAATAAGTCATATATTTTAGGGGATCACAGAATTTTTAAAACTCTGGATAGATGTGGGGTGGGGTGGGGAGGGAATAATGAATTTTCTCATGTGAGAAATCATGGCTTAGATCAGGCAGGTAAGGAGGAGGTGTTAGATTCTGGATGCAGTTCAAAACAGAGCCGACGGATGAGCCTGAAGGTGAAGCTATATTTATTACCTGAACCCCAACCGCCGCTCTCTTTTGGTTGGGTTCAAGCAAGAGAATTACCCGAAAAGAGATGGGAAGGCAGGACAAGAAGGGAAGATTTTTTTTTTCCCCTCCTCCTTTCTCTTGTTCAGCCAGGATATCGCTTGACAATGGATGCTTTCCTTCGCTGACAGCTGTGGTGGCTTGTCGGGCAGCTGTGTACTGGTGGCCACAGTTCTTGCTAATTTGACAAGCTCTCCTTACCCTTGCTCTTTCTGGCCTCGGGGCAGTGTTGGTTTTTATTGGTTCTGCCTCTTAGTTGTGTCACCCTTTCTTATTAGTTCCCCTCGACTTGACCATACATTGGTAAATAACCCACTGAGTTTCCCTAAGAAACCCTTAGTATGCCACGGTTGTTTATATTGCCAATATAAACAATTAGACACCGGACGCTAGGTAAAAAGGAGCCAAAGATGACTCCGAGGTGTCTCTGGTCTGAAAACCTGGAAGAATGGAGTTGCCATTTACTGAGTCAGGGGGAAAGACTTCAGAGAGAAAATAAATAGTTCAAAACAAATTCATTAGGAGGAGACAGGGTTGTTCACAGAGTACAGTGAAAAGCGGAACTGTCAAAAAGGTGAGTTTGCTCTTGGCCTGCTGAGAGCTTCCGGCTTAGAAGACAGAAATGACCATCTTAGTGCTCCCAGAGGTAAAATAGGATGAAAGAGCGAGGGATGGCGGCAGACTACTAGCTCTGCCACTTGAAGTAGAATCAGAAAAGAAGCACTGTTAGTTGCTACCTGGGTTCCAGTGTTTGCTGAGCTTCCTGCCCAGCACAGGCAGCTTCATCCCTGCTCTACATGGGCTGCTGGCCCAAATGGGCTGCCTCAGGTGCTGTGTCTGGCAGATCACTCTAGATTTAGGGCTTCCAACCAAGCCTTAAAGGAACAGCAAACAAATGTATGGGGACTGCCCAAAAGAGAGACTGCTGGGATTACATAGTTGGAAGATTTTGTGTGCCTAAATTTCTTTTCACGATACTGTGATAAACACAAATGCATTCATGAATGCAACCTCACTCAGCCCTGCATAGGTTTATGAGCGGTTTAAATAGCACATCCATATGTGCTCAGGCCTGCACCTAAAATTAATAAGGTGGTAAATCACACACTACAGCTTTAAAACCCTTGCAGGAGCCTTTCCAGGAAGCAGAGGGCCATGATTTTGTCTAATGACAGGTACTAAAAGCGGGCCTATGACAGGGTTGCATTCACTGGGTACAATGGGTTCTCTGTGTCCCAAGGACTCTCTTGGGACACAATCACTAACCTGGAGCAGGTGGACAGACTCATTGGGGAATGTGGCCTGCAATGGAGCCTTGTTTTTGTCTGTAAGCTCCAATCAGGACTGAGAAAATGGCTTGTTGGTACAGGGCCAGGAAGGCACTGAGAATCATAGAGAAAGTTGGCAAATGGGCAGGAGAGCCTCTGGGTTTGGACTCAGTTGTTTCCTGGCCTTCTGGCAGAAAATGACCTTTCTTTATAACATAAAAAAGACTTTTCTTTTCCAGACTGGACATAGAGAGTCTTCTGTCTAACATAAATATAACTTGCATTCCAAGAATGCTCAGGTTTACCAGACTCTATTCTTGGCTGGCTTACACCTTCCCAGCCCTTTGGAACATGACCTTCCATTCACAAGCCTGATATGAAACTCTGCTCTTTATTCTTAAGGCCAGGGAGACCCAGACCCAGAGGGCACTCAGGAGAGGCCAATCCCTGTACTAGAGGCCATGAAGCTTATGTCCCAAGACTGTGAGGCTCCAATGATCAGTGACGTGTAATAATTCTATGGCGAGCCATAGGATTTGCTAACCAAGGTTCCTTAAATTTTTATATTGGTATTTCCTTGAAATGCCCATAAAGTTAGGCTCCCCTCTCTCAGAAATATTTTCATCTATGTATAAATTCCATGGGCTTTTGATTGATACTATATTCCACGCTATTAAATTATCTCATTAGTTTAATTCAATATATCAACTGTTTTATTCCAAACGTTTATATATAAACACTCTTTGTATTTTTTAAAGTTTTATGCATATTAGTAATTAGTGTAATTAGACGATTAGTCTGCTAAAACAAAACAAAAAACCATTCTTAGCTAAGGGTAGCCAGAATTTATTTATACTACTTGAACATCCTGGTATATATATTATATTTTTTTTTCATTGATAAATAAATATAATTCTGGGAAGCCACTGTTTCAGACTGAGTTCTTGTACTGGACCCTGATAGACAAGACCTAATCAGAATGAAGCCTCTCACTTTAGGTACTGTAAAACAACAACAAACACAGTGCTGTCAGCAAGGAGATAGGAGGGCTGGCGCATCTGCCTTGTGTGGTGAAGACGTCCCCTCTGTTCTATCAGGAAAGCACGTCTGTAGTAACTGGTCTGCTTCTTGTTCCTTTTTCTTCACTTCCTTAAGGCTTTTCTGCTCTGCTCATCGCATTGGACAGCCTTTCTATTTTTCTGCTCTGCTCATCGCATTGGACAGCCTTTCTATTTTTCTGCTCTGCTCATTGCATTGGACAGCCTTTCTATTTTTGATGAAATGAGAATGACTATTTAAAAAGCCAATTAGTCAAAATTGGTTTGGGAAATTTTCATTATATATGTATCATACAATTATCAGAAGCATTATAAAAACACATATAATTGTTAGAAAATATAATTTTAGTAATTTTTGTTGTCATTTCCCGCCGCCTGCCACCCAGACAGGGTTTCTCTGTGTAGCTTTGGCTGTCCCAGAATGCTCTCTGTAGACCAGGCTGGCCTTGAACTCAGAGATCCACCCGCCTCTGCCTCTGCGTGCACCCCTACTGCCTGGCAATTTTAGTAACTTTAAAAAATTAATCTCATTATCCTTTTAAGTTTCATTTAGTATTCTTGTTTGTTCCTTATTTGATGACATGAACAAATGGCCCCTGGGGGACAGTTTATCTGTGAAATAACAAAGCATCCTGTGCAGCACTGCAACGCTCCTCACTGTCACTTGAGGTTTCTGCTGCCCTTTTCTTCACTGGCTTTTCTTCCTGTTTTTAAAACAGATGAGCACCAGGCATGGTGGCGCACTGAGGAGGCAGAGGCAGGCAGATTGCTGTGAGTTCGAGGCCAACGTAGTCTACCAAGGGAGTCCAGGACAGCCAAGGCTACACGGAGAATCTCTGTCTTGTGGGGAGGGGGGGGGGAAGAAAAGTAAAGTAAAACAGATGAACACAAACAGCTTGATAGGGCTGGAGAGATGGCTTAGGGGCTAGGGGCGCTTACTGTTCTTGCAGAGGTCCCAAGCTCGGTTCCTAACACCACATCGGGCGGCTCACTACTGCCTGTAACTCCAGTCCCAGGAGCAATCCAGTGCCTCTGATGTTGGATGGCACCAGCACCCACATGTACTCACCCACAGTCACATATAGACAAATACACATCATTTAGAATAAAAACAAATCTTTTTAAAAGGAAAAAAATACTTGATGACATGTCCTACATAAGCTTTGTATACACAATCTAGTCTTGGCTTTTTTTTTTTTTTTTTTTTTTTTTGTCGTTGTTGTTGGTGTGTGTGTCTGTCTTAAGATAGTTCCATATAAAAATTTAAAGACTATTTGCATGTGTATAGCTGTCTTGCCTGCGTGAATGTATGTGCGCCACATATATGGCTGCTGCCTAAGGCTGTCTCAAGATGGCATTAGATTCCCTGGAACTGGACTTATAGACAGTTGTCAGCCATAGTGTGGGTGCTAAGACCCACACCCCGGACCCCCGCAAGCACCATAAGTGCTCTTAACCACTGAGCCATGGCTCAGTAGATTTAAAAAATATTTTTCTTTTTTCAATTTCATACATGTGTGCGCCATCTTGATCGTTTCTAACCCAAATTCCCTCTCTCATCCTCTCTCCACCCCAAGACATCCCTAATGAGTTTCCTGTTCCACTTCCGTTATTTCTTTTTGTCACACAGTGATAATTGGAATTCCTGGAAAACATATTCGTCAAACATCAGAATACCAGCACAATCCTGCTAGCATATTAGTGAGATCATATTAAATCGCGGTATTCAGATTGCCGAGGGCTGTGCCCTAAAATATAGGCTCCAAAACTTTGCCTCAGGTTCTTTTCCAGTAGGTCTAGAATAGACCCGGAATGTGTATTTTAGTAATATTGTTGTGCTATTTTTATTTCTAATGAAGTGGAAGAATCGCTCATTCGAAAGGTACCCATTGTGTGTCGTTTCTTGTGGATCACTTTCATAATTTCGTCTTGATAATGTTCAACTTATTTTGACCAGAAAACCTACTCCTACTGTAGGTGAGTTTATAATCTATGTTTTTCTATTCCTAAATGATTTTCATAAATCATATAATTAGACAAACAAAGAAAACCATAATGGGAAAGAAGACTGCAGAGGGAGATGTGGAAAAGCTTTGTCTATTTCGGAGGAGTCCTGGGGCCTAGGTGCCGCTCATCTTCAGGAGCTGTTACCAGAGTAGGAATGTCTGCAGCAGGCAGTTCTCAGACATAAGTAGATGAAGGGTGGTGGTGCAGGTAATCTGGCCAAATGAGCAGCTAACTTGTAATGCCTTAAAGGTCACCCATACCAACAGAGGCATTTGGCCTGATAGTATTTTGTACTTGACCAGACCTAGACTGGGACTAGGGACTTGGGACTGACTTCCTTCATCCCAAATTTGGCCTTGGGCTAAAAAATATGAAGATCTAGGCATGGTGGCTGGTACCTGTAAAATACTAGCATGTAGGAGGCTGTACAGGTAGATCACAAGTTTAAGGCCAGCCTGGGCGATATAGAAAGTACTGAGCTAGCCCAGCGTGCATAGTGAGACTTTGCCTTAAAAACAACAAATAAGGAAAAGAATGGGAAAGTAGGAAGGCGGAGAGGGGTAGAAGGGAAGAGAGGAAAAGACTAAGATGGTACCCATCAACATCTTCCTGCCCACAATGCCAGGATTCATGCTTACCGAAGGAAGAGAAAATGTCTGACTTAAGGTGAGTCCATCACATGTTCTCTTGTGAGAATTTGAACCAAAAGGCAGAGAGAGCTCAAGGTTGTTTTTACTGTGCAGTGCTCTGAGGTACGGATGCATTGACACAAACACTGCTACAGTAAATCAAAGCCCTATGTGAGTCCTCGTAGCATTGGGAGGTCAAAAAGGATACAATAAAGGAAAAAGAGCAAGTGGACAAACCCACAGAAGCAGAAATGGGGACATCTGACCCCCTGAAAGGGTAGCTGCCATGCACGTGCCTCCTGTGAGATAGCACTCAAATGTCTTTACATTAGCTTCCCTCATATGCCCACCTATACCTGTGGAGCGGAGTTGAAATTTTGGTTCCCATCAACAGCCTAATTAAACAATGGTATACTCATCAGCCACAGCTTGTGTCTGTTCTATATATCCCTATATATATATATATATGTATATATGTATATGCATATACACATACATATACATATTCATTTTCCTGGTGCTACTGGCAGTCATTTTAGCTTTAATGTATTAGACCGTTTGATGTATTTTCTGGTAATCAGTCAATCAAAATATGGCTGCAGTTACACTTTTTTCAAGGTCAGCAAAGCAATACCGCTGCACAGTGGACTGAAATCAGACCAAAAAAAAAAAAGTCTTACTGTTTCCATCTAGCTCCACTTTACTTTCGACATCTCCCAGCAAAGTAGGAATTCCCAAGGACTGAGGACGGCAGTGCTGGGCCAGCCAGAGCACCAGCGCTGGCTACAGCTTCAAAGGCTGACATACAGGAGATCTGTGTTATGCTAGCAGGGGGTGGAATTTGCCAGTGTCCTCTCTTATCTCTGCACTACTAATAAAGATGGGTTCAAGTCTAGCTTGACTGCAGTCAACAGATGTACACAGAGGTGCGATGTGACCTCTGAATCCAGTGCTTCATTTGCTCTTTTCCCTTCTGAGGAGCTGGAAGGAGGATGTGCTGGAAAAGCCACTTTGGGGCATCACCAGGAAGCCAACCCCCTAAGGATAGCAAAGAGGCAAGGTGAAGGAGCTCCACTCCCTGTTACTGAGCGGCCCTTTGGAGGTCTTCGTATTTGAGGGTCTTTTTTGTCCGTATCAAATCTGCTGGCTAACGCCTATGGAATCCAGGCTGGCACAATAGAGAAGGTTCTCTCTGGGTACATTTTGAACCTAACAGGAATTTATGAGAAGAGCACAGAACAGAGAGCGGATAGATACACCACTGTACAATGGGCTTAGACCCGGGGTAATAAAAAAGAGTCCTGAGAGGTCAGGACACACTAGCTTATAGTGCGACATTCAAAAAATGCATGTGCTCAGGAATACCTGGGGGCGTAGAAACCTGATGTAGGGAGAGGACTAATTCCAAGTTCAATGAGCAAACAGGTAAGAGAAGACACACAAAATAGTTGACAAGAAACAGTTTCTTTTCTTTTCGTTCTTTCTTTCTCTCTTTTTTTTGTTTTTGTTTTTGTTTTGAGACAGGGTTTCTCTGTGTAGCCTTGGCTGTCTGGACTCACTTTGTAGACCAGGCTGGCCTTGTAATCACAGTGACCCACCTGCCTCTGCCTACTGAGTGCTGGGATTAAAGGCGTGTGCCACCACTGCCCAGCAAGAAACAGTTTCTTAGTTTTGACTTTGTCTTTGGAAGAAGTCGTTTGGAAAGGGTTACAGAAACAAAACCTATTAAAACTTAAATGCTGACAATCTAGTTTGTGGGGCCTGGGAAATCTGAGAGCCAGTTGCCAGTGCCATTTGGCAGGTTCGCCAAAGGCTGAGAGGTGTCAGCTTCTCCATGGTCTTCTTAAAAGGTACTAATTTCATTCATGATGGGTCCACTCTCTTGACAAAATTACAAAGGCCTCACTTCTAAGTATCATCACTTTGGGGGTCGGGCTTAGCATATGGGCTTAGGAGCGACATATCCAGTCAACACAATTCTACTAGAAAGCCAGTAGGAGTGGAGGACTCCACTTTGGTCAATATTTCATACAAGACCACTGGGTAGTAGTCAGTTGGCCTATGAGTTTGGGGCATTTGCTTCCTTTGCTGATCTGGTCAAATTCTGGAAAATATCAAACACAAACCCAATTTGGCACTGGATGAAAGAAAAAGGTTCGTGTAGTTGGGAGAGAAAGGTCTAGGGGTGGGAACCTGAGAGGAACTGGAGGGGAGGGACTGGGGTGTGGGTGTGAGTATGAAGCGCTCTCGCGCGCTCTCTCTCTCTCTCTCTCTCTCTCTCTCTCTCTCTCTCTCTCTCTCTCTCTCCTTTTGAAAAACAATACTATATCCCTGGGGCTGGAGAAATGGCTCAGTGGTTAAAAGTGCTTCTTTCTCTTCTAGAGGACCCAAATTTGGTCCCTGGCACTCATATCAGGTGAGTTCTTCTGGCCTCTTTGAGCACCTGCATACACGGAGAGTGGGCACATGCGCACACATACACACGTGCACACATACCTAGCACACACACAAATAATTATAAACAACAAAAACACAATTTAAAAAACTTTTAAAGATACTATTACTGACATAGTTACCCCTACCCCCCCCCCACCCCCCCGTACAGCTAAGATCCAGTTCCTGTGACCCTAATTCAAACCTTCTACTTTGAGGAATGTGGTGTATAAGAGATGTGGGAGTAGCTGTCAGATGCAGTCTGTTCTAAATCCATTCAGTGGTACTCTGGGAGAAAAAAAAATGACAGCATCTAAATCAGTCTTTTAATATTCATTTTCTATTATATATATGCTGTAACTTCCTGAGTTATAGAGGCCACGTTTCAGTGGACCGATAAAGATCGATCAGGGGCTGTCTCCAAGAGGCAGGCATGGTGGAGACTATCTGACGCTGGGCGAGGAGTTGGGAGTTTTTCTCACATAAAGATTGATTTCTCTTACATATATCTCTGGCGTTATTTTTCCCCTCAATATCCAACATTATCTTCAAGTATTCAGCAAGCAATTTAGATTCTGGAATAAATATTTTATACTTTAGAATAGTTGATTTTGGATATATATATGTATATGGGGGGTATGTGTAATTTTCCTTCAAAAGGCAAGTGGTTACTAATTTAATAAGAGTAGTTTTTCAGTGCTGAGGACTGGATGTTGGCTTCCCACATGCTAGGCACGCACTCAGCTGGAATTTTCTATTTCTCTGGGATAGGGTTTCACTAAGTAGTCCGGGAGACCTTGAACTTATGGTCGTCCTGCCTCAGTTTCTTGTGTCTTTGAAAGCCGGAAGAGGGTGTCAGATCTCCTGGAACTGGAGTTGCAGCTGCTTGCACTGAGAATCAAAACGCAGTTCTCTGCGAGAGTAGTCACTGCTCTTAACCACCGAGCCATCTCTCCAGCCCTCCTTGTGGCATTGTCATATACACTTCATTTTCCCCAGCAGTTTGATTTTTGACATGCTCCTCTGAACCCTTCTTCCTATTTCATATGCGTTAAGAGATCTTTCCGTAGCTGGGCAGTGGTGTCTTTAATTCCAGCACTTGGGAAGCAAAGGTAGGCAGATCTCTAAGTTCAAAGCCAGTCTGGTCAACAGAGTGATGTCCAACGGCAGAAGGATGGACAAGGAAAATGTGGAACATTTACACACTGGAATATTACTTGGCTGTTAAAAATGAAGTGATGAAATTCACAGGTAAATGGATGGAACTAGGAAAAAAAAAATCACTCTGAGGTAACCCAGAGCAGAAACACAAATACGGTATGTATTTTCTTGTATGTGAATATAAGCCATTAAGTTAGTGATAACCAAGAATTACAGAGATTTGGTATAGAGTAAGGGATGGTGGGCGTGGGGGAACAAAAAAATACAATAGACAGGGGAGGGGACTGGAAGGGGAGGATCAAGTGGGAAGGGAGAGAGGAGTCTGATGAAGGAGGAAATATGGGGAGAGACAGCTAAAATTAAGAGCCCTTTGAGGGATAGTATGGAAACTTAACAGTAGAAGCTTTGTACAATATATACATTTATGAAGGCGATCTAAATGAAACTGCCAATAATGGGGGAGCTAGTCACCGAAGGAGGCTTCCAGTACTGGGGAAGGGTTATGTCTCAGTGAGCTGTTTGCCAGAAAGAGGCCGCGAGAAACCACAATCAACCCAGGCTGCTGCCCAGACTGCCCGCTGGTCTCTGCATCTGGATGTGCCTCTTTTGCCATTTCTTGGGCTTTTTCTTCTGTTTGTTTTATCCTATTTGGATATGTTAGTTTGTTGTATGTTATTTTCTTTTTATCTCTTAGAAGCCTGCCTGTTTTCTAACGAGAGGCTGGAAGGAGATGGATCCAGAAGGGAGAGGAAGTGGGGCGGAACTGGGGGCAGTAGAGGGAAAGTGTAATTAGGATATATTATATGAGAAAAAATGCATTTTCAATAAAAGGAAAAAAAGAATGTATAACAATACCAAAAACATTTAAATGGGGGCCGTGTATGATGTGCTTGCTTAGTGAGATGCCTACTACAGAGTAAGCCACGGTCTCAAATGTTATGTAGAAGGGCATGCTAAAAACTTACTTTTTGGGAAACATTTCTAAAAATATACTAAAAAACCCCTAAGTTCCTAACCAATATATTTGTCTTTATAAGACACTTTCTCAGGGAACTTTATAACTTTTCACTATGTAACTATACTTCATTGCAAAATACAGTTATTAAGAAAGAAAGGAGCCGGGTGTGGTGCTGCACGCCTTTAATTCCAGTACTTAGGGAGGCAGAGGCAGGCGGATTTCTGTCAGTTTGGGGCCAGCCTGGTCTATAAAGTTCCAGGACAGCCAAGGCTGTTACTCAGAGAAACTCTGCCTCAAAAAACAAAAGCAAACAAAAAGGTCAAACTCATGCTTTGGGTTGGGGCAGGCATGGGACCGGCAGGTGACACCTGAAGGGTGTTGGGTTTATTTTCAAGGTGAGAAAAATGTTCTAAAATGGATTTGATAATGAGTGCTCCAAATAGATTGAAAGCCAGTGAACCATGCACGTTAAAAGGGTGGTTTATATGTTAATAAAGCTGTTACTCGAAAAGTAACATCTTTATGCATAACCTTCTTCGAGGTTATTCCTGCATCCAAAAGTACTTAACATTTTTATGGCTTTTGATGAGTATTTTGCCAAGTTGTTTGACAGAAGAATGAAGGCAATGAAACTGTAACCAGGAGTATTTAAGAGCTCTCACCTAATTATAAACTTATTCTTTTTGAAGTTCATGACTGCCAGTGGCAGTTTAATTCGCAGTACTCGAAGTAGAAATACAAATAATCAATAGCTGGCTGAGGAACCCGTTTTAGTCGCTTCGCCTTTTACCTATTATGAACAATGCTTCTGTGACCGTCCATATAGATCTTCCTTAAAAAATATTTTTTATAGGGTTTTTTTAAATTGGGTTTCCCTGTGTAGCCGGACTGGCTTTGTAGAGCAAGCTGGCCTCGAAGTTAACAGAGATCCCCCTGCCTCTGCCTCTCAAGTGCTGGGATTAAAAACATGTGCCACCACACCGGGCAAAAAAAAAATATATTTTTAATTACGTGTATATTTGTGTGAGGGAGCTATGTGCTGGTACAAATGCAGACGTCAGATCACCAGGAGCTGGAGGTGTGCGCGGCTGTGAGCCACTCTAAGTTGGGTCCTCTGCAAGAACGCTATTTGCTTTTAACTCCTGAGTCATCTGTCTAGCCCCTGTATATAAATTCTTCACACATGCATGCGAGCGCGCGCGCACACACACTTTGTGGTAAGGGACTGAATCCAAGCCCTTGCACAAGTTGGGAAGTGGGGGTACTGCTGAGCTGCACTGTGACCTAGTCTTCCCGGCAGGAATAAGCAGCAGAAGTGATTTCCATGGTCCAACAATAGTTCTGTTCCACTAAATTATGCAACAGGGCCATACTCTTGAGAACATTCTCCAGAAAAATGTTGGTCATATAAGATAAAGGCACGTAACAATACAGGAAAAAACTATGTGAGGTGGGAACGCACAGAACCTACTTGAAACCCGTCTAGCGCTCCCTAGCCCCCACTGTGTCCAGTGGAATCTTTCTATCTGGCCTCAGCTTTCTCCCCCTGGACTCTCACAGGGAGGTCAGTTTCAGAGCCTTCCCAGATAGATGTTCCTTCCTTTGCTTGTACTTTTCTTCGCACGGTGGTTTCAAGTCTCATCTTAAATGTCATTTCTTCAGAGAAACCTCCACTGATAGCCCAGACCGGGCGAAAGGTATTTCCATTGCAGTCTGCAATTTTCCATCTTAATCTTTCTGCTACTGGTACTTGTTTATTCAGCCAGTAATCCAATACTGAGAGCCTTTCACATATACAAATGCAGTATAAAACGAAGTCCACACGACCCATGCCACCTATGACCTCATATTCTAGGGAGGGGATGTCTGTATGGTAAAATAGTGTCTTGGGTAACTTCAGATCGTGATAATTAGCTCAATGGCTATTCTGTGCGCTTCAACTGCAAATTTCTCGAAGGCTAGGGCCTTCTCTGTCTTCAGGCTAATTCCAGTGTTGTAAGAACCTTGTCCATATTTTCCCCCACTAATGTAAAATGAGTATTTGACTACCTAAATGGTTAAGACCCAGTCATCTCCCCTTTCTTCCAAGCTGCTAAGGTGGCATTTTTTTTTTCCATAATTAGGACCACTATAAGATAAGCAAAATTTACCATCTGGAGTAAAAAAAAACTCCAAGTAAATAAAACATTTATTTCACAGTCCTTAAGGACCCAATGATAAAAATGGGCTCTGAAATACTAGACCTATTTGGCTGGTGACTAGAATTCCCTTGGCGCACAGCCAAGTCGTCAGTAGTGTAATCGACTGTTTTTAAAAGTGGCCTTAAATATTCTGATTTCTAAAGTGCTTCAGAGTCTCCCATCAGCCGGCCACAGGACGGTAAAAAGCCATCCGCCCACACTAGTCAATAGCAAGGGGAAAATAAAATTTCGTGTGAGGTCAGTAAAGACTGTTTCCGTTACACAAAAGATCACCAGCCGCGTCCAAGAAATTCGTTTAGGAACTCTAAGGACAAGTACGTCGGGTAAAGGCACTCACCCAGAAACCCTTCCCTGAGGCTAGCGCTCAGCGACGCCTTTCTTTTCAGAGGCGCATGCGCAGCACACTCTCCGGCCGCTGCACGCCTCCTCGGCTAACCAAGACGCTTACGTCACAGAGGGGAGAGGGGTTCTTCCGCGCTCCGAGGGAAACGAGTCCGCGCACCCTTCCTTCTCTTTGTGCGCACAGATCACATTTCCTCTTTCCATCTCTTTTCTAGCGTCTTCCTTAGATCCTCTCCCGGAAGTTCAGCTTTTGTTCAAAGTCTCTTGTGCGTCCGTCGGACACCGGAGGTTGCGGCGAGGCGAACGGCGGCGTTGTTTACAGACGCGCGCGACCGAGATCAGTCCGCGAGGGCGGGGCTACGCGGCCGGCGCTCGTTTGCTCGCCCCTCCCTCCCTAGCCTTCCCCCGCGAGCGGACGCGCCAGCGCCTCTGTCTCGCTTTTTCTTATTTTCTCCCCCTTCCCCCTTCCTTTTCTTTTCTTTTTTTTCCCCTTCCCCCCTTCCACCATTTCCCCTCGGAGGCGCTTCCCTTGGGCAGGGGCAGAGCCGGCCTCACCCCGCGCCTCTCCCCGGCCCCCGCCGCCCTATGGCGAGAGGGCGCCCCCTCCTCACCCGGACACCACCAGCGGCGGCGGTCGGAGGAGTGGGACCGGCGGCGGCGGCGGCCTCGGGCCCAGGGTCATCATGGAATTAGTTCGCTGACTGACCCTTCGGCCGCAGCCGTGCGTCCCGCCCGAGTGCCCGCGCCCGCCGGCCCGGTCTGCCCTCTTCTCCCTCCTCAGTCGGCCCGGCCCTGGTCCCGCGCGCCCCGCCGCCGCGCGCCGAGGATCATGAGGTGGTAGCGGGCCCCCGGATGACCCCGCGTCACCACTGTGAGGCCTACAGCTCTGCCGAGGAGGAGGAGGAGGAGGAAGAGGAGGAGGAGGTGAGCGCGGGGGCGCGGCGCAGCCGTCGTGCGCGCCGCCGGAGTGGGAGCTCGCGGGAGCGCGCGCCGCTCCCCGAGGGCCGGTCCCCCGGCGGTCCTTTCCTGGGAACCTTGGAGACGCCCCCCCCCCACCTTGTTACTTTTGGCTGTGCTGGCGGGACGGCGGCTTTCCTGATTTGAGCCCGGTGTTTCTGTCCCAAGTAACTTGTAGCCACAGTGCGTCACCGACGGGGGTGCCAGTTCCAGCCTCCTGGAGCTGGTGCTAATAAAGAAGGGGACACACCCCCACCCTCCGAGGCCACCGGGGATAGTTTACGGGGCAAAGCATAGTGATTGCCAAGCGGATAGTGCAACACGCTCCCACCCCCCCGCCCCCCCCCACCCCCATCGCCGCAGCCGGGTAGCGTAACTTAGGACATGGGCGGGTGGAGAAAACTAGGGAGGTGAGGGAACTGAGTTGCCTCGTAAAGGATAGAAAAATGCTCCCTGCTGAGTTACCCGCTCCACTGCACATCATTTAGGCTGAAGTCGAACATTGCAGTAAAACAGTGGAAGGGATCAGGCAGTTGGATCAACAGAAGGTCTTAGAATATCAAGGTAAAATACTTTGATTTCATTCTGTCAGGGAGCAGCCATTGAGCGTTTGACCAGCCACCTCCTATCCTAGCGAGTTTAAGGACAGCTCGGGCTATCTAGTGCAACCCTGCCTTAAAAGGGGCTGGGGTGAGTTCACGATGAGAAGCCAGGAGTGTTTGTTTATTCTGGTCATGGAATTCTTCAAATGAAGAGTGTTCAACTGACCTGTGTGTTGTTCTTCATCTTTTAAATGAATTTAGTAATTCCACCGTCTAGGGTTAAGCAATGATTACCTAGGCTAATATGAGCCATAGTTGGCCAAATAGCAAATCATCGAGGGCTGTTATGTGATAAGCACCTGACAAGTCTAAGTTATTATTTATTGGGCATAGTGCTAAATTCTGGAAACTTGGTGGCCAAGAAACTCATGATTAATTGAGAGAGCCGGCTTGGCAGTGGTCATGGAGAGATGAAAGGCTGGGTAGGGTGTTCCTGCACAATTCCAAACGGTGATATTAATAGATCGATTGCAGTTTTAGTGGGAGGAATTCGACCTATCGAAATCACTGCAAGTTGGAAGAGGCACTGGATAACATGGAGATTGAACCCGCTGTGTTGGAATCTCCTGTGACCCAGTATTGCTGGCACATAAGTCAGGCAGGAGGGAGTGGTCGGTATGAGAACCCTAAAGGCTCACATTGATAATCCCTGTTTAGAAAAGGAAGAGCCCGAAGTCAACAGCCAGTACAGGATTATTAATAGAGTTGGCATTGTGCTTACCATAAGAGGATAATTATGTGTTAATGAAGTTGTTCGTTATTAATGAGGTGGTGTGTGTTCCAGCATTGTGCTGCACTCTTAACTCGGAAGTCAGGGGGTCCTGGATGCACGTTGGTGGTACAGTTTATGTTGTATAGCAAGCATTTTAAAAGCTTGCTAAATCAGAAATCAAGCCGTTTAATAAGCATGAACAGAATAGAAGCAGTTAGGAAAATGTAAAGCCATTTTAAACATTAAGAAAAAAATTAATGTTAAGAAAAAATTTAAGTTTAAGGCTGTAATTCATTTAGACGTGTGTGGAATATGTCAAGCAAAATTCAAGTTGAGCATGCCAAGTCCAAATTTGGGGGAGGAAATGTGAGTCCACAAGTGGAAAATTATGTACCTTGAACTTTTCATGTGCAAAACTACTTTTAAATTATATAAAATTACCTGGCTGTGTGTCTAAGGTGTATATAATAAATGCATTTCATATTTAGATTGGGCTCCCTTCTAATTATGTAACTGTGAATATTCTAAACCCCCCCATCTTAAACACTTCTGGACCCAAGCATTTCATATAAAGGATACCCAGCCTCTGTCATTTGTACATGTGACTAATAGTGGGCATATGTGAGCAAAAAACAATAAAGTTCTATCGTTAAAAAAATAATTGCTGGGCGGGAGAGATGGCTCAGCTGTTAAAAGCTAGGGCTTATTACCAAAAATTTAAAAAAAAAAAAAAAAAATTGCCTGGGAGGAGGCTGAGACAGGCATTCAGAGCTGGCCTGGGCTACATAGCAAAAGTGTGTCTGTCTCCAAAAAAAGGTAAAGAGTATTATAATACTTTGTGTGTTTGTGTTAGCAAAATTCATTATTCATCTAGCTTAAATCTCTTACATATTAGAGGATGGACCTGTAAATTGTCTGTAAAAGAAGCAAAAGTGGAATGCCTTGTTGTTTGCCTATCAGTAACTGTCTGACATGGATATAAAAATGCCTTTTCCACATTATTTGGCAAATAATTTTACAACTTGATTTTACAGATTCTCCCCCCCTCCCTTTTTAAGCCCATTTTTTGTGGTGTATACTCCTAGAGTTTAGTATCGCCTATGAATAGGAATATTTCCTTACAGAATTACAGTACATTTTTAAATTTTAGTAAATGTAGTTTTCATGTATATAGACTATAACCTACATTTGATATTCCATTAGCTTCTTGATCTGGTAATGCACCTTAAAATACGCCTTGCTTTCAGGACAGGATCAACTCAGTTACAGCTACATTTAATTGGACCCTCTTCACACTAATTCTCAATTAATTTCATTGTTGTTTCTCCCCAGCTCATTGTTTCAGCAATTAATTAACTATTTGAAAAGCCTAGGCTGTGGGCCGGTGTGGTGGCGGATGCCTTTAATCCCAGCACTTGGGAGGCAGAGGCAGGCAGATCGCTGTGGAGTTCGAGGCCAGCCTAGTCTACAGAGTGAGTCCAGGGGAGCCAAGGCTACATGGAGAAACCCTGTCTCTAAAAACCAAAAAAAAAAAAAAAAAAAAAGTAAATACATTTTTAAAAAGAAAGAAAAAGCCCAGGCTGATCTTAAACTTGTATGTAGCCAGTGATGACTTTGAATTTCTCATCCTCCTGTTTCTACCTCCAGGTTTACAGGTGTGCACCACAAGGCCTTGTTTACAGGTTTTTGAGTTTTAAGTTGAAGGAAAATTTCCTTTTTTCTTTTCTTTCTTTCTTTTTTTAAAGATGATATCTGGCTGTATAGCACAAATTCTCAGAAGTGCTGAGATTACAAATGTGTACCACCACATATGACTTATATTGTCTTTTTAGTAGAGGTTAGGCAAACAATTTGGGATATTTTAATACAAGCATTTTTAAGAACTAATTTTCCCCTTAGCCTCACTTTCTTTGCATCTTAAAAGTTTTTGATGTCTTCATTTTCACTCATCTCAAAATATTTTCTAGATTCTTTTAGTTGATAACATCTGGATATTTGAAAAATATTACTAAGGGCCTTAATTGTAGAGCAGACACTCCCTCAAACCAGTCTTATCTGCTCATATGACTTCAAATGGTTTAATGTAATTATTAAATCAGTACATTTAAATGATAAGTAAAATCAATGGCCCTTGTTGATTATTTTATTTTTAGGGAGACTGGGACAACTATTTCTAAGAATTTCTAACAAAAAACTAGTGGTCTTAGTTTTTTGCTAGTTTTACATAATATTGAATTATAACTGAATTTCAAATTTAAAGTGAGAGTGCTTTAGATAACACTGTTGCTAACTTTAATATGTGGTATTTTAAAGAGCTGTAAAATCCTAGACTGCCTTATAACATTCTTGTTTTGTTTTATAAATTGCTTAATAGATAACTGACATTTGTAAATGTATATAGTATAGTTATTCTCTAAGTGATGAACATTATTTATATTTGCTTTTAATAGGTAGCTACATCAAGCTGGGTGGCAGGCAGATCCAAAGGGATATCATGAAGTTTCCAGGACCTTTGGAAAACCAGAGATTGTCTTTCCTATTGGAAAGGGCAATCTCCAGGGAAGCCCAGATGTGGAAGGTCAATGTGCCGAAAATACCTACAAATCAGGTGATTTTTTTTTTTTTTTTTTTTTTTTGAGACATGTGCTTTTTATTAGAAGTGCACTGTTGTATATATGTATCTTGGTACTACATTGGGGGTAGTCGTACTGTTAAACATGTTCTCAGCTGGGTGTGGTGGTGCATACCACAATCCTAGCACTTAGAGGTGTTGAAGGCCAGTATTAGTTGGAGGCCAGCCTAAGCTACACAAGACCTTGTCTCAGGAAAGCAAGCAAAAACATTCCTTTAGAATAATCATTTTTCCAAAACAAAGAAAGATAAGACTTTCTGGTTTTATCTGAGTTACAGGTAATCAAAGGCTAGCACATTTATTTCTAAATGTGTAGTTAGCCCTGAGGAGGGAACATGTTCATACTGTTACATTTAGGGAACAACAGCAGCAAAAACCTCTTGTCATCATTTATAAGACATTCCAGTGAATTCCTACGGTAATGGCAGTGCTGAAAGTCTTGAGGTAGTTGACTGAACTCTGCTGTTGCTGCACACGATGTCTGCCAATATTTTGCCTGCATGTATGTCTGTGTACCCTGTGTATGCCTGGTGCCTTTGGAGGTCAGAAGAGAGGTCCTTGGAACCTCGTGTGGGTGTTAGGACTTGAACACATGTCCTCTGCAAGAGCAACAAGTGCTCTTGACCATTGAGCCATCTTTCCAGTCCCCTGTACACTTTTCCTTTTAGACATTTTTATACTTAGTCATATTCTAGTAGTTAACATTTTTATAAGTGAAAGTTTATCCACTCCAGCAGTTTACTACATAAGACCTGTATATCTCTCTATCTCTAGTTCTTAACTAGGTGCTTGGGGTGTAGAAGAGGCCAAGCCATGGGTAATATATACCAGTGATAAGTCATGAGACAGTGCTGGGTTACTGAGCGTTTGCTGTATCTCCAGGTACAGTTCTGCACATTGAAGATAGGAATGGAGAAAACTCCAAGCTTCTTTACTGTGTTGGGATTCAAAGCCTTCCCTTTCTCCTTCTGCATCTTAAGTCAGTGAGCAGCGGTCAGTCCCTGATAACCATTGGCAGTGTAGTTGCGGCGGTGGAGGTGCTGTTTTACCATGACTGCAGTAAATGTCTGAATTACTGTGTTCCCTGGTCTTTGTCTGTAGCCAAGCTAGCAGTTATCAGTAAGGTAGACAGGATGAAAACTTAGACAGACCTACTTCCCCCCTCCTCCCTTTCTAAAACAACTCTTTAAATAGCAAGGCAATTACAACACAGTTTAAAGTATAATTTGGTCATAAAAAAGAGTATTTATGTTGTGTTTACAGGTTCATACAGCTGAAGTCACTTAGACTAATATGTAAGTGTTCCAAAGTGAGTAATCAAGTTATATTAATGGATCTCTCATAACATTTCTGTATTATCTCTGATACTGATTCCTTAGCAAATAGAATCTACAAACTACATTTTTAAAATTTGTTAAAGGATGAATTCTTCAAGTAGTTTAGTTTACATAAAATTCTGGGACACGTGAGATAAAATACTAAGATTAACATTTATTACACATACAAAACCCCTATTCTTGGCTCTGATGCTAATACACTTTTAATTTATTTTATTTATGTATGTGGGTGCCGCAGTGTTTGTGTGGAAGTTGAAGGACAACCTGTGGAAGCTGTGCTCTGCCTCTGCTCTGGAGATCCAGCACTGCTTGGTCTGAGCTGCAAAGGCCTCAGCTGCTGACCTAATACCAGTGTACTCACGCTCATTTTACAAAAGATGACCTGAATGCTACAAATTCTCCTTGAGATCAAACTCTTTAAGTAGTTAGTCAGTCTTTGGTTTTTCAAGACAAGGTTTCTTTGTGTAGCCTTGGCTGTCCTGGACTTGCTTTCTAGACCAGGCTGGCCTCGAACTCACAGCGATCCACCTGCCTCTGCCTCCCATCTTAAGTAGTTACTCTTAACATAAAGCTTGCTGATGTGTGGCAGATTGTTTCTAAGGAGACACAACACATGTCTACTTGTCCCCAGGTAGAGTCCACAACAGGCCAAAAGTACAGATGCCCCAAAGTCCAATTTGGTGAGCTAGTGAGCTTTATTGGGGTTACTTAGAGGATCAGAAAAGACTCAAACACAGCTATACCAAAGCCTACCCCAGCATGGGTGACAACTCAAAAATTTTGCAAATCTGGCACACACCACACAGCCTCGAGACAGCTAACATTATGAAGAATGTCCTTTCCAGGTGGCTCAGCTGGTCCTAAACCTTTGCCAAGCAGCTCTTCCAACACACATGATCAGAGCTTCTATATTTTCAGATAGCAAATGTGTTATTTTGTATAAAAGGAGTTAGTAACACATTTTCTTATTATGATAATACAGTTCCTTAGAAAAATCTCTAAATAAAAAAGATGTTTTCAAAGTAGCAACTCCAGAAAACAAGAAATCAGATTGTTACTTTCTTTTGCCTCTGTGTGAAAAACTCTGAAGGTGGGCTTAAGGTTTTGCATATATTGTCCAAGGAGTTGATTTTCTAATTTCAGCTTCAGATTTTGTCCTTAATTGCATCTGTTTTTACAGAACGATCAAGTGTGCATTCCAACATTGTTATGTTCTTTTTTTCTTCTGTTCTACGTGATTTTCTGCATCAACTTGACAATCAGCATTCATTGTTTTGGGTAACAAGCTTTTTTTTTTTTTTTTTTTAACTTTATGTGCATTGGTGTTTTGCCTGGATGTATGTCTGCATGAGGGTGTCAGATCTTGGAGTTATAGACAGTTGTGATCTGCCATGTGGGTGCTGGGAATTGAACCTGGGTCCTTTGAAAGAACAGTTAGTGCTCTTAACCCCGGAGCCATCTCTCCAGCCCCAGGTAACAAGGTTGTTTAAGGCTTGGATACAAAATCCTTGAGTGGACTTCTTGTTAAATCATTTCTGCCCTTCCTACCCACTGATTAGGGACTGAGAGCTGACGACCCACTTGACAGCCACACTGATAAAAGCAGTTAAAAGTCACAGTCCTTTTTATTGATGGCCAGATCAAGGGCAGGCTTGTGCCTCTGAAAAGTATCTTAGTGCCCAAGCTCAGGGGTACAGAGTTTTTAAAGGCAAAACCCACAAAGATCATAATTTCTATCAAAGTTAAGGGAGGCTCAGAGTAACCTTGAAACCTTCATTCCTGGCATAGTATAGTAATTATTTTATATATAACATGCCAATTATTTTTTATTAACATCTTTTCTAGTTAATTTTAATTACTTTGGTTAATACATCTGGACCATGGTCAGGGTCATGGAACTCTCATGGGTGTTGCCAAGGCAGATGTGATTGTTGGGAGGAGAGAGGATGGATCCAGACAGGGTGGCATTTTAACTATTTAAAGACTTGCTTTAGTAATGCCAAATAGTTCTTCTTAATACTTAAAGCTTTGAGTGGCTTGGTCTGATGGAATAGGAGAGGATACAGGTTTAGGCTTAAAAGAGCAGTTCTAATTCCTGGTCATGGACTGGCCTTTCTCCTGTTACATAGTTTAAGTGCTAGTAAAAATAGAAAAGTGCAATATTTTAGAGCTTCCTCTTATGCTGCTTGCTTCTGCTTTCTTTTACTTCCCCTTCCTGTACTCCGCAGGTGCAAGGTCATTCTCATAGTTCTTTTTTTCATTTTAGTCCCCACCCCAAATGTTGAGCAAAATGTGACAGACCTGTGCCTCTCCTGCCTTTCCCCCCTAGAACTCTGTATTTCCCTTGTGATCACACAATATAATTTGAGTTTTCGTGGTGGTGATGTGTCATTGTGTTTTGACATACTGTAGATTGCCAGTAAACATTTGTGTGGTAGATGTAAGCATGTTTTTGTTTTGATCCCAAATGTGGATTGTGAAACAGACTTGTGTAAGAGTGTGTATCCACTACACATTTGTTATAATGATGTTTTGAATCAGGGTCTCATGTAGCCCAGGCTGGCCTCAGACTTGCTTTGCCTTTAACTTCTGATGTGTTAACTCCGGATCCGCCAGTGTGTGCTGGGATTCAGGTGTGTGTAACCAGTTAAACTTTTAAATGAATGGCTATGGCTTCTTCATAATGTATTCAGTATTGGTCTTGGTACTTACAGAAAACTTCTTCTGTAGAGTAGTTAAAGTTTGTAATGGTTGTATTAAATGAATTTAGGGGAAAATTGAAAACAGTGACACTTTCAGATAATCTACATTTATTTTGCTAAAGTCCTTTTAATTGCAAAGAAAGTCCTTTATTCTGGTAAAGATCTGTCTTCCTACTGCCTGGTTTTTTCTCTTGGCTTTTAGTTTGTTTATTTGGTTCTTTTTTTCTTCCTGATAAATTTTTGATTATCAACACTGAACATTTTTTTGAAGATTTATTTATTATGTATACAGTGTTCTGCCTGCATATACGCCTGCACATGAGAAGAAGACACCAGAGCTCATTGTAAATGGTTGTGAGCCACCATGTGATTGGTGGAAATTGAACTTAGGGCCTTTGGAAGAGCAGCCAGTGCTCTTAACCTCTGAGCTCTCGCTCTCTCTCCAGCTCTTTTTTTTTTTTTTTTTTTTTTTTTTTGGTTTTTTGAGACAAGGTTTTTCTGTGTAGCTTTGGCTGTCCTAAACTCACTTTGCAGACCATGCTGGCCTCGAACTCACAGAGATCCGCCTCCCTCTGAGTGCTAGGATTACAGGCGTGCGCCACCACGTCCGGAGTTACATTCTATTATTTTTTAAATGGTATAGACTTAGTCACTTTTGTCTTTATGGTGCAATGTGTGTGTTTTGGGGGAGAAGGGGGCTGTCAAACCCAGGATGTTCTGCCTATCAAGCAAGCACTCTGCCATTGAGCTACATTCTTAGCCTGTTGTAGGGCTCAGGTGGGCAAACTGAATGAGGACTAAACACCTCAGTCCAAGGAAAGACTGGGCTAATTGAGGGCTCAGCCACAGTTAGATGTGACTTCGTCACCTGTTACTAGGGGTGAAGCTGTATGCATGTGCATGCACACACACATTTAGGTCTTTAGCTTTCTAACAACAGATCTTTAGGGTTTCATTTAGGAAATGTTGTAAGAGGAAATAAGTATTGGGGTTTGAATATAAAGTGACTTAATTACCCTGTTTAAAAAATGATAATGTGCTGGGTGAGGTGGCACATGCCTTTAATCCCAGCACTCAGAAGGCAGAGGCACGTGGATCGCTGTGAGTTCAAGGCCAGCCTGGTCTACAAAGTCTGTCTAGGGCAACCAAGGCTACACAGAGAAATGCTGTCTCAAAAACAAACGATGGTGTAGAACACTTTATGAAGTTTTGTCCTTAGGTAGTGTAGAAGTAGGCAAGGAAATTAATACTCATGCCTTCTTCACATCATCTGAGATTTCATTACACTCCACACCAGGCCAGGGGTCTCCAGGGCGCCATGTGTAACTCTGCTTTAATACCCTTTTATGGTGTGCTGGATTATAAGGCTTAAGTTTTGAAATGTAAACAACTTTCACTCATTTACCAACTCTGTAGTGAGTTGTTAATAAAGCAGATTTTAAATCATCTTTATCTTACTAGTATTTCTATTCACTGTGAAGTTCTTCCAAAAAGGGTTAACCAGAAAGTGGGTGTATGTTAATTCCCTACTAAAAATACCAGTTGTAACTGAGTGTAGAGCTAGATGGAAGAATTATGTAAGTGTATTAGTTGGTTTGGCTAATGTAGAAGAACACTTTGTCATGTCAAAGCTGACAAGCAAAGTGACAGCAAGTAGAGGAGGAGGAGTAGGAACGAGAGAAGTCTGCAGATGCAGCGGCAGAGTAGAAGTCAATCCCTTCAACACTAGAGAAAAACCAAAAACGATAATGCGGTTCTAGCTAGAATTCCTGTTTGAGGATCCTACATACAATCATCGAGCTGTTGGGTATTTTTGTAGGATAAAGAAGTAGCTTAAACTGGGCGTAGTGGCGCATGCCTGTAATCCCAGCACTTGGGAGGCAGAGGCAGTCAGATCTCTGAGTTCAAAGCCAGCCACAAAGTGAGTCCAGTGCAGCCAGGACACATCGAGAAACTCTGTCTCAAAAAAACAAGAAAAAGGGCCTGGAGAGATGGCTTAGCGGTTAAGAGCACTGGCTGCTCTTCCAGAGTTCCTGAGTTCAATTCCCAGCAACCACATGGTGGCACACAACCATCTACAATGTGATCAGATGCCCTCTTCGGTCATGCAGGCAGAGCACTGTATACATAATGAATAAATAAATCTTAAAGAAAAAAGAAAAAAAAAAAAAAAAAGAATTAGCTTAGGTTGGCAGTCATCAGAAGTTTATGTGCTATGATCATTATCCTGTACTTCATAAAGATAAGTTAGCATTATTCAGTGCTTGCATAAATCTCTAGGATAATCCTTTATTGGAAAATACTCTTTTCCCATAACCACACAAGTCAGGTCATTTGTACTTCATTGTATCACATGGCACAGTGTGGTGTGAGGGCCTGGGTGTGGGGATTGGTTGGTAAAGTCTGCTCCCTGCATGAACTCTAGAACCCCAAGCACTCTGTGGCCTGGGCCTGCTGGTGCCCTCTGCCTCCCAGCAGCTGAGAGGTAGGAGGGCTACCCTCTACTATACAGACAAGCCTAGGCAACATATGGCCCTGTCAGTAGTAGTCAGAAGGATCGGTTTCACTTAGCACCAGTAAGTAGTACCCTAAATGTTCAGTCATGACTATAACTCAAAAGTAAAATAGCCACTGCTACTTAAAGTGTATATATACCTTTTAAAACTTAAGCCTTTTATTTGTAGTCGACTAATCTTTCTGTTTCATAGTCCTAAGATAAGTTAATGGCTATTTCCTTACTTAAATTATTTTATTCTCAAGAGGTGAAAAAACTTAAATTAGTGATAAGTAGTAATTTACATAAATTTTAAATGTTTTGTTTCCTGAACATCTGAATTTAATTCAAATTGTAGATATTTGGTAAAATGGATAGTGAAGACTTTAATAAAGCAATTTATCAGGTGATATTAAATGTGATGTTGCATTTTCTACATCTAAAAATGGTTACATTTATTTTTGATGTGGTTATGCATATACCATAGCACATGGTGGAGGTTAGAGGAAACTCTGGGAGTTGATCTCAAATGATTGAGCTGAGGCCATCAAGTTTGGCAGCAAGTGCCTTTACCTGCTGAGCTGTCAGTCAGCCCTGTATTTAGAGAACTCTAAAAGTACACCTAATGACAACTGGAACTTTGTAATCTTTTGTTTTTTAATTATTCCCTTATAGAATGTTTCTCCAACCCAGAGAGATGAAGTAATTCAATGGTTGGCCAAACTCAAATACCAGTTCAACCTTTACCCAGAAACATTTGCTCTGGCAAGCAGTCTTTTGGACAGGTTTTTAGCTACAGTAAAAGTAAGTACTGTAAGATGCACTCAAATACAGCCTCTTCTTCAAGGATGTATGTGTTAACTGCAGGCTTACTAGTGAGCATGCTGTCATGGCAGTAGATGTAGGGTTTGGAGGGGGTTTTGTTTGTTTGTTTGTTTTAAGATTTATTTATTGTGTATGCAGTGTTCTGGCTGCATGTGCACCTGCAGCCCAGAAGAGGGCACCAGATCTGATTAGAGATGGTTATGAGCCACCATGTCATTGCTGGGAATTGAACTCAGGATCTTTGGAAGAACAGACAGTGCTCATAACCTCTCAGCCATCTCGCTAGCCCCAGATGTAGAGATTTCATGAGGACAGTATTTTGTTGTAAAATTTTGGAAGTGACTCAGTAGGTTTAAAGCTTTCCATAGCATTTATTTAACGGCAGGCATGAAAAGACAGAAAAGAAATTTGTTTTTGTGCCTAGGAAGATATAAGCTGTGAGAATTGTGAACTAGATGTTTATTTAGGTTTTAGAAACAAAGAGATGAGTTCAATATAATCACTAATGTTGCCTTTTTTTTTTTTCCTCAAAATTTTAGGCCCATCCAAAATATTTGAATTGTATTGCAATCAGCTGCTTTTTTCTAGCTGCTAAGACTGTTGAAGAAGATGAGGTAATGGATCCTTTCAAGGTTTATTCTTTTATGTTTCGGTAGTTTGCTTGCAGGGTTCTTTGTTTCTACCAAAATCTTTACTAAATGTGTTACAGCTCTGAGGGGAAACGTACCCTGGCAGTCAGGAGCAAAGGAACACCACAAAGCCAACACTGCGCAACAAACCTCACACAAGAGAGTTGGGAAAGGCACAAGAGGGTGGCTGCCTTTGCTCGGGAAAGAATCAGCAAAGAACTGAGCAGGAGGCAGGCTCACACGGGGTTTCTTTAGGGCATGGGGAGCGGAGCTTTCTAGGGTAGCCTGGAATTGGTGGGATTCTGTGGCCTGATCTTGGCCTCTTTTTCTCTGTAGGGCAGAGCTTGGGTGCCTACATCTTAAGGGGCTAGACACAGCCATTAGGAGTGCTATCTGTGGGGGCAGGGCCTGGCCTCTTGCCCCTCAAGGGGCTTATTATAGAAACTCCAAGTTTAGTTAAGTGTTTAGTTGCATTGTTCCCTTTAAAAGTTTAGCTTATTTATTTATTTGGATTTTTTGAGACAGGGGTGTGTGTGTGTGTGTGTGTGTGTGTGTGTGTGTGTGTGTGTGTGTCTCTCCTTGGCTGTCCAAGGACTTGCTTGAGAGATCTGCCTCCTCTGCCTCTGAGCTTTAGTGTTTCACCTAAATGTATGTATATGCATGCCTGATACACACAGGTCAGGAAAGGACACAGTGGATCCCCTAAGACCACAGTTACAACAGTTGTGAGTCACCATGCAGGTTCTAGGAATTGAACTTGGGCCTGAGAAGAGCAGCTACTGCTCTTACCCACTGAGCCACATTTCTGGTTCATTTTGTTTTCTGTTTTTTTTTGTTTTGTTTTGTTTTGTTTTGTTTTTCTTCCTCTATTAGTTTACATTTTGTTTGTCAGAACAAATACTGAAAATTTTCATTTCTGGCCTTTTTCCCCCATTCCTTTTTCCATGGATAGAAAATTCCAGTGCTAAAAGTATTGGCAAGAGATAGTTTCTGTGGATGTTCCTCATCTGAGATTTTGAGAATGGAGAGAATTATTCTGGATAAGTTGAACTGGGATCTTCACATGGCCACACCATTGGATTTTCTTCACATTGTAAGTATATGCATTATAGTTCTTAGTATAGTCCTGGTCCAGTAACTTGGACAGAGGTTGCCTTTTCATATGGATTTGGGGAAAACTACTGAAATTAGTCAAGGAAAATTAGACTCTGATAATTTATCAAAAGCTGAAGCTAGAAACTTGCATAGTACCTGAGATGTTACACTTTCTTAGATATTTTCCTTAAATAACACTTTTGTGCTTTCCTCCCTCCTCCTCCAGTTCCATGCCATTGCGGTGTCAACTAGGCCTCAGTTACTTTTCAGTTTGCCCAAAGTGAGTCCATCTCAGCATTTGGCAGTCCTGACCAAGCAGCTACTTCACTGTATGGCCTGCAGCCAACTTCTGCAGTTCAAAGGATCCTTGCTCGCTTTGGCCATGGTTAGTTTGGAAATGGAGAAACTCATTCCTGATTGGCTTCCTCTTACAATTGATCTGCTTCAGAAAGCACAGGTAGCTATCAGCTTAACTTCTGTTCATCACACTTTTTTTTTTCTTTAATGATATTGAGGGGGTTAGTGTACTGTTTAAAAAAAAAAAAAAAAACCTGAAGGGTAAGAGATTTGGGTAGAGAAGGCCCTGGCTTCAGTCTTCAGCTTAAAAAGAAAAAAACAAAAACACCAGTTTGTAATTGGCATCTTCAAATGTTTCAAATATTAACCACCTCAGTACAATGAAAATTTAGAGAAAATTCTATTCAAATGTAGTAAAGTCTTGGTGCTTTGTGTCAGGAACTACTTAACAGTCTTTGCTGTACTCATGCCACCTAAGAGAACTCAAGTTTAGATTTGCCGACTGGTGTCCATAGAGACTGATGACTCGACTCTTCTGTAGTGCATGGCTCTAGGGCTGTTGTGTGCAAAGAAACTCCTCACTTAAACTTGCTTAACTTGGCAGAATCTTACAAGTAATTTTACTCATCAAATAGAGTTTCAGTTTAGGGAATTTTCGAGCTCAGTAGAGTGACATAGAACTCTTTGATTGTGAAGACTAGAAGGAGCCAGTTGCAGTTTGCTGTATATGTTGTGAACTACCTGATGTGGGTGCTCGGGTTTGAACTTGAGTCCTCTGTAGGAGCAGTACGTTGTCTTCCCCACAGAGCCATCTTCAACCCTTCTCATTTTGATAGCACACAGACCGTAAAGAGTCTAGTTTAGGGCTGCAGAATTGGATCAGTGGGTGAGGTTCTTGTATGTGTGCAAGCGTAAGGACTGATCTTTGGAACTCAAATATGAGGGCTGCTCGTTTTTCTGGGCTTGGTTCTGTCTTTGCTAGGTTCACCTGTGCTTATTTGGATTGAAATATAAGGTTTTGTTTGGTTGTAAGTAGACCCATGATAAGACCTCCACTTGAGGTTCTAGTATCAGAAGTTTTACGTCAGATCATGCCAGTATTGCCTCCTCCCCCTGCCCCTAGTACTGGGGATCAAACCTAGGGCTTTGCAGATGCTCACAAGTACTCTGCCGTTGAGTTACACCCGATTCTGCATGCATTGTGTTCTGTCTTAGCTCTGCCTGTGCCCCTTCTGAACTTGACACATATTCTCTGGTTTGGAAGGCAAGCTGCCTCTTGTTCCTCTTAGGTTTCCCCTACACAGCCGACTAATGTTTCTGTACCACTGTTGATCTCCTTTACTGTAGTTTATTTATAATTGCTATGCTCATGTCCCTTGCTTTCTGACCAATAGTGACCCACCCTGACTGTCAGGGTCTAAATTCTATTGTGGTCTTTCTAGCTGCCTGCTAAGTGGTCAAGGTAGATGTTCTTATTTAAGGTAAAATAGAGGCCGGGTGTGGTGGTTCACACCTTTAATCCCAGCTCTAGGGAGGGCAGAGGCAGGTGGATCGATGTGAGTTCAAGGCCTGCCTGGTCTACAAAGCGATTCCAAGACAGCCAAGGCTACACAGAGAAAGAAACCCTGTCTTGAAAAAAATCAAAAAACCAAAACCAAAATGAAATAGAGGATTAAAATGCATACCCTCCTGCCACGGGCTCCTGGTTACTCTTGAAAAGTGCCTAATATTCCAACAGCTGTTTTCAGTGTTTGACTTTGTTTGTCACATGTGGGTCCTTTGATCACATGTCATGCTATTCTGTTCCCCCTCTTCATTGGGAACCTGTGCCTGTTTTGTTGCTGCTTGAACATTGCCCTGGTCAGCTAAGTGCTCAGCCTTTTTTTTTTTGGTGCTGTTTTTGACAAAGGATACTTAGAAATTGTCACCATATTGAAATTTGGATAAGACAGTCATAATGATGGCCAGTAAGGTTCTTCTGGTTCTCATAATAGGTGGGTCCTTTTTAAATGCTTAAGTTTTCAGAGCAAGGTCAAGGACCTGCCTGCATCTAGAGCTGCGGTAATCGTAGTGCACGCACTCAAGTGCACTTTCTTACGGAACTAGTAGATTGGGATTGATTTGTTGTTATTTTAAAAGGAGATTAGGATTTTATTTTGGACAAAGTTTGTTTTGGGACCCCAGTGAAAAGTAGAATTCAAATAGATGTTATTTTTTTTAAAAAGTACTTTCTACTCTTAGCTTTTTTGGCGGGTGGTGGTAGTCTTCACCTCTAAATAATAGCTCTCATTCCTCTTTCTTACCACCGGAGATAACAGTGAGTGTTCCTTTTAAATGCATTTGTAGGATCATGAGCAGTCAACAAGGGGTTAGAACATTTGTGGCACTTGTACTTTTGTGGGATGCCAGGTACCTTTTCCTGCCTATTTTCTGTGTGTTGGTTCTCTGTTGTGTGCTACCTGAAATATTGGAAGCCACGCTTCCCACCTGTTTGTATTAGGTTTAGCAGGGGTCAGCATCACTGTACTAATTAGATTAGTCTGCATCAAGCCTGGCCACCTGAGCTCATGGAATCCATGTAAAGGTGGAAGGGACTCTACAAAGCTGTCCTCTGACCTCCACGTGTGTGCCACGGCACACTTGTCCACTCAGACGTCATAAGTATGTATGAATGTACACACACAAAAAATAAAAATTTAAAAACCTTAATTGGGCACTATTAAAATGGTCTTCATTTCAAGGAAAATAGATTCTGATGTCTTAGTGTCTTCTGAAGTGTGTTACAAAGGGGAAAACTAAATGAGCAAAATGGTGGGTGCCAACATCTTTAGGTACATATTCTGATAGTTTCATGTAACTTTACATTTGTATTCTTCCCTGTTTAACATAGTGAATATCTTTAAAGGTGAGCTAATTTTGTGACAAAGTGTGTTCCTATAGAGTGGTACTTATTTCCCCATAGTATTGAGGCTGGGGAGGGGAGTTAAATGTGGGTAAGATACGTCCAAGACAAGCTGATTGTGATGCCCTAATCCAAGCACCTGGGAGGCTGAGGTGGGACAGCCAAGAGCGGAAGCCAGCCTGAGCTAGACACAGAACAAAGAATAATGGGGGAAGGTTAACTTCAAAATGCCAGAAAATGACGCACCAGGGAAAAAGTGATTTCCCCTGTACTTAGATGACCAAGATAAGCTTCCTGGTGGGAAAAGGTAACAGTTTTAGCATGTAGAAGCAGGTAAGCAAGGGAAAGTGGAAAGGGGCCCAGGGTCTGTTAAATAGATCGGGTCTGTTTGCCCGGAGTGTAGAACGTCCATGTGGGGACACACCGGGAAAGGAGTCTAGGAAATAAGGTGTCAGATTTATAAAGAGCCTTGTTCATATCACGCTAGAGAGTGTTTGGCTTACGCTAAAGGCACTACCATGCCTCTGAAGAAGTGTTGAATAAAAGAAAAGTGGATAGTAACAGAGGTCACCCAGACAGTGCTACAAGTTAGAAGTAAGGCAGGCACTTGATAGGTAAAACTTTGAAGGCCTTCCATGGCAGTCAGTAACATTTGACAAAAAGCAGTGGTTCTCAATCTTGCTAATGATACAACCCTTTAATACAGTTCCTCATGTTGTGGTGACCCAGCCATAAAATTATTTTCATTGCTATTTCATAATTGTAATTTTGCTGCTGTTATAAGCCATGATGTAAATATCTGTGTTTTCGGATGGTTTTAACTTGATGACCCCCCAGGGGTCTCGATTTACAGAGAACCACTGGTATATAAAGCAGTGGCTATGATGTCATTGCCTAAAACTTGAGTCTCGCAGTCACCAGATACAAGGCTGGATGGGTTAAATGGATGATTGTAACGGTTTGCTCAACTGTGAGGGCATGTTAAAATAGAAACACGTGATCATAGAAGTTGGGGGTGTTCAAGAGGTTGAGGGTGTCAAAGTATTTGTTACTCCAGAAAGGACTACTATCTCAACTATTCCAAAGGATAAGGAAACATCAGTTCCCAAACTACATAGTTTCATTACTAAGGTCTTAACTATTTTCTGCAAAAATGACTTGTTTAACATTTCCAAATGTTTTAAAACAAAATACTAAATATAAAAAATGTTTAGCTAGGCAACCTTCCCTATCATCTCTAGTGTAGAGTTCCCCATGTTGTTTGATGCCTGCTTGTGCCTATCACAATGTTGGCTTTCACTGACGAGTTAGAATGGTCAGGAGAGTGGGGTAAAGGCCTTACAGACCGAGAAGAAAGCAGACATAGCCAAGACAGCAGGGAACAAAGAAAGTTTCTCCCTTCGTGTAAGTGCCCAGTGCACAAATGTAGATTTATGTTCAGAATATTCATGGGAACATGTTTCAGAAGAATGCTCAGTACGTAGAAGAATCAGCGAGAAGATGTTGAAGAAAAGGCTGAAGGGGAGAGGGCACAGGATAGAACAGTGGCCAGTATAGGTTACAGGGGACTAGGTTGTATGGTAATTCATGATCAATGTGGTTTGTTTTTCTCTTGGTTTAGATGGACAGTTCCCAGCTGATCCACTGTCGGGAGCTGGTGGCACATCACCTTTCTGCTCTGCAGTCTTCCCTGCCTCTAAATTCCGTTTATGTCTACCGTCCCCTCAAGCACACCCTGGTGACCTGCGACAAGGGAGCGTTCAAATTGCATCCCTCCTCTGTCTCAGGCCCAGATTTCTCCAAGGACAACAGCAAGCCAGAAGTGCCAGCCAGAGGTCCAACAGCCTTCTACCATCATCTCCCAGCTGCCAGTGGGTGCAAGCAAACCTCTGCTAAACGCAAAGTGGAGGAAATGGAAGTGGATGACTTCTATGACGGGATCAAGCGGCTGTATAATGAAGATAATGCTCCTGAAAATGTGGGTTCTGTATGTGGCACTGACTTATCAAGGCAAGAGGGGCATGCTTCCCCCTGTCCACCTTTGCAGCCTGTTTCTGTCATGTAGGTCAGGGGTTCCTTTCCAGTGCACACTAGGCTCACTACTCAGAAGTGAGACTAGGAGGCCAGCAGAGGCTGTAGAGAAGGGCATGTGCTGTATCAGACTGACCTGAAGTGAGCCAGGGAAAAAGAAAACCACCCTTATTCTTTTGTGTAGTTACTTGTAATTCAACATTATTTAATATAAAGGCATATATTTATAGACTCAAGTTCCAAAATGTATTTAAAAGTAAAGAAAAAGTTCTTTCTGCTATGTCAGTTCCACTTTTTTCTTTGTTAAAATAAGTTTGCCCCATGTCCTAAATAAATAAAAATCAATGCTTAAGGGGGGAAAGTTGAAAAACTCATAGCTAGAAACCTTGTTCAGCGTCGTTTCTCTTGCCTCTGTTGAATTAAGTTGTGTGCTTGTTGATCTGTGTATTCTGGATTCCGCTGAAAAGGTAACCCCAACTTTTTTTTAAAAGCAGTTCAGTAAGCAAATTATTTTTGTGTGGCAGCCCTGTTTAGCCCACAGTTGAAGTTTGCTAGTTTGAAAAGGGCATTTTGAGGCTATCCCCAATGAATCAGTGGCAATAGAGAAAGTTATCTTTTTGTGTGTCTTGTTTCAGTTTTTTAGTTTAAAAACAAGATTACTGTTGTCCTTTTTGTTTATCTTAAAGCTTAAAAATGGCATAATTAGGACATTTTGAACATTTTCAGCATTTGTATAACAGTTTCTGATAAAGTTAATATATCCAGGTGCTCACCAAAGAAACATGTATGTAATATACATGTAGATTTTTGTAACTGATCTGTTTTTGCTCATTTATAATCAGTAGAAGCCAACTGTCTAGATATTGAGGCAGCCTTGATTTGAGTCTGTAACTTATAATTGAATTCAGTACACTAGTTTTATATTAAGCTATTAGGATTTTCTTGATAATGAGTTTAGTCCTTTGTTTTTCCCTGAGTGACTTCTGGACCCTGCGCTCCCTTTGCAGTCTGAAGACGGCACTGCAGTCAGAGCCATGTGCTGCTGATAATGCTTCTGGTAGCAATAAAATGTTGTCCGTAACCTTTGTTTCTGTAGGTTTGTTCTGTTTATGAGAAGGTACATATCCTGACTTCCTGGGCACTTTGTTTTCAATTAAGGAAAAACAGTAAGAAGCCTAAAAATAAGCTTTCTTGACTGAACTGTAAAAGATGGAGGGGGTTGACTGAACATATTCACGGTGGTTTCTTGCTGGTGGGTTATGGACCTGCAATCAGCAGCTGCTCAATGGATTGCTATGAGGGCAGGCCCAAGCTTACATTTACTGTGCCATTTTTAGCAGAGCAGGAGGTCTCAGGTCAACATCTGACTTTCTAGAAAGTTGTGCAAGACTTTTAACTGCTTTTTTTTTTTTTTTTAAATGACCTTCAAAATCCAGTTGGGGGAAGCATTACATGTATAAAGATGGCAGTTCGGAGACATGAAAAAATGGTTTTGTGTGGAAGGGATTGGTCACACACAGGTGCATATTTGTATAAAATCACACAAATGGATTTTCAGCTTTCTCTGCTGAATTACAGGACACAGTTCCCTATGTTCATAAGGTGTGTAATATGAATGGGAGCTCCCTTCCACACACTTAGATGGGTATAAAGTTGGAGTCTGCATAACTAATCTATAATCCAGAAGCTGCAAACTGCAGAAGTGGGAGGAAATAGGACTTTAGCTACTGATCTTCAGGTTTCCTAATGCTGATAGTAAACTGCTGCATGTGTGGTCCTTACTGCTTAAGTGGCTGAGACGAGAGTACTGCTGTAGTCTGGGCAGCCCAGGCAATAGTGAGACCTTAAAAACCAGTAGAACCCCGTACACACGTAACCAACGGGCAGTTTGATCTTCATGTGGGTCCTCTCTAGTAAGCTGAACTGGCTGCTGTGACATGGGTTGTTGCCTGTTTTTTATCACTTCCCCCTAGTGGAGCTGCCTTGCCTGGCCTCAGTGGATTAGGATGAACAAAGCCCTGGTGCGACTTGACGTGCTGGGTAGGTTGGTGAGGGGGCAGGGGTCCTTTTTTCTGAGGAGAGGATGGGGAAGAGGGAGGGCTACGATCGGGATGTAAAGTGACTATAAAATTCAAAACAAAACAGTGGGGCTGAAGAAGTGGCTCAGTGGTTTAGTTTACAGCACTTACCTTGCAGATGACCTAGGTTCAAATCCCAGCACCCACATGGTAGCTCACAACCATGACTCCAGTGCCAGGGAACCCAGTACCTCTTCTGGCTTCTCTGGGCATATACATACATGCAAGCAATATACCTGTATCCATAAAAAAAAAATTTTTTTTTTTTTAAATTAAAAACCAGGACAGTGAGTTTGGAGTATTGTTTTCATGGGGGCACTGAATTTGAGCTGCTCTCCTTTCAGCAAAACCTAGTAACTATCTAGAGCTCTCTCTCGGTCATTCTCCAAATCCCGCGCTTTAGAACTTCGGCCCCAGACTGAAACAGCAAAGGTAGCCCTGCGTTAAGAATGTTCCTGCTGTCCTCTTAGTTCCTGAGGCGTTGCTTAGCAAACTATCACAGCTGGGATGCTTGAAGTCCGTGTGTTAAAATTGTTGCCTCCTGGTGGTTAAAAGATGCGCTGTCCTTGAGCCCTCCAGAAAGGTGGAAGGATGGGCAAGGGAATTCATCCACAGAAATAGCAGAGGACCATGACGTATTTGCAAGTGCAACGAGAAGCTATTTACTGTGTCCTCTTGAAGCTGGGAACGTTGGCTGTTGGAGAACCAAATGCTTTCTCTATAAAAGGGGAGCTGGGACTGCATGGACCATTTGCCGTGAAAGATCAGATACAAGTTTTGTGAGTGTTCTGACACCACGATTGGCTCTGAGGGACGCTGGTGAGAACCACTCTACTGCTTGCCTGCCCAGGAGCACTGCAGTGACTGCTCTCCGCTCTTCTCATGTCTGCTTTGCTCAAGATCCTGATGTGAAACAGGCTGTCCTTGAGCATCACGGCCCAAAGCAATGTGATGGCCCTTCTCCCTTGAGGAAAGGTGGTTAAGCTGTTGGTGCTCCTCCAACACGTTCTCCAGGGCAAAGGGAGTTACTGTGCCGAATGGTCTTAGTCGTGGGGGGTTAACTATCCTCAGATCATAACAAATTTGAGGGCTGAGGGATGTTTTCTGAATGAAGTTTATCTTCCAAGTCATGTTAGATCCTCACCTTTCTCCAACAGGAAGTTCTATCAGGACTACTACCCCTGAAAGTCCCCAGATTCTTGAACCTTGAAGCTATGCTGATGAGATCTATACCCGTTATTAAATGAGCTGAGTTCTGGCCACCAGGTGGTGCTCCCAGGAAAGGAACCTTAACATTCTGGAGAAATTGAGTTGTTTGTGCTGACTATGGTACTAAGCAAATGGCCTGGTTACCAGGTCAGAGGACAGCTTAGAGCATTGGGGTCCCAAGCTAGTGCTCAGATCTGCCAGAACACTCACTGAGCCACCTCACTGGCCTTTGTGGTTTCAGTTGTACATGGGCTTGTGAGACTGGAGAAATTAGCAAGGGGCACATAGGTGGGTGCATACTAAGTCTCAGGCAAACAAACCCAGAACCACTTGTCATCCAGCGTCCTGCCGAGTGTAGTCCCACAGAGGAGAATAGAAATAATCAGACTGAAAAGGTGTGAAGGTGGCCAGATCCCAGAACCTTGCTGTTACTGGTTTGAGTTGGATTTAACCAACCACTGAGACATGAGAGATGTCATACAACTGTCCTTAAGGAACTAGACGGGAAAATTTCTATTCAGGCTAGATTTGTTTCCCTGGGTTTGGGGTATACTAGTGTGTAAGATGCAGGAGTAGGATAGAGATTAAAAACGCTTGCTTGACAAGGTGTAAGAGGTAACTGAGAATGTTTTATCTGCTATGGAAGCTTTTGGGTTAAGGGTAAAAAGAACACCCTTCCATTGACTCATAACCTTCACAGCCCATCAAATACCAGAATTGTTCAGCTTACTGTGTTCCATGTAGCTGAGCAGAAGAGAAAACACTATGCACAGTGAACTTGCTCTTCGGTGGTGGCAACAGCTTACTTTGTTAACAGTAGGCCACTCCCGAATGAAAAACCAATGTTAGCAAACAGCCGTGAAATGTGCTGGAGGCAGGATGGAGCCTTGTTGCTTTTCAGAGTAAGATTTGTCTTTGATAGAAGAGTAAGGGACATGGCATTCCACTGTCCTTTGCTCCACACTTGCTGTGCTCAGGAACAGTGTAGGTAAGTACAAGGAAGTGTGTGGCTGCTCACATGGCACTGAGTAAAGTATTAGAACAGGGGGTGGGGGGTGTGGAGAGTAAATACAGCTATGAGAGCTGCTCCTGCTACTCTGCTGAATCCAGCTTTTTTTTTGGAATGTTACTCTACCCCGCTCATACACTAAGTTGTGATTTGTGGGAAAGGGACAAGCTCATGGTGACAGCTTCTGCTCCACAAGTTTGGGGGCCACAATTTTCACTTTCCACAGTGGACTGAAAGGCACCACCAACAGTGGGGCAAACATGGATATTTTGCATCTCGTGTTCTGCCCACATCCATGAGATTGCAGTTAAGAGTTGCCAGTCTACACAATGGTGTAGCGACTGATGGGAACAGACTACGTGTCACCATAGGCATTCAAGCATATGGACCTTAGAAGCAGCCACGGTGCCCTGTCATCCATGGCAGAAAGATGGCTATCTGCAAAGCAAAGGGCTTTGTGTAGGTCATTAAATATAGTCGTAGTTTGGTACTTCTTAGAAGTCCAGAAATGTTTGCCCTGAAGCCTGTGTCAATCATAAACAAAAACAATTCAAAAGAAAGTTTCTTACAATTGGTGGGTACCATTAATGGTGAAATGTTTGGTCAAACATAATGAGATGAGATATGAGCTTTTTTTCTTTCTTTTTAAAACACTCCAGCTCAGCTCACTAATTCAGGACATTTCTCTGTCATAATGGACTGTGCTGGTCTCAAGTAGAACAGCCAGACTACACCCGGATAAGCAAGAATTAGAAACTGTGTAATTTTTTTAAGTTTGAGTGAAAAATAAAAGGCTGTTGCCAGCAGAAGCAGGTTCTAGTGGCTCAACTCCCTGCTTCTCTTTCCCACAGTTTAGATTAGGACAAGAAGCCCATGCTTTTATTATTGCCAGTAACTGTCCTCAGCGTAATTTCACAGGAGGATCCAAGGACCCGCCGCTTTGTCAACATTTGAGAAAAGTAACCACGTGAAGCAAAATGCCAGGCCAATGGCAGTCAGTCTTAGGAGACAGACTACAAGGTACTTGGCCGGTGATGCCAGCAACCAGGTTCCCTATGGCCAATGAATGGACGCTAGCCTGCCTGGGACTTCCTGATCCCATGACGATGTCTCCACCCACTTCTCACCTAGGGTCTTAAGAACAAAGGGAAGAACAATGAGACTACTCACTCTTCTTAGGCAAAAATCCTGCTATCTGGCTAGATTTTTAAACATTGCTCAAACTATGAAACAGAATGTTTTTTAAAACAAATGAACAATGGTATAAAGTTGATATTAAATGATAATAAAAAGTGAAGAATAAAGTGAATCATACATAGTGGTTTCAACATGGCCTCATGTTTAACGTGGCAAAGCTATATTCTGGCATCAGAGTTGGTACCCACATCCCTTCCATTAGTCACAACACTTAATGTCTGCCACTGTATACTGTGAAGGGATGTTTGCGTCACTTCCTAGCTCCAGTAAGACTAACTTTACTTACATTTAGAAATACTTTCTAGTAACACAAGCTGCTTGCCAACAAATTCATCCAGCTGCTCTAAGGGACTTCTTCGCAGGAATAAGAGTGGCAAAGGACTAGTGTGTCTTCACTGGCCCACAGAAGCACTGTACCCTTCTCACAGACGGAACCGCTCAAAAGGATCCTGACCCCAGTGGTATGAGCTACCTCCTATGGAGATGGAAATATTTTAAGATGCAAACAAGCAAAGCTATAGACAAGCAGTGAATTTGGAAGGTAACGTCAACCATTCTTTACAGACAGGAATTCAGGTAGTTCCATTAGACAGACAGGAGTCTGGAAGTTGTTCTCTGACTGTGTCTGAGAGGTGACCATGATTTAAGTGTTCTAGCCCCGAGCCTGACTGGGCACAGACAGGTTAGCATGAGAAATCACAAGCTCGCGCAACTGGCACAGGTGTTTCTAGATGTGCGTGGGTTGTAAGCGGTCTAGTGCAAACACTGCTGCCTGGCAGGCCTTTTTCAGACACTGTGAAGAAAACCATGTGAGTCCCTCGGAGAAAACAGGAACTGAACCTTTGTGACCAATGCAGCTTCCTGGGAGGGGCTATGTGCACATTTAGTGTTCATTCCATGGTTTAAAAAAGAAAGAAAGGGGGGGAAAAAAGCCCTGAGAGGAAGGCAAAGCAGAGCTCCACAACAAATATGAAGGCAGGGATGGGCCAGAAAGTATTTTAAGATATCTTTAAATATAAATTGAGCCCCAGAGGCAGAAAAGTCATTTACCCAACACTGGCACAATTCAAACATAATTAAGACTTGTAGATCAAAACTTGAGTAACAAAATGGAGCATTTTAAAATTGCATCTAAGATATGAACATATTAAACAGAATTTCCCCTTGTAGTGAGCTTAGCACTGGCATAATTTGATACCAAAAGTAAGTTTGAATGACAAATACAAAAAAGCAGGACCGGCTAGTTGGGAGTCCCCCACCCCCAAAACAAGCAGAACCCCCTCCCCAAACAAGTTATGGAAGGGATGCAGGTAACAGAGTCAAGTGGAAAAATGGCTCCTGACTTTAAAGGTAGGATGCCCACTTCTTTCTCTCAAGAGGCAGATGGTCAGCTGAAAAATAAAAACACCATATCAATAGGACGTTCCAGAGGAAGAACTGCAGCCACCTCTGCGCATGCAATAGCAATTTTTTTTTTAAACCCCAAACCAAAACAACCCACAAAACTAGCAGAAGGCAGCACAGGTTGCCCCACTCTGAGGACCTGCTGACGGCTGAGGATCCTGCTGGGGCTGGTGGGAGTTGCCCATAGGATGGAGACCAGGGGGTGCCACATGCTATGTTTGCCACACAGGTGATGACAACCTCAAGTGGAGGCCCATGCTCTCTTCGGCCCATAGGTCTTAGATTAGGATGTTCGAGAAAATGGCAGCTAAGCAAGAGGATTCCAGCCCAAGTCCCCGGGGTTTGGGCCTAAGTGTTCTACTTCACTCTTTTAATTAGTTAATATGACCGTTACTGGTTTTGGTAGTTGAAGTCACTTCGGTAGCCACCGAGGGTGGTGGTTTGTAAACAGACATTGAAAGACACAAACAGCAGTGCAATATTTGACCCAGACTTTAAAGAACAGGAGGCGATGGTGGAAATGAGGTAACTCTTCCCCAACTTGTGTGGACAGACAGCTCCTGCTCTTCTAATGCTGTCCATTAAGAGAGAGTAGGGCTTGGCAACGGGATGGCTACATAAAGAAGAAGCTACAGAAGAGAAAAAAGAAAAGGTTCAGATTCAAATTGATTCTTAAAGCAAAAAAAAAAAAAAAAAGAGTGCTTCTCTACAACCAGCTGTGAAAGCAGCTGTGTGTCAATTAAAGAGCCAGTGGCATCATGGGGTGGGGTGGGGTGGGGTGGGGTAGCAACGTGGGCGCCTGGGGGCCAAGGGAGGGGAGGATGCCTCTGCTGGACACTGAGTCATGGATGCACTGGGTAGGCAGGGACAGGAGGCCGAGTGTGGTGAGGAACGTGTGAACTACGGTACGCCACAGGGCAAGTGGCTTGGAGATGCTGGGCCATCCGGACAGCATCAGCAAAGTCCACCACACAAGGCAAGGAAGCAGGAGACAGCGGCCATCCCCATTTCATTATGTGACGTTAACAAGCACATGTGTGTGTACATAGGCGTGTCAGGCAGGGACTGGAAAGAACTCACAAATGGGCACACACAGAACAACGGTTGGGTAAAAATATATTTCCCCCCTTTAAGTCTTGGCACTAGTGATATATGCATAGGTCACCTGTCACCACACTACGTTAACAGACACCAGGTTACTCAGTGCGCAGCTGAGCCAGCACTTCCGTACTGTAGGAACAATATTCTTCACATCAATACAGTTATTTTAGTTCTTAAAAAAAGACAAGGGTCTAACATGCAGCTTACATATATGACAATCTGCATTAACACTGAGATTACAGAACAGTTTAGAAAACATTGGTTATCCTCAAACAGGAAAAAAAAAAAAAAAAAAGACAGTTCTGCAACTACAGTTTAAGGCATTATCAGCATATTTTATGATCAAGAAATAGACAGTTCTAATGCTGCTCACAGCTTAATTTTCAATTTATTAAAAAAAATTCCCTTCATACCTACATACAAACTAGACTCTGTAGGTCACAATTCAGCTAACGACTCCACAATAAATGTCCTGGCGATAGAACTAGGACATTTGGAAACAGATACCTGGCAACTCCAGACACTTATGAATGGCAAAGCCAAGGGGTTCAAATGGATGGTTCTGGTAGGACCACACAGAGACAGCATGATGCGGGTGGGGGACGCCTGAACACTGACTCTGCAGAACGCTTAGGGGTGTGTCAGGAACGTGAGGCAGCCAGTCCGTCCATTAGAGGTGCACAGGATGGAGAGGAAGCAGGAAGTGCTGCTGGTGAGTGGCAAAGTGAGGGAAGAAAACAAGGAACCCACGCCCAACAGCAGGGAGAAGAGGTCCCCTGGCCGAGAGATGCCCACGCTGGGAAAACAGTCCTGAACTGCCACTCAGCTCCCATGCTGACCATTCCCTTGTCCCCCCATGGCTCGTATGACAGTCACAGGGGAGTACAGTCCAGATGGAGCAAAAGATGCTCACTGTGCTTGGGGCCCAAGATACAGAGAAAGAGGCCAGCCAAAGCTGTCCAACAAAAAATAAATAAAAAGAATGGCCACTGGGCATTTAGTACAAAGGAGAGGCCACCAGCCTAAGATTATCACACGTAAAGGACCAGACAGGCAGCCTGGCAGAGGTGTCATTTTCTGGATTTGTGTCCAGTGGACGGTGGGGTTTTCTCTCCCAGCTTTATCCCGTGTCACATTCAAAGGCCCACTACATGACCTGCACGATGCTACACAGAGCAATGGCTGCAATCACCAATCATTCCCCACTCCCTCTGACATTAAGTGGAAGCATACATTGTGGGGCAAAAGATAAAACATGGCTGGGATTGATGCGTTTAGGTTAAAAAAAAAAGAAAAAAGAAAAAAGGCAACTACTCAAGACTGTTAACCCCGGGACACCTTCCAAAAGAAAAACTCCTCTGGGCCATTTGTTTTCCCTCGTTGGAAACAGAAAGGTCTCAGAGTTCTTGCTCCTGTACTTACATGCAAAGGCGAAAGCACGTCCAATTACATTGGAGAGTATCGCTTATTCCGTGCAGAGCCAGGGACTACTGTGAAGAAAGGCATAGATACGGAAAGGAAAGAGCACGCAGTAACAAGCTACGGGAGGCTTGGGAGTAGCAGGAGGAAATAATTTCAGAAACAATACTTTAAAAATTAAAAAAAAAAAAAACTTTTTTAGGATTCTCTTAGCTTTTTATTCCCTGACTCTCCATATATTGTTTGACTGTGAAAAAAAAAAGTAATGCAAAAAAAAAAAAAAATCTCAAATCAATAATCTTCGCATCAAGAAGTTAATTGGATTTTTTTTTTTTTTTAAATCTAATCTTAAAAAGCTTTTAGGGATGCAAGAAATTGAATGCAAAGGGGTACTTTCTATTACAAGGCACAAAAAACGCTCGCACAAGCCGTGGCTCACACACAAGCATACAACACAAATGCTCAAGCTCTTGTGTGGTGCCCGGTGAGGAAGCAAAGGCGGCCACAGTTAGCCCACATGCCGTTAGTACCTGCCGCTCCTCAGCTAGCTGCGAAGACAGGAGCAAAGCCAGTGCCTACATAGGAGCTCCTCCTCCACCAGTGAAGACGGCTGCTGCGGCTGCTCTGTGGCTTCTGGGCACCCTGGTTTGCACCCCAGTGAAGCCAATGTCCATACTTTGCTTAAGGAAGCCTAAGCCAGTTTATGAAAGGGCTCTGTCTGCTTTCTTATGACCGGGAGATAAAGAAAAAGATAACAGAAAAAAAACCTGCCTGGGATCAGATAGCAACTGGCTGGACTCTTTTTTTAAGTGTGTGTCACAGAGGGGAAAGGCAGCATGTTTTATCCCATTTGTGTGTAGCTGGTGACATTAGGGAAAATGCAAAGGCATAAAAGACTGCGTTCGTGAGAACCATTATGACAGAGGGGAAAGCTGGGGATCTGGTTAGAAGCGGGCAGCCAAGCAGATGACAGGATGAGCACCAGAAGAAAAAAAAAAAAAAAAAAAGGGTGCGATAGACAATGTGCCCTTTTCCCTTCTTACACAGCAAGTAGGCAGGGCATGTCCTGACCCAGGGTGAGGTGGCACAACCGATGGCCCCAGAGATAGAGCAGGAGGAACTAGTCACAATGAGGGGACAAGTGAGGACAATTCCTTAGGGGCAACTGAACCTCAGTGTCAGCAGGGAGCAGGGAGCCGGCCTCAGCCTTGTCTGTCTCTACTTCGAGTAACGGCCGCACTGTGTTCACTGCCACCCTACCTTAAACTGAGGTCATCGTTTCAGATTCGTGCTATAGGCGGTACAATGTATAGCCAGTTTTCTAGTTGAAGCCGTGGCAGTTTTCTCATTATGATTCATTCAGATTTCTATTACAAGTAGCCGTATCCTGGAATCCACCTCCAGGCCTCCCCTCAGCTGGCTTAAAGGCAAATGCAGGTGTGTGGGGAGGGGCTGGAGGGTACAGGTGGGGAGTATCCCCTCCCTGTATGTGGGAATCCAGCATCCTTAATAGAAGGTACCCTAGCTAAGCAACGCCTTACAGTGCCAGGCAGGGAGACCCTGGTGGACGTGAACGCAAGCATGCTTCTTATGCCAGCACACAGCAGCTTTGGCCAGGCTCTGAAGCAGGCATTCAGATGCAGACTCCATCCCTAAGGCAGTTTAAGCAAGACCACAGGTTCGGGCCAAATAACCAAGTGGTTAAATGAAAAAAAAAAAAAACCTCACAGGCGAAAGGCTATCTATGATGCCCGCTCACCTCTCTGCCTCCTTTCCCGTCCACCTTTGGTGTGTGGCAAAGTGTGAAGAAGAGACAATGGATTCAGGGGCTGTGCAGGCATGAGACGCATAACCAAGAAAAGGCAAGCTGTTGTCATGGCTACCCAGGGTTCTAGTTCAGCGGCTGAGCCGGTGCTGTTTTCACATCAGACGTACAGGGAGCATTTTACACCCCACTTTCCTTGGTCCAAAGCGACATACAAATGACAGCCACGCCTCCTGCTGCCACTTGGAACAGGTGTACAAGGCAAATCATTGACTTTCCAGAAACAACGTCAGCCACACGAGCGTCTGCTGTTATCCCCTTGGTCTATGGTTTTTCCACCACCTGACAACATTCAGCAAAGATGAGCTAAGAGCTACTGGTATTTGGGGGGCGGGGGGTGTGAAACAACGAAACCAAACAGGACACAGATGACAGAGGTACACTATTACTGCAAAAGCAGGTGAATGCGGGAGCGTCCTTGGCTTGCCAGGCCTTTATGCGAAGCTTGCACTGCAAGTTAAAAAACAAAACAAAACGAAAAAGTTAGAAATGATAACAAATTAACTGAAAGGAAAAATCAGGAGCGCCAGCACCAGCATTCAGTGATGGCGAACGCTCATGCAATGATTATGGGACTGACAGAAATTAAACGGCAGAAATCCAAGTAGGCTATTCTATGGGAAAAGCAAAAGCGGACCTTGAACACTGAACAACAGTTCCCTTTTGCATGGAATTTATATTCATGGGTGACTTCTTGAAACCAAGGCATGGTCCAGTGGAAGGAGCCACTGTTTAGTTTGTTTCCTCAAGTAACACAAAACTAGTGTCTGTGAGGAGCGGAGATCACAATGGGACTGAGCAGAAACCTCATCTTCTGCTTCCGGGCTTTGGGAGGAGTCAGAGAATAAACATATAATAGGTGTCTCGTATAGATGACTTGGAGAAGAGATCTAAAGCAGCTTGCAGACTGGAATACAGTGGATGGAGGACATGCTACTGGCCCGGCTGGGCAGAGCTGAAAAGGAACATAGTTAGAGCTACAGCGATGCCACAGGCTTTCCCCGTCTTATGACCAAAGCAATGCCAAACCTGAGCTCTGCACAGCTTAATTTTAGGTAACTCCAAAACATGCAACCTTATTACTTAGCAAAACTAAACCAATTAAAAAATTTGTTTAAAAAAAAAAGGGGGGGGTGAGTAGCTAGCGGTATAAAGTGTAGTCATTGGGTGCCGGTTTACGACCACAGCACTGAAAGGTTTCTTTGGGGTCAGACGCAACCCAGCAAATGCCTCCTGGCAACTCTGTAAATCGTTTTCAGGAGAGAGAGGGACACTGTCCACTAGAAAACTTACCCTCAGGCAGTCCTACCACAGCAGTGCAGCCCCGAACGAGGAAAGTGGCTTGGTGGCCAGGGATGAGAGAAGGTGGGGTCCAGCTAATGGCAGTGCCAGGGCTAGTTCTACTTTTGTAACCTTAGGGAATGTTACATACTCTCATGCCACTTACAGGTCAAGGAGAGGTATAAAGCCTTACCTATGTTTTTAAAAAAGGAGTGAGTTGTTAGAATAGGGAAAAGGAGTTAAAAACTATTAGAAAGTGAATTAAGACTGGCAGTGGGGCGCACAGCGGGTGAAGAGAGCCCCTTTGACGCTTTCTGCTCAGCACAGGCAGCTCTTAAGAGGCCTGGAGTAACGCTTGCACCTGCTGCAGCCATGACCAGGATGAACAACCCTCCTTTCTCTGTTCAGAGCGCTGATCTGGTTGCCCTGGTAACTGTCTTTCTGTGGTCCTCTCTGGCCAAAACCTTCCACTGCCGCTGATAATAAGAGTGCCAAGTTTATTTCTTTTTTTTACTTTTTCTTTAAAAAAAAAAAAAAAAACTCAGCCCTCCAACCAGCCTTTGTTTTCATTATGTAAAGCGTAAGTATGGAAAAGGGTAAGAAGCAAGAAGTGACACAAAAACATATGTGCCACAGTCAGTCACTGAACCTGGTGACTATTGTGACCCAAGTGTAACACCATCAATAATGAACGAGAATATATAAATAAAGCTAAAATAGATTTTAACACGGTCATCATGTAAACTATAAAAGCACTGTACATTGGTAAAGACTAGAGTGGGAAGGAAACAGGCCAGTGTGTTCCAGCACTACTAAATGGAGGGGTCTAATGGGGGTACAATAACCATCACTTCTTGCAATTTTTATTGCTAAAAGGCACATCCAGTATACATGAAATATTCTTTTAACATTGCTGGTCTTTTATGAACGTTTTTTAGTCTAAGACTTGTACCTCTACCTACACTTTAGTGCGTCAGGGTAAGAAAGCCTACCCTTTGGGCTTCCTAAGCTGTGAGTCAGCAGTCTGCTCCTCTCATGTATGCACACAGACAAACACACACGTACACAAGTGCATACAACACTTCTGTGGTTTTTTTTCCCCAGATAAAGGATTTGGATCAGAGTTCAGTGCCGAATGGCTTTGACTCTGGCTTACCGTGTGGGGCGCCACTATCATTGTTAGAAACTTTCTAACACCGAGCAACAAAGAGTTGTATTGAACTAGCCCATCAGGGCAGTGGTTTCTCTCGGACATAAGCCACTCTAGGCAGAGAGTGGGCAGCTGCACTCCCTTAATGACCCGGATCTATACCCACCTCAGTTAAAGCCATTCGCTATCTACACGGATCATTTCTGTTGCTGCTTGGACCAGTTTCCTGTTCCTCTTTCCTCTGGACATGCCCTACGGGAGCCTCAGAGCTTGCAGAGGCAACATGTGTAGAGCACAGTTTACTAGTCTTCCAGTGTCCCCATATAGTGCAAAGGCCACAGTTCATTCGGGGCAAGGCCACTGCACGCAAGCCAGGACCAAGTGGCAATAGCACTGGGCTGGCTCGCCCTCTCTCAGACAGTCTCCATCAGGATTGCTCAGAGACTCAATCCTAAGGGCTACATTTTTTTTTCAAAGAAGGAGATTCCTTGCTTGCATCAGTCCCACCATTTTTGTTGTAACTTAGCTGCCAGTTTTCCTCCCGGCACCTTAGCATCTAAGAACCAGAACCCGAAAGTAGGCCCCTTGCCCGTGCAGCTACACTAGCTCAGCAGGTTCTGGGCAGGACGGTGGCACCCCAGGGCTTGCTATGGGGCCATGGAAAAGTTCTCCAAGTGCTTCCTCATCAAACCCACAGCTACTGTCACAACACTGTCCCCTCGGCTCTTTAAGGTGACTCGAAGGATAGCTACAAATCATAGAAGTTCAAAGAAGTGCACCTCGCCTCTAGTATCTGAATGCTGCTACTGGGATGCCACAGGAGGTGATGACTCAAGAGCGGCCTCTGGCCCTTTGGCACATGAAATCAAGGCTGTATGGAAACTGCTTGGTGTGGGATGCTGGGGTGACAGGACTCTGCTAAACGGAGCAGGGGGAAGGGGCGGAGAGGAGCATTCTGGTTGAATTTCACAATACGGTAATCCTCCAGAAAAACTAGCACCCACTAGCTGCAGTTAGGAATATAAAAATTCAGTAGCTGGCTTGCCATACAGTCTAACAGAGCAGGGAACCCACACAAACAATGCCAATTTTAGAATGCTCTTTTACCAAGAGTCATGAGAAAGCCTCCAGAGGCACTATGAGAAAACTGCCTGTCTTTGAACCTCCAAACGCTGCTTCAGAAGCTACAGGAAGCTCACAGGCTACTCTGGGCCTGAGTGCCTGCGGTCACCATAGTGACGTCTATAAGTTAATCCTTTGTACCCTTAAAAAAAACAACAAAGCTCTAAAACCTCTGTCTTCTTCCCCGCACTGTAGAGAAAAATACTCGCTTTTAAATTTTTCTGGCGACAGACTAGTTCCCAGTCTGTAAGTAGGAAAGGTAGACATGCAGAAGGAAGAGACTGTTAGCGGTCCCCAGGAGGCGGGTGATACCGGCTTACTTTTTCTTGTCCTTCTTGGTTTGCTGGGCCCCAGACTGCTGGGCCTGGGATTGCAGGAGCTGTGCTGCCGCCTTCTTCTTCTGGAAGTTGTTCAGCTCCTCTTCAAGCTCCTTCTTCTTGTCCTCCACCTTTTTCTTCTCCTCCTGGTGTGTCCGTTTCAGGAGGTCAAACTTCTCGTGAAGCTGAGAGGGATAAAGGAATAGAAATCTGAGCGGCGTGGCCAGTATGCGCCTGCGCCAACTCAGAATGAGCAGCCCATGGCCGCTCTTGCCTTGTGGTGCTTTGAACAGCAATGGCCCCCATAGGCTCATATAGCTTAATGTTGTTGTTGTTGTTATTTTATTTTATGTTTGGTTTTTCGAGACAGGGTTTCTCTGTGTAGCCTTGCCTGTCGTGGACTCTCTTTGTACACCAGGCTGGCCTCAAACTCACAGCAATCCACCTGCCTCTGCCTCCCGAGTGCTGGGATTAAAGGTGTGTGCCACCATGCCTAGCGGTCCATCAGTTTTGAAAGCACAAAGATGACCAGCAAGGTGGCTTAGTGGGTAACGGTGCTTTGCTGCCAAGCCTGACTGAGTTTAATCTCTGGAATCGACATGGTAGGAGAAAACCAATTTCCGCAAGTTGTCTTCTGATCTACCCGTGCACACATACATACACATATATTTTAAATAATGTAATCTTTTTAAAGCATGAAGAAGGTAAAAAGTTAACCATGATCCTAATAAGAGAGTCACCGTTGTGACAAAAGTGGTTCTTGTTCCTGGGCCTTAGATAACACAGTGTTCATACATGGATGTTATTCCCTCTCTTTCTATACATTTGCACGCATATATGTTTTAGCTATATACATACTAACTGTTTAAATAATAAGATGAAGAACTTTCAGCTTTTGGCCAAAAAAAGATCACAGTCACGGGCACCGCTCAGTGGTAGAATTGCCCACCATAGAAGAATGATGCTCTGGTTTCATTTTCAGAACCAAACACCACCACCAGTCAGAAACAAAACCAGAAGGAGGCGGCATGTCACCAAACCCTGAATTTTGTCTCATCATCCACTTGGTTAAGGTCAGATAATAATGCCTCGATTTTCCTTTCTCCGCAGCAAAACCATCTTAAGTGCTTAGCTGCGTAAATGGCTTCTAAGTTTTACAAGCCTCTTAAAAACGATTTATTTTTAATGCGCATATGTGCTTTGTCTCCATGTATGTCTGGGCATCACTGTGCCTGGTACCCATAGAGGGCACTGGCTCCTCTGGAACTGGAACTGTGAGCCACCAGGTGGGTGCTGGGAACTGGTAACCAGTCCTTGGGAAGACCAGTCAGTGTAAGTTTTACTAGTCTTTTAGAAAAACAAAATAAGATGCAAACATTATTTTGAAGAGTATTGAGCCATAGGGAAGTGCTGTAGTAAAATCCATATTAACAGTAAGGCTGGCCTGGGTGGGGAACCAGGCGGACTTGGAGCATGCCATAACAGGAAATGTTCTGGCACAGGAGCAGTGGGCATGAGTGGGAGGTGTGGCCGAGACCATAATGCAAAGCGCCTCTACTGTTTAACTCTCTTAGTTGGCTGAATCTCAAATCTCACATTAGAAGACTTACACACTGAGGAAACTCAAAGCTGAAAAGACCACAGGATCAGAGGTAGAGACCTATGGTCTGGTGTTAGCCTTGTCGACTGCAAAACTCACTCAGCTTTATGTCTCTCACTTTACCATCTGCTAAATGGGGAAAAGAATATCTGGTCAGCTGGGCGTGGTGGCGCACGCCTTTAATCCCAGCACTCGGGAGGCAGAGGCAGGAGGATTGCTGTGAGTTCGAGGCCAGCCTGGTCTACAAAGTGACTCCAGGACAGTCAAGGCTACACAGAGAAACCCTGTCTCAAAAAAACAAAACAAAACTGGTCAGTAATCCTTGCCTGGAAACAGCTCTTGTGATAAAGGGGATCCACTTTGTACCTGTGCAAAGTCTCATTAATTGCAATGTACTGACAAAATAATGCCAGTTGCAGCCTCCAGGAGGACAGACAGCTCACCTCTTTCTCCGCCTCCTTAAGTTCCGCCTCTTTCTCCTTCACTCTCAAGACAAACATCTGTCTCATCTCCTCCTCCTTCTTCTGCAGTTCGCCCAGGAATTCGTTCCTTTTTGCTTCATACGTCTCCTGAAGACTATCAAAAATCCACAAACCCAAGACAGGGCGTAAGACCGTGTCATCCATTTCAGTTCATGCCATCTCTCCCTCCCTCGTTCCAAAAGAGATAGCTGCTGCTTTACCACACGAAAGCTCGTATAAAACGCTTTATTCCTATTCATGCTGAAATCGCAGAGACAAGCACGCCCAAAAGCACAATGCTGTGTCAAAGGCCTGCAAGCTAACAGGGCAGCTAATGCGCAGGCAGGGCCTAATATCATTGGTGAAATGACAGGAATTGCAGCCACACAGAGTGGCCTCACCAGCTGACTGACCTTGGTAGGCCCGGCTCTCTAGTCCCCTTCACAGGGGTTTTAGACACAATGTACTTACCTCCATGGGGTAAGACTGCAGATGAGCTGGAAGGATCTTAAGAAAAGCACTGGACGTACAGCAGTGCTTGAGACCACCCGCGTGCTCCCCGGCCCCCCGCCCCATGCCCCCTGTGGCCTCCTCCCCCGCCCCCGTCAGCCCCCTCTAACCTCCAAAGGGAAAGAGACTTAGTGAGAGGAGGACCTTCTAAAGGTGGGGGTGGGAAACCGCACCTCTCAAACCACAGCACAGTTTCAAGTGGTTATAAGGAGGTCTTGTTTTCACTTTGACTCCTGGACTTCCCTCCTGAGGAACTCAAGAAGGCCATGACTCAACTACAGCACCCTTGGTAACACAAAGGACACGCCCCCGCCCCCCCCCCCATACGGATGACAAAGAAACAGTGGCTGGTGTTTTCAGGCACTCCCTTCTCTCTGCGGTCTCTCTAGATCAGCTGGATGGTTAAGAGCCTGCAGGTAGAGTCCATCTTTAACACAGACCAAATTTACCTCAAGGGCGCACTACAGACTAGATAGCAGCTGTGGCTACTCCCAGGCACCGTGTAATGCCAACCCACAGAATTCACACCGGTCCATCCACTCGGGTGCGGGAACGCAGTGACAGTCACACACTCATAAATGAATAGTACAGTGAGGCAGGACGGTCACATTTCTATAACTGATAACCTCACTGGCTCACAGAAAATAAATTCTTCTACCTCCACACCCTCTCTGCTGATAACCAAGTGTTCTGGGTTTCAGAAGTTCTTTTTCCTTTATGAGACAAAAACAAGTTGGATACATTAATATTGGCTAATATTAATAGCAATGTTTAGATTTCAAATTTAAGAGCTATACTCAGAGACCTAGGATTATATTAACAGCTGACCTTTAAAATGACTCCATCAGGGGCCTGGAGAGATGGCTCAGTGGTTAAGAACATTGACTTTTGTTTTTTCTTCTTCTTCTTCTTGTTTTGTTGTTGTTGTTGTTTTGTTTTGTTGAGATAGGGTCTCTCTATGTTAGCTTTGGATATCCCGGACTCTCTTTGTAGACTAGGCTGGCCTTGAACTCATAGCAATCCACTTGCCTCTGCCTCCCAAGTGCTGGAATTAAAGGCTTGCGCCACCAGCCTGGCTTGACCGTTCTTCCAGAGGTCATGAGTTCAATTCCCAGCAACCACATGGTGGCTCACAACAATCTATAATGAGATCTAATGCCCTCTTCTGGCTTGCAGGTGTACATGAAGGTAGAAGCACCGTATGCATAATAATAAATAAATCTTTTTAAAAATTACTCCATCAGCTTGTAATAAATTCTTTATCACCTTTATTTATGCATCAGACTTGCACAAGGCAGAGGGTAACCTGGCTCTATTACAAAAATCTTATAGGAAGCTCAGCTTCAAATTTAGTACAATAGATGGACCGCTCTCTTTAAGCAATAAACCTTATACAGAAACAACACCCAACTTGTGTTCAGAGATCATGACCTAACTTCCATAGAAGATCCTCACAAGCTGTGGAGTCGAAATAGTAAGGAGGAGCGCTGCACATTACTCCTTCAGGGGATTGGTCATGCACAGTGGTCCCTACCCTGGCAGCACCCCAGAGCCACATCTTAGTGCAGTTTCTGAATACTGATACCCATCTAGCTCTACTCCTGAGGGTGCTGGTTCTGAACACCTGGCCACATCCAAGCCGTCTGCTTTGGAATGACTTCCAGGTGATGACCTGCAACCAGGTTGATGACCGATGCTTTTCTTCAGTAAAAAAGAACCTTGATTCTGTGCGTGGCCCCTAAGGGTGCCTGGGAGTATCCATACCTGCTATCTATTACCTTGGAGCTCCTCGAGCTGGCTGGGCATGGACTCTGAAGTAATTCAGACAAGAACCCGCTTCACGTGAGGAGAGCTTTCAGAAAGCCCCGGCCACATCCTGTACAAGCGCAGCCTTATGTGCGCCTTAGAATCTGAACCTATTTTTAAACTGTGGATCATGACCCAATCGTGGGTTTCTTGTTTGGTTTGGTTTGGTTTTGGTTTTTCAAGATAGGGTTTCTCTGTGTAGCCCTGGATGCCTTGAAACAACTCACTCTGTAGGCTAGGCTGGCCTTGAACTAAAGAGGTCCATCTGCCTGCCTCTGCGTCCTGAGTGCTGGGATGAAAGACATGCATCACCATGCCCAGCCAATCATAGGCTTTAACCAGTGTTATAAGACAAGGTTTAAGAGGCCTGGGTAAGACAATAGCTGAGTGGATAAGAGGAGCCAGCATTCTGCCTAAATTGTGGACACTGGATCACATGGCAAAGTGTTTTGTGTGTGGAAAGTTCATGTCCATACTTGGAATGCCTCGGTCCTAGACAAAGCCGGAGGGCCACACTGGCCCAAGGTAAGACTAGCCCCAGCCTTGAGTCTATTAAATGTTGCCATCCTGGGGCAAAGGATGAAAATGGGTTCAGCCAACACTGCTCAGTTGTATCACTGTATCCTAGAATGTGAACCAGCTTTCAAATGATAACACAGGAAACAATCATAGCAACTGATGAGACAAATGCCCAAAGCCTAAACCCAGAGACTCAAAACTGCTGTAAGTCACTTACGAATAACACAGAATCATACTCCCCACACAGCACTGCCTACTGAGCCATGAACCGGAAACACCATAACCCCCCAATGGATGTCTCCAGGCATGGACCCTACCAGCTCAGAAGAAGTTGCTTTTCCCCACTCATGGGCACTACAATAACGGCATCCTTGGCAGTTTCCAGCGGCAACCGCTGACTCCCTTTGCTAAGTGAGACACTGTGGCGATTTTCACAAGGTTTTCAGCTGGTCTAAATGATCTTTCCTTTTAGCAACCCTTAGGACAAGGTCTTCTTTGCCGGCATCAAGGAAAGAATACAAATGTAGTGATTACAGGTATATACAAGGGTAGTAATGTAGGCACCTGACCTCATCATAAATCTTAGAGGTTCACACAGAATGATTTTCTCCCTGTCTGACTCTCCTGGAATATGACGGAGGGCATGCCAGGGTCTGATCATTGCTACCAGGACTTATGAAGGCTTTATATACACGCATGCATTAATCCTTATAATAAGGCAACAGAATAAATATCTCCGATTCCTCATCTTATAGATGGAGGGATGGGGACACAGTGGTAGCCTGTAGGCATAAGGTCACTGTGTAAACCCGGCTCCCCATTGCTCCCCTGTTATGTCAATAAGGCAGCTTACAGCCAATCGATGAGCAGGAGAGAGAATAGGGCTGGTCTTCCTGCCAGCCAGGGGAGGAGGAGTTAGGGGAGAAAGCGAGGATTGAGCCATGGGTAGAGGTCCAAGGAAGATCAGGAGGAAGGAGCTGGAGCCGAGGAAAGCAACAAGTGCCAAGTATCGCTGAGATGTTTGTGGGGAGTAAGACAGGATAGCATAGAGGGTTAGGAACAGGCTTAAGCTGCTCAGATTGCATTGTGGAGCCTTGTATTGTAAGTCTCAATTGTTTGTGTGACAGCCAAGTTAAGAGAGAAACTAAAGCCGGGTGTGGTGGCACACGCCTTTAATCCCAGCACTTGGGAGGCAGAGGCAGGCAGATCACTGTGAGTTCGAGGCCAGCCTGGTTTACAAAACTGAGTCCAGGATAGCCAGGACTGTTATACAGAGAAACTGTCTTGACAAACCTAAACAAACAAACAAACATATATATATATATATATAGAGAGAGAGAGAGAGAGAGAGAGAGAGAGAGAGAGAGAGAGAGAGAGAGAGACTAAGATAAACAAAATACTGTTTTATAAAAATAACTTCAACAGCAGTCGTTTGCTTCAGCTGCACTACGAGGATGTCAAGGATTGAACCTAGGCCACTCAGTGAGATGGGAGCCCCGCCCACTTTTCACTTGGCTGGTGAGCCAAGGCCTGTGCACTCCTAAAAATAGGCCGGGGGGCTTTCTGAGTCCTGAGAGAAGGGTGGTCCTCAAACATTATCTGTGAGTCAGAGAGAAGATGCTACTTAGACAGGAGGGGTGAACAATTTAGAACGGGGGTATATCACAAAGGGCAACGGTGTCTGAGGAAAAAGCTCAGAGACGCATGACTAGTCTCCATGGTAACCTTTGTCCCTCTAACTTATCCTAATATCCAGCCAGAAAGAGGTGGGGGGGCAGAAGGGGGAGGCACGTAGAGACCTTGGTTCAGAAAAGAAACAGGTGCTCTGGCTAGTGGAACTGAGTCCCAAGGCTACAGACACCCCCCCACCCACAGACACACAGGGGCAAATGGGAAAGGTAGGCATGGGAAAGAGTGGCTGGTGCCCAGATACCAAGGTACTCTTCTAGAGGACAAGAAAGGCAGCTGTCTAACTCTAGGTGGGGTCAAGGACAATTCCAGGGCCACAGGCAAGCTCTGGTAATCAAGTGTTGCCTGGCCCCACGCAGCCCTACTCTGTGTGGTCTCCCACTGGCTCGCCACGGCTTCTACTACTAGACTCGGTGGCTCCGATACCTACACATTGGAAGGCCATAGCATGCTTAGAGAGAGGACTAACTTCACTGTACCGCCTTGTAGGAGACCTCTGCTTAAAGAATTTGAAATAGCGTTCAGCCCTTCACTTACGCTGCTCTAAGTCATGCCAAGTTCACCCAGGGAGGGGAATTCCCAAGCACATCCGGGAGTATTTTCATCTTGAGTGATCTGAGCTAATGAAAGCTAGTAGTGGTTAGTTTAAGGTTTTAACATCAATGCGTGTTCTTTTTTTTTTTTTTTTTTGCCCTGAGACAGGGTCTCTCTGTGTTAGCCTTGGCTATCCTGGACTCGCTTTGTAGACCAGGCTGGTGTCAAACTCACAGCAATCCTCCTGCCTCTGCCTCCCGAGTGCTGGGATTAAAGACGCGCCACTACACCCGGCCTTTAAGGTTTTAACTTCAGTGGATTATTTGCTGTGAAGGAATCAACACTGAATTACTAAAGAAAGACAGTGTGACAGCTCTGATTGTGCTGTTGTTCTCTTTCTGTTTGTTTCTTTGTTTTTGTTTTTGTTTTTGTTTTTTCCTAGTAAAAACAGCTGGAGACCAACCCAACAGAAGCATCTCAATTTACCTGAATGAAAAAAGCCTGAGAAGGCCAGACCTGGTGGCACACACCTTTAATCCCAGCCCTGGGAAGGAAGGAGAAGGACAATCTCTGTGAGTTCAAACCCAGCCTGGTCTATATAGCAAGTTACAGGCCAGTCAGGATTACACAGTGAGATCGTGTTTAGAGAAAAAAGCCTGCGAAGACACTGGTGTGACGTTGGCCAGTTACTGGGCACTTGAAGTGCAGTGAAAATATTGACGTTTGAAGAGAGGAGAACCAGACCATCTAGAAATGGTGCTGTCGTAGGTCAGCTGTGGCTTCTGCCTGTCTTTAGCTCTGCTCCTCTTGCTACAGGGTCACCCACCTCCTCTCACCCTTCAGTACCATGCCAAGGGCACAGGGACTTCTGCAGGCCCAATACTCCCCCAAGGGCAGAGACTGAGCTCCTAAAGCAGTGTTTCCAAGAAAGGGTGTCACACTCACATCACCCTGTACCAGCATCAGGTTCCTGTGGTGATTCTTCCCACAGCAAGAGGGACATCTAAGTGAGCGAGGGACTGTACAAGGAGGAACCATCTCCATTAAATGGAAAACCCTATCCTAGTTACTGAGGTAATGGAATGAATATTTTTAATTAAATAATAATAACAACAACAACTAACACAGAGAGACCTTATCTCGGAAAACCAAAATTATTATTATTATTATTATTATTATTATTATTATTATTATTATTTTTTTTTTTTTTTTTTTTTTTTTTTTTTTTTTAGGGTAGGGTCTCTCTGTGTAACAGTCCTGGCTGTCCTGGAGCTTGGTCTGTAGATTAGGCTGGCCTTGATCCACCCACCTCTGCCTCCCAAGTACTGGGATTAAAGGTATGCACCCATGAATTTACTTAAAAAAAAAAAAAAAAAAAAAAAAAAAAAAAAGCACAGGCCTTGGTAATAACCTATAGGTATAAACATTTTCCCATTTCAACATCCAAGAAGAAATAAATGTAGGGCCTGTAGGAATGGAACTAAACGGGAAGAAGGGACATGTCCACGGCGTGAGTGTCCTCTCCTGCCAGTTCTGAAGCCCGGAAGATGATGCGCCCTGAGTGGCGGGCTGACTGAACCCTGCTGGACCTACCCCATTGCACATCCTCCAGGCAGACCCTTTCCCGGGGCTTGTAGGAGCTGCCTCCATAAAAAATGCCAGCGACAGAGCCCGCAGGGGGCTGCTTGATTGCAGGAAGGCAGCCCTGGCCATCTTGGTGGAAGGGCTGGTCTTTTTGATGAAAGGCGGACAGGCCACCAAGCCCTTCCTAGTGGTAGTGGGCACGGGCAGCATCCCAGAACTTAAAAGAATGCAGGTGTATGGAATGGTTCTTAACACAATGAGAAACGAATCACCTCTAACAACCTGACACGCAAAGGAGTCCAGGCCATGACCCCGGTCCCGGCGTTGGGAGATCACAGCCCGGGAAACAAGTCCAGCCCTCTCCATCCTGTCTTTGTTAGTGAGGTTTGACTGGCTGGCACACAGACGTGCCCATTCACTGGTATTATGGTCTCAGCTGCTTTCCGTGGAGACGGATGGAACTGAATAGCTGTGATAAAACTACATGGTCTGCCGGGCCTGGTGGCACCCGCCTTTAATCCCAGCACCCCGGAGGCAGAGGCAGGTGGATCTTTGTGAGTTCTAGGCCAGGTTGGTCTACAAAGTGAGCCTAGGACAGCCAAGGCTACCAAAAAAAAAAAAAAAAAAAAAAAAAAGGCATGTTTTTCATCAGACTTTATAAGCCAGTATGGGCTTTATTTTATGGGGTTATGTCTGGTAAATACACTGCAAGCGCAGAGAGGACTTGCTCCACCTGCCTTCACAGAGCCTGGTCCTATCTGGTTGAAGAGAGTTTCCCAAGCCTGCAGGACTTGGATTAAGTGATGCAAACTTGGTTGGAAGTTAACTTCCTGGCTAGCCGGCCTCTCTCTGTGAGACTTGTCTCTGTTCTCAGCGAACACAGACATGCGTATGGGAGCGCACAGTTGCACTGTGTGGTAGGGCTGACCTTTCTCCAAAGTGTTCCCAAGAGATAACACCTCCACCAAAGGGCTGCTCTCAAGCACTGGCGGCCTCAGGTTCTTTGGCCGGCGGTCACTTCTACGGCTTGTAGAGTTCAGAGTGTGTTCCAGGAATAGCCACTAACGATGGGGAAACAGGTGTCGCTCAAAGGCACTGTGGCTTCATCAGAGGAGGCTCAGAGCGCAGGCAAACCCCATGCTGGCTCCACTGAGATCCCTAATAGGAAACAGTTTGGGCTCAAACTAGATAGTCCCTTCCTCTACCAGAAGGTGGCGACCTACCCTGAGCCTCGCCTTCCACAGTAGCAATTGCTAGGGCCCTGAGCCTATCTCCTTTTAAGTTTTCAAAATTGTATCTTTATGTTGTATGGGCCTTTTGTCAATGGACCGCACGTGTGCCTGGCGCCCAGAGAGGCCAGAAGAGAATGTCACATCCCTTGGAATTGAAGCTACAGACAGCCATGAGCCACCACATGGGTGTTGGGAATCTCTAACCACTGAGCCAGCCTCTCCTGCCACATTAACCCTTTCACACTTTACACATCCATCCATCTGTGATGTGGGAAATACATACATTTTCTAAGCTTTTTTCCCCCTTTCCTACCCTCTGTCAAAATGGTGCCTCATTTTTTTTTTTTTTTTGGTTGTTTGTTTGTTTGTTTTAAAGAGTACTTGAAGAGCTAAGAGCCTTAGGAAGTTGACTCTGTCCAGCAAAAATGAATGGGGGCAAATGTTAGTCCACAGCTGCATCCTGTGAGGGTGTGGGGGCAGTCACTACACCCCACAAACATAAATAGGAGGCAGGGCACAGGGGCCAAGGAGGCAAGAGTTCAGAACACCAAACTCCTTTCTGTAACTACTAGGACTTCAGGCGGGTCGCTCACACTTTCGGTGCTTTGAATGTTAGCGCCTGTGGCTGTGGGCAGGCAGGACAGCATGCACCGCATCGCTCAGCTGAGACAACAGCGAGAAGCGGTTATGGCAGCGCCTCACGATTTGCCCTTTATTCCGCCCTTCACCAAGCTACTGTAGAGCAAAGCCTCAGGGCCACAATTGCTCCTGCGGTGCACCGATCGTCGCCCGGCCACTACCCGAGCCACCTTGTCGCCGGCAGAGTCTGCTCCTACCTGAAGGGCTTGCTGTCCGGGTCGGTGTCCTTGAAGCCCATCTCCTCGAGCTTGCAGCGCCGATACAGCTCGTAGTGACGAGTGTGCGTCTGCTCTCGCAGGTCCTCCATGTTCACTCGGATCAGCATCTCCCTGAGCTTCACGAAGTCACAGTGGTTTTCATTCTCCACTACAAGAAAAAAAAAAAAAGGCAAAGGCGAGGAAGGGCCGTCAGCAGTGAGGTGTCACTGTCCCTCCTGAGCCCCCAAGGTCTCAAAGTCATGGAGGGTGCCTTGCTGACTCCTCCTTGCATTCCTAAGGGTTGTGGAAAGAGGGTGCTGAGGGAAGAAGGGGCTTCACGAATCTTTCCTTTACCTTTCAACCATTCTGCCTCACAAATTTTGACCCTGCAGAGGCAGAAGTCTGGGTCTGAGGTGGCAGCTGACGGCCCAGCAGGGCTGTAACATCTGGCTCCAAGGTCAGACCCGTAATGCCCACGCCATGCTGCCCCATCCCAGCAGGGCAGCGTTTAAATGCCACTGTCCTTCCTGATTGCCAGACAGTTGCTGAGACAACTTCCTTGGAAAACGACTTTCCCGGAGATGAGGAAGAAATAAGACTTCCTCAGTCTCTCAGCTTCCTGGCACTTTGCTGATGCGACTGGTTCACAGTCCCGTGAAGGGATCTTTCCTCTTTTAGGAGTTTTTACTAATTTCCTAAAGAACCTGACAGCCTGTGGGGCTGACCATTTCTTTCTTCCTCACGTGGTTAATCACATGCGGGGGCGGGGTGTGGGAGATGGGCAGGGGATGACATGCCCAACACACACAGCCCCTCGAACTCCCCCACATGCCCCACGTTGACATTTTCCCACACAACTCAGGGAGGGAAGAAAATGGGGCCACCTTTTCTTCATCACAGGCACCGACATGAGAGTCCCTGTCCCATGACAACACATACCCTGCACCACACCCCAGGGGTACTGCCTGGCCTTGGCCATCTTGTTGCCAATCTTCACCTCTTCAGTGCTGCCAACCACTGCAAATGGGAGGTGGACCTGCCAGGCGACAGAAGAGGTAAATGGTCATCTTCCACAGTTCCAATCACAGCCCTGACCCTATCTCTCTCCCAGCCAGGGAGGGGCCTCTTTCCTTAGAGGCAAGAGAAAAGGTGGTAACCTTTAGAATGGCTAGAGGCTGACTACAGGGGGATGCCCTTCATGAAGCATACTCTCCTCAGCCAAATACAAACCAGATTTAGGGAGCAACTTGAGTTTGAGCTGCATGCCACCTGTCAGAGCTGACACTCTGTGACACAGTGTCCATAAAACTTAAAACTTGGCTTGTGGAGGACAGGAGGGATGGCTCAGTGGTTAAGAGCACTGGCTGCTCTGCCAGAGGATCTGGGTTCAATTCCCAGCACCCACATGGTGGTGGTTCACAACCATCTGTAACTCTAGTTCCAGAAGATCTAGTGCCTTCTTCTGGCCTCTGTGGGCACTGCACATAAAATAAACCTAAGTAAATCATTTAAAATATATATGGCTTGTGGAATCAAGACGCCCACTTTTAAATTTCATTTGCTTTTCACTGACTCACAGTTCAAGTTAAAAATGAAAGCAATGCAAAATGTCTTCCCATTAAATATTAAATTTATTCATCGGTAGGAGTTTGCATTTCATTTAGCTTTGAACTCAAATCAAATCTTACAAAAAAAAACCAACAGTTTTATGAAGACAATGGAAATGTTAAGAAAAATTATCATAGGTAACTGTCTTCATATTTAAAAACTCTCAAGCACGTTAGAAATAACCAATACATGGCTCTGCCTCTTGACTATAATTTCATGACATCATGCAGATCAGTTGTTTCTGATGAATATGACATCTAACTTGAGGTTGGGGGTCATTAGAAGGACACACTGGGTTCCAAAGGCCTGGCCCGGAAACCCCACACTGGTGAGCTCTAACTGTACTGTGCCCAGCTTTCACTGTATTTCCACTGAATACAGCTGTTTCACTTCCTGGCTTTGCAGGGCTGAGGAGAGACCCAAAGCCTCACACATGCCAGGTGAGGACTGACCACTGAGTTGAGCCCCCGGCTCCAGAATTATTTGAGATGGCCCATCGATACACAAATGTCAAGTCAGAAGTACACTTTAGCCCAAAATACTGGCTCGAGCCTTGCGCCCAAGCTCAGCTTGAGCAGAAATGGTATGGTGTCCAAGACAACGGAAACTTCCACACTGGGTTATCTGGTAGTTATGACTACGTCCTGAGCGTGGGAGAGAAAACGGCTATCAGCACACAGGAGATCTTCAGAGCTGCTCTGAGAATTATTGTTTCTGGTTGCCTACCCACTGTTGAGAAGACAGAGAATGTCTTCAGGATAAGTCTTCCTCCACACAGAATCTGGCAGAATCCACGGCTCCGGCTGCATATGTGGCATTTTGGGTGATACACAAAGATATTTGAGTTTCCTAGTCGAGGGAACTCTGATCGGGCAGTTACGAATGAGTCTGGCGCTCTTACCGAGGACCAGAGCTCTGTTCCCAGCACTTATTCTTTGAGGCAACTTATAACCATTGTCCGGATCCAAAGCCTCTGGTCTCATGTGTATATATTCATATATAGATACACACCTATACACACAATTAAAAGTAGCCAGGCGTGGTGGCACACGCTTTTAATCCCACCACTTGAGAGGCAGAAGCAGGCAGATCTCTGTGAGTTTGAGGCCAGCCTAGTCTACAAAGCGAATCCAAGATAGCCAAGGCTATACAAAGAAACCCTGTCTCAGAAAAAAAAAAAAAAATTAAAAGTAATTGTTTGGTTTTCAGACAGGGCATGACTATGTAGCCTTGACTGGTCTGGTATTTGCTATACAGACCAGATTGGCATCAAAAGTGTGTGCCAACCACCCTCAGCTAAAAATAAAATCTTTAAAACTTTTTCCTAATCTATCTCCACACTACAGGAAAGAGAATGCATTCTTTCTTTTCTCAATTCTCAAATCTGAAAGCAAAATATACTTCCTCCCTGATGGTAAGGAGAAAGGGACCTTTCCAGACAATATTCTGACACAACAACCTAGAAAAAGTCCCTGCTCACTGTGACAGGGTCAAGTGCCACGTCTAGATTTAATAATTAATAAGTATATGTGACATGAAAGTGGCAGGGGCCCTATAAATGGGAAGAAATTGGTCAAAAGGAAGAGGAGATTATAGCAAGAGAAGAAAGAAAACTGCAAAGTTGGTACCATGTTCAACATGGCATTTTGTCCTAACTAGGGCAACAAGAGAATTAAGAAGGGACAGACACATAGACACACACACACACACAGAAAAGTGGGGTCAGGTAGGCTGTGCGCAGTGACGGAACACACCCACCACTATACAGTGCCTGGCTCCTATGCCCGCTGCTTATGTCCTGCACGGGAAGGGGCGAGCCTGTGCAGGAGAGGGTCTCTGTAGGTGAGCTTAGCATCCTCATAGAAGAGGCTGCAGTGGCTAGTCTTTGCACAGACTCATCAGTCACTGGGTGTATATTCATGCTTGTACACGCTGTCAACACCGACACTAAGACTAGAGAAAGGCTTTGGCGTCCCTCTGAGCCTCATGGTGAGGCGCGCGTGCGTGCGTGCGCGCGCGCGTGCGCATGCGCCAACAGCGTTGCTATGGATCTGAGGCATCGGTTTTTAATAGTGCCATCCCCATGTCAAACAGTACAATTCCCTCAGGACATCAATAGCTCCTTACACACTCATGGCTTCCTTGGTGCCCCACAAGCAAGGGGGATAATGAGCAAAGTCCAATGGCATATACTTTTGAAAACCATTATTTTGTACACTAAAGATTAATTTTAAAAATGCAGCCAGGTGTAGTGGCACACGTCTTTAATCTCAGCACTCAGGAGGCAGAGGCAGCTGGATTTCTGTGAGTTTGTAGCCAGCCTGGTCTTCACATTCAGTCCAGGACAGCCAAGGCTACACAGGGAAAGCCTGTCTTAAAAAAAAAAAAAAAAAAAACCCAACAAAACAAAACAAAACAAAACCCCCCATATACCCAAAATAGGTAAACAATCCATGCATGGTGATTTATGCTTATAATCCTAGCCCTCGGGAGGCTGAGGCAGGAGGCTCAAGAATTGAAAGCCAGACTTGGCTATACTTTGAGTTTGAGGCCAGTTTGGGCAAGTGGAGACCTGGTCATGAAAACAGTGAAATGGCCAGTCAGGCAGCTAGCTCATTTGGCTCCCAATAGCTACCTCTCTCTGCTGTGGACGGCATCCCCTCACTTTTTGGTGTACCTTCAGATTCAGGAAAGTACAGTGAAATAGCACAGAGAGGAAGGCAGCTCTGAGGCAAACAGCCGTATTTCTGCCAACTCTGACAGAGGAGGGCGCTTGTTCTTTGAGCTGCTTTGTGTAAGGTCCTGCTCTTGTGTCACATTCCTAGAAGACTCCCCGTGGAAATCAGAGTGGGTAGAAAGCCGAAATGATCCTAACTCTCCCACTTGACAGTGAGGGAAACTGAGATACCGGTCATTTCAATGACTTACAGCAGCAGCAGCAGCGCCGGAGTCAGGGCAGCTGGACCTTGGTGTAGGCTTTGCCAGCCCCTCTGCAGTGCTGCCACCACCTGAGCTTCCCGGACGGCCTCCCGCCTGTCCCCGCTTACTGAAGACTTACACTCATCGTTGCGTTAATCTCGGCCACCGTCTCCTCATCTGTGGGGAACTGGTATATCTGCACCCCGTTGCTGACTAGTTCGCTCATGATCTTACTCTTGAATTTGTGCAGCTCGTTCTTGGCAATGGTGTCAGCCTTTGCAATTATTGGAATGATGTTTACCTGCAAAGCAAGCACGCCCATGTTCACACAACCCCACTGCAAGAAAGAGACCCAGACAATGAGACCAACTCGGCAATGCAATCCAAGCTGCAGGGCGGCACCACGAGACCCAGGCGATGCTGACAGAAGGCTTCCTTCCAGATGTGAAGTTCAGACACAGAATCATCTAAGCTCCCCCTCTGAACGATGACTTCCTTGCATCCCACGCTGACGTTTATTTGTTATTTCCTCTCCTGTACCACCTTCCCCTTTACAGAGTGAAAGGAAGTGTTTTTACGCTGTGACAAACAGTAACAACAAAGAAGCGAGCCCACTCTTGGAATAAACAGCCACTCCTCCTAGGAGCATGATTTCTGGATGCCATGCAGTGCTGGTCACAGCAGGGCATTATCAGTGCCATGAGGCATTGCCTTTCTTCTGATGACCTAAAAATTTCTGGAAGACATTCAGTATTAAGCCAAAAACTAAAATAATAAATAAATAAATAAATTAAATAAAGATAATTTAAAACTACCTATTTTTACAAATTTCAAACCCGGAGTCAATTCTTTCGAAACGGTTTTTTTCCCCCTTCTTTTTGTTTGTTGTTGTTGTTGTTGTTGTTGTTGTTGTTGTTGTTGTTGTTGGTTGGTTTGTTTTGTTTTATTAAGACAGGATTTCTCTAGGTAACTCTGGTAGATCTGGAACTCACTCTGTAGGCCAGGCTGGCCTCGAACTCACAAAGATCCACCTACCTCTGTCTCCGACTGCTGGGATTAAAGACCTTTAAAATTACCTTTCACCCTCTCCCTCAGAGGCACAGACGTTTTAGTGGAACGCTGTGGGTATCTGTAATCTAGACTACACTCTCCGCCCAGCACAGGAGCTCACGGCCTTTCGGATTTTCAGCCAGGTTTGAATTTTTTGCTTTTCTTCTCCAGGGGCCAAATCAGAAACCCCTGATGAACCAGAACAACAGATAGGGCTGACAAAAAGTCTTCTGTCCCACTCTCCCAAACCTAATGGGCTCAGACTCCCTCCCGTCAAGGGAAGCATCCCTGACTGACAAGAAAGGGCTTGATCAGAACCTGACAGGCAAAGCCTTCCCTGGTGTGCTTAGTGACTGCCTTGTGTGTACACCCCGGACTAAGACGGTGCCAACAACATCCAGTCATGGCTTCTTGGCCAAACTGATCAGGGTAGTCAGAGACATTGAGCGTCACATGATTGTTAAATACAATGATTTAAGGCCAGTAGAGTATCTTTCTGTAAAGCTCTGTGCCTGTGGATGCTGGAAGCCAAAAGTGCTGGTTGGTCCAGAAAGGAGCCTTGCGGACAGGTTAGTTAGCTCTCTAAAGAGACAGCATCTTTTTTGTTTGTTTGTTTTGTTCTTGGAGATAGGGTTTCTCTGTGTAGCCTTGGCTGTCCTGGACTCACTTTGTAGATCAGGCTGGCCTTGAATTCACAGAGATCCGCCTGCCTCTGCCTCCTGAGTGCTGGGATTAAAGGCGTGCGCCACCACGCCTGGCCGAGACAGAATCTTTTAGGCAGTATTTTTGGGGGGAGGTGCACCCAATAACGATTATCCAGTAAGAAATCTCCACTGAGTACAAAGGGTAGTTAAGAATCCAGGAGACAGTGGCACGGCTTAGCTGGTGGTGGGGTCTTGATGCCCTCTGTCTCATTTCAGAACACAAAACTGAATTAATCATAAAACTGGACATCAGATTTTATTACACCGAACAGACCCTTCTTTCGAGAACTGTGAAAACAGAGGCCACAAACATGGCAGGCCCAGGGCTGAAAATGAAAGGTAGACTTTACTTTCCACAGAGACACGTGTAGTTCTGGAATCTAAAAGGCTGACTGTCCTCAAGCAGGTAAAACACTAAAACCCGATGCTACTCTAAACTCCACACTAAAGCCAGCATTTCGTAGAGCTCCAGGGGGGCAAATAAACGGCATGTTTATACTTCAGCCCCCATTGAGGAACTAAGTGTAGCCGGGCGCGGTGGCGCACGCCTTTAATCCCAGCACTCCGGAGGCAGAGGCAGGCGGATTGCTGTGAGTTTGAGGCCAGCCTGGTCTACAAAGTGAGTCCAGGACAGCCAAGATAATATAGAGAAACCCTGCCTCAAAAACAAAACAAAACAAAACAAAACAACAACAACAACAACAAAAACCTCAAAAAAATAAAAAAATAAAAAACAAACAAACAAAAAAGAACTAAGTGTAGTTTCATGTACCACAAAAAGAAGGCTTCGTCTTCTCTTCCAGAAGAGGTTTTTAGGCTCTTATCTCACGTAGCCAAACTCTAAGGCTCTGTAATCCAAGGAAAAAGAGAGCAACAGCAAGACCTCACTACACGCAGGCATTACAGAAAACAACCTGCGCCTCGGGGAAATGGTGGCGCGAAGGAGTGTGGATGCAGCGCATCCCGTACCTTGCTGTCCAGTTTCTTCATGGTGACCAGGTCCAAGGACTTCAGAGAATGTCCCGTGGGGGCAATGAAGTAAAGGCAGGCGTGAATCCGGGTGTCATGGTAGTTGAAGAGAGAACGTTTGATTTTCAATTCCTCTTGCAAGTACGCCTCAAACTGGGCATCAATATATTCCACGATAGGCTTATAGCTGGAATGCACAACAACATTTTATTTACTTTGTGTGTGTGTGTGTGTGTTTTTTTTTTTTTTGTTTATTTGTTTGTTTGTTGAGATAGAGTCACTCGTTGTAGCCTTGGCTATCCTGGACTTGCATTGTAGACCAGGCTGGCCTTGAACTCATAGCGATCCCCCTGCCTCTGCCTCCCAAGTGCTGGGATTAAAGACGTGTACGACCACACCCGGGCAGAAGAACATTTTAAAAACACATTTTCAAGTTCTGTTTTATTCTCAAAGCTCTTGCAGGTTGGTGAAACAGCCTTTCACTAACCATTATGGGCGATACTCTGCCCTAGGAGCTAGGACCCAGGTTCCTTACCTCTCCTGCGCTGACCCCTTCTCTGTTCCAGTGGGAGATAAATCAGTTAGATCGGCCCTAGATGGCAGTCCTCGCTGGCCTCCACTTACCATGTGTCCTTTAGCTAGAGCCTCTAAGAGAGCAGTAAAGTGGGCCTGACAGCTTCTAATGCCTGCGTGGCAATGGTGTATGAATGAAATCAGCTTGTGTCAGAACGGACCAGATATCACTGCCCCAGGAGCTCTCCCTGATACTCAGCACATCCACCCCCCAGAGGTAAGCAGGCTGAGCTCTCTGTACACTGAAAAGCCTGGGAAACTGTGATTTAAGACTCTTTCCAGGGGCTGGAGAGATGGCTCAGAGGTTAAGGGCATTGATTGCTCCTCCAGAGGTCCTGAGTTCAATTCCCAGCCACCACATGACCATCTATAATGTGATTGGGTGCCCTCTTCTGGCCTGTGGGTATACATGCAGGCAGAGTACTGTCTACATAATAATAAATAACTCTTAAAAAAAAAAAAAAAAGACTCTTTCCAATATTAGAAATGTTATCCTTTGATCATAAACTTCATGTTCTCCTCTTCTTCACCAAGCCAGAGTTAACTCTGCTTTCCATAACTATGTATGATTCTTTTAACTGGCCATGAGATTCATTAACAGTGTGTTATCAGAGACACATTCTCCAGGAAGTAACCAGTATGTTGATTACTGTGGGGAAATCCATTAACCCTTTCAGTCTCCATGGGAACCAATTAGAGGGACTCCATTTTAGCAACAAAGAGATAGCTCTATTAGAAACACAAGGCGTTGCTTCTCTCTCCAAACTTACTCTCTGGTGAACAAACAATTCAGCTGGAAAAAAACAAAAGTTTTTGAACAGCCGTAATCCAGACTCATAAATAAACTGAAAGCCCCATCAGGGTTCTACAAATCCTAACAGTAAGGATGGCAGCAGTCGTCCTAAGGAGGGTGGCAGACAACATGACTGAGAAGAAGCTTTTGTTTTGCTGGGGGGGCAGGGGCGGCGGCACTGTGGGTGTCTGTGTGCATGGAGGCTAGAGGGTCAACCGCACGCACTGCCCCTCAGGAGTCTTGAGACAGGGTCTCTTAGTGGTTTGAGACTTACTGAGTAGACTAGGTTAGCTGGCCACTGAGGCCTAGGGACCCCCCAGTCTCTGCCTCCCCAGAGCTGGAACTAGAGGTTTGTACCACCATACCTTGCTTTTTGATAAGTGTTTTTCATTTGTTTGTTTGGTTGGTTTTTCAAGACAGGGTTTCTCTGTGTAGCCTTGGCTGTCTTGGACTCGCTTTGTAGACCAGGCCGGCCTCGAACTCACAGTGATCCGCCTGCCTCTGCCTCCGGAGTGTTGGGATTAAGGTGTGCGCCACTCGCCTGGCATTGATATGTGTTTTAATACTGAATGAGCTATTGCCCCAGTCCCTTGCTTAGGTATTTTAAGGCAGAGTCTTGATCTGTAGCTAGCCTTGAACTTGCTATATAGCCTAGGCTAGCCTCTGCTCAAACTTGTGGCGTTCCTGCCTCAGCCTCCCAAGTGCGGGGACCACATGCATGTGTCCCTACACCCAGCTACTAAACAGCTGCTCACTGGGTTCCTTCTTTGATGCTGTGATCATAAATCACTGGCAGAATGTAAAGTCTCTACAGGTTTAAAAAAAAAAAAAAAAAGGTAGAATGCCTCAGCAATTAAAACTAGAATTGTAAAATTCTAATGCAAAAGACAGTGATTGCTAAGATTCCCCTGTTTCCCAATTTTGAAATACAGGCACAAATTACATCACAATATTCACAGCTGTTATTCTGAGCTGGTCGTGTAAGAGAATCATGGATTCAGGCCAAAGTGCCTGAGGCCAAAAGCAAGCATTCCTGTCACCAAGTCACTAGCTCCACGGCCTTCACTTTCCCCACAAATAAATCAGGTGTACCCAGCACTAGAAGGTAGAAGGAAGAAGATCAAGAGTTCAAGGCCAACCACAGCTACACAACATGTTCCAGACAAGCCTGGGCTATACAAGAGACCCTGTCTTTTAAAAAGGTAAAATAAAATAAAATACTGTTTTGCCTTTTTTTTTTTTTTTTTTTAAATCAGAGAACTACAGTGAAACCAGTGGATGTAAAGTGTGTGCACAGCAGGGATATTTCAGTTCATAGAATCATAAACACAGGTTGCAGCAAATCTAAGGAAAGTGGCTGGAGTTGTTTTGTTTTTTAAGGAGGGAGTGAGAGACACAAGGACTCTACACCCTTTTCAGTACCCACTTCCCTAGTGCTGAGCCCCATCCTAGGGGGGAGAGGGCGGTCCAAGGACATCCACCCATCATGTCTTGGAGCTGACATTGTGGCGGATTGAGGGTTTAGGTTCTCCTTGGCAACCTCTTATCCCATGGGGAGGAAAAGCCACTCCCAGTGTGTCCTTGTCGCCTTGTTTCTGAGTCAGGGCTGTCCCTGCCTCAGGAGCAGCCCAAGCTTGTTTCTGTTTTTCCTTCTTGCCTCTTGTCTTGATGAGCCTCCATGCTGGGGAGGAGGGGGTGATGGGCAGGAAGGGTGGAGGGAGAGAAGAGAGGTGGGAGGGGGACAGGACCCTTTCAGAGCTGGGTTGTTGAGTCCTCTCTTCTCTTTGCACCCTACGTCTTCTTTGCTGCCAGTCCTTGTCCTTCCTCCCTCTGTGGTCTCCCTGGGAAACCACAATTCCTCTGAGTTTCCTTTCCCATCTCTTCCATGACAAGTGTCAGCTCTCGACCTCCAGCCCCACCCAGTCTTCCCACTAAGCAGCAGAGCCACACACTCAACTGCCTATGTATGGAGTGTTTCCAACTGATCTCCTGGGCCCCTTAGGAGCCCTTCCTTCCTGCCTTGTCATCTTCAGGCTGTGGGTGCCAGGACCCTGGAGTTCAACATGGAGACCTTCTCCCCTTCACAGCCAAGAATAAAACCTCCTCCATCCATCCAGCATCCCTGAAGGCCTAGTGCATGAAAGATGTTAACTATTCCCCACCAACATCACTAGCCAAGTAAACATCCAATCGCTAAAAGGAAAGTGGTATGAGGTTTGTTTTGTTTTTAAAGTAAAGATGGAGGAGGAGGAGGAGGAAGAAAAAGGACCTAAAAGAAGAAAAGGAGAGAGGAAATGACATCATCATAAACAAACAAAAGACTTGTACTCTTGGAGAACTACTTTCTTAGGCTAAAGTTTCATTATGGGGATGAAACAATGAAACATCTTCCTGTGGGGAAACCAGCCGGCCGGCTGTTTTGGCCTCAGTATCCTTGAAACAAGTCCCACTGCCCCTCGATGGCTTTCACTTCCGCATTCACAGTCAGAACTTTTTGTTAATTTTCATTGCTAAGAAAGTTCAACTGTTTATGCTGGGTGGCGATTCAACCCTCCCTGACTTGCAGGAGGTGGGGAGAACAAAGCAGTTGCTAAGCTTTATTTAACAGTTTCCTTCTAAGGGGAGCATTCCTTATCACTGTGTGCCTTATTCATATACTTCTAGCCATTAAAAAAATGCAGTGAAGCCCAGCTTGGTGGTGCATGCCTTTAATCCCAGCACTTGGGAGGCAGAGGCAGGCGGACCACTTTGAGTTCGACAAAGGGAGTCCAGGACAGCCAAGGCTAATATGGAGAGATCCTGTCTCAAAAAACAAAAACTAAAAACCAAACCAAAACAAAACAAAAATGCAGTGAAGTGAGATGGGTTTGACCTCAAATTTCAGGGAAAAGCTATTTGGTGTGGTTTCCCTCTACGATCATTCCTGCACAGTAGCCACAGTTACTTGGACACTGACTCCATTTTCCAGGATTAAAGTGTTAGCGTGTTTTTCCTCTTGTCTTGCTCTCTGTTCACCAAACACCATTCTCCTGACCTCTGAACTCCTCTGCCAGGAAGCTGGATAAAAACTCGGGAGCCGAGAAGTCAAACACTGCACTTGACTGCTGTTGCATAACTGTGGGGGAACCCAGGGTTCCCACTCCACTCTGTGGAGTGGACTATAAGGCTGGTTACCTTAGAGTTCATGGCCCTTCCCAAAGGCGGGCAAACTATTCTGGTTCTGGTTAGGCAGCAAGACTTCGCTGGTCCTTGCCTCTCCAGACCCCTTTCCCTCATCCATGAGTACAGACAGTCAGACAAGGAAGCCCTTAACGAGACTTAAACATAACAGGAAGTTCTCCCAGACCCCTCTTCCTCCCTCCTTCTAGCTAGCCAAGTCAGAGGCAGATAACGTATCAAGAATGCTGACATATCCCAAGTCTATAAACACACGGGGACATTCTTGATGTCCTGAATCTATAGCAGAAAAGCTTGCCTAACGGAAAAAAGATAATCCTGGCTTTGAGAAGGGTTACACATCGCTTCTTATATGGCTACACTCTGATGCAAAAATGCATATCCCACCTTCAATATACTGATGGAAACAGACTGTGCAGCAACTATTTTTAGATAAATCATCTAATTGTACAGTCAACTGGCAGCAGTGGCTTTTGAGGCACAGGTCTAGAGCTCCCAAAGCCATTCAAAGAGGTTATGCAAGAGTTGTCGAGAAATTCTAAAGAAGAAGAAAAAATATTTGGTATCTAGGTTAGGTTAATATCACACTTCCTCTCTCTCGAGTGTCGCCTTGGAAACTATTATTTGACCCAAATGAGTCAGATCACGTCTTAAAGAGGACTCCAGATGCAGACGTGAGGATCTGCACTGTGCTGGCTTTGCTATTTTGCAGCTTGTTGCTTGGCCAGTGAAAACCTACCAGCCTGAGAGGCCCTCTCAGCTAGGGGTGAGCAAAACAGGGCAGTGGCGAGGCCGTGAGTGCAAGCTGCGGCCAGATGTTAGAGGAAGGCCGGTTCTCAGTCCTGTGGGAAGCCAAGAATCCAGCCAGGGAATGCATCAACATGAAATTCCCTAACTCCCAGAAGAAATCTACCCAGCAGAGAGCTGACAGACAAGCTCTGTTCTGTGCATGGTCCTCTCTCCAGCTCCCACGATGTACCTGTGCCCTTCTCCTGGTCCCCAACGTTTTCACGTTTGTTCCATTTGGCATTAAAATGGCCTTCAGCTGCCACCTCGCCATCACACCCTGGCACCGAGGGTCAGAAGAAGGTCAGAGCTTGGTTGTCCCCTCCCCAGCGTGGTACAGATGGCCCCACTTTGATCGTATGCAAATAAAGTCCTTTTCACTAAAGTAACCGTTGCCTGTGTTACCATGGGACAACATCTAAGGAAGAGTGCTTAATGTACTCTGCACATAAAAAAGACCTCAATGCTCAGCTAAAGAATGGAATACATATTCCTGCCATGGAACTGTAGGACTCATTTCTACCAGCTACTGTTAAAATGTATCTAGATGGCACACATTCCTACATAAAAAGGTTTCAAACGCCTCTTTACAGAATACACTCTCAGAAACACACACACACACCCCATTTTGAGGAAAAGATTTCTGAAAACTGATACTATTTACAAACAAAACGTCCCTCAGCTTATTTGCACATATTAATCACTGTAAGGGCCGAGGCAGTCTTACAATGTTGTCAGGTATCCAAAAATGTTTCCAGGATCATCTTTGGGTCTGAGATGGTTTTAACCTTCTTAAATCTCTTTTTGTAGTCTAGCAGGCCTCCATACTGAGAATGCAGACAGCCTGCTAGTGATGGAGACAAGTGAGGCATCCTGGGGTTCAGTCCCCATGTCTGCCTGCCACCCACAGAAGGACCATGAAATCTACATGATCTAGCCTTGGCCTCGTGGTAGACATTAGGTTTTCTTTCTCCCTTCAGTTTGTCCAAACTGTAAAGAAACCCATTCCCTTTAAACTACCAGGAAACTAAGGCAGGGGTTATGGATCGGAGGTTCAGATAACAGTTGGAGAACAAATGAAGTATTTTAAACAGTCAAGACATCTGAAGTTAAGATTGAAGAGCAGGTTCACTGACCCTGAGAGGAGCGAGGGTGCAATCCTGAGAGCGGAGTTAGCGTACACATTACAGCCTGGCAGGTTGTAAGAAATAACAGCTCCCCTCAAGCAGAGGCAACTAGCCACTCACAGTGAAGACTCACATTTCTCACATTTCTGTGGCTTTATAAATGGGCTATGTGTTTTACAAAATAAGAACTCACTGCAGTATTTTACAATATAGAGTCAAGCTTATGCGATGAATCAGAGCCAGATTTTATGACTATACAAGAATCCACTGGTAACGAGCAACCTCCACACAAAAACCACTGTGCCCAAACGATTTAAAACATTTCGCTTCTTAATTAAGAGTTATTTTCCCATGCATACACAGGATTTTGTAGCACAAATTACCTAATTAGGTAATCTTTCTGTGTAGAGGAAATTTTAATCCATCCAACTGAGCTAAATTCCTCATTCGGCTCAACTAACCCTCCCAGTTGCTATTCCCAGACACTATTTGGTATTTCTGAGCCTGGAGTCTTCTAGACCTTGGAATTTACCTGGGATGAAGCCTCATTGAGGTAAAGCCTCCAATATCCTAACCCATTTCCACAGCGTCAACACTGTTAAGACATACCTGTCATCTTTATTAATCTGGTCTCCAAATCCCACCGTGTCGACGATGGTTAACTTCAGCCGCACATTGCTTTCCTGTAGTTCGTAACTTCTGGCTTTTAACCGGACACCTGGCTCGTTATGAGTCGCTGGGTCACTTTCAAATTTGGTGTTGAATAAAGTGTCCATCAATGTGGATTTGCCAATACCTGTCTCACCTATATAACCACAAGAGGAAAGAAAATCAAAACTGGGTTAAAAGGTGGTGAAGGTAATATGGCCAGAAATTCCACCATTCTGGATGCCCTAGAGGAATACTTCCTTCAAAAAGCCTCTAAGCCCATAAACTCTTCAGTAGAAGGGGTCTTGAACTTCCAGATCAGGATATTTTCTAATAACCAGGCCTGATGGTGTAGGAGGGTGACCCTGAGGCAGGAGGGTTACACATTGAACAACTTAGTGAGACTGTCTCAAAATAAAAAGTAAAACGAAATAGCTGGAGATACAGCTCCGTGGCAGAACATCTGCCTGGCACACAGAGGCACTGAGTTTGTTCCCTAGTATGGAAAAAACAAAACAAAACAAAACATATTTAACCCTTAGATATTAGTACCCGTGAATCTGCCTATAGCTACTTTGTATACCACAAGGATAAACACTATCTCTTTTTTTTTTTTCCCAAAAAACATCATCCTGTAAAGTATATTTCTTAAAGAAAAATACATTAGTGGATTTAATGTTTAAAAAAAGATTTATATATTTCAAAACAACTCTTTGGTAACAATAACCACTAATGCTGCTAAGTGCTTACTTTGTGCCCGCCCCAGGATGGGAGGTTTCACATACTCCCTGGTCCCTCATCATCACCCAGGCATTGTAGTTCCTGCGCTTGGCAGACAGAGCTGAGGCTCCTAAGTATCTTGCTTAAAGTCACAATGTAAAGTGGTGGAGGCATGGTTTTAACCTAGTTTATATGGTCCTGGACTTCCCATTAACCCTGACTCTCGGTTAGGCTGGATATCATCCCTCCCTCTTTCTCCCCTCTACTGAGCTGAAGTCAGGATAATAAGCACTTATTAGTTCATGAATTTCACGGTCACAATTGTGATGACATTTTAAACATGACTTGAAGTGGTGATGACTTTATTGACTTACAGTGACATTTCAAGTCAGGATACAGGCTCCTCGTATACACAAAGCAGAGGAAGGTCACCAAAACAACTATGTCATTCAAACAAGGAGGCCCAGTGTGAGGCCAGGATGCACTGAAGATTCTAAGTCTTCAGTTTAGCACAAGCAAAAGTCTCGCATGCCTGCGGTTCATCTGCTGAGTCTCAGAGAGCACCGAGCCTTGTCGCTGGCAAAAGTGGCTGCACGTAGGCATGACCGTCAGGGGAGGTAGGTACAACAAGACACACTGGCCATGGATGCTTTTTAAAAATGTAATCAGCAAGATGTCCTCTTAGACTCAATTACATGTGTCAACATCCATCAGCCCCCTTCAGCAAAGCCCCGCCCTGAGAGTCATCCTGGGCATCCATCCCTCATCTGGAGGAAAGCAGCAATCACTTTCCACATGGCTCAAGGGACAGGAGAGATCCTAGAACCTGTAGCCTTAAGGCGACTCTCTCACTCGGGGTGATTGGGCATTGATTCCTTTCTTCAAATAAGAGGTCGTTCAACTACATTTTCCTCGCCCTTTAACCTTTCCCATGTGTCCCCGGCAGATCTAAAATCATAGAATTTCCTCCCTCAACAGCCCTCAGCCAGCCGGGATTTTTCCAGTGCCTACTATGAACCCAACCCTGTGCCGAGTTCTAGGAATACAACAGTGGACTGGTTGATATGGTGTTCTCAAATATCCTAGAATCTGCAGTTAGGGGGAACACTATGGAAAGCAAGCTCCAGGTGCCGGCCACAGTCAAGTTCTTCTTATGAGCAAGACCACACCTTCTCCCCTGGGACCTTGGGAGTCCAAACTAGTCTACAGCTGGGCCTCTGACCCACAGGCAACCAGAGGCCTGGCTGCTACAATGCTACTGCATACAGAGGACCATCCAAGTAGAACTTCTATGACTGAGCGACAGTGGCACACCGGCATGGCATGAAGAAGGAAAGGTGTATAGAGAGAAGCAAATGCACGGAAATGACGAGGGAGGCAAGCACACGGAAGCCATGGTGAAGACAGAGAGTTAGCTGGGAATATAGGAGAGCAGATGGACGGGGAGGGCAAAATACTAGAAACAAAATACTGGCACTCAAAGGGTAGTCTTTCAGTGCTTACGATGCATGGGGGACGACAGGGTGAATGAAAACAAATATCAACGCTTTGCACCTCAGTTACTGACTGAGCATCATCTCAGGTGGCTCTAAGGCGCCTGGCCGGATAGTATCTGAGGCTGCGTTTGAGCTCCCTTACTTTTCTGAATATGCATTTCTGTGTGTACCACATGCGCGCGCACACACACACACACACACACACACACACACAAGCGCGCACACAGCAGTATAAAAATAAGCCAGTCCGCTTCTTAGGAAGCAGCCCTTCCCAAACCCACAGCCATAATTCATGGCCTCACAAATGAGCTATGAGCAAAACAAAATTACTGTGTGATGGACACGGACAAGGAGGAGGATGCCTCCCCTTGAGAGGCTTGGGGTCCAGTAGGAGCCTGTGGATGGCAGTGGCCCCACCGCTGCGGGCATGTGTTGCGTATTTGGTTCCCAGAAAACTGTATTGCAGGACCTTGGTGAGGAGGCAAGCAGTGTTGACCATGCCCCAGAAGTTTCCACTCTGACAAAGGTTGTCAGGAGAGTGACCCACTTCTCTCTCATTTTTCCCCAAGGACAGCAATAAAACTCCCATTTGCAAGGCAAGGATTCTAGGCTACCTGAGACTCAAATTACTATCTCCTTTTCCTAGCTGAGAATTACTTAAGCCCCTGTGAATCAGGAACCCCATACATCATCTTTTTAAAAGACGCGGCATGCTTAGCAATCACTTACACTAAGGTGGAAATGGTGAACAATTAGGATTCTGGACCTACTTACTGCACAGAGTCAATCAAGCGGTGGAAAAAACAACCCGCTTTTCTCTGGATTTCCTGTTCTGCTTTCTAGGCCTAGGTTCTGTGCCTTTAAGAGCTGTAATGAGATGCACAGCTAGCAGCTGGTGTGATTCACCAAACACTGTCAGTGGGAAACAGCAGCTGGGAGTAAAAGGGGCCACAGAACTAAGGGGGTTTTGTCTTTTTGCAGGTCTGGGGCATTGTTCAGACTACACAAGGGCCCTATCACTCAGCCGTGTGCCAAACCTTCGGCTGTCCTCTGTTTGTCTTTACTTTTGAGACAGGGTCTTGCTGTGGAGCCCTGACTGACCTTGAAGTCACAGAGGTTTGTTGAGCTTTGCCTTCCAGAGCGCTAGGACCCAAAGTCCCGTGCCACCACACCTGGCTATCCCTTTTGTTTGGTTGGTCGGTTTGACAAGGTCTTGCTTTATAGCCTAGGCTGGTCTTGAACTCGCTATGTAGCCCCCCAGGCAAGCCTCAAACTTGCAACCTTGTGCCTCTGGGTCCCAAGTGTAAGGCTGACGAGGCCCCACACCATCATGCCGGGCATATTTTCAATGCACTGGCTTTTGAATCTTCTGTCTAAACCAGCGGAGCTCTACTTTCCTAATGCTGCAACACTTCAATACAGTTCCTCATGTTGTGGTGACTCCAACCACAAAATTATTTTTGTTGCTACTTTATAACTGTAACTTTGCTGCTGTGACTTGTAATGTAAATATATCTGGTATGCAGGCTATCTGACATGCAACCCCCAGTGGGGTCACAACCCACAGCTTGAGAACCTCACAGGGCTCGCAAGTTCTCAGTAGTTCCTGCCTCACGAATATGTCTGGCAGATACATTGGGCCAGAATGCTGAAGAAGATGTTCCCACGTTTTAGAGAGTTATGGGTGACTGTTCAGGCAGCAAACTGTCTCTGTCATTTTTTAAAAATTATTATTAAATTAGGAAGCCATACTTCCAGTTTACTCAGGTAATTAATTTTACTCCTCAAGTCTCTGATTGGGTTGAAGAGCAAATAGTTGAGTTCCACAATGAAACTTAGTTGTTTAGGGATTAAGATGTCTTTAGGTCTAGATAGATGTTTTAAGTTGATAGAGATGAGATATGACAGATATTGAGTTATATTCAGAATTTTAGACTTACCAAGATAAGAAAGATGTTTTCTTCGGGGTTGCCAAATACAAACAGCCAAAACACTATGAATGTAACATGAATGTAATTCCTGAATGTTCTACTTTATATAGGTGTAACAATATAAATGTATATGGAAAAATAATAAAGCCAATAAAAAGAAAATAAATAAATAGAGCAGCCAGAGCTGCAGTACTTCCGGAATACTCCCAAACCCTGACCAAAGCATACATTTTCTGAAAAATCCATACGAAAAAATTTTAGGTGTTTTTTGTCTGAAGCAATTATTTCTGCTTGTACTTAATAAATCTGTCACACATTACACATTTAACTTGTATTGGGCATGTAACTGTTGCAGACAAGCCTGGCGACAGGCCTTGAGCTCTGATTCTAACCTGGGCTTCCCTTTATTTTGTGGGGTCAGCTTTGTCTTCACTTGTTTTTATCCTATGAGCTGTTACAGGGTCTTTTCCTGGGGAAAGGAGGGACCAAGATGTACCAGATCTGATGTACTCTGACACCGTAGACTTGGTTGAAGCAACTGTAAACTTGTGTGTGTTCTGTTCCTCTCCTCTCATGCCCTCAAAACAATGACAATGACGTTAGAGTTTTTTTTTTTTTTTGTTTTTTTGAGACAGAGTCTCTCTGTGTAGCCTCGGCTGTCCTGGACTTGCTTTGTAGGCCAGGCTAGCCTCGAACTCACAGCGATCTGCCTGCCTCTGCCTCTCAAGTGCTGAGATTAAAGATGTGTGCCACCATGCCTGGCCTAGACTTTTTTTTTTAATCCATTTTCAAAATATATTACTGATTGATTCTTCTTTTGAACTGGCTTCTCTTCAGGCAGGGACGGTACAGCATCTCATTCACCTTTGTATGTTCATAACAAGCGACACTTAGCCAGATGGTGTGGCTGGAACCTCTGAGAGGATCAGCATCATTTTGGAGAATGAATGACAGTTATAAAAATCTAAACTGGGGCTGAAGAGACGGCTCACAGGTTAGGAGCACTGGCTGCTCTTCCAGAGGTCCTGAGTTCAGTTCCCAACAACCACATGGTGCCTCATAACCATCTACGGTGAGATCTGGTGGCCTCTTCTGGCATGCAGGTGTACATGCAGGCAGAATACTGTATAAATAATACATAAATCTTAAAAAAAAAAAAAAAAAAAAAAAACCTAAACTGGTGACAAAAGGTTGAATGAGAACGGAAGAATCTTTGCTAAAATGTTTCCTACATAAAATGCAAGGCTTTATTTAAAGGAAAGTGCAGTTGGAGGTGGGGAAGGGGGTTGGAGGTGCTGATGCAGTGGGAAGCCAGTAACTCAGGGTCTCATCCTAGGTGTGCAAACTGCTCCATCTTCCTTGCACTTGTTCCGAGGACTCAGCACCAATGGGCTCTAATGGCAGCCAGCTAACACAGCAGCTCTGAAACCAGGCTGGGTTCCTGCTGAGATCAGCTTCTGCCCTGATTCATTTTCTCTCTTTTCAACTCACAAAAGAAAATTACGATTCAATAGCCTTTTGGTTTAAAAAAAAAAAATTAAACTTAATGGCATCATAACTTTTACCTAGCCCTTAATGACAAGAAAGTAAAGCAAGAAGGGTGTGGTGGCACACATCTCTAATCCTAGCACTCAGGAGGCAGAGGCAGCAGATCTCTGAGTGTGGCCAACCTGGTCTAGGCCAGCCAAGGCTACATAGTGAGATCTTGTCTCCAGAAATCAAGAAAAGAGAAGAAGAAAAAGAAAAAGGGAAATGATGCTTCAAATATCATGGGTGGGTATACTGTGTCAAAAGTGCAATAGACAGGGTTGGATGAAATGCTGCAAAGGACCGGGCGTGGTGGCGCACGCCTTTAATCTCAGCACTCAGGAGGCAGAGGCAGGCAGACTGCTGTGAGTTCGAGGCCAGCCTGGTCTACAAAGCGAGTCCAGGACAGCCAAGGCCACACAGAGAAACCCTGTCTCAAACAAAACAAAACAAAACAACAAACAAACAAAAACAAAGCAAACAAACAAAAAGAGAAAAGCAGCAAAGGAACTCCAGGGCACTCAGTCAAATATGGCTCCTCCTCCACTTGTTCTCCAAACATACTGATTGGCCAGAGCACATTCTAATAAACTTTAATGGGAGTTTTTTTTCTCACTGTTGTTGCTATGAAATACCTCTGGGAAAGAGCTTAAATGTGCCTCACTTCTGATGTGCTAGTGTTTAATGCTGACATTCCCAGCTTCCAAAGAAGTTATGTTGCTTCTTAACCAAGAGCCCCGTATCTGTCAGTTTCCTGTTACTATAATAAAAGGCCAGAGACAGGATAATTTTATAGAGAGGAAGTTTTGTTTAGTTTACATCTGTGGAGGTTTGAAAGCATGGCGCCAGCCTCAGTGTGGTGCTAGTGAGAACCCAATGGCAGATGGCACGACAACAAATGAGTATGAGGGGCACACGTGAGAGAGCTCATGGCCAGGCAGGAGGCCAGAGGCTAGGGAACGCCCTCTCAGAAGATCAGCCTCGGGGACCCAGGAGAACCACTTTAATCCCTTCTGAAGGCAAAACCTAAGCTCCTCTCACAGATGCCCCATCCTTAAAAGTCCCACAGTGTCTCAGCAAGCCAGGTCCCCAGCACATGAACTCTTGGGGTAACAGACTCAAACCACAGTCAAATTGTGGAGACTGCAAAGGAAATCTGGAAAATCTGGAGAGCTGCAGACCTTGTCTTGGAAGTATAGCTGGTATTTATTATGAAGTGAAAAAAAAAACCATTTTTTTTTAAAGCACAGAAACAGCATGATCCTTTGTGTGAATAGGAACCACAAATACCTAAGCACCCACGAGGGGTCCTTATCTGTCCAGTGTGTGGGGGCCCCACGCGATTTCTTTCTGATAAAGTTTTCTTTCCTGGAGGGAGCCACTTCTGTTTTGGAGCACGCTGGCCTCCACTCTTAGCCAGGACAGGCACTACACTCAGAAAAAAATCTGTGGTGCTCAGTGATCTGTGTCAGGGTATGGCTTGTTTCTTCCCTGCAGTTGTTAAGCTTGTAATTGCTGGAGGCCAGACTGCTGGGAAGAAACGGTCCAAACTGCAAATAAGCCAGCAGTAGCAGCCAGCAACACCAAGGAGTGGACAGTGTTCTGACCATATGCTTCCATCCTAGGAGCTGTGTGTGTGTGTGTGTGTGTGTGTGTGTGTGTGTGTGTGTGTGTGTGTGTGTGTGCGCGCAAACATTCATGTGTGTGAGAGCACTTGTGTGTGTACTGAGACAGGGAGGGCTTCTGTTGTTTTCTGACTGTGTGCGCCAGACCAGCTGCCATGACCTCCTGCCTCCATCTCACGCAGGTGCACCTAGGTTACGGAAGCCTGCCTGATGCTCCCAGATCATACAGGGAGTCTAGAGATTTGAACTCAGGTCCTCACACTTGGATAGCAAGTGTGCTTGCTCACTGAGCCATGTCCCCAGCTCTGGGGCCAGCTGCTCTTACATCTATTATTGAATATGTTAGTTTTGGAGACTATACTGGGGGAAGGCGCTCCTTGCTATGTTCAAACTGAACTTCTCCAATTCTTTGTGAAAAAGAACTCCCCATTATAAGAAGGATAACGAAAGAAAGGCTTTGCTTGCACGGAAGATGATGAAAAGGGTCCAAGCGCTAAGGATGCAGGCATCTGCTGAAGTTATAAAAAGTAAGGGATTCATTCTTCCTAAGGCTCCTGTAAGTGGTGCCAGGCACAGATGCAGTCAGAGCCCTGCCTACACAACTGGAAGATGATACAGTGGTTGGGTTACAAACCACCACACTTAATTTCTCGTTAGAGAAAGGGGTGGAAAGCTCCTAGAAGCATCCCAGGGCTACCTGTGAGGAACACGAATTCAGGTGGGAGGTTTGTAACTTTTCTATAATAAGCCCGTGTTATGTTAATTACTTTGAAAAGCTACATTTATGGATGAAAGCAAACTGCCTGTGGCATTACTATTTATCCAGGAGAGGCAGCATGGCAGACACTAAATCTAATAGGAGAGCATTAACATAAGGAAATCCAACCTGCATCAAATTGTGCTGTTTACCATGAAGCTCTGGTCCAGCCTCTGTGCCAGTGTATGCCATGTACCCAGTTAGATCCCGCCCTACAGCAAGCCCAACCCCATGCAGCTCTCCGCTACAGTGCAGGAGGCAAAGCGCGGCTCTTACATCGATTCATGAAGCCAATTTTGGAAGGGGAGCTAGGGGGGCTTGGAAGAGAACTCAGAATAGCAATTGGCCCGGAATTATAATTTAGCACACTTTGCAATACAAAGCCAGCAAATTGCTACACTAGTGAACAGCCGCCTTGCTCCGCAGTGAGCGCACACCAAAAGATAACTAAATCCCTTTATGCCATGCTGTAGGACTAAGCTGTAACTCAGGAGGGACCTGTTCACTACCAAAAGGCTTGCACACCGGGAGATGGGGCAGCTCGAGCTGGCTGCCCTGGCCAGGTCTTTCCTGTCATACTCTTTTTTGTTTGTTTGTTTTTTGAGACAGGGTGGCGCACGTCTTTAATCCCAGCACTTGGGAGGCAGAGGCAGGTGGATCGCTGTGAGTTCGAGGCCAGCCTGGTCTACAAAGTGAGTCCAGGACAACCAAGACTACACAGAGAGACCCTGTCTTGAAAAACAAAAACAAACAAACAAACAAACAAAAAAACAAAAAAACCAATCAACCAAACAAAAAAAACCCCATATATATTGCTTAAAGCAGCGGTCTCAACCTTCCTAACACTGCAACCCTTCAATACAGCTCCTTATGATGTGGTGGCCTCCTAGCATAAAATTGCTTTTTTTGCTACTTCATAACTGTAATTTTGCTACTGTTATGAATCATAATAAATATGATATTTCCAATGACCTTGGTTGACCCCTGTGAAAGGGTCAGATAGCCCCGCCCCCCAAAGGCTTAAAGGCTTTTGTATGCTTTTACACTATCCGAGCTCCTTCAACTTCATAGAGCCTAATTAGGGGTTAGCTCCTCTTCTCCATGAAAAAATTAAGATAAATGCTCTCATAACAATGTAAGACTGGCCAGTTGCACGGCCACAGGACAGAAATAGACAATTTGAGTTGTGCTACAACATTACATAGCGCTTATCAGATATAACCCTGAATCTTCACAATGGAGCCGCGCAGAGAGAGCAGATATTATACCCTCGCTGCACGGGAGGAAAATGGAATAAACTATCGTCACCCGTTCCCACAACCATGTCCCCTGCTGTGCAACAGGTGACACCTTCACTTACCCACGCACAGGATGTTGAAACAGAACCCTTGGGATGTGGACTTGTTGACCAGCTGGTCAGGGAGACTGTCAAATCCGACATGGCCAGAAAGCGATAAGTTACGAAGCTCTTCATTCTGGAATTTAAGACAAGAAATGCTTGAGGGACCATGAACTACATCACCAGACATTACTTCTGCGACCCTTGTGACGTAAGCAGATGTCCTGATGATGCTTGAGGGACCATGAACTACACCCCCAGACATTACTTCCACGATCCTTGTGACGTAAGCAGATGTCCTGGTGTCCATGTCTTACTTGGCTTCCTTACTACCAGCTTCAGAATCTCCTCCTTCTACAGCCTTCCTCTAAAGGCAGACCACCTCCCCGGGGCAGCTCTCCTTGCATTAAGTGTACACTTCCAGGAAATACCAATTTAAAAGTGACTAGTACTGATATGTGCTAGGTGACATTAAAAGAAAAAAATGTAATAGCTTCCATCAAGAAAAACTTTCTGGCCGGGTGTGGTGGCACACGCCTGTAATCACAGCACTTGGGAGGCAGAGGCAGGCGGATCACTGTGAGTTCAAGACCAGCCTGGCCTACAAAGCGAGTCCAGGACAGTCAAGGCTACACAGAGAAACCCTGTCTCGAAAAAGAGAAAAAAAAAAGAAAGAAAGAAAATAAAGAAAAGAAAAGAAAAACTTTGCATTTATTTTCTATACATGCAAACAGACACTCTTCCAGACACACAACAGGGCTCTGAGATATCTGAGATACAGCGGAGGATACAAAGGGCTATGATGGAGAGATGGCTCAGAGGTTAAGAGCACTGGCTGTTCTTCCAAAGGTCCTGAGTTCAATTCCCAGCAACCACCTGTTGGCTCATAACCATCTATAATGAAATCTGGTGCCCTCTTCTGGTCTACTGGCTCACATGCAGGCCAAATACTGTATAAATAATTAATAAATCTTAAAAAAACAACAACAACAACTGGGGCTGGAGAGATGGCTCAGAGGTTAAGGGCACTGACTGCTCCTCCAGAGGTCCTGAGTTCAATTCCCAGCAACCATATGGTGGCTCACAACTATAATGTGATCGGATGCCCTCTTCTGGCTTGCAGGTGTACATGCAGCCAGAGCACTGTATGCATAATAAATAAATAAATAAATCTTTAAAAAAAACAACAACAACAACAACAAAGGGCCAGGATGAAGGAACTACCATAATGCAACATAGTTAAAACTTCTCAACACACAAAGCAGGTCCATCTTTATCATTGTCCAGGCTTAGTGGCACTTCTCCATGCAGGCTCTGCACACATAGTGTCCTCAGAGTAAAGACTGGGGGCAGGGGCAGTCAGGCATTGGAGTTGAGAGACTCATCCCGTGTTAAGTGACAGTGCTGACCGGTTCCACAACTTTGAGCACATCTCATGGGCATTAGAGATCACCTGTGAAGCTTTTTCTTCCTGAGCAACAACCACAAGCATCCAAGATATGCTTTCACGAAGATGAACATGCAAAGTCTCTGGGAGACAAGACTGCTGGTGCTCTGGCTACGTCACCAACTGACTTTGTGTTCAAATACTGAATTTGGATGAAGAAACAAACCTCAGTGTTAGGCTTACTGACTTATTCCTGCTGCTCCCACCTCTGTGTGTGTGTGTGTTTGACAACGTGCATGCATGTGTGTGCATGCGAATATGTGTGGAGGCCTGGGGTCAGTTTTGATTGGCTTTCTCAATCACTCTCCACATTATTTTTTGAGACAAGGCCTCTTGCTGAACCTGGAACACATCCAATAGGCTGCATTTTTTTACATGGGTGCTGAGGGTCTGAATTCAGGCCCTATGTTTGTGCAACAGGCACTTTGCCAGATAAGCTATTTCCCCAACCTCACAGTTCTGGTTTTTAGGTTAAAAAAAAAAAAAGAGAAAAGGCTTTGCACAATAACTTAGTCAATGATTTGCAAAGACTTTTTAAAATTCTCCTATTTCTGTATCTGGGATTATGAGTATGTCTTCATAACCAAAGCTAGCTCCATTCTCAAATTTCTATGATTGCTACATGGGCATAGAAATGTGACTTCATAAATGCTAAGACTGATAGATTTTAGTGGTTTTGTGAACACTAGACTGAGTACATACCAGCTCTAAAATTCTGATTTTATGAAATAAAGCGAAAACTTGAGGCCTTGCCTGTGTGGTGGCAGCTGCAGGTTTGAAGTCAATGGGACAGAGAACAGATGCCCAGTCTATGAATAGTCCCCTTGAAACCTGCCAACAGTAGCTACAAGACTAGAGAGCGAGCACTGAGCCTTGAGTGGAACAGCATGGGCCACAGCACACCAAACAGATTCCCTCACAGATAGGCCCAGTGGGCAACGGCCCTGGATGACGTGTGAGCCTCAGCAACAGTGCCGGACTTCTAGCTCCAGCCCGTGGGCCTGCCTTTTCCTTTCAGATACCTCAAGAGTTCATTCAGACCATAGGTATTTTTAGGGTGTTTACCACATCCGCTGAGGCGTGGGGAGGAGGAGCATGTGAAGCCAGCCCTGGATTATATTTAGAAATGTTTCCATAGCAGCTGTGTGGTGACTAGTGGGCACTAGGCTTGGAGAAGCCATCACACCAGCCTTCACTTCAGTTCTGTCCCACGTGCGTGTGTTCTTACACAGCAGAGAAAATGGCTATGTCCTTATACTGCCAATCATGATTTTAACTTTTGGGGCGAAAGAGGGATTGATGCTATGGACTCTGGCTTGCTGGGTTCCCAAATACCCGATATCCACCCATAAACCAAATCCCAGGAAGGCGTCGAGGAGTAATTATAGCTCTCAGCCCAGAGCCCAAAGCCTAGCATCTCATATTCTCACCGTTACCCAAAACACGAGAAGCTACCCACACGCCCACTGGGTATTTTTATACCCACTGGAAACCACACACAAAATGTCGAGTTACACAACATTTTGGCCCTGAGATTTTTGACATTTAAAGCCCTGTCCTTAGCTGGGCGTGGTGGCGCACGCCTTTAATCCCAGCACTCGGGAGGCAGAGGCAGGCAGATCGCTGTGAGTTCGAGGCCAGCCTGGTCTACAAAGTGAGTCCAGGATGGCCAAGCCTACACAGAGAAACCCTGTCTCGAAAAACCAAAAATAAATAAATAAATAAATAAAGCCCCGTCCTTTGCCCTTAGATTGTCTTATGAGATACATGATTTTTAAGGTGCCTTTAAATTTTATCATGTAAGCCAGATTCTTCCCTGTGTTAAAGAAGAGTCGCTGCTATCTCTGTGTGTGGTGGGTAAAGAGTAACTGGGAAGTTCTTTACCCAGCTTAAGAACTGGAGACATCACGCCGGGCGTGGTGGCTCACGCCTTTAATCCCAGCACTCGGGAGGCAGAGGCAGGCGGATCGCTGTGAGTTCAAGGCCAGCCTGGTCTACAAAGCGAGTCCAGGACAGCCAAGGCTACACAGAGAAACCCTGTCTTGAAAAACCAAAAAAAAAAAAAAAAAAAAAAAAAAAAAAAAAAAGAACTGGAGACATCGGACGGACCACAGGACCGCTCCCCTGGTAACTCGTACAACAGCGGAATGAAGTCCTTCTCCCCCGCACTCCACGACACTCATCATAGAAGTCACTATCCAAGAAACTCACAGTCTAGAGGGCCAAGTTTCAATGGACTGCATGCATTCCCACATTATCGACACTAACTGGGAACGACTCCTACGTTTCCCCCGCACTACTCCGGTGTCCGCCTGACTTCCGGTGGGAGTCCCCCACCCCCGCCCACTAGGGTGTCTGCCTGACGTCCGGTAGGAGTTTCCCCCTCACTACTCAGGTGTCCGCCTGACTTCAGGTAGGAGTTCCCCACCCACTTGGGTGTCCGCCTGACTTCCGGTGGTTCTCTTGAATTTCCCGATGTGTGCTGCAAACTGACACAACATTGAAATCTTACCCTCCCGTCCTAACTCCCCTTTCCCCAGAGTTTCTTGTTTCTATTAGTGGGATTTACCTGCGACGAGACTTCCGCTCTCACCTCAACTCTCAAGTCTTATCAATTCTAGCCACTTCCTCCCTCACGGCCTCTCCTGGCTTCTGTGCCTTGATTCTAACCCTTTCTACCCGTTCCTCTCTGCCGTGATTCTAAAGGGGATTCGGTAGCCAGAGGTTCCCTCCAAACTCCCTGCCACCTCAAGGGTGTCCAGGTCTCCATTCTTTCTGCATCTCCAACTTTGCATTTGACACCTTGACGAGCCGCCTTCAGAGCCTGAGACAAACCCAGGTATCTTCCCACTAGACGCCAGTAATTCCCGTTTGCTCTGATCTGCAAGGGCCTTGTATCCATAGCTATACCTTACAGACCCCACTCAAACATTACCACCAAATTCATCTTTATTATGAAATCTTTTGAAGGTGGGAGGGGGGGTTAGACAGAAATTTGAATACGAGGAGTCAGCATCTCCAGCCGGAGGCCTTGCACTTAGCCATCGCCAGTGCAGGCAGGGTGATCTGTGATGCTGCCAGACAGCCTTGGACACTAGAATGCTTTCAGCTACTATGGATGTCTAATATGTTCAGGGAGGGAAAAAACAAACAAACAAACAAACCTTTGTTCTTTGGCAGTCGTAAAAGGTGGAAATTGAGAATCAGGGTAGGCAGTGTGTCCCTGGTATATTTTCACTGCCTTGGCAATGCCAACACATTTTGACTTCTACAGCCATGGTACATGAAGCCTGTAATAGAAGGCTGAGTTTTCACCGTTTTCAAAACAAAAGTTGCAACATGAAGCCATTAAGTAAGCAAGTATAAGACCTTAATTGATGAGGCTCGCCCTGCTAATCTATCTGCTGAAGATCTGGTACTAAATGAACTCCAGAGCCCACTTCATCTTGAATGGAACTCGATTGTACAAAACAGCCAGTTTGAAATTTGACTGCTTCATTTTTCTCTTTTCAGAACCTGTCGTCTTGGGTGTATAACCCTTTGTTCCCCCTAAACCTGCTACTAAGTTCACTAAAGTAGAAGTAGATCGTTTTGTTATTCATTGATAAACATTGTTCCCAGCCCTAAATAGTTTTACAATGTAGCAGTAAAGTCAGGTCATAGTACATAGAATACTATTGAAGAGAAAAGTGATACATACCATTTTAACAGAAGGACAAGGGAAAATAGCTTTTGGCTATAGAAATTTGGAGCATCAGCCGGGCGTGGTGGCGCACGCCTTTAATCCTAGCACTTGGGAGGCAGAGGCAGGTGGATCACTGTGAGTTCGAGGCCAGGCTGGTCTACAAAGTGAGTCTAGGACAGCCAAAGCTATCACAGAGAAACCTTGTCTCGAAAAACCAAAAAAAAAAAAAAAAAAAAAAAAAAAGAAGAAAAGAAGAAGAAGAAGAAGAAATTTGGAGCATCATTGGAGCACTCCTGAATACATTAGTGAGACAAGGGTGGGACTTGCAGGGGCCTTTCTAGGTGACAGTCACATGTGTCCAAGAGCTCTCTTGGCAATGAGTGTACACTCTGAAGTTTCTAATCTGAAAGTTGTTAGAAGACGCGCAGCCGACTTCATTGCTGAGACAGTTACAGGACAGCTGATATTAAGAATGCCTGCCTGTCAACACCCAGTTCGGAATGCCTCTCTAGACTGTTCCACGGGTCCGCATCATACTGAAGCCGAGTAGGATGACAAAAAGCCCTGAGTCTGCAGACGTGGGTTTGAATCCCAGCTTTGTTTCCTACTTGCTTTCTGTCTTTATTCTGTCACAAAAAAAAAAAAAAAAGCGCAGCAATTGGCAGGGCTGTGTTTAATGGTCCTCAGGAAACACGAGTTTCCTTTTCCCAAGGGAGGCGGGAGAAAGAGACAGCTCCAATTCTAAAATCTGATATGAATTAGTTCCGTGACTGCTGCTAGACATTGCAGGAGAAAGGATCTGCAAAGCTCATGAACTAAACAATAACTTAAAGCCACCCTGAGGAGGGCAGACTGAACAAAAAGGGGGTAGGAGAGAGACTGAGGGCTCAGGCACAGAGGAAAACAACCCACCTTCCGAGAGTAAGCTCGGTTACAAAGCTGGAGGAACACAGAGAATGCATTCCTGTTTGCAGGCTCACTGTTCTAACAGCAGCAGCAGCCTCGGAGGCTGGACGCCATTCTGCATTCCCCACCCGCACTCCCGCTTCTATTTTAATCCATCCCAGACTCTGGAAATTAACAAGTTCAATGCGCCCAGATGGGCTCTACTGTCTACGTTCCAAGTGATACCCCCCTATTTTACTTTGAAAAACCAAACTGTTCAGCATCAGATGTGGTTAGCAAAGTGGCCTGTGCGCTTTGATCTTTATCAGGGGGCGGGAGCAAGAGAGAGCGTTGCCAAGGTACTGTTTTGTTATCATTAAAATACAACTATGAGGCCGGACGTGGTGGTGCACGCCTTTGATCCCAGCACTCAAGAGGCAGTGTGTGAGTTTGAGGCCAGCCTAGTCTACAAAGCGAGTCTAGGATAGCCAGGGCTACACAGAGAAACCCTGTCTCAAAAAAAAAAAAAAAAAAAAAAAGAAAGCAAGCAAGATAATTTTCACCTTTAAGGTGAAAAAGAGTTTCCTCCTCTTACATATACTTTTTTATTTAATTAATTTATTCAGTACATCTCAACTGTTATCCATCCCTTGTATCCTCCCGTTCCTCCCTCCCTCCCCCTTTCATCCTGTTCCCCTCCCCTATGTCTGTGACTGAAGGGGACCTCCTCCCCCTCTATATGATCACAGGCATCTTGGTAGCCTGCTATCCTTCCTCTGAGTTTACATATATTTTTTATTTGACATATATTTTCTCTGTGCAGATAAGAGCACTGGAGATGTTTGTGTACAAGATATGGTGATTAAATTATTGTCATAGCCTCAGTTTGTATACAGTAAATCATAGTGCTCCAGTGTGCCTCATCCTGAGGCTTAGATTTTTACATCTGTAAAGTCATGTGACTTAGCCAAAGGACCCAACCCCCCTCCCCACCACCCCACCCCCTCCCCTCTAAAGTCTCTGGTCCTATCACCAATTCTAAGATTTCCTTAGTCTGGACATCAGAGATGCCTCAGGCCACAGCTGTCGCTTGCTTAAGGAATGGCAGCATGGGAGAAACTCCAGGTGGCACAGTTCTGATTGCCAGATCAAGACAGCTTCATTTCAAGAGATGATGGCTGGCAACCAGTAGAGATTGTGTGTGTGTGTGTGTGTGTGTGTGTGTGTGTGTGTGTGTGTGTGCGCGCGCGCGCCCTTGTGCACCTGAACTTTTCATTTCTGCTTTTCCTGCAATAATTATCAATTAGTCAAAATTGTGTGGTTGGATCGTAGGCCTAGTGGAAGAAGAGGGAAGATAAGGAGGGGAGAAGGGAGGGGGGAGGAGGAGGAGGGGCGTGGAGAAGGGAGAGAGGAAGGGAGGGGTAGGGAGGAAGGGGAGAGAATGTTCTGTCCTCATTCTTCACAACTGTCCTGCAGCAACTGTCCTTTCTAACCTCCCCTGTGTCTGCAGTCTTTCCGAAAAGTTGAGAAGAACCCCAGTAGCTTGTGTGTGTGTGTGTGTGTGTGTGTGTGTGTGTGTGTGTGTGATCAAAGAGAATCTTTACCGATGTTTTTATCCCCCTTGTACTATTTATCCTGAGTAGCAATGTGCACTAGACATCATGCTATGATTCAGGCAAGTGGATGCTGGTCAGATGGCCACAGAGGTGTCATACACTTCCTGAGTCCTACCGCTTGCACACACCATTGTGAGTCAAGTGCCGGAGGATCTGCCGGTGAGAAAACAGCCTCTGTAACTGTGGAACAGTGCAGTGGCAGAGGGGGGAACCCTGTGTTGAAAATAAGGAAGCAATGCTTTGCAACTCTGTAACTCACGTAACCACTCAGACTTCAAGAAAGTTCGCCAGCCTACCTACCATATGTGGAAGCATATATAAGCACCCAAGTATTTCTGAGTACTAATTAAGCAGTTAACTCCAACGGAGGCAAATGCAGGCTCTATATTTCAGGCCATATCATCAGTGAAAACTGGGAGTGAGAGGAGGCAGCAGTGACTGGTTTGAGTCCTAAGAGGACAGATGGACAACTCCAAGCGAAGCACAGACGGACTCTTGGACAGCATCAATGGAAAGAGCAAGGGCACACCCACTTTGCTGTCTCTCCTTCCCAGGAAGACAGCCCTGTGGGGAAGAGGAGAGGTACTTTTCACTTTAGTGAGTTTCTGTTGGGTGGTCCTCTTTCAGGAGTACAGGCGCCACCAGCTGAAGAGAAAAGGCAAAATTCTCATGCAAAACCTGACTAAGCCACCTCCCAGTACCTGAAGAAATTCTGGCCTCACAAACTTACCCAAGAGCTAAGCTCCCGCCCCTTGCCCCCCATACCACTACTCTAACACGTACCCTTATCAAACTGTGATCTGGAGAGAACTGAATTGGTCTCAGACCCTCTTTTAAAAAAGATTGGTGTGGAGATGAAAACGGCCCTCAGTTCCCAAATGAAAGGGAAAGCAGTGGAATGTGAGTCACAGACCGAAGCCACAGCTATGACGCTCACTGACGGACCGACCTTCAGAATATGAGCAGTCTCAAGCATTCCCATTACCGCTGAGGGTCACATTCTTTAAGGGTGATTTGAACATCTGATACCATGAAATCCAAAGGCTGGAGCCAAGAAAGCCCCTGGGGATGCTTCCGCGCGCACGCGTGTGCGCACACACAGCAGAACAGAGCCAGAGAGAATGGGGTACGTTGGGAAGAAAAGGATGCTGGTTTCCCTCTGAGGCCCAGCTAGAGCTCAGACTGAGAAAAGTGGCATCCAGGGCCAGCTCCCAGGTCACAGAGCAGGCCAGTGGTAAATGCCAGCGCTGCCCACCCCACCCACCCTGGACACCATAGAAAGCCCTGACCAACGGACCCCACTACAAATGCTACTTTCTAGTAATTGTTTCCTTTAAAAGACTTTCAGGAGGGGCTGGAGAGATGGCTCAGAGGTTAAGAGCACTAACTGTACTTCCAGAGGTCCTGAGTTCAATTCCCAGCAACCACACGGTAGCTCACAGCCATCTATAATGTGATCTGGTGCCCTCTCCTGGCCTGCAGGTGTACAGGCAGGTAGAGCACTGTATATATAATAGATAAATCTTTAAAAATAATCATTTAAAAAAAAAAAGACTTTCAGGAAAGGTACTAATTCTACTTTTCTAGATCTTCGGGGGGGGGGAGGTACGCATCTGATAAAATCTGCACAAAGCTGTAGGTCTTGTAGAGAAAAGCGAAGAGTCCATCCACATTCAGACCATTCCAGAGGGTCCCCTATGCTCTGACTTGGTCAGTGGGGGCTTAAGTCCTCCCTGCAAGTTAGCGTCTCCCATCTGTGTCCACGTGCAATAATCTGCTGCCTCACTGGCATCGGTGCTGTCAGTCCACCAGCTAGATTCTATTTCTACACCGTTGAAAAGCCAGGCATTTGCAGGCGTTGCCTTTCCCTGCGCCTCTCCATCTAGATGACACCAAAGCCTGCCTCCAGTGTGGTAGTTGCCATCTCTCAGATGAGAACTTGGGTACCACCGGCTCCCTTCCACAGGGCCAAAGAAACAGAGGCAGACCTTTCAGAGAATGAACGCCCTGGACCATGGTTCCCCCTTCACCATACATAGACTGGTTAAGGAGGTCAGTTTGGTTGCTGGTAAAGGCCTATTTAATATAAAAGGTCTGCAAACACCACACCATTCTTCAGCTCTTTCTGTTTTCTGTAGAACAAATATTCATCTTTCCTAAGGCCCATCTGCTTTGTCTGGGGCTAGCATTTTACCTTCATTCCGTCCAAAATTAGATTTTTCCAGACAGCAACTCGAAAAGACACCACTGAAGTGTCCTGAGCCACAGCTGTGACTCCCAACCCCAGATCCAAGATTCGGAAGTGTTAACAAAACAGCCCATGGGCAAATAGCCGCCAAGTGTGATGACCCAAAAAACATCCAAGTGGGAGCAAAATTCCCCTTACAGACACCATGCTTTCAAAAAGTCTATTTAAACTCAAGAGGCCCAAACTCACTGGAAGCCAAGAGTTAACAACAACAAAAGGCCATTTCTTACATTTCTAGAGACCACAGCCTTTCTACTGGAGTCGGGTGACTAATGCCTGCAAGAGCCTCACAGATCCCCAAAGTGCTGACCAGAGCCAAGTCCCACGCTTAGGAATGACAGGATCCATGTGTGCATTCCAGGAATGCGTACACACTTTATAGCGCTCTGAGGAAGAAGGGTGGGAGGGAAGCAAACAGATGCAAAGTATTTACATGGGTACAGTGGCTTAGGGGCAGATGCTGCAGCTGTCCCAACCCCCCCCCCATCACAGTCACCTCAGAAAGCTAATACATAGAGCACCCATCATTTCAGACCCCTCAGGCTTTCTTGTGGGACCCCATACCACCCAACTCCATTTTTTGTTGTTGTTGGGTTTTGTTTTGCTTTGCTTTTTGAGAGACACGGTTTCTCTGTGTAGCCTTGGCTGTCCAGGACTCACTTTGTAGACCAGACTGGCCTCGAACTCATAGAGATCCGCCTGACTCTGCCTCCTGAGTGCTGGGATTAAAGGGGTGTGGCACCACCGCCCAGCTACCCAACTCCATTTAAGACATACCAGGTGTCTACCACACAACCGCTGTTTAATTCCTCATGGGGATCACGTTGGGCCTTTCAGAACAGTTTTCTAAAAACATGGGTGAATTCACCATCCAGAGAACTGCGCAGTCGGAGTGCGCTGGAAGTCTTCCCCCTCAACTTTTTATGCACCATTCTATTCCTCCTGTTCATGAATCCATTCCCCAGCACTTCCTGTTTCAAAACCCCTGTGGCTTAGTCTATGTATTTTATTCACTGAATGCATTAGTCAGCAAATGATAAGACATGGATGGGACACTTCCTTCCCCAGGCCACCGTTTCTATCACCGGACATAAATTAGCACTTCCTTTTTCAAAGACACCATTTATTTCTGTCCATTTATGAAAAGGTGAAGGGGGGTGGGATTGGCGGCAGGAAACACACACACACACACACACACACACACACACACACACACACACACACTGGTTACAGCAATGAACACAGACTGGCAAGCAAGTGAAGCAATACTAAAACAGTCAGGGCTTGGGGTAAAAGTACCAGGGTTCATCCTCAGTCACAACCTGGCCATTTTCTCCTCCTAAGATGATTCAAATCCTTAAGCGAAGCTGACCCAGTCACCTCTGACATACCTGACAAGCATCTCAGCATATAATAAATACGCTCTTAAGAAATAAACACACAAAAAAAGCCAGGCGTACTGGTGCATGCCTTTCATCCCAGCACTTGGGAAGCAGAGGCAGGCAGATCACTGTGAGTTCAAAGCCAGCCTGGTCTACAAGGCAAATCCAGGACAGGCAAGGCTACCCAGAGAAACCCTGTCTTGAAAAACCAAGGTGGGGGTGGGGGGCAGGCAGGCAGACATCTGACCTTATTCTACAAATAGCACTTAAATGATTATGGCCCAAATTTGTAAGCCCTTGTAAAGGATTTCATGGTGTCTCAGGCTCAGCTCTGGAGGAAACACTGCCCAGACAGAACAGAGGTTGTTCGCATAAATTTAGGGTGTGTATTCATTCCTATAGCCTCGTAACACATTACCAGAAACCTAGATGTTTATAACACACTTGCTTTTAGCTCTCTTAGTTTCATAGGTCATGAGTCAGGGGGGTCACAGGGCTGGGGTCTCTGCTCAGGAGAAGACAAGTCTGGCACCACAGGCTGGCTGAGCCGAGCCGAGCCTAGCCTAGGCAAAGTCTACAAACAACCGTTCAGGTGGTTGAAAGCCTCAATTCCTTGAAGCTATGAAACTAAAGACTGCCTCTCCTTGCTGGCTGCTGAAGTGTAAGCTTAGCTCCAAAGGTCATGACAGTTTCTAGCCATGTACTTCCCCACACCACTTCAGAGCCAGCAATGGAAAGTCCCCTTGAGCACCTCTCTCGTTTGGGATAACCTTCATCAGGAAGGGTCCAGTCCCTTATAAAGAACAGCCTGGCCACACCAAGTCCACCCAGGATACCCCCCCCCCCCACTTATAACTGAATCGCTTCATTGCTAAACCACTGTGGTGACCAGTCCTGGGAGACAAACGGAGTGTGTGTATGCCAGGCAGCTGGGGTTGAAGGCCACCTCAGGGATCTGGCAAACCTGAGAATGTGTCAGGACAGGACATCATCAAGAATATCCTCAATTCAGGAAAGACTACAGCTAAGATTCTGGGGGAGAGGACAGAAATTAGCACTGACATAGCAAACTAGATGGTCCCAGGTCAGCATGGTGTCCCCTCTTGTTTACACTGAATCTGACAATCCTACACGGGCCACCGACTGCCTGCCTGGAGTTTTCCTCCTTGTGGAAGAATCTAGTACAAGAGAACTTTGCAAATTGATAGGTGCTGGTCATGTGACAGGGATCCCAGGGATGGAGTGATTACTTGGGAGATAAGTCAGCAAGATAAAAGAGAAGATGACTTCCAAGTGTTTCCTGATGAAATATAGTAGGGAATGTTACAGGGTTGGGTGATGAAAGTTCGCACAGCCAAGGCCTCCCTTACAGGAGGTCAGCTGTGATCAGAGTGGTTGCAGAAAAATTACTGGAGATTACAGGAGAGAAAGACGCTAAATCCGACCACGAAGGCAGCAAAAAGCAACTCCAAAGGCACAGAAAGAATGAACTAGAAAACACCAACCACCACAAGCTGAAGCCCTGGGACTTGTGAGCAGCTTCACAGTTCCGTTTGCTAAATGCTTCTTGTAAGAAAACATCACGAGACACACCCAAGTGGTGGCCTTTGTACCTCCCCAACCTGCCACCGCACGCTCCAGAGATCCAGACACAAGCAGTGGGTGAGCAGGCATTCTGGGAAGATTCTTCCGTTTCTTTCCACCCAGTGAGCTATGATCTTATCTTCTCATCTCGCCAGCAGAACACAGTACAGAACTGTCTTCCGTCCAAGGCTCTAGCCCACATTACCAGACTGGGAAAACCTATCTACACAGTTTGCTATTTGGTGCAAACTTTCTCCGGGCAGGAGCACAGCTTGCAGAGACCTGACAGAGTGACAACAGTCTGTTAGTTATGACTGTAACCCCTGTCCTTCTAGACACACTGAAGGCTTCCATTTCTTTATTTCCTTTTTTTCTTTTTTTTTTTTTTTTAAAGGACCCAAGAGAATCAACGCCCTCTGTAGCAGAAGGGGACTCTTTCTACCTTGCAAGGCTAACTGCACATCCTAGAAGCATCTGTCTAGCTGGGGAAACAAACTGGTTGAGGGGTTTTCCTTGACCAGACCCAAGAGGCTGTACTGTATTTTAAGTGTCCTCTGGCTGGGTGATTTTAAATGCTGGCTTTCTTGTCTCATTCAGCTAAGGCAAAACAAGCCTTCTTTTCCCAGGCTGCCTGCTTGCATTGCAAGAATGTTCCCACAGTCTCCTCCGCCCTCTATTGTTGCCTAAACTTAGTGGCTTTTTATTTTTTCATTATTATCGGGTTCGTGTGCCTGAATAACCACAGAGGACCCAAGTAGATCATGGGGAAATGCTTCTCTACAGACAATAACTCTATATAAACCCTATCAGCCTCAAAAAAAACAGTTGCTGAACTACATGTGACGTCACAGGCTCCGAATCCGAGCAAGTTATCACACACAGCACTAAGGGCTGGGTCAGCAACCCAGGGGCTCAGCAAATGAGGCGGCATCCAGTTCCCCTGGACCGCTCAGACTCAGCTTAATTGATTTAAAGTGTCAGGGGAGCTATGACGAGGGATATTTCTGACAGCCTCTGATCACATGGTTACAGAGAAGGGATCAGGCTGAAATCAAACCCCAAAAGATTAGAGAGCTCCGCAGGAGACCCCTGCTGTAATTCACACACTCTGAGGAGACAGAAAGAGAGAAAGTTAGCCGAGACCCACAGCGAACAAAAGACCAGAATTAGCATAAGGCTTGGGCACTGGTCCAAGGAGCTGCCATTAAACACTCCCAATGCCAAGTGCTTTTATCAGAATATTATCCAAAGAGTGAAAGTGAAAGGCAAGCAGGGGAGTAATTGGCAATTAACACTGGCAAAAGAAAAAAAAAATCCTGGCTGTCTGAATTTGAGAAAAGTCCAAGCTTCAAATCCTTATCCACCCGGACAGCCTCAAACCGCCTACCTTCCTGTAACCCTAGCTCCCCAGTTAAAACCTCCTCTGCCACAACTGTGTCTAACGCACACACTTGTGACCAGGAGCAGGGCTGGCACAAAGCGGCGGTGGCAGCTGCAACCGCGAGGTAAGGGAATGAGACTTGGCAGTTCATCCCCGGGTCCGTCTCACTCCAACCTCCCGCCCACTCGAACCACATGCTAATTCATGAGGCATATTCACAGGCACCTGAGGAAACTGGTGAAGCCCCGGTCACCGTGGAGGGTAGAACAACAGTCAAGTTGTCTCACAGTTTTGCCTGTTACTCGGGCACCAGGGCGGGAAAACACAGGGAAACCCATCCAGAGCAGAAAGAAGCTCTACAGCGAGCGCCAGACACTCAGAAAAGAACAAATGAAATCCTCCACTTGTTAAAAAGGTTGTTGTTGTTGTTTTTACTATTATGAGTCTGAGCATTTGTCTGCCTGTATGTGTGTGCCTCATATATGTGCCTGATTCTCAAAACCAGCGGAGAGGTCGTTGGCTCCCCCTGGAAATGGAGTTACAGATGATTGTGAACTGCCAGGTGGCTGGTGGCAACTGAACCCACCAGTTTTCTCTAAGAGTAGCCAGTGCTCTTAACAGTTGAGCCATCTTTCCAGCCTCAAGTTCTACTATGGTTTGTTTGTTTTTAACCACCCAAAGAAGAAAAAAAAAAAAAAAAAAAAAAAAAAAGAGAGAGAGAGAGAGAGAGGGTCTAACATTTCCCTTAAACAACCAACAGAAAGCCATGGACCATTCTCGACCAAGCCAGGACTTACAACAGGCACTAGCAACAGCGAAAAGGCTCCCGGAGGCTGCCCTGCCATCCACCCTTCAAGTTACCAGCGGACTCGTCCCCACCACCACCAACCAGCAGTAGTAACAGCTACAGGCGAGCACCAGATCCAACCCTGAAGAAAATCCCACTCTGGAACCCTGTGAAGCAGATGGAGTTTTGCTGCTTTTTCACAGATGGGGAAACCAAACTCGATTAAATGGCAAAGCCGGAGCTTGAACCAGTTCTACCAGATTCCAGGTCTGTCTCCACTCACACCTTGCACTGCACAGTTAAAACCAGATCTCTCTCTGATGTCCTCTTCTGGCCTGCAGGTGTACATGCAGGCAGAGCACTGTATAATAAATAAATCTTAAAAGAAAAAGAAAAAGAAAAAGAAAAAAGAGCTGGGTGTTGGTGGCGCACACCTTGAATCCCAGCACTCGGGAGGCAGAGACAGACGGATCACTGTGGGTTCAAGGCCAGCCTGGTCTACAAATCGATTCCAGGACAGCCAAGGCTAACACAGAGAGACCCTGTCTCCAAAAAAAAAAAAAAAAAAGAAAGAAAGAAAGAAAGAAAGAAAGAAAGAAATGTAAAACCAGATCTCTCAAAGGATGCCCAATCTGCACCACGCCACACGTCAGCTCCTCTGCATCCTTAACTTGTAAGCAAACACTGCATTCTTCAGTGAAGAGTCCCTCACTTCCTTCTATTTTTACAGATGTCCACCGTATCTGGACCATTCGTCACATCTTACAACTAGCAGTACACTGTTTCCATACTTGTTGGGGTCCCAGAAGAGTGTTTCTTGTTTTTTGTTTGTTTGTTTTCAAGAGGGGGGGTTCTCTGTATAGTCCTGGCTGCCCCAGAACTCACTCTGGCTGGCCTCAGACTCACAAAGATCTACCTGCCCCTGTCTCTTGAATGCTAGGATTACAAATGTGTGCCACTGCCCAGTGTTTCTTTGTTTGTTTGTTTTCGAGACAGGGTTTCTCTGTGGAGCCTTGACTGTCTTGGACTCACTTTGAGGACCAGGCTGGCCTCAAACTCACAGCGATCTGCCTGCCTCTGCCTCCTGATTGCTGGGATTAAAGGTGAGTGCTGCCACATCCGGACAGAAGAGTGTTTCTTAAGAGCATCTTACTTTGAACTTTACCCACTATAACAGAAACCATCTACAACAAAGGCTGTATGTTTACAGACAATGAATGTAGACACTGAATTGTCATAAAGTCTATTATGACCTGCCTTCCCCCCATCCCACTCCCCCTCAAAAAATCCAAAGAAACAAAGGTGACTGAGTAGCAATACAAGGAGAAAACCTACAGCGCTCAGTATGGGCTGAAATGCCTCTGGTACATTTGATGGAGGTCAGGTTTAAATGGGACTTGGAACATCGGAAAAAAACGAGACATGAGCCCTCTAGACGTGTGCTTCAGTATGGACTCTTCCAGTGCTTAACCCCCAATAGTTGTAAGGATCCGGTGACAAGCAGGCTGCAGTAAAAGTCCTTGTCACCATGGTATTAGCCGCCCTAGGGAGTGTATAAAGCCAGTTCCTGGACATGGCCACACTCGACCACAGTAGAGTACCCGAAGCCGGTCTCAGGGTGTAACATCATCTTCTGAGATGGGGAACTGTAAAGGCTCTCAGTTGCAATGGCCCCCATGTGGGAGCTTATATGGCAAGAACAATGGGTCAGGGTCACAGCAGGAAGGAAGAGGGGGGTCCCCAGCCACTGCTGGGACGGAGTCTGTACCACTCCCACACAGAAGAGGAGAAAGCCAGCACTGGAATGATAGAGCGTGCGTATAATTCCAGACCTCCAGAGGCTGAGGCCAGAGGAATGCGACTTCAAGGGCAACCTGGGCTACACAGGGCCCTCTCTCCAAAAACAAACAAGACCAAACAAAGGAGTAAAAATTCTAATCTAAGGATGATGGGTCAAGGTTAAGCAGCCTGCAGGGACCATTCACGTAAGATCACCAAGGGAGCCTCTCAGTAGGGAAGCAGGAACAGGCAGAGAAGGGCAGAAGAAGGCGGGATGCAGTAAGCTATCCCAACTGATTCAAACCACATGCCCAAGCCTGGAAATTCCTGGCCTCCCCCTCAGGGAGGAACTGCACACAGATGTGGCCAAACCCCCTCTGGGCTGTAAGGAAGAACAACTGTTCTCCATCCTCCCACCTCCCACACGCAAGAAGTCACCCACCCCCATCGAGTTAATACTAAGGAAAGAAAAGATGAACCTTTGGGGGAAAGAAGGCAGGTCCACATTCATTCCCACATCCTGTTAGAGGAAAAGTGAAGGACTTTGGGTACTTGGGTATTTAAAATTATATGCGTGTGCGCAAGAGCACGCATTCACACACACACACACACACACACACACACACACACACACACACACACACACACACACACACACACACCACACAGAGGTTTCCTGATGAAACAGTATTATATGTTCCTGAGCTTATATAAAAAGCAAACCTATAAGGCTGGCAAGATGGCTCAGTGGATAAAGTTACTTGCCACAAAAGCCTAGTGACCTGAGCTCAATCCCCAGAAAAGAAAGAACCAGAGCCATGAAGTTGTCCTTAACTACACGTGTGTTCTCCCATCAAGTACACACATATGCACAATAATAAGTTTAAAAATTAAAAAACCTTTAGTAACTAATAATATTTTACCCTCACTGGCTAACATTTATGTTTCTGCAGGGTGGGCTAGCCTGGGCTTAGTGGAATTTCACTTAAGTTGTTTCAGTTAACTTATTTATTTACTCAGACTCCCATTTCGGAAGACATTTTAAGTCCACTCACCTTCTTTGACATGTACTTTTCTGTGGCTCACACTTGGGAACAAAGTTCAAGTCACCAGCCGCGATGACACCAAAACAAACACCCACTGTGCTGACTGTCTGGTGATCTCCAGAACCCTTACAATTTGGCCAGGCCTTGGAAATCGCATCCAGGTGTCATTTACTTAGGCACTAATATTCTTCCATAAGTGCAGTGTAACAAGTGGAAACACATTTTAAAACCAAGCTTAAATAAACTTCAAATCACATCTTATGTAATATCATATTTGCTTGCCAGTGAAAATCAGCAGTCATTTTCTCTGGAGCCTTTTCCTACACTTTAAATTCCTCTCCTACCAAACCCACTTCCTGTAGAATAAATGCGGGACCATTCTCTCCAACTCATCCCACACGATACTGTGCAACTGGACTTACCTCAAGACAGACAAACAGGCACAAGAATAAAGCTATGTTCACCACTACACCCCACAGCTAAAATTCCCCCAAGGCTTTCCCATGCTCCGCCTGCAGAGCCAGCTTCATCGTCATCATCACCACCATCGTGTGCGCACTACTGCAGATGGAATCCAGGGCCTCATGCATAGCAATGAAGCACCCACCCAACTCTGTGATACAGTCTACTCAAAGACATTCAATAGTATCCCTCTGGCCTTTAGTCTCATCATCCATAAGAGGGATGGGAGGCAAGAAAGGAAATTGTACTTTGTTCTTACGTTACTACTTCCTGTGGCCTATAGGAGATGCTGTCCCCAAAAAGCCTATTCATGAAATCAGTACATAAAACCATGTTCTGTTTTTCTTTACAATGTTGCTTCCCATGGGCTACAGGAGACCTTGCCTCAAAGAGCCAAAATTGGAGCTGGAGAGACAGCCGAGTTTGAGAACTTGCTGCTCTTGCCGAGGACCCAGGTGCAGTTCCCAGCATTCAAATGGCCTCTCAGACTCCAGATCCAAGAGATCTGGCCACCTCTTCTGGCTTTTGTGGGCTCTTGCACTCATGTGGTACACACAAACTCACTCAGACTGCACACACAGACACATAAATCAAAGATATATCGTGCCAGGTGTGGCAGCATATGTCTTTAATCCCAGAACTTGGGAGGCAGGAGCAGGTGGATCTCTGTGAGTTCAAGGCCAGCCATGATGATATAATGACTTCCAGGACAGCCAGAGCAAAATAAAAGCCTAGATAGATAGATAGATAGATAGTCAGACAGACAGACATAAATAGATAGATGATAGATATTTTGTTTTTCTTTAGAGTGTTATTTTACAGGCCACTCCACTCACGTAGTCACCAGAAGTCCTAACTTTTAAGTCACAGAATGCACACCTCCTTCCTCAAGGGAAAGGCTTCTCCCACCCAGAGCAGAGGGAACCGGAACACAGAGGCCAGGGGTTACTTCATGAGTGTCCCTCCAAATGTAGTCAGAAGATCCCTGGGGATCATTTTTTTTTCCCAACCCCCACAGCCTAGCAGATGTGGCTGAGGTACAGAGATCTTGCCTAGCATGTGTGAGGCCCTGGGTAAGATCCCCTACACTGCTGAGCCAGCCTCACATCCACTGGGGGCGGCAGCTTCACGTACTTCAGCTAAAACAACATACGGCATTAGAGCCAATGGTAAATTGATCCAAAGACCAGCTGCCACTGAAAAGATTTACAAAAATGTGACATTATGAATCAACTCTACATTCTTAGTTTAAAAAATGGTTATTTTTTTTCTCATAGAAAAATGTTATTTATGTCAATGTGTGATAAGTTTATTATTGTTCCTTTAAATGAATTTAGCAAACGCTTTTAAATTTGGTTAACAGTAGATTGGAGTTGCAGCAAGAAGCCCTGGGAATGCCGAAAAGAAAGGCTTTGTTTTAGCATAAAGTATACCAACTAACCCAAAATGTTCCAAGCTAACACTATCACAGCACATGTACTGAATGGCAGAGTGCTAACAAACATGCCTTGTATTATCTGTAAGGCGTTCACTGCCCTTCACTGCTTATGCTGAGGGGGTCACACGAGCAACCCAATTTACCCAGGCTGCATTACACAGCCCTGGCAAGGCCTGCATTGTTTCCCAAGAGTGGCTCCCATGAGCACTCAACTGCTCTGAGAACCTGAGTTAAACCTGACCCATCCCACCTGCAGCCAGCTCCACAGTGCAAACATTAAACAGGCCCCTGAACAGGATCGACACCAGCGAGAAAAACTTGCCTCCGGACTATCTAGACCGCCTTTCCTTCTACTATCCCTGAATTTTCAGTGTAAGCAAGTCAGGGGATTTGGCTCAGTTCTGGGTCTGTGGGCCTTAAGCAGGTCATTTATTCTCCTGGGTCTCAGCTTCCTTCTCTGCACAAGAAAAGAACTGGAGGACTGAGTTCTTTAAAAATCCTTCCTGCGCCAGCACACTATAAAACCCTGAACAACAGCAGCCCGAGGGGCACTCACTTGCCCCCCACAGCAGCTCACACAGGCACTGGCAGAGCAACAATGCGCATCTAACCAGTCAACAGCACCAGGGCTGAGTGGAAGTAAAAAAAAGCCAAGAGAAAGAGGTAGAAGAGAAAGCCAGCGCAGGGACATCCTGGCTGCTTTCATCTCAACATAGGCCCCTGGATAGAAAATTTGCAAACCCCACACCAAAGGGACGAGGTCCTGACAGGCCACACTTAAATGAGAGGACAACATCTGAGTGAGCAAGAATGATGAAAAAGAAAAATGTCCAGGCTCAGAAATAACATTTCTCATACAGAATCTGGGTTTAAATTCACACACAGACACACACACACACACAGGAAGAAGAGGCTTAAAGGGAAAGGAAAGGAAAAAAAAGACAAGGTTGTAGAACAGATGTGATATAAAGAAGGCAGGAGAGAGAGGCAAATAACAATATAAATAAAAGTGTAATCAGTTAATGTATAAGGGTATCTGTATGCAAGAAAAATGCCATCAGGAAACCAATCACTTTGTATCCTAACCAAAATAAGTTAAGGAAAGAATGACAAACAGTGGCCCACAACTCTCATCCCAGCAGGACAACCAGCAGTTCAAGACCACCCTCAGCTACCAGTGAACTGAAGTCCAGTGAGACTCTCTCAAAAATAAATAAAATATAAGTATTGAAAGTCACAACAAATATTAGAAAAGTCTTGAAATTACTAATAAAACTGATGAATATTCAACAAACTTAGCGATTAAAAAATGAGTGAAGCCGGGCATGGTGGCGCATGCCTTTCATCCTAGCACTCGGGAGGCAGAGGCAGGTGAATCGCTGTGAGTTCGAGGTTAGCCTGGTTTACAAAGTGAGTCCAGGACAGCCAAGGCTACCTAGAGAAACTTTGTCTCGAAACACTCCCCCCCCCCAAAAAAAAAGAGTGAAAATAGAAAATAGTTTTTTAATTTTTTAAAGAACTGGTGAAAATGGGAGGCAGGAAGCGAGGGCCATCATCTGGGGTTCAAACGATGGTGTAGATGCCACGAAGATGTCTTGATACACAAACAGAAGCATCAGCTCCCCAGAGGGACCACCAGTTCAAGTCCAGCCTAAGGTCCTATCTCAAACCAGCAAAGCTCACAAGCTATGAAGAAGCCACAGGCAAATATTACGCCACTTTGCAAAGGGACTTGGGAATCTTCCCTCTGAGAAGACGCGCTAGGATTTTTATTTTAAAAACATCCAACCATCAATCAGGCACGGTGACACACACCTTTGATCCCAACGCTCAAAAGCTAGACCTAGTGGAGCTCTGTGAGTTCAAAATTACCCTTGGCTCTTCATAGTAAGTTCCAGATCAGCCTGGGCTACATAGTAAAATGTTGTCACAAAACAGTAACACCAAACAAGCATGCAACAACCCCTGACCTACATCTGTAGATTTATTTCTTTGTAAACAAAACAAAGAATCAAAACCTGAGTTTAAAAGCCTGAGGCATTTGTTTGCCCAACAGGCAAGTTGTTGGCCCTTCGTGGGCTTTTCTCCTGATGGTACCACACAGGGGCAGCTGAGGAAGTGTGGGATGGTAATCAGTGGTTCTCGGTGTTCTTCTTTTTTTTTTTTTTTTTTAAAGACTTATTTATTTTATTTATTGCATATGAGTGCTTTATCTGCAGAAGAGGGTGTTAGATCACATTATAGATGGTTGTGAGCCATCATGTGGCTGCTGGGATTGAACTCAGGACCTCTGGAATAGCAGGTGGCTCTCTTAACCACTGAGCCATCTCTCCAGCCCGGTTCTCGGTGTTCTTAACGCCGCGACCCTTTAATACAATTCCTCATGTTATGGAGACCCACAATCATAAAAGTATTTTCGTTGCTATGTCACAACTGTAATTTTGTTATTGTTATAAATTGTAATATAAATATCTGTGCTTTCCAATGGTCTCAGGTGACCCCTGTAAAAGGGTCATTAGATATCTAAAGGGGTCTCGACCCACAGGTTGAGAAGCCCTGGAATAGCTGCGACACTTGACTTGTCCGCATAGGGTTAGTGTTAATTACTACTACTACTACTACTGATGATGATGTCATTTCCATAGAAACCATCCGAAAGGTGTTCAAAGCTGCCCCAAACAGCTAAGACCCTCTTGAAAGACCCTCTTAAAAGACCCTCTTGCTACCTTCCCTGCTCTCTTCCATTCAGCTCAGCCTCTACCCAACGGCTAATTAGGAGTTACATGCTAATTATCTATCTAGTAAAGGTTTCCTCAAATTACAGAGCTTAAGTGCCTGCCCCCTGTAAACTGGCTGGGCTCTGGAGTGTCTTCCTTTCATGTCCTGAGATCCAGGCTCTTCCCTTTCTGGCCTCTTTGACTTGTTTCTAACTTACTAGTTCAGGGCGTCTCCCACATGAGTGAATACTCAGTTCGTGTAACAGACGCTGAGACAGTTAAGTACAATTTAATAAACTGGTGAAAAGTGAACTAGATTCCAAAAGAAGACACCAAAAGGCCAAGCCACCGAGAAAAAGATGGCATGCTTTAGGCTTCTATGTGAGACACCAGAGAGAAAAGTAAAGGGATGTGTGGGTAGAAAGATATTTAGACTTAACAAAGAATGAGTGTCAACAAAGAGAAAACCTAATGGTGGCGGGTTGGGGGACCGTATGGATAGAAACAAGTCATTCACAAAAATAATAAACAAATAAATAAGCGAGCCCAGTCTGACTACTAGAGTGTAGGAATTGGGGATCACATTCACCAGGGTAAGAGGCGTGGGCCACATCTAGCTTAACCTAAAGACTACGAGGGATAGGTAGGAGCAAAGCTCTAACGTCACCATACATAGCTCGGCCTTCCATATGACACAGTGCATTCAGGACTCTCCGCCCTCCCTTTTAAGCTATGTGCATGGTGAATAGTATATGTACGTGTCTGCGTAAGTGCATCCACCTGTGCACGCAGGTACACATGCACAAGTCTGCATGTACACAGAGGCCGGAGGTCAACACTGGTGTGTTCTTCCATCCCCGGCTGCCATACTTTCTGGAGCTTGTCTACTCAGCTAAGTTGGTTGGTCAAGGAGCTCAGGATGTCTTCCCGACTTGGCCTCCTGAGGAGTGGGGGTTTGTCTTTTTATGGCAAGGTGCTGGGGATCTGTGCACAGTTTCCCATGCGTGGTTCAGGCAGGCAGGTGGGTCATACACAGGCAGTGTCGGTTTAGGGTAACTCTGACTTTGGGGGAAGCTGCCTCAGCAAAGGGGAGGGGTATACCTGGGACCTCACAACAGGACCTTCTTCCTTGCTTGGTCTTCTTTCAATAGACAGTGCATCACTGATTACCTCCAAAGTTGCCCTCATTTTAAAGTGGTTTTCTTTCCCACTCTCGCAAGTGAATATTACCGTATTATGAGACTCATAAAAGCCCTGGCCTATTCCTAATGATGGTGCCACGCCTACACAAACTCTAAGATCATAATTAGGAAGCACCTCACTAACCCTTCTCAACTTCGTGTTCCAGAAAAACATGTAAAATGATGTCAATTTTTAAAATAGTCAATGTTTCCTTTTACCAATATACACCCAGACTGGTCTGCACGAAACACATTATTATGGAAACTAGTATCTTTTTTGTTGTTGTTGTTGTTGTTGTTTTGTTTTTTTGAGACAGAGTTTCTCTGTGTAGTCTTGGCTGTCCTGGACTCGCTTTGTAGACCAGGCTGGCCTCGAACTCACAAGAGATCCGCCTGCCTCTGCCTCCCGAGTGCTGGGATTAAAGGTGTGCGCCACCACGCCCGGCCTGGAATCTAGTATCTAAACTGAATATGTTAAATAACATGCAGGCTTAAAAACTCTATGTAACTCATATTAAAAGAAGGAGAAGAAGAGGAAGGAGGAGGAGAGGAAGAGGAAGAGAGGGATAGGAAGAGGAGGGAGAGGAGGAGAAGGGAGGGGTGGAGAAGGAGGAGGAGGACGAAGAGGAGAAGGAGGAGGAAGCAGTGTGTACAGTGCTGTAGCACTGGCTGGGAGTCAATCAGCAATTAAAAACCCCGTCTCTAGCCAGGCGTGGTGGTGCACGCCTTTAATCCCAGCACTCGGGAGACAGAGGCAGGCGGATGGCTGTGAGTTCAAGGCCAGCCTGGTCTACAAAGTGAGTCCAGGATGGCCAAGGCTACACAGAGAAACCCTGTCTCGAAAAACAAAACAAATAAACAACAACAACAACAAAAACTCCGTCTCTGGTACCTTTTAGTTGGATGGCTTGGCGGTAAGTCTCTCTAATTGTTAAGCCAGGCTAACAACTGAATGCTGTAAGTTTGCTGTTGACTCAACTGAGAGAAAGCTCATCACCAAGCAGTCTTAGCCAGGTGTAAGCAATTCAAAAGGAAACGAGGTTCTCTCTCAACTTTGACAGGCGCTGATGTTTCTATAAGGCACACGTGACACCTAAGCTTGCAAAGTGGGAATAGGGTTCTTTCCTTGAAGCCCGTGGTCCCCAGTTCTGAGGACCACAGGCATCTGTTAATAGCCACCTCTGACTCTATTATTTCTAGAACTTTCACTGTTTGTGTTGGCAGTTCTCTGGAAGGTAATTAAATGGCAAAAATGAAAATCCCAAAAGCAACCTGCTAATTTCCATGCAAAACAGCATCAGGGTTCGTTGCTGTACATATAATTTCAATTATTAGGAAAAATAAGCCTAAGGGAAGGCCCTGGACACAGCATCAAAGAGAACTAAGTAGTCACACCATCTGAAGTGGCTGCCCTACCCAGGCAAAGTTGTGTTTTCTGAATCTCAGGAGTAAATTTCACTAAAATGTCACCCAGTCGGTGCAGCCTGGGCAACCCAGCCCCGACAAAAGTTAACCTGAGATGACAAAGAGTTGAAGTGAGAAGTTTTGAGGCGGGGTTTCTCTGTGTGGTCCTGTCTATCCTGGAACTGCATCTGTAGACCAGGCTGGCTTCGAACTCAAAAAGATCCGCCTGCCTCTGCTTCCCGAGGGCTGAGATTAAAGGTGTGCACCACCACTGCCTGATACACAGGCTCCTTTCTCAGTCCTCAATGCTTTCTGCTGAGACTGTCTCAGCCCCTGAGCACTGGTGGCCTTGTGAGGATTCCTGGGGGAAACAGCAGCTTGTCAAACAATGTCTTACTTCCAGAACATTCTCCAAGCATGTCATGCCACAGTTAATTCCTCCAAACCTACCATATTTTTCAGACCATAAGACACACTTCGGCCCCCCCCTAAAAAAGTAGGGAGGGGGGAATGAAGGTGCAGCTTATGGTCTGATTGCTTGTTTTTCTTGTTTTACTGCTCTAAAAATTGAGTGTGTCTTATGGTCAGGTGCGTCTTACGGTCAGGTGCGTCTTATGGTCAGAAAAGTACGGTAACTCCTCTTCACAAGAAGGGATGTGAGCTTGGAATGGCGGTTCATTTTGAAGCATTCACCAAGCAATTCCTTTGTGCCGGCCATTCGGCACCGAATTTAAAATCCAGAAGTGAGTAAGCAGGGAAAATACTATAGTACAGCAAGATGTCTGCTAATTACAGGCACCTAAGCTAAACAAGAATTCAGAGTGAGCCTGTCTCCGCCTGGGTGAGGGAAAGCTCGGAAGCTAGGCTAGAAGGATGAAAACCCACAGAAGAAGGAATACGGTAGAGAAGAGACGCACGGACAGAAAAGCGTGAGGAGGCAGACACAGGCTGGGCCCAGAGAGCACAGAAGGGCAAGCATGCCGCCAGGGGAGGTGAGCCCTTGTGTCTCCTGAAGGGCATTTTTGCAGAAATAATTTAAGATGTTTAAAAATAGAATTCTGCCTCTCTGACAACTGGCATTCCTTTGGGGAGTTTTTAGTCCTAACAAAAAGACCCCTTAGTTCTACAGTTTATGTGACAGAATTACAGGGTGTATGGTTTTTTGTTTTGTTTTGTTATGTTTTTAAAGAACTACGAAAGCTGGGTATGGTGGGCTAAGCCTGGAATCTACTTGGGAGCCTGAAGCAAGAGGATTCCAAGGTCAAGAGAAGTCTGGGATACAATAGTATAATTAGTTCCTGACCTGTCTCAAAACCACCCACCACCACCACTCAACACACACACACACACACACACACACACACACACACACACACACACACTACCACCAACAACAATAAAAACCACGCTAGCTAGGCAAGGTGGCTCACACCTGTAATTCCCACACTTGTGAGGCTAAGGCTCAAGGGCATTAAGATAGCCTGGGCTACAGTATGAGTCCCTGCTTTAAAAACTCAGAGCATTTGAAGCCTTAACTAATCACCAAAGGGCCTGGAAATGTCAGGAGTGATTCCCTTCATAAGCCCGTGGCTAAAGGCAATAAAACCAACTCCACATCCAAGGCGCTGACCACGAAGGCCGCACTTGTGTTTGTTCAGCTGCAGTGCATTCTGAGCTTACGAGCCACAGACTTCATAAAACGTGGCTCCTATCTACCAAATGAGTTTGGGCGGGTTTCTCTGCTCTAATTTCTTGAGGGGGAAAAAATGAACATGCATGCATTTATTAATTCCCTTGAATGCCTAAAGTTAGAGATTTGTTTTGTTTGGTCGGGGGCCTGAAATATGACTCGAAGGTCATACCATCTCGTGTTTTCCATAGCTTTCAGTGTTGAGCACTCAAGATGTCGCCCACGCAAATATTCAGCAGACTCCATTTCAAAAACTAGCAGATAAAAAGCTCCTCTCTCTGGGCCAATTCATCCCCAAATGCAACATAAAGGGGAACAGTTACAATAACAAGCGACACTTCCGGAAGTACCAGACCTCAGGGCGGAGTTGTGGCGTTGGTAACTACTAAAGCCACTGTGCTGTTGACCGATGCTCAACACTGCCATTTTCAACTCGCTTCTGTTTGCCTGAAAAATGAGGCAGAAATCCAGCACCTGACTCTTAACTAGAGTCTTTCCTTGGAGGCCAGGGAGCTGCCTCAGCCAAACATAACAGGAGAGCAGCGGACAGCTCCACACATCCAGAGAGCCTTTGACTCAGCGCCATGTTCCATGTTCCAGAGGAGGCTTCCAGGGGCAGAGGGGCCCAAGGCATTTACAAGCAAGATGTCCTGACACTGCCTATTTCTTTTCACTCACACTGACATCTGGAGTCTCAAAAAAACAAAAAACCTACCATTTTTGTGGTTACGGCATGGCTGAATATCAACTATTTCACGAAACTCAATCTTCTACTAGGATGTTTGCCACTTCTTTTTAAAGTTCTTATTATACAAGGACCAAGCGGGCCTCAATCCTGGTTCAGTCTCTGTAGCCCATGCTTAGGTACTGCCCGTGTTATTACTATTGATGATCTGATGTTCTGTTTTTCGTCACAGAAATGTAAGAAAGTGGGCTTTGGAAAGAGTGTATCAAAACCCATAGAAAGACAACAGTAATTTGGTAAGCGAAGTCAACCTCCTAGGAAAACATCTTAAAAATAACCTTCTAAGCCGGGCATGGTGGCGCACACCTTTAATCCCAGCACTCAGGGGGCAGAGGCAGGTGGATCGCTGTGAGTTCAAGGCCAGCCTGGTCTATAAAGCGAGTCCAGGACAGCCAGGGCTACAAAGAGAGACCCTGTCTCAAAAAACAAAAAAAAAACAACAACAAAAACTTTCTAAACAATTGCCTTTCTCATCCATCCTGGACTCTGTTATTGTCGTCAACAGTACATGGACTGTTTTTCTACAGAAAAACAGAAAATGTTGGCTCCTACTGGAAGGGAAGGGAGAGCGAACAGTTTACAACACAGCTCAACTCCCAGCCTTCAGCATCCTCATGGAAGGGAGAGTCCTGGATAAGGTGGCCTCTTACTCCTCTTCTGGCTCCAGCCCTAACAGTTTATTGGAATTTGGCAACAGACTTTCTTCTTTCCTATATCCACTTGCATTTTATAGCATCATCTTGCCAGATTCATAAATAATTTATACTCTGTAGGAACAGCCATTAACTGTCATTGGACCTAGCTGGGGGCTGCGGGGGAGGGTGGGGGTGGGGGAAGGTGGGGAGGGAGACCCAACCCTTCCCTATATATAGTGCATGCTTCGCCGAACGTGCACTTGCTTACCTCCCACACACCCTAGACTCACTCTCTGGCTCTACTGCCACGATACTCAACCATACTTGAACTCCACTCCTCTTCTCCAATTGGATATCAGATTATGGTCCAAGCATTTGTTTCATTTCTACTGAAAACAAATGCACATTGAACAAACATGTGTGTGCATGCTCGCACACACGGCAAAGAAGGCTTTAGTGCTTCCAGGTTTCTTGTATTCTAAAAGGCATCTCAGGGCTGAGGATGTAACTCAGCAGGCCAGATGCCTGCCTAGAGCAGAAGGAGCTCTGGTACAGTGACACGTGCATCCTCGAAGCCCAAGCACGTGTGAGAGCATGGGAGGCACCCGCAGTCCCTCATCCTTGACTACACAGTGAGTTCAAGATGCTCCTAGGCTACAGGAGACCTTATCTGCATAGGGCATGTCAATTTTTTTTTCAAAGATTCATTTATTTAGTATTATGTATACAGTACTCTGGCTGCACATACACCTGCAGGCCAGAAGAGGGCATCAGATCACATTATAGATAGCTATGAGACACCATGTGCTTGCTGGAATTGAACTCAGGACCGAAGAACAGCCAGTGCTCTTAACTACTGAGCCATCCTTCTAGCCCAGGATTTTTGTTTGTTTGTTTGTTTTATGAGACAAGGTTTCTCTGTGTCACCTTGGATGTCCTGGACTCACTGTGCAGACCAGGCTGGCCTCCACTCACAGTGATCCACCTGCCTCTGCCTCCTGAGTGCTGGGATTAAAGGTGTGCACCACCACAACTGGTCAAGGAATGTCAATTTTTAATGGTCTCTTTATTTACAAGGAAAACAAATGAATTTCCTCCCATGGAAATCAGATTTCAAACTACCAGAGTCAGATTACAAATGTGTTTATATGTCCCACACATTATTTTCCAATTATGTGGGCTTAATGTTGCCAAAATTTAAGGAAGAATTTTCACTTCAAATCTAGTTGTCTGTTTTGTTTTCCAACACAGAATCTAAGCTTCGGTAGCCCTCACTCATCCCTTCAGAGCAGTGTGCTGTGTGCTTGTGTGGTGACAGAATCTGAGTGTTGTCCTTGCCTCTTTCTGCCTCCAACGATGGCACTTGCCTGAGTCAACGGTGGTGCTAGGCCAGACCCCCCTCACTGACTCCTTACTATCTTGCATATGTGGTGGTTAGGGGAGGGGTGTTGCTTGTGTACCATATGTGCAGGGTACTGGGGGGGCAGTTATAGTCCCCCTGGGACTGGAGTTACAGATGGTTTTGAGACACCATGTGGGTGCTGAGGAATCAAACCCGGGTCCCCTGGGCCAGTGCCCTTAACCACTGAGCCAAGGCTCCTGCCCCTCTTCTATAACTTTAGCATATATGCCATTCGTGATGCAATTCAAAAGTTACGTAAATGCACCAAAACTACATGATAAACCATTGAGATGAGCTACTTAAAAGAATAAGCAAGCATTTCTTATTAATGCTATGGTAATATTAAATTGAGCATTTTACTAACTGTAATCATGTATAAGCACTAGATTTGGATTATGCAAATGTATCTCCTTTTTAAAGATGTGCTACTGCTGGTTTAAATCGAGACTATTATAAAAGTGTTTGAAAATCTAGAAAATCAACATTAGAAAGTCTGCTCATACTGGTCTTGTGGTCTCTTTGCTGAAAATAGTTGCTGCATTTGTCTCATCAGGCCACAGTCCCGTTAAAAGCCTTAATGGCTTCCTTTGAGGAAAGGACAGCACAACTGATATGACGAGGCTTCATCCTCAATCTTGGGGCTTAGCTCTACCACGGATTCCCAGGCCTCCTGTCAAACAAGGATAAGATTGGCTTCACAGAGTATTACACATAAAACGGCAGAGATCTTGATTGAGAAGGCATTTATTAAAATATAGAGCAGGGCTGAGCATTCATTGGTGGTGCATGCCTTTAATCCCAGCACTTAGGAGGCAGAGGCAGGTGGATCGCTGTGAGTTTGAGGCCATCCTGGTCTACAAAGCGAGTCCAGGATAGCCAGGACTACACAGAGAAATCCTGTCTTGAAAAACCAAAAAAAAAAAAAAAAAGCAGCCTGAGGTGGTCAATGATTTGCCAGGTGTGGTGGTGCACTCCTTTAATCCCAGCACTTGGAAGGCAGAGGCTGGTGGATCTCTGTGAGTTCAAGGCCAGCATAGTCTACAAAATCGAGTCCAGGACAGCCAGGACTGTTACACAGAGAAACCCTGTCTCGAAAGACCTAAAAAAGAACAAGCTGCCCTTTGAGCCTTAAATGTGCCACAAATACACACACAAAGATCAGTGTTAAAACTTAGACCCCATCTTGGTGCTATTGTGACATGGCAGAAACTTTAAGAGATAGATAGAACCTTCAGGGAGGTCTTATGTCGGATCACAACTTGGTCTCACCCTGCTGCTCCCCACGATGTGCTCCCTCAGTGCAGACCCCATCAATGCCTCACAGATGGGGACCTCCAGAGCTGAGAACTAAAACGGCTCATTTTTTTGTAGGCTGACTGTGACAGCAGTGGAGGGTGACTAGCACAGGGCACTCACTACACGAGTGTCCACTATGGCCATGAAGCGTGGAACAAGAAATGATGACACAACACAGTCCCATCCTATCTCCCAGGAACATTTCCCAGAGGCAAGAGAAGCCAATGGGTGGGGTCTGCAGGAGAGATGGACCTGGAAAAGGACCACATCCTGCTGCAGCTGAAGGCATGCAGTGGTCCACAAAGAGCTGACAGTTTCACACAGCCCTTCCCCTAATGTAGTATCTTCTATCAATAGAACTGCTTAGCCAAGGCCTGGGAGTATGTCAGATGACACAAGATTCCCTGGCCATCACAAATCCAACCCCCCTAAGTCCTGAGATCCAGGTACAGGCTTCCAAATTTAGCATATCCCTACTCCGCACCTTATCGCAAAGAGAAAGCCATTTTTAACTGTGAAATTCAGCATCAGCTGCTCAGCTACAAGCCTTGCTTTACGCTTCAGGGGAAAGACACTTCCAATGTCCTCGAAGCAGGCACTCTTTCCTTCACTGTGTCCACATGGCTCCCAGGTCCTTGCTACAAGGGTGCCTTTTATTAATGGCACTTCCCACAATTACTCTACCAGTAATAGATATAAATGCTCAACCTCACAGAGACAAGTTTCACAAAAGACCCCGTGTTACTGCTCATCAATGGTAGAAACATGTCTTCCCCTGTCCCCACCAAAGTCTCTGCAATGCTGCAAGTAGGCTGGGGCATGGTGTCTCTGTCCTCCAGAGGTCACGCCTGTCTTAAAACCTAGGTGAGAATGACTGAGCGCTGCGACTTTAGGCCCAGCAAGTGAGTCACAGAGCAGTGGACCACGCCGGTGCGACCCCGGGTCAGGCTGGCAAAGTTTTCTGAGGAGTCTTATCTAAAAATGACCCTCCTCAGCCTTTTTGCTCTTTCCAAAGTTGCCCTGCTTCAGCACTGCTGCCCGTCAATAAATATTGCATATGAATAGCATTTTGTTTCAATGCTTTAAATTATGCATAAGCCCAACGTTCAATATAAGGACAGGTAAGAGAGGCCTGGCACAAGTGACGGTACCACTGGGATTCAGCTTGCTTTTGATTATGATGCGGCGGGTGCTGCTGCTGCCGACCATGTTTGGTAGCGGTGGTGATAAGGGTTATGGTGTTGGTGATGATGGACAGTGGTGGTGGAGAAAGAGTTCAAGGGCAAAGATGGTCACACGTCGGGCCTGGCGTGGTGGCACACGCCTGTCATCCCAGTACTCGGGAGGCAGAGGCAGGTGGATCACTAGGAGTTCTAGGCCAGTCTGGTCTACAAAGTGAGTCCAGGACAACCAAGGCTACACAGAGAAGCCCTGTCTCAAAACAAAACAACAACAACAACAAAGATGGTCACATCTCTTTGGGCTCTGTCACAGGATAACTTTCACTATCTATATACTTTTACTGTGACATCACAAAATCCTCTGGAGAGTACCCAGGGCTTCTCTTCGATGCCACTCATTTCCCTCTCTCTCCCAAACCACCAGCTCAGCTCTTTAAGAGATTGGTCAGTGCCTCCAATCATCTCAAACCCTTTAGAGAAGGGAGGTGATCAGACACACTGGAAAACAGATGACACGAGACCGCTCAGGGACTAGGAACTACTAGGTAACAGGACAGAAGGTTTTATCACACCATTCTCAACTTTGATTTTTTTTTTTTTAATTTTTGTTGTTGTTGTCATGGCAACTCACGCATAGAATCCTAACACTTGGGTGACTGACAGACACAGGAGGCAGGCTCTGCCAGTGGCCAGCCTGTATATAGCAAGCTCGGGCCGACATGGACTAAACAGTGAGACCCTGCTTCAGAGTTTTTCTTAAAAGTAAAAAATAAATAAAACATAGAAAGCAGAGAGAAAGATCAGATCATAATTATTTCCTTGCAGTGCTAACAACGTTGTGTTATCCAATATGGGAGCAAGTAGCCCCGTGTGGCTGCTTTAGTGTAAATTAATGAAAATGAAGCTGGATTTTAGGGAAGAGATGACTCAGCAACAAGAGCCCTGTTGCTCTTGTGGAAGACCTGGAGACCGTTCCCAGCACCCACAACCATCGGTAACGGCAGTTTCAGGGGATCCAATGCCGTCTTCTACCCTCCACTGGTACCCAAGCATGTACAGGGTGCACGTATGTACATGCAGGCAAAACTATCAGGCATGAATTTTATTATACGCACCTAATAATAATTTTAACATTACCTAAATTGAATTTTCAGCTCTGCAGCTATATACGAGACCTGTTTTAAGGTACAATAGCCATCCATACATGACTAGTGACTGACATATTTGACTGCAGTAGAATACTAGCATCGTCACTAAAAATCCTATCTGCCGGAAGTATTCTGTACTTGAGGCTGATATCAGTAACCGCCACAGTTAGAAGGGGGCTGAACCAATACCGAGGACTTGGCCTTTCTTCGCTGCAGGCTACCACGGGCAGATCTCAGTCCCGATGCATCACGTAGCAGCTGCGGGCACCGGGCTGAGAATAACAGCTAATGGCCCCACTCACAAAGCTGTTGTTAAGGAAAACATTTACCTACTGAATGAACCCTAAGCACAGGAGAAATCTGTGTGGTTACACAACTTCAATTAGGAGAGCGCTGTGATGTGTACAGTGAGTCTAGGGGCAAGGCCCAACCCCCACCCCAACCCCACCCCCGAGCAAGGTACCATAAACATTCTCAGAGTACATGTACAGACAAAAAGGAAGGTCAAAGCGGCTCCAGTTCAGAAGCGAGGGCGTCACACATTTCAACTTCCAATTTTCTACATCTACCGTCCTTATTTTAGAAAATAACTTCCTACTTGCCTTTTCTTTCTTTCTTCCTTTCTTTTTTTTTTAAGCTCAGGCTGGCCTCAAACTCACTACATAGCTGAGGATAACCTTGAACCCCTGACGCTCCTGCCCTCCTTTTCCCAGTGCCTGGACCTGTCCATACTCCAGGATCCTACTTGCTTGCATTGGTGTCTGTTGAGTTCGTTGTGTATTGTACGCATACTGTGCACATACATATGTTTTACACAAGGGCATTTTCATACAAGCATGCGCTATACATGGAGCTACTTGCTTTTTTAACACCTAATTTTCTCGTGGTTAAGGTTAAGCATTAAGGGACTGGAGAGATGGCTCAGTGGTTAAAGCTGAGTACAACTATCCATACAGAGGAGCAGATTTCAGTTTCCAGCACTTACATAGGATGGTTCAAACAGCCCCTAACTCCAGCTGCAGGGGATCTGAGGTCTTCTTCTGAGAACCGACACACATCTACATGCACACACGCATGCAGGCGCGCGTGCATACACACACACACACACACACACACACACACACACACACACAGTAAATACTTTTTTTTTTTAACAGATTAAGAAGTAAATAACAGAAGACTAGCTGGGCTGATACTCAGGAAATCAAAGTATTTGAATGAATGCAAAAGTGCAAGAAGATTATCAGCTCAGACTGTGGTCCTAGCATTTCACCTACACATGATGAAACAGCTTCCCCTTCCCAGACAAAGCAGACCACAGAGCATCTCAAAGAAAGAACTGATGGGACTTAGCCAAGCATGGTACCAGAAGCCTGTTATTCCAGCACTTACAGGTAGCGGAGCACATGAAGACAGGAGAGTCGGGAGTTCAAGATCAGCCTGGGCTACATGACACTCTATCTCAAAAACAAAACAAAACAAAATAACACCCTTTAAAGTTGCCTTTATAGGATAAGGGCTTTTTTATTTTTTATTTTTTATTTTTGTATCTATACCCTCAGTCCCTCTGTTCTGGGCTATTATAAAAGAAGTCTATCAAATAGGATCCTCTTATCTCTAAATCTCATATCAAATAAATGCAGCAACAATAAAACAAAAAGCCTGATTATTGTATTAGGACATAATAATCTAAGTGCATCTGATCCCAGGGCAGACCATTCAAAAGCAAGCATTTTCCCCTTTGACGCATGTGAGGGGAACTGTGCACAGTGCAGGCCAGCACAGGAGATGGGGCAGAAGCTGAAAAGGGTAGTTACTTAAGGACAAGTTCCCTTGTCCAAAGCTGTGAGGATCAAGACTTGGACAATTTATCTCAAAAGGTACTTAAAGACTGAGATATTACAAAAAATAGTCACAGCCGAAATATTTCATTTTACCTCAAAACATCTAAACACGCATTCATTTGTGGGGTTTTGTTTGTTTGTTTGTTTGTTTTGACAAAGAACCAAGGCTTTTTTTTTTTTTTTTTAAGTCACAAGAATCTGAAAAAATTTGCCCAGGTTACACTTCCAATACAGACACACACATCTTTTGTGATTTCATTTATTTTGCTTTTTTAAAAAAGGTATTTTAAGCTGGGTCCAGTGGCGCATGCCTGTAATCCCAGCACCCGGAGGCGGAGAGGGAGGCGATCTCTGTGAGTTCTAGGCCAGCCTGGTGGTCTACAAAGCGAGTCCAGGCCAGCCGGGGGGGCGAGGGGGTATTCTATTTGGTGGCTCATTTTTTTATTGGCAGCACTAGGTGGCAAAAGCAGGTGAATCTCTGTGAGTTCAAGGCCAGCCTGGTCTACATTGTGAGTTCCAAGACAGTCAGGGCTACGTAGAGAGGTCCTGTCTCCAAGTGCATGTGTGTGTGTGTGTGTGTGTGTGTGTGTGTGTGTGTGTATGTGTGTGTGTGTGTATGGATAGATGATTGGTTAATAGACAGATAGACAGACAGACAGACAGATGGACAGACGGACAGACAGCATGCGCACAAGTGCTATTAACCACTAAGCCACCCCTCTAGCACCCAGCTCTACATAAACCCGATCTTTTGCTCTCTTTTTATAAATACTTTGCCTATATTAAACTCACAAGATTTATTTTAGCAAAATTCTTACCCTTACCAAATCTTTCCAACACGTCTAATTTAAGAGCAAGTCGATTCACACTTATATTTCATAGATTTACTGAACATGAAACTAAGCCATGCATGTATGGTGGCTTGTACACGTCAAAAGCAGACAACTGTGAATACAGACCCACACACCTGTTGCCTCAGCTACACAACTGTCACTGTCACTAGTGTGCTGGTCAAAACCAGTTGGTGTGTGGTGGGCGGGCTGCCAGAGCATCCTGCGGAAAGGATGGGCAGTGCAGAACAGAGTCAGAAAATGTCCCCTCCAGATTCTGAGACACTCACTCCTTGCCCCTGCCTTAAAGCCAAAGCATGCTCATACAAAAGGGCGGCCCAAGAGAAAAAGAAGCTGGTGGTTATCTGTCAAGCTCTTCAAATTCCTAGTAAAATAGGCGAAATAAAATAAGCCCCCCCCCCCCCTTTCTGATTATAGGAGCCCAGTTCCTACATTTATCCAAGAGACAGGCAAGAACTGGATGCCGGGCATGCGTTTTGAGTCTCAGCCTTCTCTTGTCACAACCGTCCACAACTCAGGAGGGTCTCAGACCCTATACTGGTTGAGGAAGCCTGTGAGAACCAGTTAAGGCAGAGGAGGGAGATAACTCAGCCAGGCCCGAAGCCAAAGACAGACCGTGGATCTGGTGAGGACGTAGCGGGAGAGCGAGAAGGAATCCGACTTGGGCTTCTTTCTTTCTTTCTGCCTGGTGCCAGCAGGAGTACAGTGCTTGTTGACTCAAAGAACAGGAAACAGGAAAAAGCCAGTGAAGAATGAGAACAGCTCCTGAGAAGGAGCGAGCAGGGTGTCCAGCAGGGATGAGCAAGGGACTCCCGAGGCCCCGCCACTGGTCAGCGGCTGCTGAAGAAGCCGAGCCACCATCTAGCTGCATGTGCTCCAGTAAATAGCTTTCATCACACCCACACTCACGCAGGCGACCTTAACTAAACTCAGTGGGGATTTTTTTTTTTAAAGACATGAAAGTAGGAGGGAGACTTGGTGAAAAAAAGTAGGAGGAGTCCACAGGGAGTAAGTAGGAGGGAATAAGACACAGTAAGGAGAAGGGGTAAGTGATCAAAATACAGATGTATTAAATTACCAATTTTTAAAAAGAGGGAGATCCGCCAACTCCCCCCCATGAACCCCACTGTAGAATGTCAAAAGGACACCATCCCCCACTTTGATTGGGATATAAAACCCAGCTTACTGTTCACTGCTCAGCCACAAGTGAGTGATTTATATCAACCGCTGGAAGGTTCGGGAAACATGGCGGAAACAGGGATGGAATGACTAAGAGCCAGAAGCCGGGAGGTGCTGTGGACCGCAGTCCTGCAAGCATGCATGGCCGTTGCATGTATGACCTCATAGCAGCTGTGACCACCCCAGCACAGACTGCATACAATGCCCCTCCCCAACCTCTGTTGTGTAAAGAGGAAGGGCTCAGGAGGCGGTACCTCTGTGGAGTTATACCAGTTAATTGTTGATGGGAGAGGGAGGGAATTTCCTTCAATAATGTAGACACGGGTAAGGTGCCCAGGCTGCTGTTAATAAATCTTCATTCACATCTCTATGCTCAATTCTAATGAAAGCCATTGAGTCACCAGACACAAAAACAAAAATAGAATTTGTTATCCAATACAAAGCGGCCAGTCCTAAAACTATATGCACACAACAAAAATGGACCATCATTTTTGGGTCATCATCATTTTATTTTTGTGTATATGTAAATACATGTATGTAATAATAATAATCAGGGAAGAGGAGGCTATCAAGTTGTGGGAAGGCATTTGGAAGGAGATGGATGAAGGGAGGGGAAAGTGATGTAATCGTTTTTAATTAACAGTGATATAAAAATAAAAAATTTTTAAGACTGAAAAAGAGCTTTGAAAAAGTTAAAAAAAAAAAAAAAAGGACATGAAAGTGGAAGAGAGTAGGTGAGATGAAAAATGGGATTGCCACATGCTGGAGGAGGGCAGAAGGGCACATACATGCATGAAAATGTCACAATTCAGCACATCACTATGTATAATTAACATATGCTAAATAAAACATCTTAAAAACCCAGATTAGTTGTTGCAGATCCTCAACCATACAACTTAAAAGCCAGCTTCAAGCTGCAGCCCCAGATAGCAAACTAATTACTCATTTCAATGCCTGTAACCTCAATTGTCTGCCTTAAAACCATAAAAAGACCTAGGAATTTTAGTTTCACAATGAGGCAAATCTGACGACCAACAATTACAAAACTTCCTTAGAGGCCTCAACTATGAATATATGTTTCAACTACAAACGATGCAAACAGCATCCCTCCGGGAGGGCTAACTAAGAGGTTGATGTGGGGCAGGGAGAGACTGAAAACAAGGCAGCATGTAACTAACAGATTAAGCAAGCTCATCCAAGGTGCTGGCTAGTCGCAGACTGCTGGAGCAGGTACAAGTCAAAGCCGAGAGGTCAAAGCAAAGTGGGGAAGATGTCAATTAACATCGAGGGGAATGTGATGCAAAGATGAATCCACTTGGTTTATGACCTTTCTAAGAATCTCTCCGGGATTTCAAAAACAGCCTCTGGCTGAGTAAAGAGATCATTTGAGCAATTACCCTAAAAACTCTTGGGCAAACAAACTAATCCAGAGCCTCAAAATTGCCCAGTACTGAGGCCTGCCCCCACAGCGAGGAATTCGGGGCTGGTACTTGTGCACCTGGTTAAAAGCTCATGACTGAGAGGTCGCAGGCCTTAGGGGCGCGCCTACTACTGCTGCTTTGCTCAATGGACAGTGTCAACCTGCCTAGCAAATGTTTCCATCCAGACCCACAGATCAGTGCTGCTCTCGGTCAGAGCAGCTTCTGTAAACACAGAGCCTCGTGATTCTTGGAAGTGCTGAGAGTTAAGTATTTGTTGAGAGCTCAGCCTAGAGTGAGACATCTCTGGGACCCACTTCAAATTCTGGGAACGATGGAAGAAGATGGGACAGAAAGAATGTGAGTGCTGGAGATGAGAAATTCTGAAAGACTGTCTTCTAAACAAGACCCGGCTGCTGCATCTATGAGCTCACAGGATAAGAGGCCCTGCTGCAAGTCACAGAGAGAAAGCCCATGGATCGGATCTTTCAGCTGTGTTTTAGTCAGAGAGCTGGCAATCTGAGTGGACTGCATTAGAGTCTGAAGATCTGTTTGCCTCCCATCTCGTCGTTAGCAAGCAAATTATACAGAGGAAGACAAAGGCGCTCAATCATTCTAAATTCGACTAGTTAAAAAAAAAAAGTGACATCCCTGAAATAGGTAAATCCAGGTTTTGTTTTGGGGTTTTTGTTTGTTTGGTTGTTGTTGTTGTTGTTGTTTTTCAAGACAGGGTTTCTCTGTGTAGCCTTGGATGTCCTAGACTCACTCACTTTATAGACCAGGCTGACCTCGAACTCACAGTGATCTGCCTGCCTCTGCCTCCCGGATGCTGGGATTGAAGGTGCGCACCACCACGCCCGGCGATAAATCCAGTTTTAAATGAATGTTATCCATTCAAAAGTAACGACGTGAGAGTTCCATTCCAAGGATCTACCCACGGAAATTACAAGAGTTTCCGTCTACACTCACTTCCTTTCAGACTCTACTGTTTCTAAGTTTGACATCCATCCTTCACGAAATAGTGGTAAAAACCTAGCGAATGGTCAATTTGCCTGAGCATCACTTTAACACCTGGAGTAGTTTGACATTATAAGATACGCAGATTCCTTTATTGTATGGAGTCAAAGAGGCCCCCAAACAAGAATCAATGAGATTTCATGCAGGTTTCCTTAAAACTCAAGGACCGCTGCTTTGTGTGATGTGGTAGAACCGGAAAATGGACCAGGAAGAGTGAAGCCGGAAGAAGATAGGAAAGTGACTGGGAAGCTGCAGACTGAGGTTCCTTAGGGGACCCTCAGAAGGTAGTTACCCTATACCTCAAAACTGCCCAACCTCCCACGCCCTCACTCATAGATGTGCTTTGGGATGGCATTTCTTTGCACATCCAGATGTGGACATAGGTCAGTAAAGCTAAGCCTGGGGTCTGTCAGCACAGCTGTGAGTCTGCACCACCTGAGGGTCACAGAGCAACAGACAAAGGTGGTGGGAGTGAGGTCCACACACGTGTTCAAGCAAGTCTTAGACAACAAACACACTTGGAGAATGAGTTTCGCTTCTTCGGCCGCCGATGTTTAGAGGGAAGGCAGCAATGTTTATAGGGCACCCAGACTGCAACTACAGAACCATGCCCAAGAGCTGGTGAGACACATTGCCAGTGTGAGAAGGCTCTGTTGCCTTTTACCATTCCCACCAATATTTGATGACCCTTGTTATTTATTTACAGATTTATTTGTTTATGTGGTTTTGGGGGGGATGGTCTCATTCTGTAGCTCAGGCTGGCCTCTAACTCACAACAATCCCCTTGCCTCATTCTCCACAGAGCTACGAATACATGTACACTACCATGCCCAACTATTTGCTAGTATCTTTAAAAAGACAAAGGAATCTAAGAGTATGCACAGACACTGTGACATATTCCCAAGAACTGTAAGTGAAATGCCAAAGTGTTGCAGTCAGCCACTATTGTGGAAATTCAAAGAAAGAAACTGGCCAAAGCTTCACAATGACGCTTTGGAGCAAGAATGTTTAATACTCCGGGCTGGAGAGATGGTTCAACGGTTAAGAGCTCTGTCTGCTCTTCCAAAGGACCTGGGTTCAATTCCAAGCCACCACATGGCAGCTCACAACTGTCTGTAATTCCAGTTCCAATGGCTCTGACGCCCTCACGCTAAAATAAAATTAAATAAATTATTTTTTAAAATGTTTTAATACTCAAGTCAAAGGTATGATAACTAGAAACTGGGGCCTATACACTTCCAGGCCTCAGTTCTAGCTGGAGTGAGTGGGGCAGCAGTGTAAGTTTGAAGCCAGCCTTCAGCACAAAGCTGTTACTACGTCAGCATTTACTGCCCCCTCCCACCCCCCAACTATGTTTCATAGTATCACTGTATCCAAGTATCAACTGTTTCACTGGTAAGTCTGTTGCTACTCGACAAAGGAAACAAGTAGCCCGCCTAAGGTCACAGGGTTTGGTGAGCCCTTCTGTAGCATCCTGGCTTCAGAGGCTGTGTTCTTCCCCAAACTGCTCGGGTGGGGGGGGAGGGCACACGCCTCACCCCTCTCCGCAGAGGGAGAAGCAAGGGGAGGAAGTGGGACATCTGCATTTAGGACAGACCAGCTGGGAAAGGCCAGCTTGGGAAGCTTCCCAAGGGAAGAAATTCTGTCGAGCAGCTGGAACTCCTAACGGTCCCACAGACATTTCCCATAGAGTAAAGCCCCACGCTGGGGCCCGCCAGCAAGGAGTACACAAGGTCTTTCAGAAGGTCGCCACATCACTTGGCGATGATACCACTGGAAGCTCATCATGAGAGGACAAAGGCGTGGTCACACGCTGTGCCCTCAACTCACCCTTTCTTTAGCTCTCCTTACTAGCCTGCTATATCACACCACCTTGGCCAGCTGCAACCAGAACAGGCCTAAGAATGTGAGGAAAATCACTACAGACCAATCATTAAAACAAAAATAAAGGGCCCTGGATTTCAATCCAAGAGTCTTGACTGAGGAATGAACCTTTGCTGAGTAAATCAATGCCCCATCCATCATCCTCACCCTCATCCTTATCATCATAATGACCCTTGGCTTCATAGAGAAATTAGAAGATTCAGTGTGTAGGGCAGTATGGTCAATTTGTCATTGGAAATACTAGCTGCCTCTCCCTGGAGGATTGACCTCCCATCCCATGGCTCTCCAGCTTGGCCACGTAACTTACAGGGCTGCCCTTTACCAGAAGCTTACCCATCCATATTCTGATGAATGTGCGGAGGACCCTTTTCTTTAGCCAATGAAACTCATGGGGAAGTGATCAGTAAATCAGCTCTGGATCCAGTATGTCTTTTTCTTTGGCCACCAGAAACAAAAGCCTGGGCCGGGTGCTGGAATCAACGTAAAACAGGCCAGTCCTCACAGACAGACCAGATAAGAATCTTCAATGAGAAGTAACTCTTGGCTGTGTAAGCTACCAAATCTCAGGGTCAATTTGCTACCTCAACACACTTCAACCTAATGGACACAGATGGCAGGCCAGTGCGCACGTTGATCTTAAAAGCTGTTCTCAAGGATAGAGAATTGGCAGCACCTGGTCTGGAACTGGTAGCATTCTTTTGGGAGGCGGGGCAGCTGTGGGAGGTGGGGCAAGTGTTGGGAGGTGGAGCAAGCTTTGGGAGGTGGGGTAAGCTTTGGGAGGCGGGGCGAGCTTTGGGAGGCGGGGCCTAACTGGAGGAAACAGCCTTGAGGGCTATCTACTCCCAGGCTCGGAATCTGAGTCCTGGTCCTCCGTGATGCGATGTGAACAAGAAGTCATGGAGCTGGCCACCACCATTCCTTCTGCAACAGGATGGTCTCTATGTCTCCTCAGACCTTTAGCAAGAAGAAATCCTCCCTGTCTTACGTTACTTTTTGTCTACAGCAATAGGAAAGGCAACTGTCACCATTCACCATTCTAAAGCTTCACCCACCAATGGGCCAACTCCAACTAGGTGAGTGATAAGCTCGCATCTCACTTTCCTGCGTCCATTACTTCTCACCTGCATATCGCACACATACTCTGTGTACTGTATATTGTGAGACTAGAGGCATAATTGTCGCAACAGAAATTTGAATAGAATAAACAAGTTGCTACGAGGGATGGTGACACATACCTGTAATGCCAGTACAAGGAGGGAGAAGCAGAAGGACCAGGAATTTCGAGAACATGCTAGGCCACTTAGCAGTTACATTGGTAGTTCATATAGTAAGACCCTGGCTTAAATAATAATAATAATAATAATAATAATAATAATAATAATAATAATAATAATAATGTTATTATTATTATTTCCTCATGCACAAAGATTTTCAATGGCTTCTTTTTTTTTTAAGTTTCAAAATTAGGTCGAAATAAATTCAGAAGACACTCTTAGTGAGATTCACACACGTATATGGCACAAAAATACAAAAAGGTGATGAATGGAAACTCTGGTCTTTAATACATATTCCGATTCTTATAGGACCCAGGGGGCTCTGAATTCCCTTTTCTGATAATCCAGTCCTCCTCTCAGGGCTCACCGTGAAAGGCGTCTCATCTCTTAGTGCGTCCTCGTGTCTCCTCTGCAGACATTAAACCTAAAGAATTCATAGTCTACACACTTCCCATGTCTTCCCTCAGACAAGGCGTGAATAGGATACAAGGAATTTAGTGAGTAACAACAGTGAAGACTTGGCTATATAAAAAGTCTGCACGAGGGACTGGAGCGATGGCTCAGAGGTCGAGCACTGATTGTTCTTACAAAGGTCCTAAGTTCAATTCCCAGCGACCACATGGTGGCTCACAACCGTCTATAATGAGATCTGGTGCCCTTTTCTGGTGGGCAGGTGTACAGGCAGAACACTGTGCATGTAATACATACATACATACATACATACATACATACATACATGCATGCATACATACTTACATACATTCATACATACATACCTTTTAAATGCCTGCATGACTTGTACCTCTTGCCTCATGTTGATCCACTCCCTCCTGAACGCTAACAGGCCGGCTTCAGCCACCTGGACCAATACCTCAATGAAGGACACAAATCTGGAGACCACGTGTGGACGCTCACCTCACAACCTCTGCTCTCGCACACAGAGTGAGTGAGCAACACATTAAAATAACATATTACAGAAAAGAATGACTATTTTCAATTTCTAAGAAAATTACAAATTCTTCCAAGTGCTGCTACTTATCAAAAGAAAGAACGTAAATTCCATATTAATTAATTTCCTTTTGCACAACAGGAAAAAAAAGAAAGTTTTATTTGTTTTGAACAGATGTCCAACTTGTAGGGTCCAGAGAGTTACCTTCTTGGAGGATGACTCCTTCCGGCTTCTCCAGCCTGCTCCCTCTGTCAACACCACCACTCCCCATCCCACAGGGTCACAGTTCCACAGGTGGACAGTGTCTGCACAGCTGTGTCACTGGACTTGAGAGCGTTCTCTCATTCACTGGCACTGACACTAAAAACGCGTTAGGGTTTGACTTTAGTCATATCAGGGAACACACTCCTGATTTCTAACTCAGGCAATGCAAATTTTATTTCTGATCACCCAGCAAATTCTTTTTTAGAATCCTGCCTGTATCACCTTTACCCATGGACCGATCTTTACATTCAACAGAAGCTGCACTAATGGACAGCCAGCAGGGCTGAGTGGGTTTGGGGGAGGTGTTGCTTAGTTGGAAGAGAGTTTTCTGTCAGTCTAGATTTAAAAGATATGAGAGAGGGTATCAATCATAGTATAAAGTAGGTCCCCTTGGGAAAAAGGATAGAAGCCTTAGATTCTCTGAGTCTTAAATAATGGTTCAGCGTTGCTGACCCCAAGGACAGCAGGCATAGCCAAGGCCTCACAAGACAAATCCCAGTGAACAAGAAGCAGCCTCCTTCCCCACCCCAACCAAATTAAGATCCCATAAAGAGAAAACACAGGAGCTCCCCCCCCAGCGGTAGCCTGGATGGGCGGAAACACTTAGCGCTCTGGCAATCAATCAAAGCCAGCCCTCCAAACTGTAGCAATGTGGAGTCTCACCAGCATTCATCCCTTTGTCCCCATGCCCAACACTAAAGTGTTTGGATGTTCCAGCAGGGCCAGCCAGGCAGTTTGGTTTCTAATTAGCAGTTTAAGCAGGATGGGATATGCTTGCTGAAGTAAACCTCTTTTTGATGGAAACAGGGATCTGGCCACCAGCACCCCACAATGGTGGGGTGTGCTCCAGAGTTCTTGAGTCTGACCACCAACCACTACACTACAGACTCATTGCTAAAGGTCATTTAAAATAAGGTTTTAAAAAATTAATTCGTTTTCAAACAGTTTTAAAAGAAGCATTACTGCACTTTAAACTGTTCTTCATGGTGACTGTTGGCTCCCGAACATATGTAGTTCATATCATTCGCTCAAGAGTTAGGACTTTTTAGAACACACCCCAGCCACAGGGTCCACATACTGTTTAGATGGCTCCTCCCTGAATGTTCTGCAGCTCCGTCAACCTTTCACCAGACACACCAATCTGGATTCTTCCATCACCTTTTCCAATCACAGAAACATCAATTTAGGACAAAAGAAAACAATACTTTGTTGTTACTAACTCCTCACACAGCCCCCACCTCTTGAAAAGTCTATCATTAATGAAAACTGTCTGAAAGGATTCGGAAAAATGCTACCTGACTCCTAACTGTTGGTAGCAATCGGCACACACTTACTTTCTCCCTAGTTCACAGATTCTTCCACAGAAGTCTGTGGCTTTAATACTCGGGGATTTTACACATTTTAAAAAATGAATATTGGGGCTGGAGAGATGGCTCAGCGGTTAAGAACACTGACTGTTCTTCCAGAGGTCCTGAGTTCAATTCCCAGCAACCACATGGTGGCTCACAGCCAACTATAACGTGATCTGATACCCTCCTCTGGCCTGCAGATGTACATGCAGGCAGAGCTCTCTATATATAATAATAAATAATAAATCTTTTTTTAAAAAATGAATAAATACAGAAGTGAAAAATTGCTGCAAGGCAGGAGGGGGCTTTTTGTCCACAGCTATCTCTCACACCGAGGACTGAAACTGACGCAAAGCAGGTACTCAGTAGTGGTATTAAGTGGGCAAACAAGTGACTTTTCCATTTCTTTTAGTTGAATGGATGAAAGGGCAATTAAACAAATTTCTTGAAGGACATCATCTGCCATTTCCACCACCGGAAGCGTTGAAACAGTCCTTTTCTTGGGGGCGGGGGGGGGGGGGGGGAGTAGGAAACGCTTCTGCGCTGGGAAAGTAACTCAACCATAACACTCCTGGAGTTCTTCTCAGTTCCTAGACTCTATGACATAAACACCACGCCCAAAGAGGGCACACACCATCTACCTAAGACCTGATGCCCACGCAGAGCAACTAACATGCTTTGTTCAGAATCAACAGCTGCTTTGGGATATGGAAGCAAAAATACTAAGCCATTGAAAATGGAGACGTGTCCATAGGAGAGAAGCACTCTTGCTAAACTAGATACACCCCAGAAGCCGGACCTGTGCTTCGGGTCTTCTCAGGGCCCAGGCCTGAGGCCAGCGGGGAAATGGGCAAGCTGGGGATGCAGATTAAAAACAGAATACACAACATCACAGTAAACTACAGCTTCTGCTTGGTCACCAACAACATACCTGGACTTGAAATTTAAGCACTTGTAAACTGAGTATATACATTTATATAGAAAACACAGCACTTGATGGACTGGCTGGGTAGCTCAGTGGTAGACCAAGAAGAAAGCCCTGCACTCAATCCTCAGCATGGTAAACCGACCACAAAATCCAGGCATTTACACACAAGCATTCTGTTTGTTAAAAACTGAATCGTTATTCCCTGTAAACGTCGCACTAAAATGTCTAAAATTGAGAGCAATTCACTCAGATTGCATTCCTCTTGTCTCTGGACAGGAACAGAGGTTTGTACAGACAGGAGAAAGACTTATGGTTTCCTCAACAACTATCTAAAATTTTTGTTTAAACAAATTCTAAAGAACTAAGGCAACTCCATTCATGAATAAGTCCACTCCCATGGCTCTTTCCCTTCCCACCCCCTTTTCTTTCTTTTGTCCAAACCATGGGACAGAATAAAGGGGCTGAAGAGGTAGAAAATGTCAACATTAAAGATTTGGCCCAGACTTCTAGGAGCTGGGTTTGGAGAATCTTCTGCACGGACTGGAGTTGTTCTGAACCAACCAATTTACAGAGATCACGCTTTAAAAGATCATGTTCTGGGGGCTGGAGAGATGGCTCAGAGGTTAAAAATACTGACTCCTCTTCCAGAGGTCCTGAGTTCAGTTCCCAGCAACCACATGGTGGCTCACAGCCATCTATAATGAGATCTAGTGCCCTCTCCTGTCATGCAGGCAGAGCACTGTATACATAATGAATAAATAAATCTTTTTTAAAAAGAGAGAGAGTTGGGCGGTGGTGGCGCACACCTTTAATCCCAGCACCCGGGAGGCAGAGGCAGGTGGATCGCTGTGAGTTCGGGGCCAGCCGGGTCTACAAAGCAAGTCCAGGACAGCCAAGGCTACACAGAGAAACCCTGTCTCAAAAAACCAAAAAAACAAAAAAAACAAAAAACAAACAAACAAACAAAAAAAAAAACACCAAAAACAAAAGATTGTGTTCTGACCATCCTATGCAAATGATATCACACACTCTCCCTCCTGATCACTCCTACAACTGTGTGTGTGTGTGTGTGTGTGTGTGTTAGGGTGTCTTGTTTTCAAGCTTTAAGAAATGTGATATTAATTCCAGTGAAGCAATCTCCTCTGTATACACATACTTTCAAAATCTCCCTATTATCTGAATGAGAGGTCTGCCACAGGAACTCACATATGGCCGGCAGACCCTGAGTTGGATATGATCACGGCCACACAGCTAAATCTCAAACCAACGTATTGTTCCTATTTAACTGGCACATAGGAACTTACTAATTTATTGGAAATGTGCAGCAAATTATTTCTTCCACCTCCCCCAGCCCTCAAGAATTCACTGGCAGTGGATGTTACCAAAAAAGACACCCCCTACACAAAGCACTTACATTCCCAGACGCTTGCTGAGGAATCTAAAACATACATTGTTACTTTAGCTCTCTGAACCTGTGCCCTTAAAATAAGTGAGGGGAGGGCGAGATTTAACCTTGGCTTTCTTACCATAGTAATAAAGAGATCAGCCCAGGGACTATGCGAATTCCCTCAGTAATGACAGCCTCTAACCAATTAACAAGATCGTAATTTGTGTCAAGAGGAAGACAAAGTTCTGAAGAATGTGTCACTTAACAGCATTTGGAAGGCTGAAAATACCCATGGTAACACTTTAAGAGATGACCTGCGCTCATTTTCTGACCGTCGGAAAAAAGTTTTTCGGAGCACCTCAAACAGCAGAAAAAGCAACCGAACCACCAAATCGAGATAAATGTTGCAAAGGGTGACCCCATGGACTCCCTGCTGGGCTGAGACTCCTCAGGTTACAGAACGTGTGTGTGTGTGTGTGTGTGTGTGAGAGAGAGAGGGGGGGGGGAGGGACGGAGAAAGAAAGAGGGAAAAGCAAAGATTCTGAGCATCTGGGGTTTCGCAGCTTTCAGCATCTACCTAAGACTTTTCTCTGTATCTGTAAAATGCCAGGGTACCACCTGAAGCTAGCTGCAAAGTTCGAAAGGGAAGGAAAACATGAGGCACTACCCAGGAAGGACTCTCTTGGAGGCGCCCCAAGGGCAGACCACGCAAAAGTGGGCTATGAAAGTCGACAAAGAAACTGAGAAAGAGAAAAGAGGACTCCGCCTTTCCCATTGGGCTGGGTTCCTTTCAATAAAAAGGAAAAGCCGCCGCCACCGCCCCTTCCCTCCTTTTCACCCGAGGCTGGGGAGCAGACCCTGAACTACATCCTCGAGGTCCTACTCGCTCTGGCTGGCTCCGGAGTTGCGAACCCAGAGTCCGTCTACTCCCAGAGGCGCAGTCGGGTAGCGCGTGCCCCGGCCTAGACTGAGTCCGGACAGGAGCATCCCGTCCCTGGCCTCGGGTGCTGAAGCACTTCTCCAGGGCCCCTCCCTCCCGCCCCGCATTCAGTACCGCCGCCCCCGGCTGGTAGCCACAGAGTATTTCAGGACTTCCACCCACCCCGAAAGAGAGCCCTTTGAAAACTTTGTGTGTATGCCTAGGGCTTTGTCCACATCCTGGGCAGGGCCGGGTCACTCGGGTGGGCGCCTGAGGGTGTCCGGAATTTCACAATGCACCGGGGGTAAGCCACTACGGTTATCCTACCCCTTGGATCTGCTTCCACAGCCGTGTGACACCGCGCTTCAGCACCCAATTCTCAAGCCCCGATAGCCCCCGGGGCTCGAGGAAACCCTCCGCAGCCGGCGCTTTCTTCCACTGTCACCGGCCAAACGTTGTGCGCTGGTAGAGGGAGGTAGCTGGGGAAGGCAGCAGTTCAAGCAACCCCATCTAAGGACGCCTCAAAGAGGAATCCTTTTTCTCCCACATCCCTGAAATAGGGGCGCGCCAAGGCGACCCAATGTTGCATCAGGTAGGCTCTGAGCCTGCGGGCTCCCCAAGCTCCCCTCCGCCACAGACGCGCGCCCAAATGCATGCACACACCCACAGCCCCAGCAGCCACCACCCAGAGCCCCTTCTTGGTCCCCGCAAGTCTCCACCCGCATGCTCCCCGAAGCGGAGCCCACTCGGCACCCCGGGATCAGCATGCTGGGGAAGCGAGGCCGCGGTACTCACGCTCGGTCTCCCCACAGCCACGGCCATAGCGACTACGGCTCCGGCTGCGCCCGGCTGCTCTCTGCCGACACAAGCTGCTGCTAGCGCCCTTGCTCCTGCTGGTCTCCCCCGCGCCTCCCTCGCGGCTGCGCCCTGCTCGCGCCCGACACCCGCGCGCCTCCAGCCGCATCTGCTCGCCCGCGCCGCCCCGCCCGCTTTATTCCAGCAACATGGCCTCCCGCCTGGACTCGACCATTAGTGGCCCCGGGACGGGGGTGTAGAGAGCGCCCCGACCCCAGCCGACCAACCGAACGCGGTGGGTGGACCATGATCCTAGTCAGCTGGCAGGATGATATTTTCTGAAATCAGCCACCTTCCCCTCTGTGACTTTCTTTCGTGCCACTAAGGTGTCCCGAGACTGGGCTCTTCTTGACTCCCCCCTGCTGTAACACGTGCTGGAATCCGCGTAAAAGCCTAGGCGCGGAGGTCCCAACCCGGAGCTGCCACGCGCTGCGCGGAGCCGGCACCTGGAGCTGCTATGGGGTGGGGCAGGGAAGCTAGGGGACTACCGGGTGAAGGGTCTGCATCTCGAAAAGTTGCCCTGGTGACACGCTCGCACCGCAAGGAACCCGCTTAGAGAGTGTGATGGGTAACCCACTACGGCAGAGCGCGCCCCACGAGGAAATAATTACCGGTCTGCTGGGCTTCCTATCAGCAAGGGGACTAAACAAGCTACCGCAAGCCGTCGCTGTGGCGTGTGGCCGGGCTGGAGACCGCTTTTGGAGAGGAAGAGATCACAGTAGTTGATCGGTGGAGGACCCCAACCACCGGCTGCTGGGAACAGAAGAGAAAAACTCCCATCCTTGCTGGAGAATTTAGGCCGTTTGAGGGCTTGCTCGAGAGCGCTTCCCACCGCATCACTGGAGAGGTCAGTGGACTTTATTGGATCCCCGGAGACAAACCAGATGGCCCAGGGACCAGAGGCGTGCACGTTCAACCCTGGTTGCGGGATGTGGGGGATGTGGGGAATGCGCAAAGCGGTTGACAAGTGGGTGCGACTCATGGTGCATGGGACTGGGGAGCTCCTCCGCTATAAGGAAGGATTTTTCCAGCAGATATTGGAGGATTACTATATCTGGGTGGCAGGCGAAATGGCAACAAGCAAACCCCTCAAAAACAAGAGGGGTCTTTGCGCACGCATCTGACAAAGGCTGAACGGTGAGGGATGTCACGCGCTGTGGGTGTCCACCCACGTGGGAGGACCCACGACCACAAGAGGATTGCTATTTGAGTGAGTTGAGGAAACCAGGTGGGTTGAAGCGCAGGGAAAGTGGTACTAAAGGGTTGTATTCAGCCCACGTGAATGCGCCCTCAGGGCAACTGGGGGACCTCAGAGTCTGACCTGAGACTTCAAACATCCAAGTTAATGGGGGCCCTAAGTGTGCCTCTCCTGTACCACCCACTGTGGGCCGCAGGATTCCAATGCCCTGCCTAGCCTTTGGCTGAGGGTAAGTGGCCAGGCAACGCTGGTTCACCACTGGGTAAGTGAGGCGCTAGTAGCCTCCAGAATGCATCCCCACCCTTGGCGGTAGAACCTAGAGAATAGTGTGTTGAGGGAAAAGTGAGAGGCTCTGACATAAAGCCTGATTCTGGCTCACTCAGAGTTGGACAGCACTGACTTCTGTTTTGATCGCTTTCTGTTCTATAGCTATCAGGTCTTTTGAGAACCGGGGACCTCATTTATGCCAAGACAAAGTAAGCAAAACCCTGCCAAGGTTTTAAGATTGTCACATGAATGCGTGCTGTGCAAAAGCTCTCAAAAACAAGGATTCTTTTCTTCTGAGACTCTAACGGGATGCCCTCTTGCCCTTTGGTTGGGGAGGGGTGCTCATCTGGACGGGTGGAGAAGAGGATTGTGTATAATTTCTTATCCAAACTTAAAAACGTTTAAGATGAAAAGGGAGGCTGGCGCCATCTATAACTTCAGATGACAACAGGCAGGAGCTAGGATTTACAGTCATCCCAGCCATTGTTGCTGATGAACTCGGCAGTTGAGAGGTTGTCATAGTAATCACATCCCTAAGTGGACTGTGAACTCAAGAGTGCTTATCTGTCTATTGGCGTCCAGCACAGAATGTACATATTGCACAGGACTACCCTCAGAGCCAAACAACTGACATCTTGGGGGGGGGGGGGGCCTTCAGCTGTGCCTGTTTGTAAACAGCCATCCCAGCTGTGTTTGCTGACTGTTTGCACCCCCTCATAGAGGGGCAGTGAGACTCCGGGGACCCTTGCTGAGTATCCAGCACCACAGGTTTTTGTTTTTTGTTTTTTGTTTTTTTTTTAATGTACATCTGCCTTAACTGCACGTGGCCTCCAGGAAGGGATAGAGTACAGGCTAGGAAGACTAGGACAGAGAGCATCCACCCATGAGATTGTCGGAAAGCCCTCATCCCTGCTGGGTGATGTCGGTTTTCAGAGTGGCTTCTAGAAAGGGAGCACTTACCCTCCAGTACATAAGCCCTCACCAGTGCTCTAAGGAAGCCCAAAAAAACTCAACTGGCTTCCAGGGTGAACTTTGATTGCATGGTGCCTCAGTTTGTCTCTGGACCTTGGGAGGAAGGCTAGATAAATGTTCCTTAAGCCGCACCCCCCCCCCCATCCCAGGAAGGAACTTGAAAAACATTGCAATATCAATAAAGTTGAATGATCAATAAATATTTACTAATTCGATAAATGTTGAGTCACATTTGAACAGAGATGGAACTAGGGACTAAGGCTGCAAACAATCAGTTATTGCCATAGGCAGAATTTAGTAGTTGGTCCTGAGGGCAATGAAGAGCCCTAGGGGTGTAAGCATAGACATGACCTCAAATTTTTATTTTAGAAAAAATATATAGTGCGGGTTTAACATTGTTACTTATGTAGGATCCTTGCCTCTTTTCAGTGGGACCCTCTGATTATTTGAGATTTTTAAGTGAATGGTGAACCTTGGTAGAAAGTGGTGCCCTTAGTGCCCTAAAGAGATAACGTGATCTAAACTGTTTAGTAGCCACTGTTACATTTGACTCTGGAGTTAAGTGACTTGAAGACAGAACTTTTGCGTTCTATAGTTTGTTCTTAGGTTGTTGTTATTTTTTTGTTTGGTTGGTTTTTTTGTTTGGTTTGGTTTGGTTTTTTCCCAGACAGGGTTTCTCTGTGTAGCCTTGGCTGTCCTGGACTCACTTTGTAGACCAGGCTGTCCTAGAACTCACAGCGATCCACCTGCCTCTGCCTCCGGGAGGGATGGAATTAAAGGCGAGTGCCGCGCCACCTGCTCTTCCAGAGGTCCTGAGTTCAATTGTCAGCAACCACATGGTGGCTTACAACCACCTGTAATGTGATGCCCTCTTCTGGCCTATAGGTGTACCTGTAGGCAGAGCACTGTATACATAATAATGAATAAATAAATCTTTAAAAAAAATAAAATAAAATAAAATAAAGGCGAGTGCCACCACACCCAGCGTTCTTAGGTTGTTTCCTTCCCCACCCCCCAGTGCTAGGATTACAGGCATCACCACACCCAGTTTATTCTTAGTTTTTAGTTAAATTATCTCCATTGTTTCTATAGCTTTCCCCTTTCCTTTTAAAAATGTAATGTAAGAGCCCTTTGACTGCAGTACAAAAAAGAGATACATTAAGGAAGCACAAAACATACAATGAGGACAATATCACAGATACAATTTTTAAAAAGATACAATAAGAAACAGTACAGATACAATGAGATACAAGAAGATAGAATAAAACACAGGGAGGCTCCTCATGGTGACAGGCCTTTAATCCCAACCTCGTATATAGCCAGTCTCAAGATAACCAGGGCTACATAGTGAGATCTTGTCAAAAAATTAAGTAAAGAAAGGGAGGAAGAGGAAGAGGAAGAAAAAGGAGAGTTAGAAACCATCACCACATTCCATTTAGAGAGTAAAACAATAGATCAGGACTCTTTCTGAAACATTATGTGAAGGTGCTCAATGAAACATTTTAAATACATGCAAATTAGAGAAGAAATTATAAAACTTTCTATTCAAAGATGACATGAACTTTATAAAGAAGATCTTAAGGATACTAGGACACCATTAAAACTAATAGGTGTGCTCAGAAGATTATATAGGATACAAGATTAATACTCAAAAATCAATTGTAGCCAGGCGGTGATGGCACACGCTTTTAATCCCAGCACTTGAAAGGCAGAGGCAGGTAGGTCTCTGTGAGTTCAAAGCCAGCCTGGTCCAGGAGAGCCAAGGCTACACAGAAACCCTGTCTCGAATTTTTGTTTGTTTGTTTGTTTGTTTTTTGAGACAGGGTTTCTCTGTTGTAGCCTTTTTTAGTTTTTTGAGACAAGGTTTCTCTATATAGCCTTGGCTGTCCTAGACTCGCTTTGTAGACCAGGCTGGCCTTGAGCTCACAGTGATCCACCTGCCTCTGCCTTCCGAGTGCTAGGATTAAAGGCGTGTGCCACCACGCCCGGCCAAAAAAATTTTTAATCATTTTTTGTACACATTTGCAATGATCCATACGAAAATAAATTTTAGAAAACAATTTCATTTATATTCACAGCAAAATGAAGAACTTAGGGGAATGGCTTTAAAGACAAGGAAAAATATTTCTGAAAACAAATTTTAGATACTGGGAATTGAACCCAAGATCATGCATAGAGTTTTCCAGGCAAGCACTCTATCATGAGCTAAACCCCCCAGCCCCGCCACCCCAAGTTCTGAATCCAAATAAATCAAAAACTCTTCATGTGCGTGAACTAAAAAACATGGCATTGTTAAGGTGACAGACTCTCCAAACTAGACTATAGATTCAGCACAGTCCTTTCAGCAACTCAGCTAACCTGTTGCTAGAAAGTGTAATTCAGTCCCACCATTCCTGTGGAAGTTGAGGGACCCAAAGAGCCACAAATGCCAAGACTCACACTCCAGGTTTCAAACTTGACCTCAAAACCACAGGAGCCTGAGTAGCACAGATACAGGACAGCCCTGTTACTAACGGCCTAGAGCTAAGATCCAAACCAGATCCCTGCCTGCTGTCAACTGATTTTCAACAAGGGTGGTAAGACCAGTCAGTGGGCAAAGAGTCACCTTCCAAGCAGGTGGGAATCAACCTAGGGCATAACAGTTCACATCCACTAGGACAGCTGTAACTCGAAGGCCACTGGGCATGGTGGCAGACACTTTTAAGCCCAGTACTGAGGTGGCAGAAATAGGTGGGTCTCTATGAGTTTGAGGCTAGCCTGGTCTACATGAGTTCCGAGACCTCCAGGGCTATTGAGAGAGTCCCTGTCTCAAAAACAAACAAATGAAAACAATAGCAACAAAAACATCAAAGGGCTTAAATAATAGTGTTCGGAAAGCTTGGGGAAACTCAGAAGCTTCACACACTGTTGGTAGGGATGACATCCCAGCCATGGGAAAGGCAGTTTGACGGTCCTCACATAGTTAAGCACAGTTATGCTATGATCTAGAAATGTCACTTCTGGGTAGAACCCCAAGGGAAATGAAAACACAGTCCACATAGCAGTGTGCACAGTGACATTCACAGGGTTCAACACTATAGCCAAACAGTGGAAATAACCCTGTCAACTGATGAACAGATAATATACGCTATATCCATACAGTAGGGTATTTATTTTCCCATAAAAGGGGTAAGTACTGATAACATGGTACATGAATGGATCTTTCAAGAATTATGTTATGTGAAAGGGGAATGTCTCAAAAGAGCGCTCATGGTATGACTCCACTTATATGCCTGAGTCTAAACACAGACAGCTCATTGTTAGAGGGGCGGAGGCAGGGTTCGCTTCTGAGGTGGCTAGGACAGAACCCGCTATGATACATAAAGCAAGCACGACCCCGCTCTCCAGCCACAGTGCGGTCAGTATATTTTAAGTTGTAGCCATCTGGGTAGGTTGGCACTGTTCCCTTAGGTGGCTTTAATTTACTGGAGATTCATGTTCAGCAGCTCCTTGCCAACCACACGCTTTCTTTGATGAGGTTCTCTCTTACCTCTTGTTAGGTTTTGGGTTTTGGTTGGTTGGTTGGTTGGTTTTGTTTGGTTTTTTTTTTGAGACAAGGTTTCACTGTGGAGCCTTGACTGGCCTAATCAGATAGACAGGCCTTGAAATCGTGAAATTCTTGGCCTCTCTAGCTCAAGTGCTGAGATTGTAATCACGTGCCACCATGTTGGCTTTCCCTTGGGTTTTGTTTTTGTTTTTGGGTTTTTTTTTGCTTTGCGTAATCTTTTTTTTTTTTTTTTTTTTTTGTTTATTAATTTATTCAGAGTACGTCTCAATTTTTATCCTCTTCAGGTTTTTAAGTTGAGTTTTCCTGTTAGCTTTGAGGATCATCATAGATGCTTGGTACAAACCCTCTAGCAGGTGTGTGCTGTGCACATACTTACTCTGTCCAAGACATGGCATTTCCCTTTTTTTAGTAGTCAAAAGCAGAGATTTTTGGTTTTTGTTTTTCTTTATGGATTATGTTTTGGCTTGGGTTTTATATTTAAGGAGTCTGACACGTTTATTGGCATTCTCTAGACGACCTTTCCTGGTTCTCGGAGTTCTATGTTGTTTGGTTGCTGCTGTTCGATTGTTGAGGCTGGCCTGGAACTCGAAAACCTCCTGCATCTACCTCCTGTCTGCTGGGATTATAGGTGTGGGCCTATGTTTCCTGTTAGTTTTAAGTCTAGGGCTGGGGGAGGGCGCGGCTCAACAGATGAAGGCTCTTGCTGTGAGGCCTGCCAACTGGAGTTTGTTCCTTAGGACTCATGTGGAAGGAGAGAACCAACTCCTGCAGGCTGTCTGCCTTATGATTTCTACATGTGTGCTCTGGCGCACACACACACACACGAGACATAAATGAGAAAACTTAAATATAATTTTTAAAATTATTTTGTGTGTGGGATAAGAAGAGATTTTAGCCTTTTCATTCCTTTCATCATCATCTGTAGCAAAGTCTCTCCCTCCCCTGCCCCTGTACCCCTTTCCCGCCACTGAATTCCTTCCTCAGAGGCAAAGGAAGGAGTTAGTCGGTAGCTTGCTGCTCAGGGTGTGGGCCTCTGCCTGTGCGCCACTGATCTGTGTGCTTTTCATTTTGCCAAGACTACCCTGCCTTAGTCAGGGTAGCTTTAAGCGGTGAGCACACGAAAAATGAATTCTCCGACTCCATAATGTTCTTTCTTTGCCTGCCCTAGTTCCCTTCTCTTGCCACCTACATCCTATAGCAAGCTTCTGAAATTCTGCCCCAACACGTTGCAGTTCTAACTGGAATTGCATTAAATCTATAGTGTAAGGAGAACTGGCTTTTGAAGCTTTATTTATTTATCATTATGTATACAGTGCTCTACCTGCATGTACACATGCAGGCCAGAAGAGGGCATCAGATCACATTATAGATGGTTGTGAGCCACCATGGAATTGAACTCAGAACCTCCAGAAGAGCAGTCAGTGCCCTTAACCTCTGAGCTGTCTCTCCAGCCTGAGAACTGACTTTTAGCAGTATCAAAGATTCCAGTGATACTACATACTCTCTGTTGCTTAAAAAAAAAGGGGGGGCGGGCATGGTGGTGCACGCCTTTAATCCCAGCATTTGGGAGGCAGAGATAGGCGGATCGCTGTGAGTTCGAGGCCAGCCTGGTCTACAAAGCGAGTCCAGGACAGCCAAGGCTACACAGAGAGACCTTGTCTCGAAACCTACCCCCTCCCCCCCCAAAAAAAGTGGTTGCTTGCCTACCATACTGGACTTCAGGGGCCCTTTAGCTAGGCTTATTATTAAGACATTCACTTCCTGAGAAGGTTACCGTACATGCTGTCCTATTCTCAAGTCATCATCAGCATCCTAGCTCGACCTTCATCCTTAGTCACCCTGGTCTGGCAAGTATGACTTGATAAAAGAAAAGGCAACATTTTAAAAACTTCTTTGCATTCTTTTAAAGATGAAAGCCATCCAGTCCTGTGGAGAAGTGTCTGTTTTTGTGGACTTGTGCTGCTCTTTCGTGCCTGTGCTTTCTTACCATCTCCTAAAGAATTGCCCTGTGACGCAGCAGGGCGTTCCCTGGGGTCTGATGACAGCCTGCTGGCCACTGTTCCTGGCAGCCAGCCCTGGAGCTCCATCAGGGACCCTTAGCTCTGGCATCTCTCTCTCCTAGGTAATTCCTTTCTTACTGGGACCAGTAGTCATGTGCTTGCTGTTGTTTTTATGAGCCTTGAAACTTCACGTAGTCTCTGTGAATACTAAATATTGATTCTAAATGAAGAGAGTCATACACGCCTGTACATTTTGACAGGAACCACTTCAGTCTTACCACATGTTCATTGCTGTGACCCACTGTTCCACCCTCCTCAGTCTCACCAGCTGATGAGCTCCGATGCATGGAGACCTCTGGAATCTCATCTCTCTCACTGATGGCCTGATCCTCTGGTTGAGTGGTGTAAGATGTCCTCAATTTACTTCACTCATGACTTCTGGCTCCCTCATGTACCAGTGCCTGTGGATTGTGTTCGTATTGTGTTTTATTTTTCCAAGTTTATTTCCTTTTCCCAATAATTCTTACGCCCCCATCCCCCTCCCCCCAAATCCTAGATCTTGTGAGCACTGTAACCTGGAATTATCAGCCAAATAAATCTTTTCTCTCCTAAGGTGACTTTGGTCAGAGTGTTTGCTACAACAACCAAAATGCACCTAGGACAATGGGAAAACAACTAAAGAAGCAAACCACAGACTGGTGGTCAGAGGCAGGGGGCAGAATATAAACTCAATGTGCAAAATACGTGAGCATAGACATCATGAAGATGGTACGTGTTCAGCCTAGTGTACATGAGATGAAAGTCATATCATTAGTCTTGGTGGAAACGGAAAGTTAGGAAGACTGACCGCGTCAGTGTTCCTCAGGATACAATGCGGCACTGATGTGTTGTTGATGAGACTATAAAGTGTAACAGGCTTTGGAACACGGATTGGCAACTTCTTAAAAAGTTAAAAATATACTTCCATATGACTCAACAATTACACTCAAAGGTAATTATATAATAGAAAGAAAAGCATGTTCCTACCCCCCTCCCCAAAAAAAATTGCATCAAAATGATAGCTTTATTCATTTAGTACTCATAATAGTTAAATAATGGGAATGGCTGGAGTTCCTCAGTAAATAATGAATAAACAAGTTATGTGGTTGTTGTCCCCAGCCACTCCTCAGCAATGAAATACAACTATGGATTCCTGTAAAATGTGGATAAATCTCAAAATATAGAGTATGATCCTGCTTATATGAAACTGTAAGAAACACAAAACTGATCTATAGTTGCAGAAGGCAGACAGTGGTGATCCTGGGTCTTAGGTTGAGGATTGACTTGGAAAGAACCCTCAAGAAGCCCCCTTAGAAGCTGGGCAGTGGTGGCACACGCCTTTAATCCCAGCACTCGGGAGGCAGAGGCAGGCGGATCACTGTGAGTTCGAGACCAGCCTAGTCTACAAAGCAAGTCCAGGATAGTCAAGGCTATACAGAGAAACCCTGTCTTGGGGGGAGGGGGCCGGGTGGGGGGAAGAAGGCCCCTTAGAATGTACTGAGCTAGCCTGGTGATGCCTGCAGGGAATGAATCTGACAATAATGTTTATCTTAAAAATGGGTATGGAATGTTGTATACAAATTATATAAAATAAAAATTGTAGGTAAATTTGTTTGATTTCTTTTTTGTTGTTGTTGTTTTATTTGGTTTGGCTTGGTTTTTTTATTTTGTTTTTTCAGGACAGAGTTTCTCTGTATAACAGCCCTGTCTGTCCTGGACTCACTCTGTCGACCAGTCTGGTCTTGAACTCGCAGAGCTCCGCCTGCCTCTGCCTCCCTCCCCAGTGCTGGGATTAAAGGCATGCGCCACCATGTCTGGGAAAATTGGGTTTTTAAAATTGCCTTACGGATGTTTGGTTTGTCTACTTGTTTGCAGTTTTACTCTGCAAGACTCACGTGTGTCACTAAAACATTAGGAATATGTCAGGGAGAATCTTCAGCTGTGTGAAGAAACGGCTGCGCAAGCAAAGCTAACTAGGTTCCCCCCCCCCCCTTGGGGAGCGGGTGCAGCTCATGATGTAATCAGGGTTACCTTCAAACTCAAAACTCCTGCCTCAGCCTCCTGAGTGCTGAGTTACAGATGTGTGCCTCCAAGTCTGGCCGAACACACATCCAGCAACGTGTGTATAAGTAGGCACATGTATAAAATAAATATGTATGAATGAGAATATATATAAAATGGCCATCTATTACTATTGCTACTGTTTGTATGGCTTGGTCTTGGATTCTGTTTCTTTATACTGCCATTGCCAGGGGCCAGCCAAAAAATTACTCAAGGATAGATAATTAATTAATTAATTAATTAATAGTAGTAAGACTACCACTAGTCGGGGCTGGAGAGATGGCTCAGAGGTTAAGAGCACTGGCTGCTCTTCCAGAAGTCCTGAGTTCAGTTCCCAGCAACTACATGGTGGCTCACAACCATCTATAATGATATTGGGTACCCTCTTCTGGAGGTCAGGCACACATGTAGGCAGAGCATTGTAAATAATAAAATAAATCTTTGAAAAAAAAAAAAGACTACCACTAGTCAGGCACATAAGACAAGTAGACAAGTTGCATAGTTAGATCATAAACCTACCCTGACTAACAAAATACACATGTCTACTCATATCTTTTACTAAGAACTTAACAACAGTGTCTCAATGGAAGCTGTGTAAGGTGATGTGTACTCTATGCCATCCTTCCTATACAAAAGAGAAGATTCTTCTAGAATACTGTCCATAAGGTACACAGGAAGCTGGGAACAGTGCTTGCCCCAGTGAAGGGTACACAGGCAGGTATGAGGCAAGATACAGACACTTGAGGTGCCTCAGCCATCTCCACTTCACCCAGAGTTGCTTTGGAAACTGACCATTTCCTCCAGGGATGGCTCTGATGGGCTAAGTACAATCTCCTTCCTCTTGATAGTGACTTCTTCAGGGATGGCTATGTGACCCAGCTCTGTGCAGTAAAATGAGAAAAGAGGCATGCCCGACACCCCTGGGATGTGCTCTCACGCCGTGACAGAGTCCAGGGATGTCATGTTCTCTTGTCTCCTGTGGAGTCCAACAAAGGAGGCACGAAGCTCACCTGCTTTTATTTTTAGAAAGGAGCCTGCCTCAGACTGCAGCCATACACTAGAGAGCAGAGGAAAGAACAGTGGCCTCTGTGCAATACTGTCAGCCTCCCCATCAACAGAACCATCTCCCCTACCTTCAGTAACTGAGTGAACACTCTTCCTGTCACTCAAGGCAGAGAGAGGCCTCAGGGTCTACCATTTGGAGCAAAAAACAACATTAAAGCAGAAGATTTTTTATGTACTCTGTTTTGTTCTGTTTGTTTGTGTGTGTGTATGTGTGAGCGTGTGTGTTTTGTTGTTTTTTGCATGCATGTGTGTGTGTTTGCGTGTGTGCACGTGCGTGTGTGTGCATTCTTGCGTGCTCACCACAGCCCCATGTATGGAGGTCAGAGGACAAGGTCCAGGAGTGAGTTCTCTCCTCTCACCTTGCTGAAGCAAGGTCTCTGTATTTTTCAGTGTATTCCAGCTTAGCTGGCCCTTGCACATCAGGCTTATTTTCCTGTTTCCACGTCTTCTCTTCTCAGAAGTTCTGGGATCATAGATGTGCCTACCGCATCCAGCTTTGTATGTGTGTCACAGGAATTGAGCTCAGGTTATCAGAGGCTGCACTACAGATGCTTTTACCCAATGAAACATCCCCCAGCCATATTTTTCTTTTACAATCATGTGAATGTATGCAGTGGTTGAGTGGCTGGAGATGGGTGATGGATGGATGGATGGATGGATGGATAGATAGATAGATAGATAGATAGATAGATAGATAGATAGATGGGTAATGATAAATAGACAGATAGTAGAGATAGATCAATAGATTGATGATAGATGATAGATTAAAGATGATAGGTGGATGGATGGACAGATAGATAGATAATAGATGTTAAAAGTACGCAGTGTGCTTTCAGTACTAGAAATCAATGACTATTCAGGGAAAATAGCCTTTAATCTTTGCAAAAACAAATGCCAGAAAATGTGGTTTCCAAAGAGATTTGTTTCTCCTTCAGACGGACTCAGCCAGCCGCCCCTACTCCTGTTTGATTTATCCATACAGAGCGAACATAGATCGACCTACGCGAAGCTAGCTTTTATGTAGGTCAAAGCGATTAAATATCAGCAAATTCACAGTACAAAGAACTAAGCTGGGGCCACTGTGGGGAGTGGAGGAAGCCCTGAGTGAATGTGTATTGTTGACATGGCCCAGGGAGGATGGCAAAGCCCCTCCTCCTGGGGTCAGGGTCAGAAAAGATAGCAGATCCTTCCTCAAGGTCCAAATGTGGGTATTGATAGACCGTGCATGCAGACCATGTCCACCTTAGCTTTCTCCTCCAGATATTAACAGCCTGAAGACTGCCCCCTACAGACACTGTTCCTATCAGCTAAACCTGTGTCTTTCATCCAATGGTAGATAATACCCCTACCCTGTCACTTACCTGTATGTAATAACCCTGCCTTTTGTTTTGTTTTGTTTTTTTGTTTTGTTTTTTTGTTTTTCGAGACAGGGTTTCTCTGTGTAGCCTTGGCTGTCCTAGACTCGCTTTGTAAACCAGGCTGGCCTCGAACTCACAGCGATCCACCTGCCTCTGCCTCCCAAGTGCTGGCATTAAAGGCATGCACCACCATGCCCAGCTCAATAACCCTGCCTCTTTACACAGCGGATTTGAACAACCCTGTCTATTGTTTGTCTCTCTATAACAACCCTGCCTCCTTGTTCAGCTGCATGCAATAGCCACTGCTCTCTGTTCAACTCTGTATGATCAACACTCTGCAGCTGCAGGGTGCTGTGGCTTCTCCATCAGAGGGTCCCAGTGCACCTGAATCCAGCTGCATGAGTGTCTGTGTGTTGGTCTTTTCTTCATTCCCTCATTGCCCCAATCAGGCCAAGTCCCTGGAGCTATCTATGCAAGGATTCAGTAGTCAATATAACCACATTCTCCCTGCTGGTGTCTTGAATAGCCAGGCCACTGCTGAACTTTTCCCTTGGGCTTCCTCCGGGTACCATTTTATCACTTCTGCCCTAGTTGATAGAGGACTGGCAGACACAAGAGCCCAATGTGCTGATTGTTACACCTCATCATTTGTAGTGTTGTGTATGCATTCCATCATTCTCTCTAGCTGCTACTCTGTGCTTCCTTCTGATGACAAAAAACAAACAAAAACAACAAAAAAAAAAAACCTGCGTCTTCCTACCAGCGTATTCGTATGTCCCTACATGGACAAATTGGTACCTTTGTTTATAGCCTTCTCCTTCCCTAAATACGGCCCCAAGACCCTGCCTTCTCAGTCATCTTCTGTTAGACCAGCAGCTAAAGAAAGCAAAACGACTTGGCTCTGGTGCCCCCAATTTGATCACTTCTCCTTGGTAGGGAGGCCCGGCAGTGGCACACAGAAGGGGAGACCTGATAGGCTGTGGTCATATGGTAAGGAAGGAGGTCCCCTTCTGTCTGAGGTCGAGGGGAGGGGAATAGGGTGAAAGAGGGAGCGAGGGGGAACAGGAAGATAGAAGTGAGGGGATAACAAGCGGGATGTAATCTGAATAAATTATAATTTTAAAAAAGGAAAAAAAAAAGAAAGCAAAATAATTACATGTACCAGTTAGCTATTACTGCATAACAAATTGCCCCCCAAAAATGTAGTAGCTTAAAACGAACAGTGCAGGTAGGTCAGAAGCAGCTCACCCTGGTGGCTTAGCACAGAACGTCTTTGGAGGTAACAGTTATACGTTGTCTGGAACAGCAGTCCTTTAAAAGCAATGTGTCTGGGAAGGCAGAACTAGTTGCTGTGCCAAGGGTCCAGATTGTTGTTGTTGTTGTTGTTGTTGTTGTTGATTTGTTTGTTTTGTTTTTTGAGACAGGGTTTCTGTGTGTAGCCTGGACTCACTTTGTAGACCAGGCTGGCTGCACACTCCCAGAGATCCACCTGCCTCTGTGTCCCCTCGAGTGCTGGGATTACAAGTGTGGGCCACCACACCTGGCTGGCAGTTGACTTTCTTAAAACAAGTGATCCAAGAATAAGCAAAGACCAAGGCAGGAACCACAAGGTCTTTTCTGGACTAGCTTTAGAAATAACCTCCTGCCTTCCTATACTGGCCTGTTGTTTATTGTATAAACTCTAATACAGAAGGTGCCGAGAAGAAAGACTCACTGGACACCATCTTGGAAGTTGAATCCACAGACAGCTAGTTTCTCCATTTCACTGATGGGAAACATCAGGCCATGGATAAGAAAGTGGTCGAGAGTGGCAGGAAGTGATGCACTTTGACTCTTGAGTCCTGGCCTAACACTGTGTTTCCTCCTCTGGTGTGGTACTATACTGTTGGTCCTGGCTTTGCATGGTTGTATTACTATTAAATGGATATTTGAGTTTTTTACTATCCACGTGTGGTGGTTGTTTTTAGGTATCAACCTGACACAACTTAGAATCGCCTGGGAGCTCGGTGAGAGATTATCCACACTGATCTATGGGTATTGTCTGTGGGGAGCCGAGTTAACTAATACGGGAAGACCCATCCCACTGTGAGCGGCAGCACTCCCTAGGCAGCAGAGCCTGAGCAGTAGGTATAAAGGGGAGCTAAGCACAAGGGTGAAGCAAAAAGCAGAGTTGACAACTGAGGGCACAGACAGCACCAGTTTGCAAAGGACACTCACAGTGGGAAGATGTGGCTTTCTTCGTCAGTAGGAAGCAAGGCTGCTGGGGGCTAACAGGGCGTGCATGTGTATGGTCAATTATGTTATGCACATTCAATGTTATAGTTTCAGCAAAGGGAAAATTGTACAAATAAGTAAAGGTACTAGAAGAGTGACTGACTGAATCAAATGGGCCCACAAAGAAGGGGTTGGGGAAACTGAGGCTCAGCTCACTAGTCCTTTTTAGAGTTAGCCCCACACTAAATTTCCAAGTCTCCCCTCTCCTCTCTCTTTCCTCCTCCCTCCTCTTCTGGTTTCTCTCTCTTTCCTCTTCTCTTCTCCTCCTCTGGTTTTCTTTCCTCATTCTTCCCAATCAGAAAGGGACTGACTTTAAGTTTGTAAGTGAAGTCTGCCTCTGTTTACAACATCGAGGTTTATATTGATCCTGGGTTTAAATTTGGTTATTAATTTACAATCTCTGAGAATCTTTAGTCTAAACTAAAAAAGCACATAAAAAATATGGGTTTGTTTTCTTCCAAAACAGTGAATATTTTTTATAGAATTACAGTGATACCAAAAATAGCACTTTTTAATATTACTTTTATATTGTTGAAAATCCTTCAAGAATATTGCTTTTACTTTTTAAAATTTTTGGTCTGGACAGAAGATTGATTCATAAATACGATAGGCTAGGGGTGTGTGTGTGTGTGTGTGTGTGTGTGTGTGTGTATGTGTGTGTGTGTGCGCGCGCGCGCGCACAGGATTAGGCATAATGGAAGCCTTCAGAAGTGCAGGGCCCACTATTGGAGGGGATCATGTTTAGAAATATGTTTGATCCAGTTCCAGTCAGGATAAGCCAATCCTTCGACTCGTAGTCACTGTTCTACTGCTGTGAAGAGACACTATGACCAAGGCAACTTGGATAAAAGGAAGCATTTAGTTGGGGCAGTCTTTCAGTGTCAGAGGATTCGTCCATTATCAGCATGGCAGCATGCATGGCAGGTGTGGTGCTGGAGAAGGAGCTAAGAGCTACATCCTAATCCACAAGCTGAGAGAAAGAAAAAGAAAACTACTAGGGCTGTGGGCTTTTGAAAACTTCAAAGCCCACCCCGGCCCCTGCCCCCTGACATACTCCCTCCACCAAGGCCACGCCCCCTAGTCCTTCTAATGTTATTAAAGAGTCTTCCTAGTGACAAAACATTCAAATATATCACCCTGTATATGCCTGCACACCAGAAGAGGGCATCAGATCCCATTATAGATGGTTGTGAGCCACGATGTGGTTGCTGGGAATTGAACTCAGAACTTCTGGAAGAGCTGTCAGTGCTCTTAACTGCTGGGCCATCTCTCCAGCCCCTGGCTCCCACATCTTCAAAGTAATGGGCATTACACTAGGTGAATTATACTAAGTAATGAGAATTACACTGCTCATTTTAAATGGAATTTTTCTGTCAGTCAGCGAGGGCACTCAGCCTTGGCCCAGGGCGGGGCCCTAACTGGATGTGATAACCTGGCCGGTGTGCCCTTGGCCTTCCGAAGGCATCCCACCACCTGCCTGGAGCCTAAAATGGAGAAAGGGTGAGATCAGAGACACACGTTCCACCAGAAATGGTGGTCTTCAGGGTTCTTTAGGGCTACCCATACAAGCAACAGGCTGCATGTGTTCCCAAGGGGTCTGTTGCTTGCAGCCATTGCATGCCAGGTCCCCCTGAGAAAAAGAAGCTGATTATCTTCCCTGGCTGCAGAGGAACACTGCTTTTTAATAGTCAATTGATTATCTGGTTATACAAGGGAATTTTCACAACACTGAAACAAATTCCCTTGCATTACAGTCAGCAATCTCCCATAAGTACCTCACAACCACCAACTTTACAAATCCTGTAGTTCCGCCTTCTCCGGGATGTTGTGGAAATGGACATTCTTTATATAGTCTTTCAGACTGAGGGCATAAGTGGCACTTTTAAATAATCTTTCAATATCTAACTAACTCGAGAGACGGCCAGCAAGATGGCTCAGAGGATAAAGACATTTGTGCAGCTAAGGCCAATTATTAAATATGAAAAATAAGATGTCAGGCAGCAGATATGATGTGGAGAAGTTCATTGCAGGAGTGAGGGAGAGCAGGAAAGGGGAAGGGTGCCCCAAAGGGGAGAGAGAGGCAGAGAGGCAGAGTCAGAACAAGAGAGGAAGAGAGACGAGGTAGGTCTGACCTTTTTTTTAAATAATTAAACAGTTTTTATTTTTTACACATACATTTATGTTATTACATGTATATACAATAAACTGCCTATAGCAAGAAGAACCATGACACAATCAGGAATTATATAAATGTCACATTCTTAGTGTTTTGGCTGTTTGCATTTGACAGCCTTGAAGAAAGCATCTTTCCTATCTTGGTGCATCTAAAATTCTGAATGTAAATCAATCTCCACCACATCTTGTCATTATCAACTTAAAACATCTATCTAGACCTAGAAACATCTTAACCCCTAAACACTAAACAACTAAACTTCATTGTAGAACTAAGCTACCTGGTCTTCAATCCCATCAGAGACTTGAGGAGGAATAAACTTGATTACCTGAGTATGCTGGGAGTGCAGGTTAGTAACTTTCCAAATGAGAAGATGACAGAGACAATTTTCTACCTGAATAGTCACCCAAAACTCTCTAGAATGTTGGAGCATCTTCTTCAGCCTTCTGGCCCAATATATCTGACAGACATATTTGTGAAGCAGGAACTGTTGAGGACTTGCTTACCCTGTCTTGGCAGAGTTTGGCCATCGACTCTGCCTGCATCCAAGCTTGCCCTTTTTAAGGGAGAATTCTGTCTGTGGTAGAAATAAGGACATTTTCCCCAGTGGCTGATTTGTCACATTTGAAGCCATCTCCATAAGGAGGTTCTTTAATGTTCATCATCCTCTTTGAGGTAGGCTGGGTGTTGAGAGGATTTAACCTGTCTCATTGTCAGTGGATCTTTCAAATAATAAAAACATTTTAAATGCCATATTCTGCATGTCTCTGAGGTTTTTGAAGACCTTATCTAACTATCCTACCTTATCTTTCTATAGGGGATTGCCCTTTTTATATCCTGGGCAGTTGGCCCACCTAGTGGCAGTCAGGTAATGACATCATAGGTCACTAGGCAGACTGGGGGCAGCTGCTAACACCATCGATCTGAGTTTAATCCCTAGGACCCACAGGGAGGCTGGTGAGAATAGATCTGATCTCCACATGCATGCCATAGCACACACGTTCATAGGTGTCACACACAGATACAAACAAAGTAATTTTAAGAGAAAAGAAGTTTCTAGGGAGGCGACTCAGCATTTAGGAACACTGAACTGCTCTTGCAGACCACTTGGGTTCCATTTCTAACACCCACAGGCTCATGACCACCTGTAACTCCAGTTCCAGGGGACCCAATGCCAGCTTCTACCTTCTGAGGGCACTGTACACACGGTACACATACATATATGCAAGTAAAACACCCCTACACATAAAATAAAAATAAAAAGTCTTTTGTAAGAAAAAGAAAACATTTAGGAATTCTTAATTATCAGCTGACAAGGTGGCTCAGGCTTTGTGGTTGGCAGCATTGGCAGCAGAGGATCATTGGGAGTTTAATTTTTTTTTAATTTATACATTTTTTTAGAGTCCCATTTTTAAGGTTTGAGATAGGGCTGGAGAGATGGCTGAGCCATTAAAGGATAAACTCAAAACCAAACAGACAAGGTTTAATGGGGCTTTGTTTGCTTGGTTGGTTTTTCTGAGACAAAATCTCATATAGCCAGAAGCCAACTTTGAATTCATGATTCTTCTGTTTCCTCTTCCCTAGTGCTAAGGTTATAGGCATGTATATTTTATGTGTGAGTGTGTGTGCGTGCGTGCCATATATGTATATATATGCCACAATGCCGAACTCGATTATAGTTTCTTTTTGTTTGTTTGTTTATTGTTCTTGTTCTTGTTGTTTTGAGACAGGATTTCTCTGTGTAGCCTTGGCTATCCTGGACTCACTTTGTAGACCAGACTGGCCTTGAACTCACACTGATCCACCTGCTTCTGCCTCCCTGAGTGCTGGGATTAAAGGCGTGCACCACGACACCCTACTTTTGATTATAGTTTTTAAAAAAAAAAAAAACAACTTTATATAAATGTTGTTTTTATTTCCTCAGACGAAGGGATGAGATGAGAGCCAGTCCCAAGCCTTTCTGGCACTTTATGAACTCTTGCTGACTGCTTTAACTCAGCTGTTCTGGCCTAAACGCCTCTCCAAGCTGACTGATTCAATCTGGCTTCTCTCAGCTTCTGACTGAATTTCTCTGCCTGGCCTCAAACTAGTTTTAGCAATCTGTTCTACTCTTCTGGCTCCTTCTGTCTTCACCTGTGTCTAGCTTGTTCTCTCTGCAGCCTGTTTCTGTAAAACTGCCCTGGTCATAAACTCTTGGTAAAAAACAAAACAAAAAAATTTCTCTCCCGTAGAGGAAGTTTTGGTGTCTTTAAAAACTCAGTTGTTGGCATAATGCCCTTGTGGACTGTGTACGGTTTACCCTTGTTCATTCAAGTGCTGATTTCTATCTAGTGTCAATCTAGACACTGCATTGTGATGTTTATTCTTTTGGGGGGCAGTGTGTTGAGACAGGGTTTCTCTGTGTAGCCTTGACTGTCCTGGACTTGCTTTGAAGACCAGGCTGACCTCGAACTCACAGCGATCCCCCTGCCTCTGCCTCCCGAGTGCTGGGATTAAAGGGGTGCACCACCATGTATCTCCTGTCTCAAGTTTGTGTAAACATGTCACCATTTGTTCTCTGTATTGCCAATAAAAGCCAACTAGCCAACGCTGAGCAAGACAGAGAATAGGGCGGGACATCCTGGTCAGTGAGAGGAGGAGAAAGAGCAGGAAGGACAAGAGGGATGCACACGGAGGGGACTGGGAAACACCAGGAGGAATGAGCTGGACCTAGGATACGAGTAAAAAGCAAGTATAATGTGGGGAATCTGAATGGGAGGGAGCTATGCTAGCTTGGAGGGTTAGGATGGAGTAATGATTAGACAACCTGTGCTCTAGGCTAATTAAATATATCCTGGTCTCTCTGTGTGGTTATTTGGGTATGTAGCTGGTTAAGGAGTAACAGCTGATTTATTAAAATAATAAGTCAATATTAAATATTAATAATCATTCAGCACTCAGTTACGTTATGTGAGCATGCTTTTGTTTTAATCGCAGGTGTGGGAGAGAAGAGGGCTCTGAGGAGGAAGGCTGCTGCTCTCCAACCCCACTGCTCCTGGTCGCTGTGGATGCTGTCTGATCAGAAATTGGAGATATCCTGAATCAAAGACTGGACTTGCCCCAAGGAACTCGACTACCCTAACCAGCAGGAAGCAGCTAAAGAGAACTGCATCCCGTCTCCCCACTAACCTTTCTCTCCTACCTGGTGTTGGGTGTTGGAAGGGATTGGAATAGAGACGGGAGGTATAGGTATAAAAACTATAATAAATAAAATAGATAAAAAAGTATGCCTACGCTCTTGTGTGTCTGTGTGAGGGTGTCAGTTGGAGTTACAGACACTTGTGAGCTGCCAGGTGGGTGCTGGGAATTGAACCTGTGTCCTCTGGAAGAGCAGTAAGTGCTCTTAACCACTGAGCCATCTCTCCAGCCCCCTGCGCTGCTCTTAAGTAGCCTCTCTTTCCCGTCCTGCTCTCGTGAGGGTTGAGTGTATCCTATCTTTGACTCATTCTATCAACTCCTTCTCTGATTCCTCACTTCGTCTGCCTCTAAATTGGACATCACTTTCGAACACTTCTATAAACTAACTTTACCTTCATTGTTTGGGATTAAAGGTGGGCACTAAGGGTGTGTCCGTAATTCCAGCCATATCATACTGTAATCCAGAGAGTGTCTGCATTCCAGTCGGATCACATAGACCTAGACCGTCTTTGGATGTGATCCCATGCCAGAGCAGCCATGTTGCTGGATTAAAAGTTCTCTACCGCTTTATTTGACAATTATTGATTTTTAAAATGTCTCCAGAAACTTTTCTTTTTCTTTTCTTTTCTTTTTTTTTTTTTTCTGTTGAGTATGTGTATATGTGGTGTGAGTGCATGCATGTATGCATGGGTGAAGATCTGAAGTTGACGCTGAGTTTCTTCCTCGAAGTTTCTCCACTTTATTTGTTGAAGAGGGTCTCTCACTGAATCCAGAGTTCACCAGGTCACCAGTTCCAGCTTGTCTAACTAGCCAGCTTGCCCTTGAAACTCCCCATTATCTGACTTTGAAGTACTAGGATTTCATTGGCTGCCATACCTGCCTACTTTAATAATTTATTTTCATTTTATGTACATTGGTGTTCTGACTGCATGCACGTCTGTGTGAGGGTGTCAGATATGCTGGAACAGGAGTTACAGACAGTTGTGAGCTGCCGTGTGTGTGCTGGGAATTGAACCCAGGTCCTCTGGAAGAACAGTCAGTGCTCTCCACCTCTGAGCCATCTCTCTAACCCATACCTGCCTACTTTTAAATGGGCTCTGGGGATTCGAACCGTGGTCTTCACACTTGTGCAGCACATGATTTATCCACTGAGCCATCTCCCCAGCCCCATTTTCTCCTTTGTAAATCCAAGAGAGTATTTAATTCTTTCCTGAGCAATAGAAATGTTTGTGCACACAGGGTAGAAGTCATCCCTCTGGCTTGTGGAGGGAAAAAAATCCATGACATGAGAACATGGAAATGTATTTCATCATTCTATGGTTATTAAATATTAAGCTGGTCCCCCTGCCCCCAGTTTCTTTTTTCCTCTCTCCTTCCTTTCTTCTTTCCTTTCACCCCTCCTATTATTACACATAACCTAGTAAACATCTCTATACAGGAGCTGTCTCCCACGGCTGCAGTAGGCTGAGGGGCTATGAAGCAGAACGTCCTCTGCTATCACGCCGTTAGCCCAGAATTAGTTAAAGAAACTGGGAATTCAGAAAGGTTACCTGGTTGGCAAGTGGTAACACTGGGCATCGCTGCATATGGCCCTAGGCCGTGCTCATCATCACCATCAGAAAGACACTGCAGGGAACATGTACTTCAGCATGGAAATCTGGAGCTGAACTCCATAGACACTGCATAGAGTTTATTCCCTGGGATGGGAACAGCACCAAAAAATACTAAGTAGTATCCTAAACCCAGTACCTAATTTTTGTTTTGTTTTTGTTTTATGTGTATGAGCATTTTGCCTGCCTGGATGTCTGTGCACCAAGTGTGTGCCTCATGCCCAAGTCCAGAGGAGGGTGGCTCCTTGGGGACTTGAGTTACAGACAGTTGCAAGCCACTGGTACTGGAATTTGAACCCAAGCCCTCTGGAGAGCAACCAGTACTCTTAACTGCTGAGCTATCTCTCCAGCCCCTACTTAATGGAATCTTAAAGACTACTTACTGTGTAGTTGGGTTTTTATTTTTTCTTCTTGCTGACTTTTGCTTTCTCCTGTGAAATCATTTTCCTAAATAAAATTGTTACTGCTGGAATTAAATTAGCAATTAAAAATAGATGAACTACTTATTATAGTCTCTAGGAACATTTTAGATGAACTAAAGTGTTATTAAGTTAGCAAGCTAAAAACTGCATCATTTTATTCATGTTCACAATTTTCTGAAGGTGTTATAAACAGTTTTGTGTAGTTTTAAAATATTAGAAAAGTGATGCATGATACTGCCTCTTGCACAAAAGAAAGTTTATAAAGACACATCATGATAAGACTGAAAATCATGATATGAAAAAATGTCATTATGTCCTTCCAATTATGATTTGATGAAATAAACCTGTGAAATCATTAATATTTCCATGTGAAATAATCATAAAACCATTGCTTGAAACCAGGGGTAAAGCAAGTCTTTTATTACAAGTTTAGGGCTGGGAATATAGCTTAGAGGTAGACGTAATAATGTGGACAAGACCCAGAGTTCAATTCCCAGCACCCCCCAAAACAAATAAACAAAAACACCTTAACTCATTTTGTAAGATCAAGTTCCATTGTGATAAGGATGTTATGCCTTAAAAGGAAGACTCTGTCCTCTTGTACATTCGCTGCCTCTTACACCTTAGCTACTTCTTTCTTTCTTTCTTTCAGACAGATTCTCACTTTGTAGCCCTGGCTGGTCTGGAACTCAGTGTATACCTGAATGGTCTTGAACTCAGAGAGGTATGCCTGCCTCTGCCTCCTGAGTGCTGGGCTTAAAGATGTGCGCCATTGCACCTGCTTCAACTTCTTAAAATCTGTCTTGGAGGTGGAACATCCATTAAGCTGCTCTTCCAGAGCCCACACGGTGGCTCACAACTGTCAGCCATCTGTAACCTCGATTTCAGGGGTTCTAACACCCTCTTCATTCCTTCCACAGTCACCAGGCACACATGTGATACATAGACATATGTGTCCACAGAACACCCATACGCAGAAAATAAGACCTATTTTAAAAATGGCCACTTTGCAAATATTTAGTGTGTTGTGTAGGCATAACGTTGTTGTGTAATTCCAATGCCGATTTCTGTACCCCCAATATCTGGTTGCAGTCCTTGTTCTGAGAATCTCCCGTCTCAATGTTGTGAAAACACTTCTCCCCAGTTGTGGCCTAAAATGCCAATAAAGCCCCTATAGCCAGTCACGGAGCAGGGGAGAGAATATAAGGCTGGACTTCCTGCCAGCCAGGGGAGGAGGAGCTAGAGGAGGAAGTAGGCGATTGAGCCATGGGCAGAGGTACAGGAGAGAGTCAGCTGAGCACGAAAGCCACAAAATGCAAGTATCTCTGGGATGTACGCTGGGAGGAAACCAGATTACCTTCGAAGTTTAAGAATAGACTAATAACTGCTCAGTTATTGTGTTTTGAAGCTTCTTGAACAAATATAATAGAGTCTCAATTATGTTAATGTTAGCTGGAGTAAGAAAGAAACTGAAAAACATACTTTTATAAAAATAACTTTACAGTGTTGTGCCTCATGAATTGGTTTGAAGTTTTGTCCTTCTGCAATTCTAAACGTGTTGTCCTTTGCCTGCCTGCTCACACCCTAAGGATACACAAGTAATACGTAATCCTTTCCCTATCTTCTTATAGAGATGCAGTTTCCTTGTAATGAACTATTCGTTGTCCCTTTAACGTCTTGAATATTTCTGCCACTGTGCTATTAATAGTCTGACTTTCTAATGTCCTTCCTATGTGAGGGTGAAAGATGTCCTAAAAGAAATAATTATTAATCCCAGCACTTGGGAGGTAGAGGCAGGCGGATTTCTGTGAGTTCAAGGCCAGCCTGGTCTATAGAGTGAGTTCCAGGACAGCCAGAGCTGTTACACAGAGAAACTCTGTCTCAAAAAACAAAAAACAAAAACAAAAAAAGAAGAAAAGAAAGAAAGAGAAAAAGAAAAAAATTAAACAGTTTGGCTGACAGATCTTAAATGGATTTTTCTTAATGATTCCAGAATCTGACAATAATTTCACCCCATAAAGTAGACCATGTATTTCAATGCAATGGGTTGAGCAGAAGGGTTTCACATTCATTCATTCATTCATTTTGGGGTTTTTGGGGGGGGAGGGGTGTTTTGAGTTTTGGTTTTTGGAAACAAGGTTTCTCTGTGTAGCCCTGGCTATCCTGGGCTTGCTTTGAAGAGCGGGCTGGCCTAGAACTCTTAGAGATCTGCCTGCCTCTCCTCTGCTGAGTGCTGGGATTAACATTTCTTAAAAACAGATCTCGTGTCTAGTGGTCCTGCATCTCCCTGTGTGGCATGTTCCAGCTGAGACTGGAGGTTAATTTCTGACCCTCCTGCCTTCACCCTCTGAGTGTTGAAGTTACAGGTGTTTGCCAACAGACATGGTTTTATGTGGTGCTGGGGAAATAGCGAGGGCTTGAGGCACGCTACTCAAAGCACCCTTCCAACTGAGTTTACAGCCCCAAACCTGGCCTGGTTGCTTTAACGTTACTTTGCTTTTAACCAGGAACAGGGAAACAAAGTAATAGAAAACCCAGCACCACCAAGGGATTGCATCATAGCAGCTTAACTTCCGCTCCTTATCAAGAGGAGGGTGGAAGCGAAGCGGGGGAAATAGCATAGTCGACTAGAATTGGTCTGCTTGGAAAACTGGCTATTCGTGATATCTCTCAGAGAGCAGTCTAGTTTCCCTTTTGTGGCCTAGAACTTTAATAAGATTTTTAGTTCAGTTGGGTGGGGTCCCGGAGCCTAGGCTAAAACAAAGACCACGTGAAACTCACTCGTATTTAACAAGTTGAATAACAGGCTGCGTAGGAGAGGAGGGCGGGAAGCAAGTGTGGAGACAATGAATTCCTCTAAAAGAATCAATGTAAAGAACATTTCTATTGAAGGAAATATAATTTGTTACCCTCAGGGAGGCGGTGCCTAGTCACTTGAGGCAATGGCTGTTTCCTTTCAAGATCTCTGCGGGCTCACTTCAGATGGGATAGAACAAAAGTAAAATGAAGCCTTCAGCCAGATCTACACCTCAGAATAAATCTGTGTAAACCAGAGTCCTTATCTTTCAGGGGATCAGTAGAACAATAAGAAGAGACAGTTGTTTGTTTGTTTGTTTCCTTATTGTTGCTTATTGTAGACCTTGTAGCAGTTGTGTAGTGAGGAACAACTTCCCTCGAATTAAGTCAACAGCAGGAGAGATGGCTCAGTAGGACAAGATGCCTGCTGGCAAGCCTGAGGACCCGAGTTCTATCCCCAGGACACAATGGAGGAAGGAGAGAATGGATCCCCCCTTACACTGCCCCTGCACACAAAGTAAATCAATAATGTTTTTACACCAACACTGGGGCTGGAGAGATGGCTCAGAGGTAAAGAGCACTTGCTGCTCTTTGCAGAGGATGTGGGTTCAGGTCCTAGCAACCACGATGTGGCTCCCAACCATCTGTAACTCTAGTTCCAGGGGATCTGACACCCTCTTCTCACTACAGGCGTGAGGTCTGCATGAGGCACTCCAGACAGATGGGTAGGCAAGACACTCGTCCACATAAGATAAGCTGTGAAAGAGTCAATACTTTAATCTCGCTTGAAGAAGCGTCTCTAGTATCACAGTAGTTTCTATTTCGTGTTTAAGATCTAGGTCCTTGCTGGTAGTATTCACTAAGCTTTTGCATAATGTCTGAGTGCTGCCTGCCCCAGTGTGCGTCAACACTTCCTCAGCAGAAATGGGTGCCCAGCAATTACACTCAGTTTCCATAGTACCGGCAGGAGGCAGTTCACACAGATCCCACAGGTCAGGAGCTCAGCCCACAGATTGACACCAGCATGAGTAACGCTAGGGATGACCCAGGGTTCTTACTAACCAGTGTGGCTATCAGGGGCTCCAAAGAGTGCACTTTAGAATTGAGGACCTGCTCTGACTCACAGAAGCAGCACCATCTTACTGTAAATGGTCCAAATTAGAAACAGTCACATGCTTGTTTTGTGTTGTTTTGGTTTGTTTGTTTTCTAAGACAGGGTTTCTCTGTGTAGCCTTGGCTGTCTTGGAATCACTTTGTATATCAGGTTGGCCTCAAACTCACAAAAATCTACTGCTTCTGCCTCCCAGAGTGCTGGGATTATAGGCATGCACCCAGTGGTTTTGTTTTGTTGGTTGTTGTCTCCTGTAGCCCAGGCTGAAATTTCCCATTATTTAGAGGAAGCTGGCCTTGAACTCTTGATCTCCTGCCTCTGCTGAGATAACAGGTACCTGCACCTTGCCCAGCTTTAGAAACAGAACCATATTAAAGATGATTTAGGTGAAGTCAGAAGGTGGCAGCTCTGTCCCTAAGTGTGACACATGACCACTTCTCACTTGCCATGTCATCTACTGGGAAGTTTAATTGAGCTGACTACTAACCACATGACTGGACTCATGTCTGGCCCCCCAAGAGTGGAAATGGGTGATATAACGCCACTGCAAAATGTCGCCACAGGTGCATGTTTTGGGACATTTGATTGATCTCTGGCTGGTTTGGAAGGTTCTGGAACCTTTGGGGCTAGGGACTTAGCTGTAGATTTAGGCCACTGTGGGTGGGGCTTGGGCTTGACTCTGTTTCTGGTCTACTTCCTTGCTTCCTGCTCCCCTATACCCGCCCCCCCCCCAGACAGGGTTTCTCCTTGTAGCCTTGACCGTCCTGGACTCGCTTTGTAGACCAGGCTGGCCTGGAACTTACAGACTCACAGTGATCCACCTGCCTCTAGAGTGCTGGGATTAAAGGTGTGTGCCACCATGCCCGGCTTACTTCCTTGCTTTCTAATCTACTAAAATGTGAGGAGATACCACCTGAGGCTCCCCCATCTACTGACACATACGCTCCATTAGCCCTGATCTCCAGAAGTACCGCCAAAATAAAGCCTCTCTCCCTCAAGTTGCCAGGTGTTTTGTCATGCGACAAGAAAAGCAGCGAGTTCCTGGGAGCTGACAGCTCCAACCCTCTAGCCATGCTCTCTGTCTTCCTGGTGTGACTAGCTCCTTTCTTGTGCCTGTCTCAGGGTCTAGTCTGAGTCGCTGCATTGGTACGAGTTCAGAAAGGTAGAAAGGGACTTATGAGGAATGACCAAGGACACACCTATCACTCCTGAGTTCACAAGACTTTTTGGAGGAACCAGAGACCAAGACCAAGTCTATGTAGATGGATTTTGTTATAGCATAACAATCAAGTGTACTGTGGTGTAGGAAGAACATGATGGCAAACAATGAAGACCCCCTGAACAGGCCATTGGCAACTGGCACACACATACCTGCTTTTACTTTAAAAAGCCAATACTTGGCTGGGTAGAGGTAGCCCACACCTTTAATCCCAGCACTCGGGAAGCAGAGGCAGCGGATCTCTGTGAGTTCAAGGCCAGCCTGGTCTATAGAGTGAGTCCAGGACAGCCAGGGCTACACAGAGAAACCGTGTCTCTGGGGAGAAAAAAAAAAAAGACATCTAACATCAACCCCTGGTTTCCACATGCACACGAGCTGACTAACCCTACCTAGCTGACTAATCCTTACTAGCTGACTAACCATAACTAGTTGGCTAACCCTACCTAGCTGACTAACCATAACTAGTTGACTAACCCTTACTAGCTGATTAATCATAACTAGCTGACTATCCTAACCTAGCTGACTAACCCTTACTGGCTGACTAGCCCACAGACTCAGGAGCACAGCTGCTATGTCACCTGGTGCCTCTGGTGGCACCAGAGATGCCTTGTTATTTTCCAAAGGACTTGTCCATCTTCCCTCCCAGCAATGCTCTGATGACGTGGGGTCTTTGATCTCACAGAGGAATGGAAACTTTTCTCCCTGGTTCTGGTTTTTAAAACCTAGGGAAAGCTTTTATTTGTCTTCGCCTGGGTCAGACACCGGCCTGGTTTTCCCTCTGTGTAACTGAAGGGAAGAGTCACCCACAGAGTCTAGCTCAGCACATGGCTACAGAGTCTCCCTGACAACGTGACACTGCCATGTGATGAGAGATGCCTTCCACAGAAGCCTGAAGTTTAAGGACAGTGCCACTCCCTATGGGTAATGTAAACGTATAGGCGTCGATACTGTGACTGAGAGGGCGTGACTGGTGTTTAGGTATCTGGGCCCTAGAGGGATAAGACCTGAAATATCCAAGATGATGTCATTCAGTAAAGACTTGGCCTGCGCAAACGGCCTGTAGTGCTCTACATGATAAAGCCGGTTCCGTAATAATGTGCTTCCTGTTCTCAATTGTGAGCACGCCTATGCAGAACAAAGAGGTTTTCTCCTGCATCTTTCTCCCCACCTGCATGTGGCTGTGAGATTACATTCTGGCATTGGAATGTAACCAGCAGTGTTGTAGGCAACTATTTTTTTTTTCACTTTTATTTTTAGAAATATCTTTCAGGCCGGGCATGGTGGCACACACTTTTAATCCCAGCACTTGGGAGGCAGAGGCAGGTGGATCGCTGTGAGTTTGAGGCCAACCTGGTCTACAGAGTGAGTCCAGGACAGCCAAGGCTACACAGAGAAACCCTGTCTCAAAAAAATAAAATGAAATAAAACAAAATAAAATCTTTCAGGACTGGCAAGATGGCTCTGTAGATTGTCCCACAGGCCTCACAACCCAGGTTTAATCCCTGGGACTGAGTTTGATCCTGAAACACAGGTAAAGGAGGGAATCATGCATGAAGTTGACCTTTGATCAGCATACAAACATACTATGGCATATGTGTGCATGCACATACATATACAACTGTCCCACACACGCAAATAATAACATTTTAAACAAATATATATCTTATATATTATCTATATATCTTTTGTTTTGTTTTGTGGGTTTGTTTGTTTGTTTGTTTGTTTTTTGAGACAGGATTTCTCTGTGTAGCCCTGGCTGTCCTGGACTTGCTTTGTAGACTAGAACACACAGAGATCTGCCTGCCTCTGCCTCCCTGAGTGCTGGGATTAAAGGCTCATGTCACCGCACTCAGCATGTGTGTATGTGTGTGTGTGTGTGTGTGTGTGTGTGTGTGTGTGTGTGCGTGTATTTGAGAAATGGTCTTACTCTGTATTCCGGGCTATGCTAAAGCTGGTGTGTGCTCAAGGCCAACCTAAAATCATGATCTTCCTGTCTCAGCCTCCCAGGTTTCAAGGTTAGAGGCATATCACTATGCCTGGCTGTGGGCAAATTCTTCCAGTCAGCAAGTTTGTCCTCTTCTCCGCCTTTCTTCTCTTGTACCGGCTGGAATGTAGATACAATGAGCCATGTTAGACTCTGGCATAGAAACCCCAGAACAAGTTGAACAAAAGATGACAGGAGTCCAGGCAAATGACAGTCGCGGTACACTGACTCTGCGCTGCCATGAGTGTGTGGGAAAGAGATTCCTAACTTACGGTCACCATTAGTTTCTGTCACTCTGTGCTGAGCCAGGTCCTAGCAGATGTATGTACCGTGTGCCAGGCAGCTTCTCAGCTGTCTGGCTTGTATCCCTTGGTACCCAGACTTTCCCCCGTGACTCTGCACAGTACACAGGCCAGAGGATAACTTCTGAGAATCCATCCCCTCCTTTTACCATGAAGGTCTGGGGACTTGAACTGAGGTCAGGAGGTGGTAGTAAGTGTCTTTACCTACTTCAGCCTTCTCACTGCCCACCCCTCATTAAAAAAAAAAACTAATATCCATTTATAATTCTGTGGCTATAAGAACTGTAGTTAAGCCGGGCGTGGTGGCGCACGCCTTTAATCCCAGCACTCAGGAGGCAGAGGCAGATGGATCGCTGTGAGTTCGAGGCCAGCCTGGTCTACAAAGTGAGTCCAGGATGGCCAAGGCTACACAGAGAAACCCTGTCTCGAAAAACCAAAAAAAAAAAAAAAAAAAGAACTGTAGTTAATATCGCCACTGCCTTAATATAATAGTTTATATGTGTTAAGAAATTAGCTTCTGAGGAAAAAAATTAAAAAGAGGGGTGGGAGCCGGGCGTGGTGGCCCACGCCTTTAATCCCAGCACTCGGGAGGCAGAGGCAGGCGGATCACTGTGAGTTCGAGGCCAGCCTGGTCTACAAAGTGAGTCCAGGATGGCCAAGGCTACACAGAGAAACCCTGTCTCGAAAAACCAAAAAATAAATAAATAAATAAATAAATAAATAAATAAATAAATAAATAAAAAGAGGGGTGGAGAGGCAGGAATGAGGAGATGGGCATGAGTCTGGGAGGAGTTGGGGGGAGAAAAAGGGGTAAAGGGATGAATGCGATCCACACACATTGTATTAAGTTCTCCAAGACTTAATAAAAAATGCTATATATATAAAAAAGAAATTAGCCTTTGAAATTTGGGGGAAATCCAATTATCTGCCAGAGTGTGTTTGCCAAGGATTTTTTTGGGGCAGCCAGACTTATTAATAGCATGCTAAATTAGTATCCTGAGCTCTCCTCAGATACGTGCCAACTGTAGTATATAAATACCAACATTTAACAACACGGTTATTGATGACTGATAAGTACCATGCATAGCTTCATGTGAAAACTAAAGCCGGGAAGCCTGTGGTGTCCATGTCCTTGCCATGTAATTAATAAAGACAAGAAGTTGTTAAAATTAAGTTTTTCATTTGTTATAGCCATATTTGCTCCACAGTGTGCTTTCTACCGAGACAATCAGCTCTGTCTCAGGCCCAAAGCCAGAGGCCCCAGCAGCCTTGGACCAAACGCTCTGAAACTGTGAGCCAAGAAACGAAACCTTTCCTCTCTTTAGTTATTGTCTTAGGTATTTTTGTCACAGCAATGGAAAGCTGCCCAATGCATGAACTAATAGTATGTGAGTTATACAAACAAAAGTACAAATTGTAAAAGGAAATATGTAAAAAAGAAAAATAACCAAGCCATTCTCAAGATATTGCTAACCTTGGTTAGTTCTAAGCACTGTAGTCGCCAATACCACAAGGTGAATATGTCGTTGAGGATAGAGAATGGAAAATCCTATTTCAAATGTTCTTTTCCACAATTTCAGTTTTGGAAGTGACTGAAGGCTCATGCTAGGGACAGATGTCTGCCTCTTAGGCTTATCTCATGGATTGGAAGTTTGGTGCTATCTTTAATCTATGCTTTCTTTTATGAGAATCGGCCTATTTTAAATCTTGTTGGCGAAGCCCTGATAACAGAGTATACTGGAGGATGCGATTTTGACTTTTTGGGGTTTTTTGTTGGTTGGTTGGTTGATTTTTTTTTTTAAGATTTATTTATTATTTATACAGTATTCTGCCCACACGTGTGCCTGCCCACCACAAGAAGGCACCAGATCTCATTACAGGTGGTTGTGAGCCACCACGTGGTTGCTGGGAATTGAACTCAGGACCTTCAGAAGAACAGCCGGTGCTCTTAACCTCTGAGCCATCTCTCCAGCCCAGGGTTGATTTTTTTTTTTTTTTTAGACAAGGTTTATTTGTATAGCCTTGACTGTCCTGGAACAACTAACTCTACAGACCAAGTTAGCCTAGAACTCAGAGATCTACCTGCCTCTGCCTCCCTGGTGCTGGGATTAATGGCATACATCAATCCCCAGCACCCTTAAGAGAGCTCACAACCACTAGCCACCTGTAATCCAGTCTCAGGGCCTCTGAGGGCATCAGACATTGCAAGTGGTGCACAAACACGCATGCAGGCAAAAATACCCACACACATTAAGCAAACAGACGAATAATCTAAACGTCTTCATTTGTAACTCAAAACCCTCCACCATTCACCGTCAGTCAGCTATCACTCTGCCACTCAATGGATTCTGTATGCAGCCTTTGCAGAGAGCCTGAGGAGCCTGAAGTGCCGCCACAGGTGTTAGGAGCGGAGGGGTGGCTTCCATCGGGCTTGCTGTCCTAGAAGAGATCCAGGGGTCAGTAGAGAAAACAAAACAGACCATGTAAGCCATACCAAGGGGGGTAATTTAGAGGCTTGTAGCAAGAAATAGGTCCATACACACAAAAAAATAAGAAACAAATGTCGAATATGCACAAGTTACTGGGTCCCAGGAGGGACATCTGCTGGGACAGATTTGGCCATGGCTGAGTCAGATCTTGAAATTCAGGCTAGCTGGAGCAAAGAGAGGAGGAAAGGCAGTGAAAAGATACTTCTGAACGTCTCTGTTTCTTCATCTAAAGGATCGCATGACAGGCTGCCAAAAGGCATGTCACGTGTAAGATTCCTAGGACCTGTGGCTGTTACTTTACAGGTCAAGCTGGCAGATGTAATAAAAGCATCCTAGATTATGGACTCGGCCATAACTCCAAAGAGAAATGTCCTTGCAAGGGACAGAAGAAGAAAGACATACAGAGGAGGAGGTGTGAAAACAGCCGCAGGACCAGAGATTGGCGTGGTACAAGTACAAGCCGTAGAAAGTAAGGCAAGCAGGCCCTTCCCAAGGCTGGGAGAGGAAGAGAAGATGCCCCCAATGGCTCCAAGAGAAAGGCGCTCTGTCAGTACTGTGGTTTCCCGTGTCTAACCTCTAGTATTTCAAGAGAGTAAATACGAGGGACACAGAGATCTTCTGGGCAGGGCACACTCTTCCTAGCCTGCTCCTCTTCCGTGCACAGCTGCTTTCATTTCACTGTGATCTCTGCCCACTTCTAGTTGCCGACACGCTTTCCCTGGTCACCATTGCTGTTGCGTCATCAGTCCGTTGGTTGGCCTTTGCATCTGAGCACTTACCAATAGTGATCGTTTCGGTTTATTTTACGTTTATTGTCACTCTATTTCCTAAGTCTCCTGGAACTAAAACTGCCTCTTTGATTCACATTCTCAGCTTCCCAATACATACATCTGGTAGACACTCAATAAATATTTGACAAATAAATAAAGGCTACAGACAGGAGAAGAGACATACCCAGTATGTAGCCCAGGCTGGCCTCAAACTCCTTATGTAGCCAAGGATAACTTTGAACTTCTGATCCTCCTGTCTCCACCTTCACAGTACTGGGGTTACCGGCATGCGCCATGCCAAGTTTATCCTGGATTGAATAGTCCTGGGTATCAAACTCCCCCCCACCCCCATGCATGCTATGTAAGCACTCTACCAACTAAGCAACATTTCCAACCCCAAATACAATACCTACTTTTCTTCTGTTTCTCCCCCCCCCGTTCCCCCCGTGCTGGGGATGGAGCCAAAGGCTCTGTGGGTGCTAGGCAAGGTACATCCTTGTCCTCTCTCTTCTTTTTGTTTTGTTTTTCTGAGACAGGGTTTCTCTGTGTAGCCTTGAGTGTCCTGGACTCTTTGTAGACCAGGCTGGCCTCCAACTCAGAGATCCACCTGCCTCTGCCTCCCGAGTGCTGGGATCACCACTGGGCTGTCCTCTTGATTCTTAATGAGGTAGTGTCCCCACCCCCTCTCTCTGGCTCCAAGGCCACCTCCTTTTCCTACTGCATCAATCATTCACTTGGCTCTGATCTCCCCTTAGCCTTCCTTGGCTTGTTTCCCTCAGCACCCATGCAAGATCATATCCTGTCCATTTAAGAAGAAAGCCTAGGTTCCATGATTTGACCAGGGTCTCTGTTTCTAAACCTTCCATTTTCCCTTCTATCCAGGGGTGAGTGGGTGAGTCCTCTCTCCACACTCTCCCCCATCACACCCCTCAGGTTTCTGTGTGACCTGGCTTCGGTCCCTGCCACTGTTCTGACACTGTTCCAGATTAGCCCCAGTGACCTGCCAGATCTCGTCCTGTTTCCCTTCTTATCAGCCTTGGCAGTGTCTCCAGAGAGCTGTCCCTCCCCAGCCTGCTCTTCTGGTTCACAGGTGTTCCTTTTGGGGTTTTCTTCCAAGTCCCCAAGGGAGGCTTTTCCTCTTTCTGGAAACTGCTACTTTGGCCTCTTGCACCTGCCACTTGCCTGTATACTGTTTTTCTGTTTGTTTTCTTTTTTTCTTGTTTGTTTGTTTGTTTGTTTGTTTTTTAAAGCAATTTCCTCTCCTATGGTTTAAATGACCATTTATAGATGTAAATGCCATGCCTTTGGTGACCTAAAGTTATATTGCCAACTAACTTCTATATATTTCTATTTTTATGGCCCTTCAAATTCAATATGCCCCAAGTTGAATTTACCATCTTTATGTATTTCTACGAACTACCTTTTCTCTATGTTCTCTTTAAGCGGAGAGATGGTGCCAAACATCTCTCATGCCAACCATCTCTCAGCTACTCAGGAGCTTGCCAACCTTGTTCCTTATCCCCTGGTTGACTCTGGTGCCAAGTCCTATTGAATTCACCTTCTAAATATCTCTTGACTCCATCTGTTCATCTCCCTTTCTCAGCTTCTGCTGAACTCTTTTTTTTTTTTTTTTAAACCTTTTCCTGGGTCATCTCAGCAGGGTCTGGACTCTTCCTCTTGTTGAAGCCTCATCTCCCCCACCTCCTCGTAGTCTTTTTCTCTTCCGTGATGAGGTCTCACCCTTTAACCTAGGATGGTCTCAACTCACAATTCTCTAGCTCCTGGCCCCTGGATTAAAGAGGTGACACCACCTCTTGTTACTTTGTTTTTGTTTTCGTTTTAAGATTTATTTATTTATTATTATGCATACAGTGCTCTGCCAGCCTGTACACCTGCAGGCCAGAAGAGGGCATCAGATCACATCATAGATGGTTGTGAGCCACCATGTGGTTGCTGGGAATTGAACTCATGACCTCTGGAAGAGAAGTCAGTGCTCTTAACCGCTGAGCCATCTCTCCAGCCCCTGTTACTTTGTTTTTAAGTGTCTTTTCACATGAAAGATTAATGAACATATAGTCCAATAGGTAAAGGCTGTTAAGCTTGTAAGAAACACTAAAGTTAATCCTCAAATCTGGGGATGGAGAGATGGCTCAGTGGTTAAAAGCACCACCTGCTCTTCCAAAGGTCCTGAGTTATTCCCAGCAACCACATGGTGACCCACAACCATCTATTAATGTAACCTGGTGCCCGATTCTGGCTTGCAGGTAAACAAGCAGACAACACTGTATACATAATAATTAAAAAAAACAAAAACAAAAACAAAACCTCAAATCTGAACCCCTAATATACAGATACATATTTTTTAAAGAAAGTTTAAAAAAAAAAAATCCTGCAATTCCTATTTTTTTTTTTTTTCTTCCTTTTCTTGTGATAGGGTTTCACTGTGTAGCCCTGGCATGTCAGGAATTATACTATGTATTCCAGGCTGGCCTGGAATTAATTCACAGAGATCCAGCTGCCTCTTCCTTCTGAGTGCAGGGATTAAAGGCATGCACCGCCATTCCCAGCCGTATTTATTGATCATTTGGTGATTCCTGTATTTTCAGAGGTACTTCTCTTTACATTTTAACACCTCTGAAGTAGAGATACAGTCTTTGGTTTGGTTAAACGCAACACTGTTGTGAATTGCTTTTCTTCCCGCCCCCCCCCCCCCCACTGTCCTGGTCTCACTTGTAGACCAGGCTGGCCTCGAACTCACAAAGATCCGCCTGCCTCTGCCTCTCTAGCGCTAGGATTAAAGGCGTGAGCGAGTTGTTCCTTTTTTACTCATTCTGATACACATTCTTTTTACCCATAATTCAAAAATCAGCGTCTACCTCCAGATCTTTCTAAAGTGCAAATCTGATCCGGTTTCGACTCTCTGGGAAATTCTTAAAAGGCTCCGCCTTGAGGAGAGGGGCTCTCTATTCCCCCCTCCCCTGCTTCCTAAACCTTCCTCCTCTGCCCCCACCCCCACCTTCCTACACAGATGCACCCTCTGCCTGAAAGCCAAGTGGAGATATTTGCAGCTAGTTGCCCAAAACACTTAAATGAAGCCAGAGCCCTCTGCACACAAGTGTCTTCTGCCTTAAAGGTCTCAGTGCTTGCTCTCACTCTGACCTGAGCCTAGGCTATACCCCCACCCCCCAGCCTGTGCTGCTCCTAAATCAGGCAGCATACAAACCCACCTCATTTCTCTTGTCTTTTAGTACTAGCACAGAGTTCTCGAACACACATTCTTCTCTATATATACCCATTTCCAGCAACGCCCAGCAATACAGCCAAAAAAAAACACCTTTGGAAATAATGCACTAAACAGGAGGGAAGCATGAAGGTGCCGCTCATGTATATAAGATGTAGATCCTAGCCGGGAGTGGTGTGGCGCACGCCTTGATCCCCGCACTCAGGAGGCAGAGGCAGGTGCGTCTCTGTGAGTCCACAGACAGCCTAGTCTACAAAGCAAGTCTAGGACAGCCAGGGGTGTTACACAGAGAAACCCTGTCTTGAAAAACTTTTAAAAAATAAAAATAAAGATGTAGATCCTTCCACCTAACCATGCCCTTACCTAAGACAAGCAAGAGGCCGGTAAACCACTTGCGTATCCAGACTCCAAAACAATTGCAGACTTGGTAATTCAACCCAAAAGAGAAGGTGAATGATGTCAAAACGTTTGGCGTCTGACCCTCCACTTTCTCTCTTGTCGTAAAGTGATACAAGCCATGGTCCCATTCTACCTCTTTGCCGCTTGTGCAACGCAACATTTATGTTTGTGCAAGGAACCAAAGGGGTATTCTCCTGACTTGCCCACCTGAGGTTTCCATTTGGAGACCCCTCCCACACCTGTGAACCCCACCGAGACTCAACACCAGTAAATAAGTACAAGAGAGAGCTCAAGTCTAATATTTTAAAAAACCATTTGTTTCCGTAACTACTTTAAGACCTCAAAGTTAGATGGAGTGGGAACAGTTTCTCCATGTCAACCCACTACTAGATTTCAGTTCTAGAAACTGCCCCAAATAGACAAACAGTCCTTTCTGACCTAGATAATTGAAAGCCAAGGATTCCAAGTCAGTCATGGAAAAGTACCAGGGTTCTGTTGGGATTTTAAATAAAGCATTGCTGATGTGGCCTGACAGCCACTCAGATTGGTCTGTGGTAGTGACAGAGGGCTTGCCTAGTATGAGTGACAAGTGAGGCCCCAGGTTTGATCCCCAGTGCTGGAGTGGAAATGGAGGGTGTCCATACTAAAACATGTTGACAATTTTTAGGCCAACATTGTGGATATATATATATATATTTCCTTTTTTTCTTTTTCTGAGACAGGGTTCTCTGTTATCTGGTCTCACTTTGTAGACCAAGCTGGCCTCTAACAGCCTCTGCCTCCCGCTTGTGCCAACCACGCCCTCGCCTCTGGAGATATTCTTAGTGAAGCAAAGTAAAGGAAAAGACAACAGGAGAAAGGGTGTCGAATGCCAAGGGAAAGGAAAGTAGAGAATTTATTGCTAGAAACGGGGCAGTCCTGAGAGGATGCTGAGATATAGGACATTTGTGCTGGCAGTTAGGGAAAGGTGGGGGCGGGGGCGGGGACAGCTGCAACAAGGCTTCCATAAAGAAGGAAGGGGCTTGAGACTGCAATAGTAGATATTGTTGGTAAGGCACAGCATGCAAATAGACTCAAGATAGAGAATAGAGGCGCCCAGGCCAGACAGAAATGGAGGGCAGTAACAGCTGCAATAAATGATGCTATGCGTTAACTCTTCCCGCTTCAAAAGAGGTTAAAGAAATACTTAGTTCCACACTAGGAGAAGTCAACGAACCAGGGTGGACTCCTTCGAAGGGGGAACCCTGGGGTGGAATCAAACCTTTGTCACGTGCTCAACATTTTAAATGTGTGGAGGAAAACTTCCACTCAAAGCAAAGACTTCACCAAGAAGTCAACACGAAACAGGCGGAATGAATCTCTTCTGCTCGCAAATCTTAGACTAAATAAAAACAAAATAGCTCTGGGTATCAAATACCTTAGCTGGGAAGAGATCGTTCCTATGGATTTTAGCTTCCTAGGCAATAAAACTCCCTGACAGTGAATCTGCCCCCCCCCCGACACCCCTCCCCCCGCCCCGCAACCCCTGCACTGTAACTTAAGACAATAACCTGGAGGGGGGGGTGTGTCAGAAACCAACCTTGGTCTGTAGCTTTCTTTCTGAGTGATTTTGCTCTCTGCACAGACTTAGGCAGGTGTATTTGAACTCCTTAAAGCCGGTGCCCTGGGGGCGGCCTTCCCAGTATCTAAGTATCACCAAACCAAAAGAGATTTGGTTTGGATCATGGTGTTTTTTCTGGGTCTCAATCCTGCCACTGGGAACCCCAAGCCCCTTCCCAGACCGCGTTAATAAAGAAAGAGAAACAGTGTAGAGCTTGTCTACTGACCCCCTACCCTCAAAATGTTACCTGTGCAGCGGGGAGAGAGGAAGGGAGCCTACTTTGCTTTGCTTTTGTTTCCTTCTTGGCGGGCACTCGCTTACCTGCCTGCCACCTCCCAAGGCCTCGGGGCGGCTGCGCGTCACGCAGAGCTAGTCGCCTCACGCTCAGTTCGCCCGGGGCCTCACCTCCCCGCGCTGTCCCCCGCTGTGACCAGCCTGAGTCACCTCGGACGGGTGGCGGGGGTTGAGGGACACCTTAGAGGGCGGAGGTACAGGAGGCGGGTTGAGCCCTTCCCCCAGAGCCCGGGAGGAGGCGTAGCCAGAGCGCAGGTGAAACCAGCTCTGACCTATCCCGGGAACTTTCGCTGCGGGGACTCGCTGCGACAGGCCAGCGTCGCACAGGGGCGGCCCGGGGGCCGCCTTTCTGCCACCCGGGCGGCGCGCGGGGACTGAGCCTAGGTACCCGCCCCTGGGGACCCTCGGCCCTCCCGTAGCGCTCCCGGGATGCGGGCGGCGCGGGCCTCCGCGGCAGATGGAAGCGGGTGGCGCCGCCCCGGGCGCAGGTGACACTCGCCAGGCCTGGGTTTCTGCCGGAGGGGAAGTGCTCTGGAAGCTTGAGTCGCAATCGCTCCAGGAACTAGGGACCCGGCAGCGATGGCCAGAGAGCTGAGCCAAGAGGCACTGCTGGACTTTCTGTGCCAGGCAGGGGGCCGCGTGCGTAACGCAGAGCTGCTGAGCCACTTCAAGAGCTTCCTGCGCGACCCTCACGTGCCTCCTGACCAGCTGCAAGAACGTCGCGAGCTCTTCAAGGGCTTCGTGAACTCAGTGGCTGCAGTGCGCCAAGACCCCGACGGCACCAAGTACGTAGTGCTTAAGAGGAGGTACAGGGACCTGCTGGGGGAAGAGGGTCTGCAACGACCCGCCCCTGCAGAGGGACCGCAGCGGAGCCGCCGCCGCCAGCGAGGCCCGGAGCCGAAGAAGCCGCCGGCAGGTGCCAGGACCCGGGTGGACGCAGGTGACGATGAGCTAGCGGGCAGTGGCGCGCCGGAGGCGGCCGGGGCAGCCCGCAGTCCAAGGGGCAGCCCGAACCTGAGGACACCGGAGCCAGCGGCTGCCCAGACTAGAGGCAGGTGTGCGGCGTTGGAGACGCGGGGTCGCTGCTGCTGGGAATGCGAGCAGAACGGCTGGGGGGAGCCCGCGGGACAGCTGCTGCCGGGAGATGTCGAAGACCTTACTGCCGCCAGCGAGAAGCCGGAGCGCCCTGCGCTTGCCCTAGATGACCTGGGAGCTCCAGGGTGGCTGCGGGAAAGAGCTTCGGCTGAGCGCGCGCTGGCGTCTGCAACGCCTGCCTGGCCTCCCGTCCCCGTCGAGCCTGCTAACAGCCGGACGCCCCCGCCGGCTCTCCTGCCCCTCCCGGCTCCCTCCAGAGAGCCGCTGGAGATATTTACCGCAGGCTACCCAAACCATTCAGTCCAACAGCTGCAGCAGCAGCAGCGCACTCGAGAGTGGGTAGCCAGATACCCGCAGGTTCCTGAGGCCGGGAACCAGGTGCCCACTCGCGCCTGGTCGGTGTTGCCAGACAACTTCCTCCAGCTACCCTCAGAAACCGCCTTTGGGGTCTCGGAGACAAGCTCAGCGCTGCCAGAGCCCGCTCTGTCTTTTCATTCTTTCCTTCCTGTGGCTGCTGATGAGTTCTCAGAATCCTGGCCGGGGAGCCTTCTACCCACTGTCTTTCGAAGCATTCGTTGTCAGCTGTCCCTCCAGGATCTGGATGACTTTGTGGATCAAGAAAGCCACGGCAGTGAGGAGAGTAGCAGTGGACCCAAAGAGTCTCCCGGAACCCCCGAGGAGGGGCTGCAACCAGTCCTGGAAACTTCCTCTTTGGGAGAGCTCAGGGATGCAGTTGAGGTCCTGTCTGTGTCACCAAACCAAGGTAGCCCCTGCCTGATCCGTCCAGGCCTCGGGAATAATAGAGGGAACACACCTAGTTCTCGGAAGGTCCCAACAGTGGCAGTAAGCCTTGGAGACCACCCCCAGGAGCATTCGCCCTGGCCAGCCCCCAAGTTTCGGAGGTCTTTCAGGAGAAGCTCTCGAACAAGGAGAACGAAATCTTCCTCTTCCTCTGATGAGGAGCATCTTGGTGAGGACTTGGTGAAGAAGAGCCGGCGCCCACCTCGGTCCAGGAAACCTTCCAAGGCAGGAGCCTTGCCCAGTCCAAGTGTGGATGTTGTTTTAATGCAGAAATTGGCAGACGCTCATTCCGTGGCAGGTCATCCACACTCCTCGTGGGTCCTCAGCAGGGATGGATCTGCAGACTTGGTACCCCACAGACCTTCTGAACACAGGTCACCCCTTGTGCCCCTAGATGCCAGGGAGCATGAGTGGATTGTGAGGCTTACCACTGGCTCCTGGTCCCAAGTGCAGACTTTGTTCTGGGAGGACCCTCAGCGGGCTTTACACAGAGACTTCCTGACAGGGTACACGGCCTTGCACTGGATAGCAAAGCATGGCGACCTGAGTGCCCTTCAGGACTTGGTCTCTGGAGCCCAGAAGGCGGGGATTGCACTAGATGTAAACGTGAGGTCCAGTTGTGGCTATACCCCACTGCACCTTGCCGCTATTCATGGCCACCAGGAAGTCATCAAGTTGCTAGTTAAAAGGTTGGCTTCTCGGGTGAATATCCGGGACTGCAGTGGCAAGAAGCCTTGGCAGTATCTGAACAGCAGTGCCACTGGGGAAACATGGCAGCTCCTGGGTGCACCCCGGGGTAAACCCATCTTCCCTGTGTATTCCTTAGTCCAAAGCTCTTCCCCAGCTAGAAAGGTCAAGAGCCGGGAAATGTCTAGACATATCACCCGGAAGACTTCCTTGGCTGCTTTGCTCAAAACTCAACACAACAAATGGAAGCTGGCCAGCCAGTATGAGAAATTCCATACCCCAAAGGAGAGAGACGAATACAGTGACTGAGGTAGGCTCCTCTCTCCGGAAGGCAGCGCCCCGCCCCACCCCCTTCCCAAGCCACTAGGTAGGTGAGAGAGCCCAAAGGGAAGCACAAACTGCTAGGAGTTGGTAAAGAGGACCAGTGAAATGGTGTGAAGGGTCATCTCAGCTTCTTGAAGGCGCCTATGTTTGAGCTGTGAACTCCAGACAAAAGCAGAGGCAGTCAAGCCTGGGGGGGGGGGTCTGGTTCCAGGTAGGCACAGTGTTTTCTGAGGTAGTGCCAAGCAGGCCTTACTAGAAAGGGACCGGATATGGCAGTCAAGGAGAGGCAGTGGGTAGAACTGATACAGCCCACAGTCTTCTCTGGCTTCTACTCATCTCTAGAATAAATGTTGGCTGAGTGGAAGGCAGCAGGTTTGAAGTCAGATGGCTTGCCTTCATTTCCTTTATGTGCCTTTTGGCAATTCCAGTCAGTGAGGTAAAAGCGTGACTGGAGAGTGTAGGATTTGATTGAGGAGACTTCCTCAGCCCTGTGGGCAATCGTCTGCCTTTGCTTGCTGTAAATTGATGTCTTCTCGGGGCGTCTTTGCCATTGATCAGAGAAGCAAGCCGAGTGAGCTACAGGTAGGAGCTTGGTTCTACTCCCTAGAGAAATGACACCCATTGGGCCCTGTTTTGTTTTGTGGTTTGTTTTTGCTGTTGTTTGTTGGGATTTGCACTGACTCAAAGTGAGCTTCCCAAGTATAAAAGTATTTTGTAATACTTATGTAATGGCTGAACTGCAGGGAGACTCTAAGTAGCAAACAGGGTCAACTCTGAGGGCTTTCCATAGGTTAAAGGTCAACATTGGTACTCAGGGAAAGAGAGCAGGGTTCACTCTTGGGGAGCGGTAAGGGTTAAAAGGCACCAGAACTTTGTTAAGCTGCTAAGTATAACTTTATTTGCACTAAACTTTTTTTTTGCCAATTAAGATTAAATATTAGCCTCGAAGTACCGAATGTCTGACAGGAAGTGTCCCATTCAGTTCTGATCAGTGTGGGTCCCTGGCTGAAGTAAAGTCTCTGCAAACCCCAGAAGGACATGCAAGTCACTGAATGGGAATCCAAAGAGGGCTGGAAAGTTCACTGTTTCTATGGAAATATTTTCATGTGTGATGCTGTATTTTTAAAATATTCTTGTGTTTCTTCAGGTTATTTTCCTGCATTAAAAGACCAGCAGATTGTTATAAGGAATTATTTTGTACCCAGCTGATTTCCTGCTAATGTCCTCACATGATGGCCTCAGTGACTGTCAAATCTCTTTGTTTCTTTGTAGCCTAGCTTTATAATTTTGCTGACATCCATCTTTTTCTCTTGTCCATCTCTCTGCATTTCTCTGGGGATGGACCCTGGAACCTTGTGAGTCTTACTCAAGTGCCCCCAGCACTGTCAAAATAGTCAGTTCTATGAACTTTTCTGACTACATGGCCTTTTCATCCCGTACGTAAAGGGTGAAACTAGAAAATCAAATCAGAAAACAAGAGAAAATGACTGGGGTGGGGTGGAGGGTAAGAATTTAAATTTACAGAGCAGACATCTATGCAAGTAATCTAGAAAACAGCTCCTTTTTTTTTTTTTTTTTTTTTTTTAAAGACAAGGTTTCTCTGTGTAGCCTTGGCTGTCCTGGACTCGCTTTGTAGACCAAGCTGGCCTCAAACTCACAGCGATCCACCCGCCTTTGCCTCCCGAGGGCGAACAGCTCCTTTTGAGAGCCAGCGGATATATACCATATTGTCGCAACTAGAACAGCTTATTCAACAAATGCAATGCTGTGGGGTTTATAAAGGTGAGTGGAACAGGATGTCTCCCCAGATACAGGAGCTAAAAAATCCGGGTTGGGCATGGTGGCGCACGCCTTTAATCCCAGCACTTGGGAGGCAGAGGCAGGTGGATCACTGAGTTCGAGGCTAGCCTGGTCTACAATGTGAGTCTAGGTCAACCAGGGCTACACAGAGAAACCGTGTCTCAAACAAAACAGAACAACAACAACAAAAAAAAAAAAGAGAGAGAGAGAGAGAAAGAAAGAAAAAAAAAAGAAAGAAAGAAAGAAAAGAAAAAGTTAAAAAAGAAAAAATCCAAACTATTTGTTCTTGGCTGCTTTCCATCTTGACTTGTTCCCAAGGTGTCTTTCAAAGCCACATTACAACACAGAGAAGTTTGCAATAATCGGTAAGAGAAAGAAAAGTGTATGTATCAGGGGATCCGGAATGAAGCCAAACCAATGTAATGTAGCACTCCAAAGTGCCAGACTTAGTTAAAACTACGCTTTCCGAAAGATTCTGAGAGTCGAGGGGGCCGGGGGAATCCCTTACGCTGAGATGGGCTTGGTTCGGGCCAGGAGTGATGATACTGGCCTTCCCTAGAAACCAGCTTTGTTGGTTCCTCCACATTCTTGTCCTCTGCTTCAGTGTGGCTCCACACAGTGCCAGTGTTGGCCTGCTGCTCAGTGGTCAGAGCACAGTCACAGACTAGCTTTCATCAGGACTTATTCTTGGCCGTCCCTCTGCCTTTGTCTGCTGTACCTGGTCTGAAGAACTCCCTCAAGTAGCCACAGTGCTGTGTGGAAGAGGCGGGTGGAGTCGCGATGGAAGATGGGGTGGAGTCACGAGGGAAGGGGGGGCCGGGGGGTGTGGAGTCACGAGGGAAGTGGAGGGGGTGGAGGGCCAGGTGAAAGAGCTCAGCCTCTTGCTCATGTTACAAAGTCCTGGTGGGGAGGACCTTCAGCCTTCAGTTGGCTTCTCCCTGCTGTGAACCCTGCAGGAGATAGCACCACACCCACGGGGGGGGGGGGCGTGTTAAGGCCCTACCCACTCACTGTCTTTGTCCTAGATTCCTTCAGCTTAGAAGGCACTTGCTACTTTCTCCTTAAACTTGCTCGTATCTTTCAAGGAATAGCTCAAACAACCTGTAAAGAAGAGTCAAGGCATGGTGCACGCCTTTGATCCCAGGACTCGGGAGGCAGAGGCAGGCGGATCGCTGTGAGTTCGAGGCCAGCCTGGTCTACAAAGTGAGTCCAAGGCAGCCTAGGCTACACAGAGAGACCCTGTCTCGAAACCCCACCCCCCAAAAAAATAGAAGTAGAAGAGTCAAGGTGCAGGCCTCCAGATGCAGGCCAGGCTATTCCACTAGAATTCCCAGAATGCTCTGTGCAGGTCTTGGAATTGCTCACTTATCATAGTATTTTGATTTTATCTTCTACTTTTTTGAGACAATGTCTCATGTAGCCCAGGCTGGCCCTGATTCTGTTCCTCTTGCCTCAGCCTCCTATGTGCTGGCATTACAAGCAGATACCATGGCGTGTAATATGACTATCCCATGTGTTTAAGCAAAGTGTTTTGATTGTCCCTTGAGACTTTGAAGATTAGAAAACATTTTGAACTCAACTGAATATACCAGGCTGACTGCTGTTTTCTTTCTCTTTGTTTTTTTAATTAAACATTTTAATTTTTTCACATATACATTTATATTACTACACATATATACAATAAACTACCTACAGCAAGAAGAACCATGACACAAGCAGGAATTACATAAATGTTACATTCTTAGTGTTTTGACTGTTTGTACTTGACAGCCTTGAAGAAAACATCTTTCCTATCTTGGTGCATCTAAAATTCTGAATGTAAATCAGTCTCCATCACATCTTGTCATTATCAACTTAAAACATCTATCTAAAACATTCTATCTAAAAACATCTTACCCCCCTAAACAACTAAGCTACCTTGTCTTCAACCCCATCAGAGACTTGAGAAGGAATACATTTGATTACCTGAGTATGCCGGGAGTGCAGGTTAGTAGCTTTCCGCTGAATGAGAACAGGGTGGAGGGGTATGGCCATCTTGTCCAGGTTAGTCCCAACTCCTGTGCTCAGGCAATCCTCTTGCTTTAGTCTCCTAAGTAACTGCAGCTGCAGCCATGCCACCAAGTCTGGGTACATTTACTGGGAATTTGTTGAGCACCCAGTTTGCCATAAGGATATCATTTCAGCTGTCCTGCCTAGCAGGGCTCTTTGGTTGCCAGAGGTGGGAGCTATGAGAGTAGAGTCACTGAAAAATAACTCCAGCACTGGAACAGTGGGCAGATACATGCATCAACTGGAGGGAGAGGCACACCAACCCATCCATAAAGCCTTCGACCCAAAATCTGTCCTGCCTACAAGAAGTGTAATGATAAAGATGGAGCAGAGATTGAGGGAACGGCAAACTAATGACTGGCTCAACTTAAGACCCAGCCCATGGGAGAGACCCAGCCCCTCACACTATTAATGATATTCTGCTGTGCTCGCAGACGGGAGCTAGCATAACTGTCTTCTGAGAGGCTTTCATCTGGCAGCTGATGGAAACAGATGCTGAGACCTACAGCCAAAAAATCAGGCCGAGCTTGGGGACTTTTGTGGAAGGATAGGAGGAAGGATCGAGGGAGCCAGAGAGGTCAAGGACACCACAAGAAGACCTACAGAGTAAACTAACCTGGGCCCATGGGAGCTCACAGAGACTGAACCACCAACATGCATGGGCTGGACCTAGGCCTCCTACACATGAGTAGCAGATGTGCAGCTTGGTCATTATGTTGGTCTCCTAACCATGGAAGTAGGGCCTGACTCTGACTCTGTTGCCTGCCCCTGGATCCCTTTCCTCTAGCTTGGCTGCCTTGTCTGGCCTCAGTGGGAGAGGATGCACTTCGTCCTGCTATGACTAAATGTGCCAGGGTGGGTTGGTACCCATGGGGGGGGGGCTCCCCTTCTCTGAGAAGAAGGGGAGGGGGGTGGAGGAGGGGGGCATAAGAGTGGGACTGGGAGGAGAGGAGGGAGGACATAAAGTGGTTAAATAAATAAATGAGGAGAAAAAAAATACTCGAGAAGTGAGACCAAGGAGATGACTCAGTGGGTAAAGGCATGAGCCACGAAGCCTGATGACCTGGCACCCAGGTCTCTTCCCCTCGCTTCCACATGCACAGCAAGGCAGGCATGCTGCCCACTCCCCTGTCCCCACACACATTAAAATAAATAAAAGTGAAAGTGAGAGAGATTAGGATAGACAAGTCTCAAATGTGCAGTATTACCAATGCATTACAGCAAAAGGAGGGAACCCCAGAAGACTGGCTGCTTTCTCCTTTGAACTCCATCCCTAAGGGGTCTAAGATGCCACCAAGCAGCATGGTGCAGTAGTATCTAACCGATGGACCATCTTTCTGTGCATTTATCACAAAAAGAACATCCTTGTTCCTCAAGCGTGACTGCTGAGGCCTGTCATAAGCCTTGCAAAGCTGGGTCCTGGAACCATTATTACAGAGTTCTTTTAGAAGATGACCTCTCTCCAGCGTTTTATTTTCTGGCCTTTATTTCTATCTGCTAACTTCAGAGTTAGGAATTCACAGAGGGAGAAGCTTGAAACTCAAGAGAACTTGCTCCGCGTTAAAGAGTTTTGATACATCTGAGGTTTCGGTTTTCAGTGCTCTCTACCATCAGACCCCTCGCATGCGTCTCCTATAGCGTGGATAATGAGACATCAAATTGGCTGTGTCTCTGTTCTTGTGCCAGGAGATTTATTGTGTTTACTTACGAAGTCTCTTGGATTCTTAGAAAGGAAGGAGCGAGGCAGCTGGCTCCATAACCACAGAAGTCCCTCCTCCTGGAACAGCCTGGAATCCTTTGAGAAGGGAAAAGAGGCGATTATCTAGGCACAGGACAAAGACATCTGCAGCCTTAGTTGCCGTAGGTGCCACCTGCCCAAAACCCTATACCCCTACCTGTGTGTCACCTCACACCTGCAGGTGCTTTCTGGGTCCAGGTGTTGGTTTCCTTCTATAAACTTCCTCAAGACCACCTGGAAGATCAGAGGCAGGTGGACCTGCCTCTCCTGGCACTCTCAGCATCCTGGACACAGGTCTCCTGCTGTGCCTGTGTTGCTACAGGCACTGTTGACTCAAAGTCACTTTGGGGATCTTTGTGTGGCATTTCTCAAATTCAAAACTCTGAGGGTCCTTACTTATGTTTCTGGGATGAGAAAATAAAATCCGATCTCTTCACATTTTAAAGCTATAGCATGCTGGAAAATAGCTTTGAAGTTACGAATAGTTGGTAATTCAAAGAAAATCAAATTATTTTACAGGATTGGAAGGGGGGGCGGAAGGTCTTATACAGGATTATTCTCCAAGATATAATGCGGCTATCTCTCTCTTTAAAAAAAAAAAAGTATTCACTTTACATTCCAATCATAGCCTCCTCCCTCCCTGTCCCACCCTCCCTCCCTCTTCCCCCATATGCCCCTCCCCTAGTCCTCAGAGAAGAGGGACCCTTCTCCCTTATCAACTGACCCCAGCCTACCAACTCTTATCAGGACTGCCTGCATCCTCTTCCCCTGTGACCTGGTAAGGCACCCCGCCAGGGGGAAGTGATCAAAGAGTAGGCAACAGAGTCTATCTCAGGGACAGCCCCTGCTCCCCTAACCAGGGGACCCCTATGGAGGAGACTGAGTTTCCTACCAGCTACATCTGAGGAGGGGGCCTAGGTCCTCTCAGTGCATGGTCCTTGTTTGGTGCAGGGTGGTCTTGAACTTGTCTCTGCCAACCCAGCAACTGCCACTATCTTCATGAGTTCAGCTGTGCCCACTTGTAGAGGATCATCACAGCCAGGTGTGTTGACTGTTGATCTTCCTCGACAGAAAGAGGTTAAAATTCCACCCTGAGTATACAGCCACTCTTCCCAATGATGACCTAATTGCGCATGTCCTCAAGGAAGAGCAGGAAGTATTTACCCTGGGAAGGAATAGAATCGCCTGCATCTCTTCAGTCATCCTCCATGCTGGGTGCAGGCCTTCCTGGGTGGCTGCTTTGAGGTCATCCATGCTCCTGGCCATAACCTCTCACCCACAGCTCTGTAAGTAAAGCCCAACACACTCACTGCCCCTCCGGAGAAAACAGTTGGCAGAATGAGTCTGGGTTTGTTTCAGGGCCTTAGGAATGGGGTGGCTATTGTTTAAGTTTCCCCCCAGGGAAGGGATCCAAGCAGTGGAAGGCACTACAGCAAAAGTTGTGGCAAGTGGATCTTTTGTTGTGTGTTCATTGTTTCATTTTTATTTTCAATGCCAGGTCTTGCTGGGTGGCCCAAGCTGGCCTCTAATTCACTTTGTAGCCCAGGCTGTTCTCAAACTTGGGACTATCCTACCTTATTCTGGTGGAAATGGGATATTTTGATTAATAAATTATTTTAGTTGACAGGGATTTCTTATATATCCTTTACATGGTGACAGTTTGAAAACTTTTTTTTTTTTTTTTTTTTTTTTTTTTGGTTTTTGGTTTTTGGAGACAGGGTTTCTCTGTGTAGCCTTGGCTGTCCTGGACTAGCTTTGTAGACCAGGCTGGCCTCGAACTCACAGAGATCCGCCTGCCTCTGCTGGGATTAAAGGCGTGCGCCACCACGTCTGGCAAAAACATTTAAAAAAAAAAAAAAAACTGTGTGTGAATATATTTGGAGCAGTGGGAAGATGGCTGACTCAGTAAAGAACCTACTGTGCAGGTGTGAAGACCTGGGTTTGATTCCCAGAGCCTACATAATAAAGCTGACTGTGGTCCCACATGCTTCTTAGCCCAGAGCTGGGGGTGAGCACACAGAAGGTGGCTCCCTGGGACTCCAGGGTGAATCTAGTAGAATAGGAGACTGAGAGACCCTGTCTCAAAAAACAGGGTGGATAATGATTTATAGGAAACAAAAATCAGAGGTTGTCCTCTGGCCTCCCATGCACTCACCCCCATGTGCACCCGCACTCACACGTGTACATTCACAAAATACGCCAAGTATGTAAACAAAGACAAACAGTAATTTGCTTATTTAAAAGGGGAGGGTAGGGGCCGGGCGTGGTGGCGCATGCCTTTAATCCCAGGACTCCGGAGGCAGAGGCAGGCGGATCACTGTGGGTTCAAGGCCAGCCTGGTCTACAAAGGGTGTCCAGGGCAGCCAAGGCTACAACAGAGAAACCCTGTCTCGAAAAACAAAAGCAGCAACAAAAAAAGAGAGGGTAGGCTTTTGAAGCACTTTGTCTTTATTCACCTTTGAGGGGGAAATCTTTAAAATTGCGTGGTTAATAAAAGGCGGCATCTTACACGTTTTAGAGTGGCTTTTGTTTGTTTATTTTCTCTGGGGCCTTCAACCTAGGCCCCTGCCCATGTAGGCGGGTGTCTTACCATTGAGCTGTAACTCTCCCTGTCGTTGTTATTGTTGACGTAGGATCCCACCTGTGTTGCTCAGGGCGGTCTTGAACTTGTAAACGCAGGTGATTCTCAGACCATGTGCTGTAAGGCTTGACTTTACAGCTACCTTTATGTTTAAAAATAAAAATAAAATAAAACCATAGAAATGATAACTGTCTATTATACATAAAAATCAACAACAAACAACAACAGAAAGCACAACCATCTTCTGATTGCATCAGCATGAGCCAATCATTGGTAGCATTTCGGTGTGTGCCGGTCCAACGTCTAGAACAAAAGTGGCACCCACTCCACGTGCCAACTGCTGGTTTTATTATTTGGCCAAATTCATCATTATCATCTTCTGTTTGAACTGGATGTTGCAGATGGAGGCAGACAGAGAATGTTTATGTGTTTGTGTCCTCAGGCGATAGACAGCAGCTGAGGGGTTTTTAGAGCAGCCCAGGCTGCCACTTTCCTTCTCTACCCTCCAAGGGCTAAGCTTGAAGTTGCGTGCGTGCGTGCGTGCGTGCGTGCGTGCTCTTTGCCTGCGGTTCTGGGGACCAATCCTAGACCTCACACAAACCAGACTGACTTGTTGGAACACGCTCTGCCATCAATCATTCTTTGCATGCCTATGACATGAATAATGGTTTTTCGTCCAGCTTCTTTGCCAGTGTTCCAGGTCTGGAACTTATCAGGTAGAAGGCTCCACCTTCAGGAAACCGCCCTCCCACCTCCCCCCCCCCACTCTCACCCCCCCCCACCCCCCACCCCCGCTGCAACCAGCAGGAAGCAAAGAAAGGGACCTCTGGCCGCTGCTGAGCAGAGCAGCTACCTGACACCTGAGTCTTTCTGTTTGCTTTTAAGGCAGTGAAGCTAAGGAGACAGATAGGGAGGGAGGGACTTTGCTTGACCTGACAATTTAAAATGGGTCAGATCTGCCAGTGTTACTGGGTGGGATTTCACCTTTTTATTTCTTCCTAATACCTAGGGAGAATATTTCACAGCCTCTTTATCAGGTAACATAGGGGTGGGAAAGCCGGGCGGTGGTGGCGCATGCCTTTAATCTCAGCACTCACTCGGGAGGCAGAGGCAGGTAGATTGCTGTGAGTTCGAGGTGTACAGTGTGAGTCCAGGACAGCCAAGGCTACACAGAGAAACCCTGTCTCGAAAAACCAACCAACCAACCAAACAAACAAACAAAAAACCCACAAGGGTGGGAAAAGAGATCTGTCTACCTATCTAATCTATTATTTATGTATCATTTATCTGTCTCTATCATCTATCTATCCATCTATTGATCTATAATCTATCTACCAATCCCCTATCTTTTCTATACCTGCCTACCTATCTGTACATATGATCATATAGTTACGTTTTGGGTTTATTCTGTTCCGTTTCTGAGACAGGGTCTCATTGTGCAAACTAGATTGGCTTGAACTTTTGGCAATTCTCCTGTCTCTGCCTCTAAGTTCTGGGACTATAGGTGTGGACCATCACTCCCTGCTCTTAAAGAATTGTCTGGATTGGGTGAGATGGCTCAGTTGGTAATGGCACTTGCCACCAAGCCTAGTGACCCAAGTTCAATCCCTGGGACCCGCATGGCAGGAGGAGAGAACTGATTCCAGAAAGTTGTTCTCTGACTTCACACATGACATGGAGCACACATGCTGACATACCTGCATATATGTAAATGAGCGCATGTAAATGAGTTTTCCTGTTTATATTTTATTCACTCATTTATTTATTGCAGTGCTAGGGATTAACCCAGGTTGTTTCAATAACTAACAGTGAGAAAGCATACCCCATATTCATATGATTTTATTACTTGTGGGTTTCTGACTCTTTTCTCATTAGTACAAATAGTACTGATAGAATATCATTGTAAAAATCAGTATGAGGCTCTTTTATTTCCCGCTCCTGCCCCAGGCATAGCTTTATAGAATCCATTGCATCTGTCACCTCCAGAGGCACTGAATCATGTTAACTAAAGTACCACTCAGGAGGTTATCTCCCAGAAGCCCTACCAACAGTGCACTTTATAGTTTTAATTTATTTACACACTTTAATGTATAGAAAAGCAAACTTTTACACTGGGTTACATATCCTTCTCTTTCTAGCAAAACTGTCTTGTTGATTTTTGTTTGTTTTGGTTTTGGTTTTGGTTTTTTTCTGAGACAAGGTTTCTCTGTCTAGCCTTGAATGTCTTGACCTTACTTTGTAGACCAGGCTGGCTTTGAACTCACAGCGATCCACCTGCCTCTGCCTTTCTGAGTGCTGGGATTAAAGGCGTGCGCCACCATGCCCAGCTTCTTGTTGATCTTTTTAAGGGCCTCACCGTTAGGTCACATAAGTGTAATATTATGATGTATTACTTTTTTTTTTTTTTTCAAGACAGGGTTTCTCTATGTAGCCTTGAGTGTCCTGGACTTGCTTCGTAGACCAGGCTGGCTTTGAACTCACAGCAATCCACCTGCCTCTGCCTCCCAAGAGCTGGGATTAAAGGCCACCATACCTGGCTTATAATTTATTTCTTATATGTTGCAGTATAACACGTTACCCCAAGACTTGGCAGTTGAAAAAAATAAATCAAGCATGCACTAGTTCACATTTCATTGCCTCGGGTTGGGGGGGGGCGTGGTTTGAAGCTCAGCAAGGTGCCGGAGAGCCTAGTCAAGACATCATCCACTGCTGCAGGCTTGGCCACATCTGGGGCATGGTGGGAAGTGGGCTCATCCACAGGGCTTTGTTGTGAGGGGATCTCGTGTTAGCTGCTCGCTTCCTTCAGAACAACTGATTCACGGCAGACATGACAAAGGCCATGGAGTCTTCCGATACCATCTTGGAAGCCACACTCAGGCAATTCTGTCAGACTCTGTTTGGAAAAAGAGTCATTCAGTCTAGATGTCCACAGGTGAGGGGAGGGGGGTTCTCAATCTATCATAGACTTGTGAACACATTTCAAAACTATCACACACATGGCATGTGTGTATGTGTGTGTGTGTATGTGTGTATGTGTGCTTGTTTGTATGTGGGAAGGTGTACATGCAGGTCATGGTATACATATGGAGGTCAGATGACAACTAGTGGGAGTCAGTTCTCGCCTTTCACCATGTAGGTTTGAGGGTCACCAGACTTGGCAGCACCAAGTGCATTTCCCCGTGGAGGCATTTCACCATGGGAGAATGATTTCTGAGTACCTCTTCCCGTTTTGAGTCTTGAATCTTCAAGCTAGTTTAAACATTTTATTTTATTTTATCTTATTGAGATTTTCTATTTTTAATATATTTTATTAATTTATTCATATTACATCTCAGTTGTTATCCCACCCCTTGTATCCTCCCATTCCTCCCTCCCTCCCATTTTCCCCTTACTCCCCTCTCCTATGACTGTGACTGAGGGGGACCTCCTCCCCCTGTATATGCTCATAGGGTATCAAGTCTCTTCTTGGTAGTGTTTAAACATTTGAAAGTAAACAAAATTCAACACAATTTTAAGGTAAAGAAACATAACCACGGATAGCTCTTTAACTAGTGTCGACAAGGGGAAGAGTTTCTAGTTTTCACATCTTAGGTTATAATTTTTCATGGATTAACACTTATGTTACATCAGCTGGGCGTGGTGGCGCACACCTTTAATCTCAGCACTCGGGAGGCAGAGGCAGGCGGATCGCTGTGAGTTCGAGGCCAACCTGGTCTACAAAGTGAGTCCAGGATGGCCAAGGCTACACAGAGAAACCCTGTCTCGAAAAACCAAAAAAAAAAAACCAAACCAAAAAACACTTATGTTACATCGACAGGCCGAGCAAGAAAAACCAAGGCAAAGTGGACTATGACTTGAACCATAAAGCGAGAGCAATGAAACAGATCTCATGTAGAATTCAAGCTGATTGTCCCTACAGTGGAAGACAGGCCCCCTTCCTTCAGTGTGTGCTGATCACACTGACTTCCTTGTAGAAAGTAAGGAAAGAGTAGGCTAAGGTGGGGAGACTTGTCACCACTTCCTAGCAGTGGCGTTGAGTCACTCTGACCATGAATGAGTACCTTGGCGTGATATAAGGAGAAAGGCACTTGACCTCTGCAGTCCTCCTCCCAGCTAGACATAGTCCAAGTCCAACCCTCATGAAAATATTTGACACACTTCAGGAGAGAGGACCTATCACATGTCTGCCCATGTCTCAGGTCATCAAAAGTGAGCCAAGTCAGCAGGGCAGTGGCAGAGCACGCCTTTAATCCAAGCACTTGGGAGGCAGAGGTAGTTTGAGGCCAGCCTGGTCTACAGAGTGAGTTCCAGTAAGGTCAGGGCTATACAGACAAACCCTATCTCAAAACAAAACAAAAAGTGAGCAAAGTAGGAGAAACTGTCACTGTGAAGGACCCTAAAGAGAAAGGGTAGCTACACATAACACATCCGGGATGGGGTCTTGAAAGAGGAAAAGACATTAGGCAAAAAGAAGGAGAGCTGAGTAAATGCAGGGCTTTAGTTAATAATAGTGTGTTCATATTGGTTGACTAATTATAGCAGCTATATTAAAGTATGATGCTTCTAGATGTGGGAGACTGTATGGGTGGGTATGGGTGTGTCCTAAGACTACATCATAATACTGTTATTCAATTTTTCAGTTAACCTCAAGCATCCCTAAACTGTCTTTTCACAAGGCCTTGAGTGTACCTCAGTGGTAGGTAGAAAGTGGGTTCCATTCTTGGCGTGTGTGTGTGTGTGTGTGTGTGTGTGTGTGTGTGTGTGTGTGTGTTCATTATTAAAAGAAAAGATAGGAAGGGAACTACAACAAAAAGATGATGAAACACTAGCATTTGAGAAATGGAAATAAAGGGTAAACAGAGGTTCTTTGTAAAGCACTTAACACTTGGAAGTTATTTCGAAGTAAGAAGCTGCTTGATTTTGTTGTTGTTTTGGGGGTTTTGTTTGTTTGATTTTGTTTTTGTTTTTTCGAGACAGGGTTTTTTGTGTAGCCTTGGCTGTCCTAGACTCACTTTGTAGACCAGGCTGCTACAAACTCACAGCCATCTGCCTGCCTCTGCCTCCCGAGTGCTGGGATTAAAGGTGTGCGCCATCACGCCCTGTCCTTGTTTTTTATTTTTATTTTTTTTAAGTAGCCAATTATCCATTTCTTGAATGACATTTAAATGTCAGCTGAGATTTCATGATTTGAGATACTGAGGCAACACTATTCAATAGGTCCAGTCTCAGCCATGGGGCCCCTCCAATGGCCTGTTCCTAGGCAAAGTCCAGGATTCTGATTACCAGGAAGGGGATGGCTAATCGATGGTCGTCTTGAGCTGACTGTTAGCCTGGTATATGAAGGGGCAAGTACCATCCATGATGTCTGTCTTGGCAGTCCATGTGGCTTTCACAGGGGTGTGCAGCCCCTGTCCTCTCTGCCAGTGTTAGCCCAAGGGTCCTGCCTTACGATGTCTTCCCCGACCTCAACCCTTTTCCACTAACATGCGAGAGGTGCCCTCTGGGGCAAGGAAAGGTAGATGCCATAGTGGAATTCCCATCTGGATTTTCTGCCTTCCCAGCAGAGACTCCACAAGCAGCGACTGATAGATTTGGTGTATGCTGGGGCTGTGATCACAGGGGATGTGTGTGTGTCCCATTTCTCACCCCTAGGCATCCCTGGGAGATGACTCCCTGCCAGACCAGGAGGCTCTAATGGAAATATACAGGTTTCCGATTGGTAAAATTACACTGAAGTGCCTGCAAGGCTTTGTTATTGCTTATCCAAAGTATATGTCTAAACAGGGACTGAGCCACAAGCCTCTTGGAATTAGGAAAGAAAGTCTAAAGGAGTTATTTTATTTTATTTTTTTAGCTAGTGCTTTCAACAGGTAGAACTGCCAAAGGGGCCACCTTGGAAGGGAAGAGACTCTGGTCCCTGCCTATTGCAACGTGTCCTAAGGTCACAAGAGAACCATAAAGCACAAGGGCTGGGGAAATGGCTCCAAAATTAAGAGGCCAGAGTTCACTGCCCAGCACCTACCTGGTGACTCTTAACCATCTGTAACTCCAGTTCCAGGAAATCACACGCCTTCTTCTGGCCTCCAAGGGCATCTGTGATCCACACAGATACATGCAGGCCAAACACACACACACACACACACACACACACACACACACACACACACACATTATATAATACAGTTTTGAAATTTTAAATATAAAGCGTAGGCATTTTCTGTCTCTATTTGTATTTTCTGTTTTTCTGAAGAACATTTAAACTATTGTGAAGTACTTTTGGAAACTCCCACCTTGGCTGGTGGGGAGGTAGGATGCTAAGATGTTCAGAACATGTCTTTCGTAAACAGCACTCACTGTAATGGCCACTTGTGCAGTAGACAAGGTTTGACCGTGGATGACCAGGAAGTCAGAGCTCTCCACTGCAACCATGCAGACTTTAAAACCCATTTTGTGTTAATGGCTTCAGTGTTTTGTATGCTTTTTGAAATTAAAAAGGTAATACAACCATACTTAAATTTTATTTATTTATTTATTTTTGTTTTTTGAGACAGAGTTTCTCTGTGTAGCCTTGACTGTCCTAGACTTGCTTTTGTAGACCAGGCTGGCCTCAAACTCACAGCAATCCGCCTGCCTCTGCTGGGATTAAAGGCGTGTACCACCACGCCCAGCCCACACTTAAAATTTAAATGAGCCAGACATGGTAGTGCAGGCCTGTAATCCCACAGCATACGCTGAGACATGAAAAGGTCAAGAAGAGCCTCAGCCGCTGTATGTATTAGTGTAGTTTTCATCTTGACAACGTCCAAGACAGGACTTTCTTAGACCTACCAGTGGATGAATAAAGACACAGAGACTTTTATTATTATTATTATTATTATTATTATTATTATTTTATTATTATTATTATTATTATTATTATTATTATTATTATTTAGAAAAGCTTAGGCACTATGGGGCAGACTTTCAGGTATTCTAACCTCCCAAATCCTGGCCTGCATCCTGCCATGTGGCCTGTCACCTCTCTCTCACTCAGTCCTGGCACCTGTTCCTTCCTGTGCCACACTGGCAAATCCCCCTTGTCTGAGTCTTCCCACAGAGACCCTGTCTCTCAGCCCGGAAGTCCCGCCTTTTCTCTCCTGCCATCAGCTCTTTATTAAACCAATCAAAAGGTGAGGGAGAAGAGTGTTTACAAAATATGATGTCAATATCGAAGTCCAGACAGTGCTCAGTTCTCTGCGAGTCAGCACTCAGCAATAGAATATACAGGGACACTCTCCACACAGGTGGTCCCCAGATTCATCCCTGAACACAAAAAGAAAACCACTCATATTATACATGTCAAACAGCGACACTGTTTGATAGCCAAGCTATGGAACCAGCTTTGGTACCGGTGTCAAAAATGGAGCTTTATTTAGCTATAACGAGGCATGAAATCATGTCATTTGCAGGAGGTGGGTGGCACAGGAGGTTATGATAAGTGAAATTCACCAGGCACCAGAAGAAAAGTGGAGCACGTTTTTGCTCATCTGTGGAGGGTGACGGCTTGAGAAGAAGGCAGTCGAAAGGGAGGGGATTACAGGAAGCGAGGAACAGAGCGAGCAGCAGAAAGGATGGGTGTGATTAAATGTGGCACCTGCCTGTGTGCTGACTAAGTCTGACATGTCCCCCGTGGGCTGGGATGTTGAATACTTGGTCCTCAGATGGTGGCATTATTTCAGGGGAACCTGAAAACTTGAGATGAGGCCTAACTGAAACAATTAGGTCTTGGGGGAAGAAGACATGTCTTTGAGGGTTAGACTTGGACGCCAACTTCTTACTGTTCTTCCTCTGTGTGTGTGTGTGTGTGTGTGTGTGTGTGTGTGTGTGTATGACACAAGTAAAGGTTAATAAAAGTTTTATAAAATTGTTACACACTGAGTCTATAGTGAAATGATACTAAACTCACACAAATTGTGATGCAGTTCATTTCTAATATCAAAAATGATTACTAGATCAAAGGAGTCACACACATACACACACACACACACACACACACACACACACACACACACACCAGGGATGGTGGGTCATGACTTTAATCCCAGCATCCCAGCACAGGTAGAGTCAGACAGATTTGTGACTTTAAGGCTAACCTAGTCTACATAGAGGTTCCATGAAAAAAGAGGGAGACCCTGTTTTAGTCGGTATACATACACATATGTGTGTGTGTGTGTGTATTTCACTGACATGACCAGCATAAATATTGGTGTGATATGCATAGATATGTGCACACCTATATACCATGTGCCATTCTTTTTCAGTGACTCCATAAGTCAATTTACAAAGTCTTTGAAGCAGTGGGGTTCTTTGAAGCATGGAATGCACGCTGTCATTCGGTCTCGGCTTCTCCCCAGTGCCTTTCAGATGCTCCTCGTTGAGCTAAAGACTAAGATACCTGCCCCCCTCTCCACAGAGCCCTCTGAGCAAGAGGGTAAGTGAAAATAATGTAGTAGATGTGCCACGCTACTGCCTGCCCGATGTCCCAAGTTACGTCTGGTTTAAGATGGAAGGTCAGGGAAGCGGTCTCATGGGATTTAATGTCTAAGCAGGAGGCTGAGAGCATGACTGCTTCAAGGTAAGAAATGGTCCGTTTGAACTGTCTTGGGGGCCAGTGAGACCATCCAATAAGAGAAGACTATTGGGCAATTCCTCATAAAGTCACATGTGGTTGCAATATGGTCCAGCAACCCCGCCAGGTATAAAGCCTGTTATGGTATAGGGATAAAGTGGATGGGAGAATGTACATACCACAACCCAGGTATTGAATATTAGCCTCCAGCTGGTGATGTTAAGAAGTGTTCTCTGTCTTCTCTCCCCTTGCTGCCTGCATAGCGTCTCTCAGCACTGTGAGAATTAGCCACCGGGGAGAGAGTTTTCTGGTCAGGATGTGATATCTTCAGCAATAGAGTCTTTCTATTACCGAGGGCATGCGAGAGCAATGGCTGTAGTCTGTAATGTTTCAGGTGTCTCTGAAAAAGATATCAGTGGTCTTATCTAGTACTGGGTGCCGCATGCTATAATATTGACCTACCGGACAAGATGTGCCAACTGGTATAACAGTGGCAAGGCTGTTTGTGGGAACGGGCATGGCTCTCTTGATTGGGTTTCAGGCCAGCACATCCGTGCCTGCTACTGTAAACAAGCCCTGGTGTGGAAGGTGCTATTGATGTTGTTTTTCTAAATGGTCAGGTTGCCAAGATGCTATCAAAATACTTATATTTATAGCTAAGCATAGTGGTTTACACTTTTAAACCTAGCACTTGAGAGGCAACGTCAGGCAGATCTCTGCGAGTTTGAGGCCAGCCTGGTCTGCATAGCACACAGTAAGTTTTAGGACAGCCGGAACAACATAAGTGGTGAAGTGTATGTTTACACCAATAGATTTGTGCTTCTATCAACTATAAATAGAGACACTTCTTGGTGTGGTAGTGGTTAGTACTATGGTATGCTAGTAGCTAGTTAGAAACCTGTAAGTGTAAATGTGTGGTGGTGTATTCCTTTTACTCCCAGCACTCAGGAGGCAGAGACAGGCAGATCTCTGTGAGTTCGAGGCCAGCCTGGTCTACAAAGTGAGTCCAGGACAGCCAAGGATACACAAAGAAACCCTGTCTCAAAAAACAAACAAAACAAAAATAAAAGCAAAAGCAAGTAGGATCTAGTGTAGGCCATTTGTTCTGCATGGTTTTACATGTATGTATGTATGTGCACCACACACATGCCTGGGGGTCTTCAGATGCCAGAAGATGGCTTTAAAATCCCCTGGGACTGGAGTTATGGACAGCTGTGAGCCCCCATGTCAGTGCTAGGAGCCCAACCCATGTCTTCTGTAAGATCAATTATTTTTTGAGCTAGGTTTTCATGTAGCCCAGGCTGCCTTCAAACTCCTAGATATCCAAGGATGACCTTGAGCAGCCCTCCACTGCGGCTTGTGATCTAGGATTACAGGCATGAGCCACCGTGCCTGAGCAACACGCTGGAAGAGGCCGTTCTTTTGCCCTCTGAGTTGTCTCAACATCCTTGTTGAAATCAGTATACATAAGAAATGTGGTTCACTTCTGGACTCTGCTGGATTCCATTGACCTATCTGTTCTCAGGACGGTATCACACTGAATTGATCACCATAGGCAACTGTATTTACAACTTGGGAAATGTTCCTCAAATTTTACTTTTCTTTTTCAAAAGTTCTTTGGCTCTCCAGGGTCTGCTACACTTCAGTATGCATCATAGGAATGACTTAAGAATAAAGGAGTTATTCTTAAGAATAAAGAATAGAGTTGGGTGGTGGTGGCGCACACCTTTAATCCCAACACTCGGGAGGCAGAGGCAGGTGGATCGTTGTGAGTTCGAGGCCAGCCTGGTCTACAAAGTGAGTCCAGGACAGCCAAGGCTACACAGAGAAACCCTGTCTCGAAAAACAACAACAACAACAAAAGAATAAAGAATAGGGTTGCCTTAAACCTGTCAACAGCTTAGGAAACACTGTCCTTTTGGGGGGTGGGGGTCAGGGTTTCTCTGTGTAGCCTTGAGTGTCCTGGACTCCATTTGTAGACCAGGCTGGCCTTGAACTCACAGAGATCCGCCTGCCCCTGCCTCCCTGAGAGCTGGGATCACAGGTGTGCACTGCTGCCACGCCCTGCAGAAAACATTGTCTTACTAAGCCTTGCAGCCTTCCCATTTAACATAAGTCTTGCCTGAACACGGACACAGGCCTATCACTTGCATCCCACAGATCCCCAGAAACATGTCAGAGTCTCATAAGACCTCCAGTGTCCTCTTCCCTGGCTTCTCCTTCTCGGCTTTCTGGTCAGCTTCTGGCTGTAGTTGCTGCCTTAGCCAACTGGGCTCTGAATTGCTTTTGACAACATTCCTGGGGGCAGGCTGCTTTGAGTCAATTCAAATAAAGACTAGGGCATAGAGTACAGTTCTCTAGGGAACTTGACAATTCATCAAATGATGATTCTCGGAGAAGTGTCCTTTGGGGGCTCACAATCTTATTTTGTTCCTTCCACTGGCTGCTTGCCTGCTGGAGTCTCCCAAGATTGCTCTCCAGGCTCCTGAGCTGTGGAGACAGGGCAAGAAGAGGACGAGTAAAAGTGTCTACACTTCAGAAGCCAGTGTCACTACACACACACACACTGTCTACACTTCACAAGCTAGTGTCACTGCACACACAGTACACACTGTCTACACTTCAGAAGTCAGTGTCACTACACACACACACACACACACACACACACACACACTGTCTATACTTCACAAGCCAGTGTCACTCCATACACTGTAGACTGGGTCTACACTTCAGAAGCCTGGATTCCTGGGTGCCCTTCCTCTCACCAAGGTCAAGCTAGAAAGAGCTAGAATGGCCCCCCTTTCTCCCTCTCCTGAGGAATGCAGCTAAATCAAGGACCTGAGCAGAGAGCAGGAAGGTCACTTGTCTAAGATTACATAGCTGATAATTTATGGACCCAGAGCTGGTTGCTGGGTTAGCATTTGCACTTTGTCCTTTAGTGTCTGAGGGCCAAGAACAGCACTCCTCGTAGCAACATGTTTTTCATTATGTGTGTCATTTTTACACGGCGGGGAAATACACTTAACCTAGAATTAAAGCATTATTAGTTCTTACTTAGTAAACACAAACAAGAAACTTGTTTGACTTCAAGAAATGTCCTGTTTAAATTTCTGGTCCTAGTTTGCTTTTTTGCAGCTGTGATAAAACACTGACCAAAACCAACTTGGGCAAGGGTTTATGTGGCTTACAGTTAAGAGGCCATGGTGGAGGGATGCCAGGGCTGCATCTGCAGGCAGTGGCTGTGGAGGAAGGCTTTTTAATGGCTTGCTCTGCATGGCTTGTTCAGGTTGTTTTCTCATACAACCCAGGACCACATTGGGGGGTGGGGGTGGGGCACTGCCTCCACTGGGCCAGGACCTCAAACACCAACCCTTAATCCAGAAAATGTGCCACAGGCCACTCTGATGGAAACAATTCCTAGATTAAGGCATCCTTTTCCCAGGTGGCTCTAGTTTGCATAAAGTAGACAACGCAAGCACAGCTACTTTGGGAACTATCGTGATTGGGAAGTTGGTTTTATTAGTTGTTTCAGTGTTGGCTTTGATGGCTCTTCATACCCTACGTTTTCCACTGTTGATTTCTGTTGTTGAACGTTCCTTGGGGTAAGTTAGTTCATTCGTTCGTTCGTTCATTCATTCATTCATTCATTCATTCATTCATTCATAGTACTAGGGAATCAAACCCAGGGCCTTGTGCTTACTAAACATGTACTCCGCCATTGAGCTATCCCTCCTGACTCTGGAATAAGGCCTTCAGGAATGGCTCCAAGATGGTAGAATTTTCTGGCCTCTTGGACAGCTGGAATTCATTTCTGTTGCTTCTGGCATGGAACAACTCAGTTGGGCACAGGCCCAAAAAAGCTTTCCCTTTTAAGGTATAAAACACTTCCTTGTGTTCACCTAAGCTTTAAGAAACAGCTCTGTTGAGGTGACAAGAGGGCTTCTCAGAGAGAGTGGCAGGCCCTGGTTTGGGAGTGCGAGATGCTCAGGGGAGCTCCACAGACCAGAATCTGCTGAGAAACATTCCAACCAGGGAAGGCTGGAGGAAGGATCAGTTTCTGTGGCAACATGAATAAAGCCTTTGAGTAAATTGCTTCTCCCTTTGTTGCAATTTTAGGTTCAAAGGTCTCCAAAGATCTGAGGCCTAGTCTCCTGCCCTTAATGGAAAGGCATGCAGGCTGGCCCCAGTCAGACTCCGGGAAAGGCAGAGTGCAAAGTTCATTAACCCTTGAGTAGCCAGGGCCCACAATACAGTTTAAGCCATAGCCCACATCTCCTCCTGTGGTAAATGTAACCAAAGGGCAGGAGCCACCCACCTTAATAATTGTGACATACTGTAAAACAAATGCAACTATTCCAAGTTGTCATAAGCCCCTTAGGAAGTAGGAATTCCTGTGAGCATTCTAATCTGTAATTTTTGTTTGTTTGTTTGTTTGAAATAGGGTCTCTCTACATAGCCCTGGCTGATACCAAAGAATGTGCTTTCTTCCACCACAGTGTACAGTTCTGATGTTGAAATATGTACATTTTGGTAAAATCTGTTAATTTTATTACCTGTAAGAAAGAGTGGAGCTTAATGAATAGTGTTTACCTTAGAAGTGTGAGGATCTAACCGGGCGGTCGTGGCGCACGCCTTTAATCCCAGCACCCGGGAAGCAGAGGCAGGTGGATCACTGGGAGTTCAAGGCCAGCCTGGTCTACAAATCAAGTCCAAAACAGCCAAGGCTACACAGAAAAACCCTGTCTTGAAATGTCTGCTCCCCTCCCCAAAAAAGTGAAAGAAAAGTATGAGGATCTAGAAGAGATGCCCAGTAACACACACACACACACACACACACACACACACACAGAGTTTGATGACATTGACTGTTAAAAATACTGAGGCCAGACTGTGTTGGTGCATGCCTTTATTCCCAGTACTCGGGAGGCAGAGGCAGGTGGATCACTGTGAGTTCGAGGCCAGCCTGGTCTACAAAATGAGTCCAGGACAGCCAAGGCTACACAGAGAAACCCAGTCTCAGAAAAAAGAAAGCAAAACAAAACAAATCCAAACCTGAAATAATCCCCCCCCCAAAAAAACTGTAGCAAGTATTATTTGTTGGGCACATTGATAGATGCCTGCGTAGACTGTGTGGTGGGAGATAATTGAAGTATATTTGCATCCTTTTCCATAGGCCACCCTTTCCCGCTTCATAGGTACTTCTGTTATGTGTGAACAGAGCTCTTTAAGTTGCATGTGTGTGAGGGAGGTAGGTTAGATGAGATCATATCTCAGATTTCTTGTCGCTCGAAAATTCTGTGAACCTGTGAGAGTTGTTAAAGGGAGGTGTCATGTCTATTAAAAGTCACCAAATAAATTAAAGTGATAAAAATAGAATGCACTGCTAAGGGGAAGATGGAGACTAGTGTTTTCTTTCTTTTGTTTTTGTTTTGGTGTCTATGTGGGGCACACTCTCACATGGGTACAAAGATCTGGCATTTCTGTGTCTAGAGGGTCAGGCCAGAGATGTTTCCGGCTTCAGTCAACAGGAAACTCAACTTCCAGTGGCTTAGATACCAGGAGGCTGGGCGGTCTAGAGCTGTGGTCTCTCTCTCTCTCTCTCTCTCTCTCTCTCTCTCTCTCTCTCTCTCTCTCTCTCTCTCTCTCTCTCTCTGTGTGTGTGTGTGTGTGTGTGTGTGTGTAGAGAGAGAGAGAGAGAGAGAGAGAGAGAGAGAGAGAGAGACTGTGTGTGTGTCTGCACGTGCGCACTTGCGTGTGTTAATCCATGTGTGTCATATACACAAAGAGCCTGAGGAGGCCAGATGAGGGTGTTGGATTCTTTTTTTGAAGATCTATTTATTTATCATGTATACAGTGTTCTGCCTGTATATAACACCCGCATGCCAGAAGAAGGCACTAGATCTCATTATAGATGGTTGTGAGCCACCATGTGGTTGCTGGGAATTGAACTTAGGACCTTTGGAAAAGCAGCTAGTGCTCCTAACCTCTGAGCCATCCCTCTAGCCCCAGGTGTTGGATTCTTTTTTGTTGTTGTTGTTGTTGTTTGGTTTTTTGAGGCAGGGTTTCTCTGTGTGGCCTTGACTGTCCTGGACCAGGCTGGCCTAGAACTCACAGCGATCCACCTGCCTCTGCCTCCCGAGTACTGGGATTAAAGGTGTGCGCCACCACCGCCTGACAGGTGTTGGATTCTTTAGTGCTGGAGTTACAACTAGTTGTGAGCCACCCTGTGGGTGCTGGGAACTGAACCTGGGTCCTCTGCAAGAGGGGCATGTGCCCTTAGCCGCTGAACAGCTCTCTGGCCCTCTGCAACTCTCTTTCCTGTTCTTGTTTGGTCACAAGAAGGCTGCCTGTGTTAACTGTGGAAATGCACCAGTCGGGGCTCTTGCTATGTGACTGACAGTCCCCAGCTGTCCCTACCCACTGCAGGAGTCACACCACGCAATCCCAGCCAATGACTGCACATCTGGAGTTTGGAGCCCCACCCTGCTTCCCACAAACTGTTCCAGAGGACATTAGTGGGGCAAGGGCTGACCTCCTGGGGAGAGCTGTAGATTAACGTACACCAGCCCATCCTCGCGTGTTTCTTGGTTTTGATAATTCTCCCTTGTTTTATGAGAGTGGAGTCCTTGCTTTTGGAAGATATGCACGGAATGCATAGGGGGCTCACACTTTATACCGACAAGGTACATTCAAGCAGCCCGGGGAGGCATACTGGGAGAGAGGCAGTGTGAGCATCTGGGGACACTGACGATGAGAAAGTCTCCTTCTGCTACTTATCTGTATGACTGGGTATTTCCAAATAGAAACGAACCATGGGATTCAAAAGAGGCTCCTCAGTGGCCATGAGTCTGTCCAGTTCCGTACATAAAAGTCCAGGCACACAGGCCCATTGTCACCAGTTTGCTTTGTCTTGAGTTTTGGCTCCTTAGGATCACCTACCCAAAGTTTCCATGCTAAGTTATCCAGAAGGGTTTTTCTTCTTTTTTTCTTTCGAGGCAGGGTCTCCCTCTGTAGCTCAGGCTAACCTGGAATTCATCCATACCATAACTCAGGCTGGCACTCCTTTTATTCTTCTTGCCCCAGCACCCTGAGTGTTGAGGTTAGAGGCATGAGCTACCACACCCCAATTCCACAGCAAATGCTAAGTTTACTAGGGGAGAAGAACAGGAAACAGAACTTGGCACCTACCCCCTTGACCTCTGACCTTGAGCCCAGGCTCTGGACTCCTGGTTCTACCCTTATTCTTGTCCTGTGGCCTCTTTGTTCTGTTGTGTATTTTCCTCAGGGTTGGGGACTGGAAGCCCTTCTGCGTTAAGACTTCCGTTAAGACTGTCCCTCTGCCCTCGGTGCCTCTTGCTTCCCTAGATAACATTTTTCCTCTTAACCCTGAGCCTTAGAACCTGCCACTTCCCTGACTAAGCCACACTATCCTGCTGACTGTCAACTGGCTGGGAACAAACGAACTAACAACCACAAATGGCTATTTATCTCTTAAAACGTGTAGGCCTAGCTGGGCATGGTGGTGCACGCCTTTAATCCCAGCACTCGGGAGGCAGAGGCACGCTGTGAGTTCGAGGCCAGCCTGGTCTACAAAGTGGGTCTAGGACAGCCAAGACTACACAAAGAAACCCTGTCTCGAAAAACCAAAACCAAAAACCAAAACAAACAACAACAAAAACACATAGGCCTAGACCCAAAAGTAGTGACTGGATTGAGAGAAGCCAGGAGGTGGAAGGTTACTGTGCATTCTTTCTTTTTCCTTTTTGAAATAGGCTATGTAGCCCAGGCTGGCTTCCAACTCCTGATCCTTCTGCCTCTGCTTCCGAAGTGTTGATGTAGCGTGCACTATCACACCCCATCTTGCTCCTTGTGAATTCTGAGAATGACTAAAGCACACTCTCTCACGGAAGAAACGAATCCCTCTTCTCTTGAGGAAACTGGCACAGGTAACCAGGTTCTTGTCAGGAAGGAGAACAGCAAACAGCGTGGGGCCTTCTGGGAAAACAGGTGGCTGATGGGAAGGGCGAGCACCTTGCTGGAAGCAGGCATCCTGATCTCAAGCTGGTATAAGGCTAAAAAGGAGATCCTAGGAACTCCACACCTTTAAGCTGTGGTTTGTTGTCTTTGCCATGATACAAGTTACAGGCACTCAGTGTCCTGTGGCTGCGACGGCTGCTGCATCCAATATACATACAGTGGCAGAGTCAGCTATGAGGGCTCCTTTGAAGGAATTTGGAGCAAGCCTGAAAATTTGCCCTTGTGTCCCCGACCTCTCCCCCAAAAGTGTCCAACTGCTGTATCTCCTGTCTAGAGTGACTCATACTTTCTAGAAATGCTCTCATGCTATTGCTTATTTTTCATAAAAAGAATGCCATTTCTTGATGGGAGGGAATCAAAATAAGCATGAAACCATCTCAGCTTGGTTCTTCTCCAGGCTGGACAGACATGACCACTGTCTGCGGGATGAAACGATGATTGATATAGGGCCACAGTCCAGATCTGTGGTCTGCGGTGATCCGCGCAACTGGACCATTCACCTAACTCTGAGAATCACTGATTCTTTCAGTGAGATTACACACAGCCTCTACCAAAGAGGCAGCTGCTTGCCTGGCTTCCTGACACACCCAATGCCAAGATAGTTTGTGGTGGTTACTATTGCCATCCTGACAGTCTATGGAACTACCTAGCAGAGACAAGCCTCTGGGCATGCGCCTGAGAGGTCTTCTAGATTGGATTAATGGGGGTGGGTGGAGCCTAACTGTGAGTGGCTCCTCGTGGGCTGTGGTCTCGGACTGAATAGAAATAGAAAATGAGCTGGGTGCCTACGTTCATCACCTCTGCTTCCTGGCTGATGACATATGTGACCAGTCTCTTCAAGCTTCTGCTTCCATGCCTGCCCTGCGAGACCCATGCTTTTCCTTAAAATCGCTTTTGTCAGTGTATTTTATCATAGCAACAAGTAATTAAGGCACACCTGATTCATAAAACCGAGGAGTGTACAGGTCTATCTAACATCTTCTTTCTCTTCTTCTTCCTCTTCTTCTTCGTTTTTCGAGACAGGATTTCTCTGTTTAGCCTTGGCTATCCTGGACTCACAGTGTAGACCAGGCTGACCTTGAACTTACAGCGATCCGCCTGCCTCTGCTTCCCGAGGGCTGGGATTAAAGGCCCACGCCCAGAATCTATCCAACTTCTGAATCAGTATTCTGTGGGCTGAGTCAGGGCCATGACCAGAAGCAAAGAAACTAGTTCTATAATCAGCCTTTCTATGTCTTTCATCATCTGAAAACTCTGAGCCTACTGCTCTGGAAGCATACTTATCAGAGTGGTTCTTAAAATTAGGTCAGAAAAGCCATTTTTCAAGCCAACAGAAAGGTCGCGTCAATCATGGACTGGCTAGCCTCGGGTTAAGTGCCATGTTCTAGTTGGATCTGATGTAGCCAGTTAGGATGGGCCTTGTGAAAAGCAGTCAGGTGAAGAGCAAAGCTGTGATGGGGTGAGGCTTGAGTGGTTCTCAGCCTACTATAAATGAAAGTGGAGACTCCAATATGAGTGATGCAAGAAAGGGTGTGAAGATGCCAGGTATGGTGGCCACGCCTTTAATCCCAGCACTCGGGAGACAGAGGCGGGGGAATCACTGTGAGTTTGAGGCCAGCCTGGTCTACAAAGCAAGTCTAGGACAGCCAAGGCTACACAGAGAAACCCTGTCATGAAATGGAGAAAAACCAAAGACAAAACCCTAGATCTGCACCCCCCCCCCCCCACCAGCCTGAGCCTCTCTGCATAGCTTGCCTTATCCTTGTAGCCTGGTCTCCCAGAAGTCCCTGCCTGGGTTGGGAAGAGCAGAGCTGAGAGTGCATCCAGGAAGAAGGCGAAAGAGGCAAGGTACAGCTATTGAGTCCTGCTCCTTTTGGGTAGCATGACTATAGGTTTGTTTTGGTTTTTGGTTTTTTGAGACAGAGTTTCTCTGTGTAGCCCTGGCTGTCCTGAACTTGCTTTGTAGACCAGGCTGGCCTTGAACTCACATCAATATGCCTGCCTCTGCCTCCCAAGTGCTGGGATTACAGCCCTATGGCCTTACTAATCAGCAAAAATTCCCCAACCACAAGCCCAGCTGTCCTTAACTTCCAGGCACACTTTCAAAGTTTGCTAGAACTTCTTGTTAGCAAAATAACTGATACAGAGCTGACCACCTGTCCCACATCCCCACCCCCTCCCCTGCAACCCCCCTCCTCATGAGCTAATTGCCGTTCTCACCTTTAAATATAAATATGCAATACAACTTCCCCTCAAGGACTCGGTTCAGATTTGAACTGGCCACCTCCCTGAGCTCAGAAAATAAAGCTTTCATGTTAAACTTCTGTGTCTGAAATGTGTTTTCTTGGCTTCCACCGTGAACCGAACACAGCCTCCTCTCACAGGCAGTGAGGAAGGAAGCAGGAGTGCCCGATCCCCATCTTTACCCATGATCTTCCTGGACTGCTCTTTATGAGGAGAGAGGCAGAGACCGAATGGAAAGGATTCTAGCTTCCTTTGGAAGAAGTCAGACTGCATGCTCCAGCTAACAGGTACAGTGGGTGACTGGGGGCCACCAAGCCTTCGTGGCACTGGGCAGGCTCACATGTCAAGTGAAAATGGTTCTGTTTGATCGCTCCTCCTCCTCCTGCACCTCCTCCCCCAACACACAGGGTTTCTCTGTGTAGCCTTAACTGTCCTGGAACTCACTCTGTAGACCAGGCTGGCTTTGAACTCATAGAGATCTTCCTGCCTCTGCCTCCATGGACTAGAATTAAACGCGTACATCACCTGCCACCTCACTCCCCTCCCCCCAACTGATTTTACCCACAATGCTTGGGGCATTTTTTTTTCATTCACCCCTTGCCACCATGCTCTGTGTTGTGCAGCATAGCCAATATTCTTGAAATAGGAGTGTTCAGGCCTGAGCACGTTTTTTCATGGTACTCTGTACACTTCGGGAATGAGTCAGAACTTTTAGAAAGGATGACAGTGGACACAGCTGCTCATTGTAAATGATCATGGATCCCTGTGAGTTCGAGGCCAGCCTGGCCTGCCCCCTCCTCAGCCGAGCTACCTGGAATCCTCTTCCCAGATTAAGAATCCATAAAGGGTCTGCAACTACTCAGAGTCCATGTCCTCAGGGCTGGACTGCCTGGGTGTTTCCTGGCAGAGAGGTTTATGAAATTAGAGCTGGGCTTAATTTGAGTTCTCTGCTCTGTTTCATGGTCCACCCTCAGGCTGCTTGCTTCAGGTCAGGCAGTCCCAATCTTTAGCTAACAAGCCATAGGAAGCTGGGCATAGTGGCGCACGCCTTTAGTCCCAGCACTCGGGAGGCAGAGGCAGGCAGGTCGCTGTGAGTTCGAGGCCAGCCTGGTCTACAAAGCGAGTCCAGGACAGCTAAGGCTACATAGAGAGACCCTGTCTCGAAAGAAAGAAAAAAAAAAAGCAACCCATAGGATTTTATTTAATTCGTTACATGGTCTAGACTACCTTTAACTAGACCTCTCTGCAGCCCAAGCTGGCTTTGAACTCCCAACTCTCCTGCCTCAGCCTGGCACATGCAGGAATTACAGTTGTGCACGGTCGCAGCAGGCTTTCAGGATTTCTGGTTGCTGTTTGGTTTGGCGGGTTCCTCACCTGGGACAGTAAGCTTCCCTGGCATCTTTTCACTCCCTTCCTGGACAGGCAGGTTTCTTCCTTGTGGCAGATTTCAGTTCCCTTGGCGTCGCAGGGGTGACTCTGATTCTTCCGCTGTGTCTTAGTACTGAGTTCTTTCTGCTTCCTGGCTCTGCAGATGCGGCTTCTGGAATGTCTTGGCTTCCGGTAAGAAACGCCGGTTCTTCCCAGCCTCTGGTTAAACACAGTGTTTCCGGGGTCAGTGCCCTTTGCTCTTGTAACCTTTTGGTCATCTAGCTTTAAGATCCACAAGGGATTTTACTGGCAGTCGGGTTGGCAGCAGAGCCCTGGAGCTAGAAGGTGCCTTGGTGATGTTTCCATTGTGGACGGAGGTGACAGGGCTTTAAAAATGGACATTTGGGAACACCTGTAAGGTTTCCCAAGGCATATTCAAAGAACCACATTCCAGTAGCCCACCTCCATGTGCCAGCCCGCCTTTTAACTGCTTTTCTCCTACGTAGCTGCTTTCTTTAGCTTCCACTGTGCTTCACTCTGCTCCCCTCCCCCTCCCAGCCTTTACATAAGCAGCTGCCTCCTTAATCTGACCACCTTTCCCACACACCTTTGCCTGTACATCTCTGACGCCATTTCTCTGCCTGTGTCCATAGCTTTCATGCGTACTCCAAAAGTGTTCTAAATCTTTCTCTAACAGACCTAATCTCTCTTTTAAAGCCATTGTGCTATTATATTTTCTGCATTCTAAGAGCCATCTTTTTTCTTTCTTTTTTTCTCTCTCTTTTATTATTATTATTTTTTGTTGTTTTTTATTTTTGAGACAGGGTTTCTCTGTGTAGCCTTGGCTGTCCTAGACTCACTTTGTAGAACAGGCTGGCCTCGAACTCACAGCGATCCGCCTGCCTCTGCCTCCCGAGTGCTGGGATTAAAGGCATGTGCCACCACACCTGGCTTGCTTGCTTTCATTTCTTCTTCTTCTTCTTCTTCTTCTTCTTCTTCTTCTTCTTCTTCTTCTTCCTCTTCTTCTTTTTCTTCTTGTTACAATGATATCAAGACATAGATCTTCATTTTTTAAAAGGTTTTATTTATTTATTATGTATACAGTGCTCTGCCTGCATGAATGACAGAAGAGGGCATTAGATCTCATTATAGATGGCTGTGAGCCACCATGTGGTTGATGGGAATTGAACTCAGGACCTCTGGAAGAGCAGTCAGTGCTCTTAACCTCTGAGCCATCTCTCCAGCCCAAGACCTTCATTTTAAGTCAATCACTTTATGGCTTTTAGTATACCACAGAGTTGTAAAATCATCCCCCACAATCAGTTCTAGACTATTCATATTGTCCTACAAGGCAGCCTTGGACTTTATAACTCCCACACACTAATATTTAGTGGAGTAGCCACTAAACTACTGTCTGTAGCTTTATGTATTTAGGAAACTTCATATGAGTGGAGTCACGAATGTAAGACCAGTAGTTGCTGGCTTCTTTCACTTAGCACGTTTGTCCTCAAGAGTCATCCATGTTGTAGCATGTATTAGCAAGACTCCATTCAAGGGCACCATTAAAAACATTTTAACATCTTGGGAGTATAGATGCATCTTCAAGTCAATGGTATACATAGTTTAATTAGCAGCGTTGTCTGGTTGATAGTGTGGAAAGCTGAGACTCCATGTGGGTTAAACACTAACTCCCTATACTTCCCTTCAGTCAGGCTCTGGAAGCCTGGGAGCTTGAGCAGAGGCAGGACTCCTGCTGGCCTTTCCTTTCCCAAGATCTTAATCACTGCTCTGTAAGCTTATCAGAAGCCAAACCTCACGAGGGCCTGGAGTCTCTTCAGTCGTCCCAACCCTTATCTCAGCTTTCTGTCTCTTACAGAATCCTTCTCATTGAGCTAATGATGGCTACCCAGCAAATATTTATGTCCAGGCTCACTCCTTGTCTCTTAAGAGTTTACAGTGTAGTGCCTGGCAGTGGTGGCACACACCTTTAATCCCAGTACTTGGAGGCAGAGGCAGAGGCAGAGGCAGAGGCAGAGGCAGATGGATCTCTGTAAGTTCAAGGCCAACCTGGTCTAAGCTACACAGAGAAACCCTGTCTCGAAACACCACACACCCCCCAAAAAAAATTCCCAGTGTAGCTGAAAAGACAAGAAGCTAAAGGACAGATATTCCAGGCAACCCAGCGGGGACTGCTTCTGAGTATATTACCTCCAAAGAATTAAAAGATGGGCACTCACTTTGTAAACTGATGTTCATAACAAAATTGTCCATACCAGCAAAAAGGGAAAACAGCCCAAATCCTGAGGAAGGATGATTGGGCACATTGTATGCACATGTAATAAAATACTACTCAGCCTTCAAAAGGAATGGCGGTCTGACCTCTGCCATGCAGACTATCCTGTGGCCCACGCTGCTGCCATCTTGAGGGGTTTGGCTGGATCTGCTCCCAAAAGATCACCCTAGCTGGGCTTGTTGACTGGGGCGAGTCATGGGAGGCTCATCTGAGCATCCAGTCGGCTCTCCCAATCTCTTATACGCAATTCTGCCCTGATTGCCCATGGGGTCTCAGGGAGTGGGTAAAGTATATAAAGGGGGAAGAGCTAGGGGGCGGGGCTCCGGCTACACAGCCATGGGGACATCATCATCCATGCTGGGGGCAGGCCACCCACACTCCTGTCTGCAACCCCTCCTCACCCATACTCTGCAAGTAACCCTAATAAACTCACTGCTTCCCTCGGGTGACCTTGGGCGGGGTTGAACTCTGGTTTGTCACACAGATGTCACCCCCCCCTCCCCTGAGAGGGTGAAAATAATCACATGGGATGTCAAGACCGTATGCACAGAGGCAGGGAAAGGAACGGTGCCTTCAGGGTCGGGGTGGGGGCAGGGACTGACTGAAGGAAAGTAAATAGTTAATGGTTTTAGTTTTTCGAGACAGGGTTTCTCTGTTTAGCCTTCGCTGTCCTGGACTCGCTGTGTAGACCAGGCTGGCCTCAAATTCACAGCGATCAGCCTGCCTCTGCCTGCCAAGTGCTGGGATTAAAGGCGTGCGCCACCACACCTGGCAATAGTTAATGTGTAAGAGGCACAGGGTTTCAGCTTGCAAGGTTAGAAGGTTCTAGAGAGAAGAATGGTGAGTAATGCTGATGTGTAACAACGTCCATGTGTCTGGTGCCACTAAACTGTACAATCATTTCTTTGTGAAAAGTCTCGGGGCTGGGGAATGTAGCTCAGCTGGTAGAGTGCCTGCCTAGCATGCACAAAGCCCTAGGTTTGAACTCCAGCACCAAATCAAATTGGACATGGTGTTCACAGGTACAGCCACAGCACTCAGTAGGTATAGACCGAAAGATCCGAAGTTCAAGGTCACCGCGAGACACAAAGTAAATTCAAGGTCAGCCTGGACTACATGAAACCTTGTTTTTTTTTTTTTTTTTTTTTTTTTTGGTTTTTCGAGACAGGGTTTCTCTGTGTAGCCTTGGCCAGGCGTGCGCCACCACGCCCGGCTGAAACCTTGTTTTTAATGAAAAAAAAAATTGTCTATCTTCCTGTAATACTTAGACTAGCCCCATACTTCTGGACTTACACTATCTTCCTGCCTCAGCCTCCTGAGTAACTGGGACTGAAGGAACTTGCCAAGATGTATGATACAATTAAAAATGGTTAGCATAGCCCAGCAGGGTGGCACAAACCTTCAATCCCCAGCACTCGGGAGGCAGGTGGATCTCTGAGTTCGAGGCCAGCCTGGTCTACAAAGAGAGTTCCAGGACAGCCAGGGCTATTATACAGAGAAACCCTGCCTCAGAAAAACCAAGAAAAGCAAATAAATGGTTAACAAGAAAAACTAGAGCTATAGATTCACACACACACACACACACACACACACACACACACACACACACACACGAGTGTAGTGACAAAGGCAGAGGCACATTCATGGGGAAGTTCTGTTTGTTCCTGTGTGGTACAACCTTTGCGTCTCTCCTGGTCCTTGGGCATTTCTTCCCGCTCCCCCGCTGGATCCTCATCCCTGGGCTGTGTGAGATGCTGGGGTCAGGAGGAGTGTGGTGGGTGCTGTTGCTGAGTGCTGTAAGTCATGCAGGCTGCTGAGGTCTGGACAGGACAAAGTGCATGCAGTCTAGGGCTCAGGTATGGGGCCTGGGGAAATCTATAGCTATTACTTAGCAATGTAGGTGATAGATATGGAGAGAAATGGTGGAACTTAATCATTTAACTTAGGCTGCATACAATCGAACTCAGTGGCCCAAGGGGAGGGTGACATGGAGGAGCTGCACCCAAGTGGGCCCCCGGTTTTCTGGATCGGGGGACTAGTTCCATGGGATGAGATAGATGTGGGCTGGAGGACAATGAATGTGCTTTCAGGGAGATGACAAACTCAGCTTCCTATTTTCAGATCTGCTGAGTCGAAGGGCCTTGCAATCTAGCTAAGCAGCCAGCTACCCTAAAGAAAATATCAGCTTTAATTTTATTCAAAGCCTCAGAAGGAGTCACTAGGAAAACAGATTGAGGCTTTTTCTTTTTTTTTAAAGACTTGCTCTTCAGCCTTCTAAAGAGTGTATAGGACCAGATGTGCCACTTGCGTAATCCTGGCGGCTCCCTGCGTGCTGCCCCCTTCCTGTTTATTTTCATCAAGGAACCCACGCTCAGCTTGTTCCTCTCGGTTCTTATTTAGGAAATCACTGATTGCCACCCAGAACCAATTAGTTGGTCTTCCTGGTAGGAAGCCATGCCACCATCTCCAAGGCTTGAAGGAAAGGCCAAGACTCTTTAGCGATAGAGTGTTCCCACCCTGTGGGTCGCGACCCCTTTGCGGGGGGGGGGGGGGGCAAGGGGGGGGGAGTTGGGGTAAGGGGGTGGGTTGAACGATCTTTTCACAGTGGTTCCTTATCAGATATCCTGCAAAAATGATATTTAAATTACGATTCATAATAGTAGCAAAATTATAGTTATGAAGTGGCAATAAAATAATTTTGGTTTTGTTGGGTTTTTTGGTTTGTTTTTTGTCTTTTAAGACAGGGTTATAAAATACAACCCCAGCCTTGACATTGTGGAGAATGGCCTCTTGGCCTTTAAGCTTGCCTTCAGAAGGATTGTCACTGGAGACATACAGCATTGGCTTTCTTTGGTTTTAGATGTTTTGTTTCTCTCCCCTTTTAAATCCATTATCGCTGTGGCAGCTGCATTTTTAAGGCATTACTTGGCAGGGCCTGGCTTGGCCTTATCAGCCAGTCTGCCTGTCTCTTCCAGCTCCCTGAGGCTGGAGGATAAACCCCAGAAGTCACCAGGCTCACACCCAAGGCCTTCCTTCCACGGCCTGGATTGGGACAGTCTCTCTTCACAGGCCACTGTAGTGTTCTTTCCTCCTGGGAAACGCAGTGGGCAAGGCGCTGAAGGGTTAGGACTTAGGAGTTTGGTGGTGACCCATTGCTTCTCAGGTCTGTGACAGTAAAACCCCAGGGACCATCTTGTGTGCGGGTTTGGTTGTCCTTGTTTGTTTGCTGTGCAGCGCTGCAGTGGATCAAAGCCTACGTTCATCTTCATGTCCTAGGACTTAGTTTCTTCGTCTGTGTAGTGTGGACAGTGTGATCAGTGTATATTTCCCAATTAACACACTCATAAAGACCTTGACTGACACGAAGATGAGTGCTTGCAGTCATCCAGAAAAGGCTCAGGGGTGGTTGGTTCAATACTACCACAAAGGGGATAAAAAGTCCCCACTCAAGAAGTAGAAGTCAATACGCCCATTTTTCAGATGAGTTACTAGCCTGTAAGAGGTGAAAACAGACAACTATAATCCACGCAGTGCAGAGGGAGGAGATGGAAACAGGCTCCAGGTATGGCTCGCCAGCGCCTAGCATTTCTTTCTTTCCCCATGCGCCCCGCCTCTGCCTCCCAAGTGCTAGGGTTAAAGATTTGGGCCACTAGCTGACATTGCCACCTCTGCCTGGCTGCTCCTAGCTTTTCCAGGAAACCCTTCATCTTCCATCTCTGCTACTCCCCACCCCCACTGCAAAAGGATCTTTATCTGCAGGCTTTGAAAGTGTCTGAAAAACACTCAGTAAATAGGAGAAAGGCCTCAGGCCAGTCAGTCACTCCTGTGGGAAAGGGAAATGAGGGACAGAGGGAGGCATGAGGGATTAACTGGTCAGAGGAACTATGAAGAATGTTTGTTTTACCCCAGGCACCCCAGACAAGGTGACACATCCTGTGGTCTGCTTCCTGGAGAGGAGCAGTTCCTCTCCTGTGTCAGTAATGCCTTCCACCTTAAGTCTTGCCTGGCTTGGGGGTGTTGGAGAGAGCAGCAGGGAGAGGGGGGGCCCAACAGGAAATAGGGAGGGGGAGAGCAGGATGTCTACAGAAGGAAAGCATCTGGAATTCATCTCTTGGGGATAGGCCAAGAAGGAGGCCCAGGCTCTGGGAACTCCGCTGGCCTCTGCTACGCAGCGTGCAGCCTTCTAGGCGTGCTTTTTAGTGTGTAAGCCACACGAAACAAGCGTCACGGCAGGCACTGCAGATGTCCCAGCGGAGAGGCAGAGCCTCCTAATGGTGGAGGAGGCCTGCTTCCAAGTCACCAAAAATTAAAGAGCTGTAGATATATACAAGCGGGAAACAAAACACCCCTGCGTCTGCGGGACAGACCAGAGGGCAGCATGGCCTGCACACGTGTCGGTGTCAGCCCTCGAGGGACACTGTGAACACCAGAGCTAGCAGGAGGCTTCCCACCTCAGTGTTTGCGCTGTGCTCCGCTCTCCAGAGGAGCGCTGAGGAGGGGAGGAACGTTGGGTAGAGTGAGAGAGCATCATCTGTAGTGGGTCTTCAAAGTGTTCCAGGCTTGTTTTCAATTTAGAATCATCTGGAATCATATGGGACTGTCCATGAGGTCAGGAGAAGCTGTTTCCTGCTTGGAAAACACCATTAACTCCGGCTCAGTGAGTCGCTGGGGCCTTCTTGACAGGCCCCTGCCTGCATTTCCCATCTCATGTCCCAGCCAAAGGCTCTGGCCACATTAGTTATTTGGTCCTGCAAGCTCCAGGTTCAGGCATTTTGCATCTGCTATTGTGCATCTGCACAGGAAAGTGGTCTTCTGGCTTCCTGACTGAGGAGTGTGAGCGATCTATGCACAATGGGATAGGACTCAGCCATAGAAATAACAGGGTCTTGTCATTTCCCACAGCGTGGCTTGAACCGGAGGAAGTTACGTTAAGTGACATAAGGCAGACACAGAGCAGCGAATGTTGCCTGATGACACTCACTTGTAGAATCTAAGAAATCTGGCCTCTGTGGGTCTCCTCTTCCCTAGGGGGCTGTTGGCCACCAGCCCATGAAGGCAGGAGGAGGAGGAGAAGAAGTGCAGGGCTGGGCAGGCAGAAGGGAGCACCACTCCAGGAACCACTTCAGGGAGCTAGTTCAACTTTATTTAGGGATATTTAGGGCTATATAGTCCTTGGGGGGGGGGGGACGCTCCCAGGACAGGTATAATATACATAATTGGTTGAAACTTTAATGATGCTTGGTTTACATTTGGCAGCGTTCTCCTATCATATGAAAGGGAACACAGTACCTAATTATCCTATAGACGCAGGGAGGGGAGCGCTAGCAGGGAACTGTGTCAAAGGCCATATATCAAATGTGGTTAGGAGCATCTGTGCCTAAAGACACTCTCCAGATGAGGTCAGGCAGAGAGCAGGAGGCCCTGCTGGGGAGAGGGAGTCCTGCACCTAGCACTGAGATCAGGAAGGCTACTTGGACTTGGAGGACTGCACCCTCAAACAGCTGGATCTTTCCAACAGATCTCATTGCAGCGCAGAACAGTACAGTGATCCCCAGAGGCTAGTGTCAAGTTGGGGACGGTATAGCAGGGAGAGTTTGGCCAATGGGTGTAGACTTAAAGCAGATGGGAGAATTGGTTCTGCAAACTCTAAGCAGGTATCAAGAGATCACATCTGTGCTCTACAAATAGGTACATATCAATTAAGAACAGGATAAAGGATTGGGGCTGGAGAGATGGCTCAGAGGTTAAGAGCACCAACCGATCTTCCGGAGGTCCTGAGTTCAATTCCCAGCAACCACATCATGGCTCACAACCATCTATAATGAGGTCTGACGCCTTCCTCTGGCCTGCAGGTGTACATGCAGGCAGGACACTATATATATAAAATAAATAAATAAATCTTTAAAAAAAAAAAAGTTCTATAGCAAGAGGCTGGAGAGACAGCCTTGCAGGGGTTGAGCACTTGCTGTTCTTGCAGGGGACCTGGATTCAGTTCACAGAACCAACATTGTGGCTCTAACCACCTCTAACTTTCAGCTCTGGAGGACCAGAGGCCCTCTCTCTGGACTCCACAGCCAATAAGTATCTATGTGGTATACATACATACATACATGCAGGCAAGCATTCACACACACAAAATAAAAAGGGAAACAAATCTTTTTTTAAAAAAAGTTTTATGAGAAACATTATTATTTAGCCTGCCCAAAATACTTATACATTTTATCTCAGGGATTGGAAAAGCTAAGTAGTGTATTTCCCAGACTCCTTTGCAGCTAACAATGGCCATTTGGCTCACCTCAATGAGCCAATGAGCCAATGGCACCAATGGCAAGCTGCTGGAATGTTGCTAGGGGAAAATGTCGTCACTGACGCCCCCACCCCCCCGCAGAGACAGGGTTTTTCTGTGTATCCCTGGCTATCCTGGACTTGCTTTGTAGACCAGGCTGGCCTTGAACTCACAGAAATCCACCTGCCTCTGCTGGGATTAAATTCTGTGCCGCCATGCCCAGCCATGGAAAATGCTTTTCTGATGAAAACAATTATTTGCTCTTGTCCTCTCCCTTTCTTTCTACTTTGAACGTGGGTATTCAGTCATCAACAGCCATCTTTTGATAATGAGGCAAAGTAAAAAAAAAAAAAAGATTAGAGGCCCTGGTTTTGATAACTGGGGGCAGGAGGGGGGGGAGGGGAGGACGGACGGAGGGTGTGTGTGCATCACAGTGTCATAGCTGCTCATATGAAAATGGCTGAAACCAAGTTCAGAATTAGTGGGGCAGAGGACAGCACAGGGCGCGCATACCAGTGTGACTCATTAGGGCCATTAATATGATAGTCTGTATTCCTTCTTCAAGATAACGTTATTTCCATTGGCTGCAGCTTGTGATAGTCTCATGAGAATAAGTCACTTGTCATCTGCTGAAAGAATTATAATAAGTGCACAAGCTTATGATGTCTAAAAATGAGTGGTCCCCTCTTAGATGTGGTATTGTAGGTAGTTCAGTGCATAAGCTGCCATTACCGTGTAGCCCACACCCATTACCTGTTGAAGTGGGCTCAGGCGTTCCATGTCATTGATACTTTACATCTAGGGCTATACCCGGCATTCTATAAATATATGTCTTTTGGCCCTTTATCCAGATTTCATGTACAGGAACTAAGACCCATCATGTGACCTGACCAAAGTTACTCTCTTAGCACAAGGCAGAGCCGAGACTAGAACTCGGGATTTCTGAGTTGTCTGTATAGCAATCACATAAAGAACTCAGACTCCTGGCCACAGTGGAGACTCATTTGGCCCAAAGGTAAAGCTTCATCTTGTGGCATGGTTTCTCTGTCTGCTCATGCTCTTATAAAAAGCATCCTGGACTGGGACACTTTATAAACAACAGCCATTGATTGCTCACAAACAGAGAGAAACGCATTGGGGCTCAGGGCCACTTTCGTCTGCTGTTGACAGAGACGGGTATAGATAAAAAGAGCCTAACTGACCCTAAACAGCCTCGGCCCCCTAAATAAAGGGGCCCTCTCTCCCCACTCACCTTCTTTCTCCTATGTAGGGCTGGGAGGTTGGAAGGCTGGTTGAGGCGTAAACACCCCAAATAAAGTAGAGTTTAAAAGAAAGAGCACGACACCACAGCATATGGCTTACAAGATGCTCCTTATAGCTCCACCTCAGGCGGTTCCTCCAGCTCCTCCCAGTGTCCCCCACAGAAGTGTACATACTACATACATACCTGGACACACAGCTTTACATACAGGATCTCAGCTTACGATTCCTTCTTGGCATATCTCTGTCTCCTTCTACTTTCTAGTCTAGGGAAATTCCCCTTATTCTAGGACCAGCTCCTCTGAGAGCCTGCCCTGCTGCCTCTCTCCTGGGCTGGACAAGGCTTCTCCAGGCTTGGCTCGGTGGTTAAGAGCACTTCCTGGCTGCTTTTCCAGAAGACCTGGATTCAATTCCCAGCACCCACATGGCAGCTCATAACTGTCTGTAGCTCCAGTTCCAGGGGATCTGACACCTTCACACGGATAGGTATGTAAGCAAACACCAATGCATATTTAAACAAAACAAAACAAAGCTCAGTTACAAAAGCTTTTGTTTGTTTGTTTGTTTCCTGTGGTGTCAACTGGTCCAAAGTGATGTTTTCAATGCAAAAACAACAATATATTGGTAATGTGAGTCTCATAGCTCAGACTTGACTAAACAAATAACACCCAAGCATGAACTCAAAGTGAGACCTCTCCTCCTCTTCCTCTTCTTCCTCCTCCTTCTTCTTAGAGGACAGGAAATAGAAGGGGTAACAGTTTTTTTCTCAACTTATAAAGAAAATTAAAAAACATTTTATTCTTGATTCTACTATTGAAGTAAATACAGATTCAAGAACAGTTTTACTTATATTTCACTTTTTTAATCATGAAAAGTAAAAAAAAAAAAACCATCAGTAGAAAAGGTAGCAGTGATTCCTGGAGCACAGATCACACAGCCCAAATAGTCACTGGTGCTCCACATGTTGTTTCCAAACAACACAAACACCACCACACTTTTATTAACTCAAAAACAGCTTTAAGTCACCCGATGAGGTGGTGGATACTTGTAATCCCAGCACTCAGGGAGACAGAGGCAGGTGGATCTCTGTAAGTTCGAGGCCAGCCTGGTCTAGAAAGTGAGTCCTGGACAGCCAAAGCTACACAAAGAAACCCTGTCTCGAAAAACCAAAAACGAGACCAAACAAACAAACAGCTTTAAAAGTGGTCAAATGTTGTGGGGGTGCAAAATCAGCCATGGCTGTAAGAGCAAAACAAGCCTACCTCTTCATCAGGGACCTGGCTAAGGTGGCATGCCGTCCTGGTTCTCTGTGGGAACTTACGAGATCTGAGCTAGGGGCGGTAGCCTTTACCTGAGACACCAACACTCAGGGGGGCTGAGTCAGGAAGATCAAGGGTTCAGAGGTAGCCTGGAGCACATAGTAAGACTTTCTCTCAAAACACAGACAGGGAAAGGGTATATGATGTATGGGTTCATATTTTTGAGCATAGGAAGGGGTTGACACCATGTGGTCATTCTGCCTTACCCCTCAATTTTGTTGAAAGCCAGATAAGAAACAAGATGTCATGAGGTTCTTCCTTCCTTCCTTCTCTTTTTTAAAAGATTTATTATTATTATTATTATTATTATTATTATTATTATTATTATTATTATTATTATTAATGCAGTGTTCTGCCTGCATGTACACTTGCACACCAGAAGAGGACATCAGATCCCATTTTAGATAGTTGTGAGCCACCATGTGGTTGCTGGGAATTGAACTGAGGACCTTTGGAAGAGCAGCCTGTGCTCTTAACCTCTGAGCCACCTCTCCAGCCCCCAGTCATGAGGTTCTTTAAGGGGCAGTGGACAGGAGAGGATCATAGCTGGACTTCCGACAACATCTCTGGTCAATAGTCCAATTACATTCCAAATGTGCATCAAGAAATAATTTTGCCCGTGTGACCTTGGTGACCTGCTGTTTTCTTCTTGTCTCTGTGACAGAACCCCAGACAGAGCAGCTTAAGGGAGAAAGACTTTGTTTGGGTTCACAGTTTGAAAAGGTGCAGTCCATGGTGGTGGAGAAAGCCATGGGGCTGAGGAAAAGATGGCTGGGCAGGCCAGGAAGCTAAGAGAGCTGGACAGGGCGCTGAGCTAGAACCCTCAAGGGCCAGCCCCTCGCAATCCACTTCCTCTAGCTATGTCCCACCTCCTTAAAGGCTCCACAGCCTCCCAAACAAATGCCACAAGCTGGAAACCAAGCACTCGAACATGACCGTCATTCAAATCATAGCAGGGCATTTTTTCAGTTAATTAGAATTATTAGTATTTATCTATGTGCTGTGTGTTTGTGGCGGGGAGATGCGTGCATGTTTCCTTGTGCTTATGAAGGCTGGAGGACATCCTCAGATGTCTTCCTCCAGAGTGACATCCACTTCCTTTGAGACAGGGTCTCTCATTGGCCTGGAGCTCATGGATTAGGCTAGACTGGATGACCAGAGAGCCCTGGGGACCCTCCTGTTTCTGCCTCGCCAGCATCAGGACTACTTAAGCTTTTAAAATGTAGATTCTGGGTCTTTATTTCAGGTCTTTCTGTTCCTGAGGCAGGCACTTTACTGACTGAGCAATCCACGTTTTTCAACTTTAAAAAAAAAAAAAATCAATTTCAGAAACTTAGCAAATGGTAGTGAGTGACCTGAGATGTCCTGGCCTTGAAAAGCTTCTGGTGTGTGGGCTCCTCACAAGGCAGTTCTTCCCTCTCTCCCTTGTAAGACAGTTGCAGGAGCAGGCCCTATATGGAGCCCAGGGGAGCAGTGCCATGATTAGACTGAGAAGACATTGGGTCAGATGGTTGGAGAGGCAGAGAGGGAACAGGGCCAGAAAAGGATGAAAGCAGAAGTGGGGTGGACACCTGAAGGCAGGCACATGAGAAAGGGAGGGGAGAGAGTTCTTTGGGGCCACAGAAAGAAATCTGGACTTTGATTTTTTTAAAAGATGTATTTATTTTATTTATTGCATATGAGTGCTTTATCTGCAGAAGAGGGTGTCAGATCACATTATAGATGGTTGTGAGCCACCGTGTGGTTGCTGGGAATTGAACTCAGGACCTTTGGAAGAGCAGATGGCACTCTTAACCACTGAGCCACCTCTCCAGCCCTGGACTTTGATTTAAATAGTCCACTTTGAGGGGGTGGGGGTGGGAGTCAGAAAATTAAAACGCACAAAAAACCAGGTTCTTGATGGCTAAAAATTTAAATCTGGCAAGCAGATTCCAAGGTGCCTTCTGCAGCGATTTAGAAGTACAGCAGGACTTGTGAGTGAGTGAGAACACATGGCTGTCTCTTACAGAAAATCCTGAAACCCAAGGCTTGCATCTGCCCCAGCCCTCCCTCAGCTCCTGTTGGCAGCCCTTTGAAACCCCAAAGCAGGCTTCCCACTACCCGACTGCTCTGCTTTGCCACAGTGGAGTGGGTCTCCTCTTCCCTGTGTTTATAGGGGTGGGGGTAGGGGACTGTTGGCCACTGACTCAGGAAGGCAGGAGGAGCAGAAGGTGAGGTGCCAGGGCTAGGAAGGCCAGGAACATGACGGAGAAAGACTAACTCAACTTCAGGGAGCTAGTTCAACTTTATTTGGGGAGAACAAAGGCTATATAGTCCTTGAGGAGTGGGGGAGGGGGCTCCCAGCATAGGTGTACATAATTGGTTGGAACTAGGCACTTCAAGGATGCTTGATTTGCACTTGGCAGCACCCTCCTATCATATGAAAGGGACCACAGTACCTAATGATCCTATAGGTGCAGGGAGGAGAGAGCTAGCAGGGATCTGTGTCAAGGGCCATATATCAAATGCCTAAAGATGCTCTCCAGATGAGGTCAGGCTGTGGAGAGGGAGTCCTTCATCTAGTGCCAAGGACTGCAACCCCAAACAGCAGGGTCCTTCCAAAACAGTGGGATGAAGCAGGATCTAACATCTCCCACTAGGTTCGCTGACCCAAGAAGCAAGGCCAGGAAGAATTGCTGACTGAGTTCTCCTTCCCTCCCAAGAAGCCCAGGGCACCACAGAGCTGCAGGGTCCTGGAGAGAGGGTGTGGCCTTTGTGCACAGTGCAAAATCAGCCTGGTGCTTGAAATGTCTCTTCAGACTGCCTGGCCTTGGGACTTCTCCAGGATGGGGGTGGGGTGGGGCGGTGGGGGTGGGAGGGAAGGCTGGATGCCCAGAGACTGTTGAGTGACAGCCCTGAGAAGAGCCACCCTGGGAAGCTGGGGGAGCCCCATGAACTCATCCCTTCAGGCAGGTTAAGTGAGCAGTAACCCTGTGACCCCAAAGGGACATCACAGCGGAAGACCACAGAGTGGCACAATATGTGATTGGGATGATTTCCTCTGAGTCTGAGGCACCCCAGTTGGTGTAAGAGAGGTGTGGGGGCTGGGGGCAGGGATCGCAGCGAATTCAGCAAATGCATCAGAAATTGCATTCCACAGACATTTAAAAAGGAGTGGTTTTGTTGCAGCTCGTGGGTATAATTACCAATAGTCTTTCTAAACTATTTTTGACTCTCACTGCCTAATTGCTTTGATTGGTTTTGGTTTCCTAGACATCTTTGTAACACCTAAGCATGTGTTCCTCGTGGCAGGAGGGAGCAGAACACTGGGCCTGCTGCAGTCTGAGTTCATGGAACAAACTGCATCCTTTTGATGTTTTATGTGTGAAGGAAGCCACATCGAAATGTGGATACAGTGTGGACTTCTAAGGTTTTCCTAAGTACCAAAGGCAGGAACCACGAAAGTCTAGTGGCTTGGGATGGGTTATGTTCTTGGCCAACCATCTTTTTTTGTTTTTATCTTTTGAAACAGGGTTTCTCTGTGTAGCCCTGGCTAGCCACGAACTCAGAGATACGCCTGCCTTTGCCTCCTGAGTGCTGCGGTTAAAGTTGGGTGCCACCACATCTGGCTTATTTTTAATTTTTAAAAATGTTTTTCCAGGGGCTGGAGAGATGGCTCAGAGGTTAAGGGCACCACTTGCTCTTCCCGAGGTCCTGAGTTCAATTCCCAGCAACCACATGGTGGCTCACAACCATCTACAGTGAGATCTGGTGCCCTCTTCTGTCATGCAGGGGTACATGCAGGCAAAACAATGCATACATAATAAATAAATATATATATATTTAAAAGTTTTTCCAAGTCAGGTCTTTCTTGTTATATATCCCTGGCTAGTCTAGTACTCATTTTGTAGCCCAGGCTGGCCAGCTGGCCTGGTACTCACTTTGTAGCCCAGGCTGACCACCAACCTGTGGCCATCTTTTTATCTCACCTTCCTGAAGCTGGGGATTACAATCATGTATCGCCACGCCCAGCTTTTGCCAACATTATTCATTATCTATGATTTTGTATGTATGTGTATGTGCCACAGCCCCTGGGTGAAGGTTAAAAGACAACTTTCAGGGTCAGGTCTCACCCTCCACCACGGGTCTTGAGGCTCAAACTCAGGTTGTACAGGCTTGGATGCAAGTGGCTGACCGAGCCATCTCAGCAGCCCCTGGCTGACTGCTGTTAAAGCGTTTTGGTTCTAGCTCATGGTAGAGAGATCGGAAAGTAGGGAGATGGTTTGTAAGAAACATCTTAGGGGCACTCAGAGGAAGGATAGCAGGCTACCAAGAAGAGACTTGATACCCTATGAGCATATACAGGGGGAGGAAGTCGCCCTCAGTCACAGTCATAAGGGAGGGGAGTAATGGGAAAATGGGAGGGAGAGAGGAATGGGAGGATACAAGGGATGGGATAACAATTGAAGTGTAATATGAATAAATTAATAAAATATATTAAAAAATAAATAAATTCACTTACAATAAAAAAAAAAAGAAAGAAAGAAAAGAAACATCTTAGGGCTTAGTAATCCTTCTTGCTTTCTGTACCCATGGCTGCCTCCTTGCCAGAACTATTTTTGTCCCTCCTCTCCTTATGTCCTCTTTCAACATGGCTCAGATTAGAGGCAGGCAGTGAGGCACGCGGGTAAAGTATCTAAACTGGGATTCCATAAGCACCCGGAATTTCCGGTACTTTTCTGGAGACCTCACTCGCTGTGGTTTAAGTAGACTTAGTTCTCTCAGCTGCAGGATTTGCACATGTATAGGAGAAAATGGAGGGAAGGTTTAAGAGGGCAACAAAGCTGAGAGCTTGAATGGTGGTTTTGCTCTTTCAGCTCCTGAGAGTGGGCTAATAGGCAGGAGAAGGGTTCAAAACCTGCAAGGATTGGCTGTAGGCTGTGGGAGGGGACCTGAGGAGACTAAAAAATGGAGGAGTCAAATGGCTTCGAGTAGACATCCAGAGCAGACCATCGCCATAGTTTGTCAGTGCCACCAACGTGATTCCCTTTGGTTGTCTCTAAGGGCATAGTCAGAGGACCCAGGTTCAGTCTAGCCAGCAGGGACCAGGCCAGCAGGCGGGGACTACGACGAGGCAAGTGTACTGGTTAGTTTTTGTCAACTTGACACAAACTGGAGTCACCTTGTGGTGGTTTGAATAAGAATGGTCCCCATAGGCTCATAATTGAATGCTTGGTCCACCAGGGAGTGGCGCTATTTCAGAGGGCTGGGAGGTGCGGGCTTGTTGGCGGAAGTGTGTCACCGGGGGTGGAGCTTTGAGGTTTCTTTCCAAGCCCCGAGCGTTTCTCTCTCCCCGCTGCCTGTAGATGCAGATGTAGAACTCTCCACGACTTCCCCAGCACCATGCCTGCCTGTGTACTTACATGTTCCTGCCAACGATTGAAAATGGACTCAAAGCTGGGCGGGGTGGCACACGCCTTTAATCCCAGCACTCTGGCCGAGGCTGGCGGATCGCTGTGAGTTCGAGGCCAGGCTGGTCTACAAAGCGAGTACAGGACAGCCAAGGCTAACTCAGAGAGACCCTGTCTCGAAAAAACAAAAACCAAAAACCAAACAACAACAACAAAAAAAAAGTAGACTAAACCTCTGACACTGTAAGCTGGCCCCAACTAAATGGTGTCTCTTCACAGCACCAGAACACTAAGACACGCCTGGAGAGGGGGAACCATCAAATCAGGAACTATCTCTACCAGATTGGCCTGTGATACGCAAGTCTGGGGAACATTTTCTCAATTGATGATTGATGTGGGAGGGTCCAGCTCACTGTGGGTGGTGCTACCCCTGGGCAGGTGGTCCTGGGTTGTGAAAGCAAGCAGGCTGACTTAAGCCCTAAGAGAGCAAGCCAGGAAGCAGCGTTCTTTTCCTGGTTTCTGCTTCAGCGCTTGCCCGCCCGCCCGCCCTCCCGACTGCAGGCTCCTGCCTCGAGTTCCTGGCTCTCTTCAATGACAGACAGCGACCTGTAAGCCAAACAGACCCTTTTCCTCCTCAGGTTGCTTTTGATCAGTGCTTACCACAGCGGCAGAGAAGCAGACGAGGACAGTACGTGACACACTCATAGGGCTGTGTGCCCCAAGCACATGTGCCTTTGGGAACGGAGTTACCAGGGTGGTGGCTACAAACGCAACCCCTTTTTAAACAGTCCTGGGGATGGGGTAGGGGGCAGAGGAGGTTCAGGGTGGCCGTCAGGTTTTCATGTTTATTATTGCTGTTAAGTTTTCGGAGGCTCTGGGCACCCAGAGGAGGGCAGAGCCAATTGTGTGTGTTGCTCATGGCTCTGTTACCCCCACCTGGGATAACTGAACAAGAGCTGTGACAGCCCCACTGCCTAGATGCTGCCCATAGGCACACACATGCTCTTTTCGCTTAGCGTGGGATGCATTCTGATAACCTCACTAGAAGCTGAAGATGTTATCAATAAAAAATGTAGTCCATTTATTTAGAAGCCAGGCACAGTGGTGCTCTCCTGGATGTCCTGACTATTTGGCTAGTCAGATCTTTTAGGGCTGGGAGTTCAGGGCAGTGTGGGCTGCACCTAACCTGCCGAACATACTTTAGTGTCATAGGGCACTGCCAAGTGCTGACTATTTCTCTTGTGTTTGTGTATGGCTGCCTCGGAGAGTGCTGCACTGTGTATTACCAGTCCAGGGAAAGGTGCAGCTTCTACTAAGTGCAAATTGTACCATCATAAAGCCAAGAAGAAGCCAATCAGGGACCATCGATCGTTGAATATACAAAATCACCTGCTCTTCAATCTAAGCTTGTGAGTTATTTGTGCCCATTTCACAGGTGGCCTAACTAAGGCACAGGATACTGGTAACTCGAGGTCTGAGTGGACTGTTTGGTTACAAACCTATGTTGTAAACAGATGAGGCATTTTGAAATGGGGGTGAAATGGGATAATGCAAGGGGAGGGAGTCTAAAGACTTCAGAGATGGGGAGTGTCTCACTTGGGACTTATGGGATTGTTAGGAACTCTGGGTGGGGCATAGGGTGCCTCTGCTTTTATTTGCATGTAGTTGAGAGCATGGCTTCCTTGGAGTCTGGCTGGTGTTTTGATCACCACGGCTCAAGGTGTGGGTGCAACCACCGGAGATTCTAGAAGTTTAGCTGTGTCAATCTTTTCCACTGGCCTCATGAAGCAGAGGCTGTGTGCGGACACAGAGGGGCCACGGTGGTCTATCTTTTTATAGAATCATATTTGGGAGTGGGCAGAGACAGGAATGCACACTGGGCAAGCACATGAAGAATGGATTTGATTAGGCACAGCTTGCCCAAGTGTGTTCAACTACTGCAGGATGGGTCAGCAGGTGAAGGCACTTGTAGCTAAGTCTGACCACCTGAGTTTGATTACCCAGGATTCAACAGTAGGTAGGAACTCACCCCTGCAAGTTGCCCTTTTGACTTCAGCGTGCACTCTCACACAGATAAGTACATGAGAAAACACACATTAAACACACGTATGTGATAGATGGATGGACATATATATAGATAGAGGTGGATAGATCATCACGGTGTCGAGTAGGGTAAAGCCATGTCAAGGACTCCGAGGCCTTTGAACCATGGGAAACTCGCAAAGCCATTGAGCCCAGGCTCAAGAGAAACACCAAAGCTTTCTTTGGGAGTCTGAATCCAAGTGTTTATGAATGATTAATGAGTCCGAGCAAAGACCAGGACTGCAGCCTCCTCCTCCCACCTGCCCACAAGGGAGACTGCTCATCTACAGAGACCTCTTCCCGGAGGAGCTAACCCCGCCCTCTGTGCTTTACATAAGAAACGTAAAGTGTTTCAGGTTGTGGCAGGCTAGGAAACTCCCACCTTGCTGTCTTTTTTTCGTTTACTCCCCACCCCCTAGACAGGGTTCCGGACTCAGTCCTGAGCATGGCAGCCAGTGTTTTTGGGTTTTAGGCATTGTTGTGGGGTTGACTCACAGTACTTTAACTTTCCCTTTCCTTGATGATTAACTGTGGTGAGCGCTCATTCTGTTGATGACTCCCCGTTTGCGTTTCTGCTTTCATGAAGTGTTTACTCAAAGGCCAATTTGAAAGACTGCCTGTGGCGCAAGCCTTTAATCCCAGCCCTAGGGAGGCAGAGGCAGGTGGATCGCTGTGTGTTCAAGGCCAGCCTGGTCTGCAAGGAGTCCAGGACAGCATCAGCCAAGGCTATACAAAGAAACGCTGTCTCAAAAAACAAACAAACAAACAAAAAACAAAACAAAAGACAAAAGGAAGAAAGACTCCTTGTCTCAACTGTTAGAGACAATTCTTGTTATATATGTAACATGAATGTTTTCTCCAATTGATGGTCTGTCTTGTCAGTATTTTAATGTTAGCTATGATGAGCAGAAGTTTTAAATTTTGGTGAAAGTTAATATTTGTTTTCTGTAGCCAGTTTATACAAGCCTTTCTCTTCCTGAGTCACAAACACATTTGCTCATGTTTCCCACTGGAGCACCATATGACTACAGCGTTTATGTTTGTATCTATGATTCATCCAAAATGACTTTGGTGGTGAATTAAGGACCAGATTTACTTCTTCTCCATATGGACATTGTTTTTATAGCTTTATTTATAAATCAAACCTTTCCTCCTGGTTAATTGCTTTTGATGCCCTTTTGGAAAGCAAGTGAGTATTTAAGTACCAGCTTATTTTTGAGTTCTTGTCTGTTTTATAAATCTATATCAAAAGCTTTGGGAACAGAGTATTTACTGCGTGAGTAATTGTTGGCGCTCTCAGATGAGATGGAAGCTGCAAAGCTGCTCTCTTGGGTCTAGGCCCTGTTCCTTTCACAGGGCGCGTGTGGTATCCAGCCCTGGTACCCACTGCTTCTTGGCCTTGACTCTCCACTTGTTGGTTCTCTTGTGATTGACAGGGAAGCCATGGGCAGACTTCTGAAGGTGGCACAATGTGGCATCTTAGCAGAGTGCATTCCAAATGCTGACAGTCCCTCGACATCCTGCTTCTGCAGTGAGAACAAGGGACAACAAAACCCATTTGTTGATCTTTAAACAGTAGGAAACTATGGGAGGGGCTTGCTAGGCCAGAGATAACCACTGAGCTATCCCCAGCCCTACATGGTCACTGAACTCATTCATTCACTGGGGGGGGGGGGGGGGGGGGGAAACACAGCATGTGTGTGCAATGGCATGTGTGTGCAATAGCATGTGTGTGGAGGTCAGAGAACAACTTGCAGCAGTTGGTTCTCTCTCTTACATGGTGGATTCTGGGGATTGACCCCGAGTGGTCAGGCCTGGCCATGATCAGTTTTACTCATGGATCAATCTTGCTGACTCTGTTCTGTTCTTTTGAGCTGGGGCCTTACTAAGTATCTCAGGCTGGCCTTGAACTGCAGTCCTCCTGCCTCAGACTCCCAGGTACTGGGATCACAGCCAGGTGCCACCAGGAGAGTTGCCTCCTTTGGTTGGTAAGCATAGTGTTATGTGTCATTTAGGTCAAGGTGGTTGGTCTAGTTCAAACCCTGTGTGTCCTTATTGAAATTTTGGCTGTTTTGTTTTTGGTCTAGTTTTTCTGTAAATTGGTGAAAGAGAAAGATTAAGATTATGGAATTTTGTTGCCCTTTTAAAAATTGTGCATGTTTTCAGTATTTAAATCAGTACATATACATGAGTTTCTGGTGAAGTAATACTTCCATCATTATGAAATATCTACTTTATGCTAATATTTTTAATCTGGAAGTTTATTTTTTCTAATATTATCATATTCCTTCCAGTGTTTTTTCCCCAAGACAGGGTTTTTCTGTGCAGCCTTGACTATCCCGAAGCTCACTCTATAGACCAAGCTGGCCTTAAACTCACAGAGATCCACCTGCCTCTGCCTCCCGAGTGCTGGGATTAAAGGCATGCGCCACCACCTGACATCTCTCCAGTCTTTTACTTGTTGACAGCATAGTTTATCTTTGCTCATTTAATTACTTTCAATCTATTAGCGTATACATGCGTATTTGAACACATCATTAAAAAAAACTAGAGTTAGGTCTTGCCTCTTAATTTATTCAGAAAAGCTATAATTAAAATGTAGTGCAATGAGATCAGGACTGTGGTTCTGTTGGCAGAGTGCTTGCCTAGCAGGCATGAAGCTCTGTTGTGAAGTCTGTACATATAGACCAGGCTTGGTGGCCCACACCTGTAATCCCAGCACTCAGCAGATGTCTAAAGACACTAAGGACAATGCTTAGCAACCAACCTGGGGCACGCCAGGCCCTGACTCAAATAAAATTTTTTAAGGCTATAGAGATGCCTCAGAAGTTAAAAAGCACTTGCAGCTCTTACAGAGGACCGAGATTCAATTCTCAGCACCCACATAGATGGTAGTTCAGGCATCTCTAGATCTGAGGGATCTGGCGCCCTCTCCTGGCCTCCTGGAAGCAGCACACTTCTATACATGTGGACAAGACACTGAGGCCAATACTTTTTTTTTTTCTAATTTAGAGTAGTTATTCATTTACAAGGTTAGATTTAGGACTGCTGTGTGGCTTCTGTCTGTCCCCTCTGTTTTCCATTCTCTAGTGTCACTTTTTTCTTTGGGATTGTTGAATGTAATTTTTTTCATTTGTGTACTGTATTTTTTACTTTTATAAATTTTCTTTTTAAAAAAATTTTTATTAATTTATTCTTGTTATATCTCAATGGTTATCCCATCCCTTGTATCCTCCCATTCTTCCCTCCCTCCCATTTTCCCCTTATTCCCCTCCCCTATGACTGTTCCTGAGGGGGATTTCCTCCCCCTGTATATGCTCATAGGGTATCAAGTCTCTTCTTGGTAGCCTGCTATCCTTCCTCTGAGTGCCACCAGGTCTCCCCATCCAGGGGACATGGTCAAATATGAGGCACCAGAGTTTGTGTGAAAGTCATACCCCAAGCCGGGCGTGGTGGCGCATGCCTTTAATCCCAGCACTCGGGAGGCAGAAGCAGGCGATCGCTGTAAGTTCGAGGCCAGCCTGGTCTACAAAGTAAGTTCAGGATGGCCAAGGCTACACAGAGAAACCCTGTCTCGAAAAACAAAACCAAGACAAAAAAAAAAAAAAAAAGAAAGAAAGAAAAAAGAAAGTCATACTCCACTCTCCACTCAACTGTGGAGAATGTTCTGTCCATTGGCAAGATCTGGGTAGGGGTTTAAAGTTTACCGCCTATATTGTCCTTGGCTGGTGCCTTAGTTTGAGCGGGACCCCTGGGCCCAAATCTGCCTATCATAATGTTCTACTTGTAGGTTTCTAGGACCCTCTGGATCCTTCTACTTTGCTATTCTCCCATGCTTCTCTCATCTAGAGTCCCAATAGGATGTCCTCCCCTCTGTCCCAGTTTCCTGGTAAGTGAAAGCTTTCATAATTGAGAAATGGGGCTTAGAACTAAACAGAGAATTCTCAACAGAGGAGTATCAAATGGCTGAGAAACACTTAAAGAAATGCTCAACCTCCTTAGTCATCAGGGAAATACAAATCAAAACAACTCTGAGATTCCATCTTACACCCATCAGAATGGCTAAGATCAAAAATTCAAGCGACACCACATGCTGGTAAGGACGTGGAGAGAGAGGAACACTCCTTCATTGCTGGTGGGAATGCAAACTAGTACAGCCACTTTGGAAATCTATCTGGTGCTATCTCAGAAAACTGGGAATAGGGCTTCCTCAAGACTCAGCTATTCCACTCCTTGGAATATACCCAGAAGATGCTCCAGCACACAAGAAGAAAATTTGCTCAACCATGTTCATAGCAGCCTTATTCATAATAGCCAGAACATGGAAACAGCCTAAGTGTCCCTCAGCAGAAGAATGGATAAAGAAACTGTGGCACATATACACTATGGAATACTACTCAGCTATTAAAAACAAGGAATTCCCGAAATTTGTGGATAAATGGATTGAGCTAGAAATGATCATAATGAGTGAGTTAACCCAGAAGCAGAAAGACTCAAATGGTATATACTCACTTATATCTGCAGACTTTTATAAATTTTCATGTTTCGCTTGCATCATTGTTTCTCTGGAGTTGTTTCTAGCTTTTCACCCATTTTGGGCTCTCATTCTGGCCCTTTGTCTTTGTTCCTTATAGAGCACACTTAAGGCAGCTGCCTTCAAGTTTTCTGGTGCTAATTCCAACTTCTGAGCTGCCCCCGAGTTAGCCTGTGCTAGTTGCTTTTCCTTTGAGATTGGAGTTCACATTCCTGCTGCTTCCTGGGCCAGGCAAGTTTGTAATTTGGTGCACATGAGAGTATTATAGCCTGGAGGTTTTGAGCTCTGCTGTGTATTTCTTGGGAGGTACTTCAGGAGAAACTGTGGGGTGCTTTTCTCAAGGTGGTGGAAATATCGTACAAGCCCATGAAGTTCTGGCTCCGTCACATCTCAACAGTCATTCCTTAGGCAACAGCTCAAAGCTCAGTTCAGTTATGATCTATATTTTCTATATTTTTCTAAAAGTTGTATTATTGTGTGTATGCATGATAGGTGTGGGAATTCATGCCATGGCTGTTGTGTGTAAGACAGAAGACAAGCCTGGCACGGTGGCGCACGCCTTTAATCCTAACACTCAGGAGGCAGAGGCAGGCGGATCTATGTGAGTTCGAGTCCAGCCTGGTTTACAAAGTGAGTCCAGGACAGCCAGGGCTACAGAGAGAACTCATATCTTCAAAAACAAACAAGCAGAAAGACAGAAGACAACTGTATGGAGTCAGTTTCTTTCTTCCATTTGGCCCGAGTTTGGGAACTGAGCTTTGGTTAACCAGGTTTGCATGGCATATGCTCTTCTGGCTGAGCCGTCTCATCAGCCCAGACATTTTGAGATGGCCTTCCCTGCAGAGTGCCCTGAAAATGCACTGTTTTGGGTTTAGTCAGAAATCTGGGCAGAGCTTATGATTCACTTCTTTAGCTGTCTGTCAGGCCTCCATGGTGTCTAACTGCCCTCTACTTCTTCAGGCAGGAGAATGATGGGTTTTCTGGCTGATTGTAAGCTGCCTCACAAGGTGCTGACTATATCCTGCCCCCAGGACACAAGTTGTTTTTTTGGTTTTCTCTTTTCTTTCTTTCTTCCTTCCTTTCTTTCTTTTATTTTTTATTTTTTTGGTTTTTCGAGACAGAGTCTCTCTTGATTGTCCTGGACTTGCTTTGTAGACCAGGCTGGCCTCAAACTCACAGTGATCCGCCTACCTCTGCCTCCCAAGTGCTGGAATTAAAGGCGTGTACCACTACCGCCCAGCCTCCTCTTCCTCCTCCTCCTCCTCCTTTAGATTTATTTATTTACTTATTATGCCTGCATGTACACCTGCGTGACAGAAGAGGGCATCAGATCACATTATAGATGGTTGTGAGCCACCGTGTGGTTGCTGGGAGTTGAACTCAGGACCTCTGGAAGAGCAGTCAGTGCTCTTAACCTCTGAGCCATCTCTCCAGCCCTTTTAGTTTTCTTTTTCAATTTCCTGTTTTCCTTTTTTTTTTTTTTTTTTTCGAGACAGGGTTTCTCTGTGTAGCCTTGGCCATTCTGGACTCACTTTGTAGACCAGGCTGGCCTCGAACTCACAGAGATCCGCCTGCCTCTGCCTCCCGAGTGCTGGGATTAAAGGCGTGCGCCACCACGCCCGGCTCCCTGTTTTGTTTTCATGTGTCTATACGTTTGCTTGCGTGTATGTCTGCGCACCACATGTATGTAGTGCCCATGGAGGCCAGAAGAGGGCGTTGGATCCTCTGGGATTGAAGTAAGGATGCTTGTGATTGGCTGTGGGGGTTCTAAGAACCAAAGCTACTGAAAGAGCAACCAGTGCGCTTAACTACAGAACTATGCCTCCAGCCCTAGGACACAAGCTTTTTCAGATCAAAAATACCACCTGAAATCCTTTGTCCTTCCTTGTTCTTTTCTCTTTCAAACGGTATGTGTTTGTTTTGCACAGAGTTTATAGTTGGTACCCTGGGAGGGAGGGAGTGAACACTCGCCCATGCTGTTACTGTGCCATGTTACTTCCCACACAGTTTTAACTGCACATGTGTTCATCTACCCACAGGAGACATTTTCCAAGTCTGGTCATATGCCTGAGCCAGTTAAAAGTGGTGTGTGGAACTTAGGCTGCGTGCTGTTGCTCTTTTTCTTTTTTCAGACATGGTCGTATGTAGCCCAGGCCAGTCTCCCGCCTTCTGTGAAGCTGAGGATGAAAATCCTTCTGCCTCCAACTCCTGTGTGCTGGGACAACAGACATGTGCCACCATGTTTGCTTTGCATGGTACTGAGGGACAGGGCCTCATGCTTGCTAGACAAGCCTCCTACCAAGTGAGCTATACCTCTCCTCTCTGAAGTCCACATCCTTTTTAAAAATTCTTTTGAGATTTTTATTTTATATGTATTAGTGTTTTAAGTGCAGGTATGTCTGTGTAATATCTCTCTGTATCTGTCTCTGTCTCTTTTTGTCTCTCTGTCTCTCTCTTCTGTCTGTCTGTCTGTCTCTCTCTCTCTCTGTGTGTGTGTGTGTGTATGTATGTGTGTGTGTTGCCCTCAGAGGCCAGAAGACATCATCAGATTCCCTGAGACTGGAGTTATAGATGGTTGTTATCTACCATGTGGGTGCTGGGAATTGAACCGGGTCCTCCGGAAGAGCAGCCAGTGTTCTTAAACATTGAGCTGCCTCTCCAGCTCCTGGGCTTCCCATTTTAAAAAGGAATTTGCTTTCTCTTTTTCTTCTCTTGCGTCTTTAGGCATAAGGGATGGCAGAGTGAGAGAAAGAACCACAAACCCCCACAGTATCCTGAAACAGAGGTACCCCTTCTCCTGAATGCCCACAGACATCTTGGTGGTTGTGAGAGACAACTTCCTGTCTTATTTCAGCTGATATGCTTTTTATTTGTTAGAAGAGCATAATAAAGTCCAATGAAATACTGTGAAGTCCACCTCCAGGCTCTCCAGTGAATAGATGGAGGAAAAAGCCCTCCCCGGGCCTGTGTGGAAAGGAAGAAGAATTGCTGCCAGGATTAGATTCATGAGCAAGGCTGTAATTACAAATGACAAACAAAAAAACCCCCCAAAAACCAAAACAACAACAACGACAAAAACAAAACAAAACAAAACAAAACAAATGACAAACAAGGGAAAACCCTTGTATTTATTGAATATGTGTTTTAAAGGAAGCCTCCATAAGAAAATAAAGATGCAGCTGGTCATGGTGGTGCATGGCTTTAATCCCAGCATTCAGGGAGGCAGCCTGAGTTCTGCCAGCCTGGTCTACAAAGTGAGTCTTGGACAGCCAGGGCTACACAGAGAAACCGTGTCTCGAAAAACCAAAACCAAACCCAAACCAAAACCAAAACCCCCAAAACAAGAAGAAAGAAAGAGGAAATGGACAAATGAGCCTTTTCCCCTAGGCTGGATGAAAAGTGAGTGGTCATAAGGAAGATGGTTGAGCTTAACGTCTAAGAAGGCTACAGTGGCGGGAGTTCAGCCAGGCCCGCTTGTCTGGGGTCTCCTCCATGTCCCTGCAGTTTCTTCTTCGTCGTCGTCGTCGTCTTCTTCTTCGTCTTCTTCTTCATCGCTTTCTTCTTCTTCTTTTTCTTCTTCTTCTTCTTCTTCTTCTTCTTCTTCTTCCTCTTCTTCCTCTTCCTCTTCTTCCCCTTCCTCTTCCTCTTCCTCCTCCTCCTCTCTCTGTAGACCAGGCTGGCCTTGAACTCACAGAGATCTGTCTATCTCTTCCTCCCTGAGTGCTGGGAGTACAGGCATGCACCGCCATGCCCAGTGTCTTTGCATCTTCTAAGGTCAGGACACTCCTTCCCTCTGGGTTTGAGGGCAGCATCTTTCTCATCGAAGGTGTCAGGGCTGAAGGAGGGGAGGACGCCCTTCTGAGGTCTTGTGATCTTCAGAGAAGGCAAGGGAAGTGAGGGAACTCTTGCACAGCTGTTTTCCCAGAGCCTTCAGGATGAAACATTTACTGTGCCAAGAAGCCAAGCCTTGGGTAAATGTTTTGAACACATCAAGTGGGATGACTACCTCCCAAAGATGCAGAAACTCTCTCATTCCAGAAAGTTCCCTTTTGTTCAATTCAGTAGGGAGCTTTCCACCCCACCATTTTTCTTTCTTTCTTTCAGTTTTTCTTTTTCTTTTTGAGAAGGGATTTTTCTTGGCTGTCCTGGACTGCTTTGTAGACAAAAGCTGGCCCCAAACTCATAAAGATCTGCCTGCCTCTGCCTCCCAAATGCTAGGAATAAAGGCATGCTCCACACCTTTCTTTTTATTTCTTCCTCCTCCTCTTCTTCTTCCTCTTCCTCTTCTCTTCCTCTTCTTCTTCCTCCTCTTCTTCCTCTTCCTCCTCTTCCTCTTCTTCTTCCTCTTCTTCCTCTTCCTCTTCCTCCTCTTCTTCTCTTCCTCCTCCTCCTCCTCCTCCTCCTCCTCCTCCTTCCTACTGTGGTTGGCTTTTACGAAGACTTTTGTCTGGTTTTCCGAGCATTAGAACTTAGGCCATCCTGCTTTAAACATATTTACATTAGCAAGGTCAAAATCCTCTAACACATAAACCCTTCTGCTAAGTGGTGATCCTATGATCAGAGTGTGGTTGCTGTGGCAGGTCATTGCCCCTGCCCAGCATCTTGCAAGGATAGCAGTGAGCTGGGAAAGAGACCAGAGTTCAAAGTACAGGTTCTACTGACTGCAAAAAGTCAAGCCATTAAGTTGGGAGCGCCGTGCATCCATTTCTCTGCGATAACTACCTAAAAGTGCAGTTGCTAAGTCATAAGGCAAATAACGTTTCATTTTTCTAACAAACTGCCAGGCAGTTCTTTTGACTGGCTCAGATGCTCACCTGCAACACAGAACCCCAGCCCCTCTGCCTACTCCCAAAGCTGATATTGGTTACTGCAGTACATAAAACAGGGTCTCACTGGGATTCAAATGTTTGCCTCCCTCATCACTCAAAGGGTGGCCCACCTTAACATACTTGGCTGCTCTTTGCTCCCTTTGAGAAATGGCTAGTTTGGTTTTTGTTTTGTTTTGTTGTTGTTGTTGTTTTGTCTGAGCTCTTAAAATTATTTTCTTTTCATTGCTGGTTTGTATCCATTAGTAACATAAAGTGCAGCTTTTGTGCATTTACTTGTGATGTACAGGACAGGGTTCAGCCCACTCTGCCCAGACAAAGCACCTTGGCATTTGAGGACAGAAGCAGGAGGCTCACTCTGGCTTTCTCTTGGCGTTCTCCCTTGAAGCAGGCCCTGCAACCGTGCTCTGACCCTCTTGTGAAGTACGTCACAGGGCAAGGTGACCTCAGACAGGCCCCCCCACCCCCCCACCTACCGTCCGCTTCAGCCTCCTGGGTTCTGGAATTACAAGCAGGAGCTGCCATACTTGGCTTTTTAAAAAATCTTTTCCATAACAGCAGATCTAGCCAGACTAACAAATTAGGAAATACCTCATTGTGATGTGAATTTCTGTTTTCACTCAGTGTGTGTGTGTGTGTGTGTGTGTGTGTGTGTGTGTATGTGTATGTGTGTGACTGTGTGGCTGTGTATTTGTGCTTTGTATATGTGTGTGAAGGTGCAAGTGTGTGCTGTATGTATGTATGTATGTATGTATGTGTGTGTGTGTGTGACTGTGTATGTATGCTTTGTATGTGTGTGTGCAGGTGTAAGTGTGCTCTGTGTGTGTGTGTGTGTGTGTGTGTGTGTACACCTAAGGTTGATGTTGGATGTCTTTCTCCAGTGTTCTTTAATTTAGTTACCAAGTTACCTTACTCCTTTTGGTAAACCTGTGTCTTGGCTGATGCGACTAGTCTATCTAGGCGGCTTGCCTGGTGAGAGAGGCCTGTCTCTGTTGAACGTCACACATGCTCAGTTTTTTTTTATTAAGATCTATTTATTTCTTATTTAATATAGTATTATGACTACATCTGTGCCTGTAGGCCAGAAAAGGACACCAGATCTCATTATAGATGGTTGTGAGCCACCAGGTGGTTGCTGGGAATTGAATTCAGGACCTTTGGAGGAATAGCCAGTGCTCTTAACCTCTGAGCTGTCTCTCCAGCCCCCTGTGCCCCCCCACCCCATACTCAGCTTTTATATGGGTGCTGGGATCTGAAATCCAGACCTTACGTTTGCACACAGACACTTTAATAACCAAGACATCTTGCTGGCCATATGCATATGCAATTTTAAAAGTCGAGCATTTTAATGTCTGTTGGCCATTTTTATGTCTTCTTTTGTGAAATGTCTATTCAAGGCCATCACCAGTTTTGAACAGAGCTGTTTGCTTTCTTGTAATTGAGTTAGTTGGGGCGTCCTTGTTTGTCTAGTATATGATCTGTAGCTCTCTTCTCCTAACCTTGGGTTGTCTCTTGGCTCTGACCATTTCGCATAGTGGGCAGCTTTGCAGCCCATACAGCCCATCGCCTAGTTCTGTTTCCATGGTTTGATTTGGAGTCTTGTCTAAGAAATCACTCCCGCACCTGTGCCATGGAGCTTCTCCTCTACCTTTTCCTAGTGGTTGGTTTTTGAGCTTTAGGTGTATGTTTTAAGTTTTCAGCCACTTCAAGTTGAGTCTCCTCTACCGCATGGGGTAAGGGTCGTCCAAGTGTGACGATCCAGCTCTCTCACCGGCAGTACTTATTGGCAACACTGACCCTCCCCATCTCTGTCATCTTTGGTCATTTGTGCTTTTCTGTTTGTATTTTGTGTCTTCTTCCTTTAGCCTGAAGAACTCAGTTTTGTTTCTTCCTTACGGAGGCCTCGTAGTGACACTGCATCTCGGCTTTTCTTACAGGAGCCCTTCTCTGTGTTGAACTAACATTTGCAAAGCGCCTATTTCTAATTTGCCTTTATTTTATTATTATTATTTTTTTTATTTTTGAGGGCTGTAATTTCAAATGTGTGTCACCATGCCTGGCTTACAATTTCCTTTTAAATACTATTACATCTTCAATAGTTAGCATTCAAAACAGGAAATGTACAGTAGGATGTGTGGGCAAGATTCAGGGAATAGGATTTGAAAAGAAACCAAAGTGGGGGGAAAATGGAAAAAAAAACAATTTGTTGTTCTCAACGTGAAAATAAATACCTTTTTAAGGGTTTTAACCATTCAAGGCAGGAATGAATGAATGCAAAATTTCTTGAGTTTTAAGTAATGACATGAAAACCTGGCCAGTGGTATGGAACACAAAAACAGCCAACAGCACAGGTCATGAAGAGCCTCCAGGCATACTATAGCAAGCTTCTAGACAGAAAATCACAGCCATCTGGAGGACAAATGAACAAGATGACTGGTATAGAAATGAAACAGAGAAAAGTGCACAGAGAGATACACGCACGCTTGCACGTGCAAGTGTGTACACACACACCTCAGTCAGGTGAGAGACAAAGAGCAACAGATACATAATTTAATACTTGAAATAGACCCCGGTCTAACTCTGTCGACTTAAGGACTTTGAATACCACAGATTATATCGGGTTCATCTGGAAGAAACAGACAGAAAATTGCTTTTTCTGTGTGACCCTCGTTCCTTCAAGAAACATGGTGTCTGCTTGATAATGCCTTTTTATATTCCTTATCATCTGGGAAAGGGCTCTTCTGGATTAACAGGTGCACAGCTGTGAGACGTCAGAAGATAATGCCAAGTAATACAGGGAACTATGCTTGTGCCTCTCAGCTTCAAATAGACGTCCTCACGACTCGCTCCTTCAGGTGAGCGCGATATCCGGCTTTCTCAGTAGAGGGCGCTAGAGCAGTGAGCTAGGAGGACTGCAGGTACTCCCGCTGATAAAATGGATCCACAGTCCAGTAAACCGGTGACAATGGGAGGCGTGGTTAAGCTGAACCATGTCTCACCTAACATCGAGCATCTAACTCAGCCTACCTTCATCATGCTCAGAACACTTAATTAGCCTGTCCTTGGGTAAAACCCGTCTAACACAACCCCTATTGTGAGCCTTCGTGTGGTTTATTGAATGCTATGCCAAAGGCAAGAAGCAGAATAGTTGTGTGACTACACTTTTGAACCATTATAAGGCCAGAAAAGTTATCAACTGTGAACTGCTTTGTAAGCTGGTGCTATCTGGGCCTCTGCCTACCAGGCCAGTGCAGTGGCTATGAGGACATTTGATGGAGTTCTCAGCTATATCCCATAATGTGGGCTTTTCCCCAGCCACCCTGTAGCATCAGCCTAATAGCTCGGCTTTGTGGCTGCTACCGGCCTGAGCTCTGAAAGATTCTTCTTGCCTGAAATCCAGTGAACTCCGCTGAGAAGCCTGCTTTTCCGTGGACTTTGTTGTCTGTGCTGGTGGCTGTATTTGTCTGCACTATGGTGGGTGGTTTCCTGCCCCTCCTGGGAAGTACTACAGGGGTCTAGCTCATGCAAATCACCTCCTAGGTCTGTCTTTCCTTGGGTAGTCTCAGTTCCCTCACCCTAAGATTTATTTATTTATATATTGGGTGCTCTCAGGCCAGAAGAGGGCATCGGATCTCACAGATGGTTATGAGCCGCCATGTGGTTGCTGGGAATTGAACTCAGACCCTCTCGAAGAGCAGCCAGTGCTCTTAGCCTTTGAGCCAGCTCTCCAGGCCCGGGCAGTCTCAGTTTCAGGGTGCTTACATACTTTCCTAGTATCCCATCGTCATCTATTCCCATTACTTAGTGTGCCCTTTTGCTACCTTTCATCTTTCAGCCAGTTGGTTTACACGGCATGCTGATGTCTCGATACACAGCTGCCTCCCATTTATAGGGAGGCATTTATAAAGCGCAGCACCAGTGAGTCAGTTTCTCACTGGGTTTTTTTTTCTGCTTTGTTTTGATTGTAGGGGGTAGGGTGGCCCTGAAACTGGGTTGGTCTCTCACTTCACAAAGGAAAACGCACACACCCTTCGTGGTGTGAGACTTGAGAGGAAGCAAGCATCCTAAGGTTTCCTGCTGAAGGGGTCAATGGTCATCCGTTCCCGTGGAGGCAGCACTTCAAACTACTGAGTGTGCGACAGTGAGGTTCCATCTGGCCCACAGTCTTTGTTTAAATGTAAAACAGCCCCCAGAGAAGGGAGGATGGAGAGCAGGGGGCCTTGTCATCACTCGGGCTTACCCCAGAGCAGAAGGCAGTAACAGTAACTTGACTAGTGAGGCTGACTGAGTCAATATGCCGTGGCTTTGGACTTCTGTGATTTTTACTTTTAAAATCTTTTAAAATCGGAGATTTCACAAGTTCATGGTAGCCTTGTGATCCTAACAATAGAAACTGTACAAGTGACCATAGCAGTGGCTCTTGCACACCAGAATAGCCAGAGACAGTATTAAAGCCCAGGTCCTAACCTAGCCTGGTGTCAGCAAGTGGCAGTTTTAAGGAGCATCCCAGGGGCTTCTGATGCAGGTGGTATCTTGACCATACTTTTGAGAAACTATGAGTTGGAATTAAATGAGTTCTTGTTTTTAAAAAGAAGTAAGATTTTATTTAAAATCAAATATATATATATTTCATACATCCCTTTATGGTATGATTTTTTTTTCTCTTTTGAGACAGGGTTTCTCTGTGTAGCCTTGGCTGTCCTGGACTCACTTTGTAGAGATCCGCCCGCCTCTGCCTCCCAGAGTGCTGGAATTACCAGTGTGTGACACTGTGCTGGGTGAAAATGGCTATCATTTTATCTGATGCTTCACTGGAGAGTTAAGGCAGTTGTATATTCTTTGCCACTGAATTCTGTGTGGCAAGTTCCTCATGTTCCCTGATTATTTTAGACCTGCTGGAAATGAAGTGTTTTCACAAGAGTCCCTTTTCTCTCTAGTAGTAAGATGAATAAACCTGTTTCTCCAAAAAAAGGGAAAAAAAAAAATCTGAATTAGCAAGCTAAAGCTAAGTCGTATGAAGGAAAGTAAAAGTAAAATTAGAGAGAAATGAATTTGGAAGCACAAGGATAAAAGCCTAGTGTTTTCCTAAGTACCCAGAAAAAACAAACCCAGTCATTTCATGAAAAGGTACTTCTGCTTGGACAGGGGCTCCCAAGGTCCCATTCCTAGCTGAGGAGCTGTTAGCTATTGATGGTGGCTAGAGGGGGGCGAGGGGTAGGAAAGAGTCATTTTTGAGGACGTGGCCAGTGGTAGGTTGCCCCACCCCCATGCACATGTGGGGAGCACTAATTGGATTCAGTGGATTGTAATTACAATGAAAAAATGACATGGAAGTTGTGAGAGGTTGACTTGAGAGGGTCCAGGAAGAGTTGGGGGTGGGGTGGGGTGGGGTGGGAGGATAAGATTAAAAGATCTATTAAGTACACTTGTAGCATTCATGGCATGTGTGTGCCTCCTCCCTCACTCTTTGGGGTGAAGCAGCTACCAGGGGAGGCTGAGTCACCAGCTTGTAGGGGCAGGCAGGACCTTCCCAGGTGACCTCCTGACTTGGTCACAGGAAACATTCTTTCCCGGGACTTCCCAGGTTTTGGGTGCATTCTCAGGTGGCTGCAATGCTGCCACACCCAATGTGAGCAGTGTCTCTCTGAAGTCACTCCCGTGAACGCTCGCTCAGTGATCCGTGTGTTCTGAAGCCCCGAGTGAAGGCGTGGCTGTGATCGCTCCTTCACTGTTCTCAGCAGAAGACCCTGATAGGGGAAGGAGGCCTCTACAGTAAATGGTTTTGGTTTGGTTTGGTTTTTAAACAGTGAGAAAAGAATGAGAGACGGGGAAGGATGAAAACACAGGTCTTTCTAGCTGGAGGCATTTAGTAGTTTCTTCAAAGCATTGGGGTCAAATCCAGTATCCATGAAGACCACATCCATGCAAGAATCAGATTTCAATGACCCGCTGGGTACCTCACTCATCAGGGGAAGGACAGTGACTGTAGCAACACAACAGATGCAATGCTTGTGTGTGTCTAAAGCTGTGGCATAACGTAGCGTCCCTTGTCACTTTACTGTGTAGTCACTTTGTCTTGCATGGCTAAATCAGAAAAGTCACCAAGAATGTGTGTTGATTGGCCCCAGTCACCCTGATGCGTTTGTACTTGAACGTGGCCAGAGGACAATCTTAGGCATCCTTTCTCAGGCCCCATCCACCCTGTGTTTTGGGGCAAGGGCTCTCACTGGCTTGGAACTAACCAAATGAGCTAGGCTGGCAGGCCATCCAGCAAGCAAGCCCCAGGGATGTGCTTGCCCCCGCCTCCGAACTGCTGAGTTACAAGCGCCCCCTCCTATGTCCTGTAGGTTTTATGTAGGTTTTGATGCCTGACCTTCTGCCTGCAAGGCAAGCACTTTTTCTTACGTTTATTTACTGCATGTGTGAGGGCGGAGAGCACCACAGCTTCTGTGCAGAGGTCGGGAGTTAATGCAGGAGCTGGTTTTGTTTCTACTGTGCAGATTCCAGGGGCAGAACTCAAGGCTGTCAGTCTTGGCAGCAAGCACCTTTACCTGCTGAACCAGCTCACTATCCTTGAATAATTTTAAGCACTGTTGTGTCCCTAGGAGCCCCAGAATTCCTCCAAGGCATTTTACCAAGAACATCTGTAGACATTTGCTGAGAAGGACAATTACTCAGAGGTGTCTGGACTGGCCCACACCTAACAAAATGTCAGTTGTGTGTTCTATGGTAAGTTCAAAATAACCTTGTAGCGCAGTGTGTGGCTGCCGACGCTCCCTGGCTGCCAAGTCCTGATGGCCCGACTGAATGAAGAGAAAGCACTTGAACATAACCCTGGGGAAGATGCTGGCCTGCCTGGATCGGTGCACTTGCACAGTGTATAAGCTCCACTGAACAAAGCAATAGCTTTGGCTGACTGCTGGCAAGAAACATTTGGGTGGCCTCTACATTAACAAGCAGAAACAGTTTGTGGTGTGTCGCCTGCCCACAACATGAGGCCAAGGCCTTCTCCAGGGGCTAGACACAGCCTGGCTCCTGGCCCATAATGCCATTCTCCTCCTGGTTTGAATAGACTCACACCTTGGGCCACAGAACCCCTTGTACGCTGTCATTAAAATAGGACAAATAGAAATCAGTTCTTGTAATCAGCAGGTTTGACATTAAGGAAAACCACCTTAAAAAAATATCTTAAAAATCCTGATTATGTAGCTTAGTAAGTGTATTTAGCTCAAGTCCTGTATGGGATGGCAGCATGAAATTGGTTTTGAAGTGTCTTAGACTCTGGACTGACTTACTTACAGGTTTGAGAACTGTCAATAAACTGGCGAAGATGACAGGCAGCCGAGAAGTCATCACTGACTGAGCCGCCAGAGGCGCCCTCCTGGGGAAAGTGTTTGATGAAGGATAAATGTGGTAAGATCTGAGCGCCATGGGAACTGGGAGCTCTCATCCAGTTCAGCACAAGTTTAGAATGGCCACTGGTCTTTATAAACATCGAAGGCTGGAGAGATGACTGGGTGGGTAAAAGTGCTTGTTGCACAAGCCTAAAGACCCAGGTTCGAGCCTCAGAACCCACATAAAGTTGTTGCCTAACGTCTACACACACACTATGGCACTGACACCCAGCAACACATCATAGACACACCAGCATGTCTATACACAAATACATACACACAAAATAGATTAAAAATCAGATGAGAACAGAAGAAGAGGCTCACAAAAATCTCCATATTCAATTTGACTATCTTTGGAATTCTTCATTAAGGTTTTCACAAAATACAAAGCTCAAACGTAACTGTCTACATCCACCACAAAATAGAATCAAATAAGTGGCTAGCACACGGACATAGTGATCTTTTTCATTTTTAAAAATATAAATAACAAAAATGTCCAACATTTTACAGTTTCCTTAGCGTGTGTCTTTTTAAGGCTTCGTGTTGCAGACTGGTCCTTCGACCCCTGTCATCACGGGGCGCTGCCCACCAGCGAGGAAGGCCGCTGTGGCTACATTCCTGAGGGTGGCACATGCTTATCAACGCCGCTCCAGCCCGTGGAAACCTGCACACCACATACCCATCGGGCTGCAGTGTCATTAGCTTCCCTTCTACTGCACAGTAAAGACAGAGCGTGGAAGGTTCCGGCAGCATGCAAGCTCCAAGAAGACCAACGTGAGAGGCAAGATGGGGATTCCTAGACACAATCTCTCTGTCTCCCTTTTAACCAGGAAGCCCCCAGTAACCCCCAGTTCCAACTGCAGTCTGCAGCGAAACACTTTCCAGGTTAAATAGTGTCGACAGTGGTGTCTTTCGGTTGGGGTCTTTCGGGTTAAAGGGGAGAGGTCAACGTTGGGAAGATGCCACTGATTGCAGAGCCGCCCCCAGGAGCCACAGGGCTGGTGAGGGCTGCGGGCAGGGAGATGGCCCCTGCCTTGGGCCTGAAGTCCGAGGGAAGTGACTCCAGCAGACACTTGACCTGCTCCTGGCCCAGCTTGATTTTGTCATCCAGCTTCCGCTGCTCGATGAGGAGTGTGGACTTCATCTTCACAAAGTGCTGGTAGTCCTGCAGCTGCTCGGCCGACAGGTAGCTGGCCAGGATATCCAGCACCACACGCTCCCGCCGGTCCAGGTTGTCCTTGAGCTCCCGAGCATCCTCGTGCTGCCCGGCCAGAACCTTCCTCTTCTCGGTCAGAGAACTCTGTGGGGGGGGGGGGGGGGGGGGGGGGGGGGAAACAAGCATTTGAGTCGGGAAGCATATGGGCCAGGATCCTGCATGCAAACCCGTGCTGCCCTCAACAGTGCTAAGGGTGTGTGTGTGCGCGCGCACATGCGCGTATTTAAGTTTATTATCCTTATGTCAAACATCGTGTGGTGGTTAAACGGCTGTGCTAACCTTACCTTTTCAGGCCTACACTTACAGAGTCCACCCTCAACGTCTCCAGGGTATGTTGTATCCCCTGGGGATGCGTTAGATCAATTCTCAGCTACCTTCTCCACCTACTGGTTAGAGCTGGAGAGATGGCGCAGTGGTTAGAGCGCCAGCTGTCCTTCCCCAATCACCTGGGTTGGAGTCCCAGCACCCACGTGGCAGTGACAATAACCTCTAGCTCCACTACCAGGACATCCCATGCCTGCTTCTGGCCTCTTCAGGCAATGTCCTCATGTGGTCACACACATATACACACAGGCAAAATACCCATATGTTATAAAAGAAAAATAAGTGAGCTTAAAAAGTGTTTTAACCCCCTGTAGGCAGGGCCCTGAAATCTGTGTTTTAACAGGACTTGCCAGTGATTCTTTAAAACAATAACAACTGTACAAGTTTTGAGGACCCCTCCATCCACAACAATGAAAATATATTTCTGATCTCTAAAGAAATCACCCCCCCTCCCCTCCCAGGTTTCTTCTTGGGCCTCTAACCACGAATAAAGTTCTACTGGACAAAGATGCTGATGACATGTTTCTTACAGCGGCTCCCCTCTTTGAAACTATTCCATAATAAGCCCTTTGTAAAAATTGTCAGTTAAGCTGTTTTTCAGACGTTGCAGGCCAAAATGACTGAGAAAATGTAAAGTGGAATTCAGTCATGAAGTCCAGGGACTGAGTACCCCTCAGTACAAATTACCTTATCTAGGATTATCTGATGCTCATGTGACTCCGCCTCAAATTCTGTAATCTAGCCTGTCCGATCTTTTTGAGACAGGCTCTCACTCACTATGTAGCCCTGGCTGGCCTGGAACTTGCCTTCTAGGCCATGCTGAACTTGAATTCAGCGATCTGCCTGCCTCCGTCTCCCCAAGGGATTAAAGGCGTATGCTACCACCATGCCCAGCTGGCTCCCAAGACTTCTTCTAATAATAACGCCTCGGAACAGTAGAAGGACAAAAAGGTGAATTCTGCCAACATCTCCTTCTCACAGGTTCTTTCCCCTGATCAGAAAAAGGCCCAATGCAGTCTGGAGCCCTGAATTAATGAGCAAGCCGCATCTGACTGACCCACCTTAGGAAAACCTGAGGCCACATGCTGAGCTCCGATTCTTAAGGGTATCAAATCCTCGCACATTTCTCATGAGTGTCTCAGACAAGACGCTGAGATTCTGAAGGCCTGGGGGCCATTCCTCTCCTACCCACTACCGGCCGCTGCATACCAACACGCTGGACTTGGCACCAACTGGGTCACCTTTCCTCTTCTCTACTGTTACTTTTCGTTTCTTAAAGAGCCCGACTGCTAATGCTGGTGCAACATGCTAAAGATTTGGGACACTGCACCCGGTGCATGCTGCACACTAAAACCCGGTGTCTGTCACATCGGTGCTGTCCTTCCAGGTGGAGGATAGCAGAGTCATGCCAAGGCACCCTCCATGGCCTGGGCCTTTCTTGCGGATTCCCTGGAGCTGCTCATCCCTGCTGTTCCATGGTTCTTGTCTTGCTTAGCAGTCTGTCTAGCGTGCTTGTCCATCTGTCTCTTAAGTGGCTAATACTATATTTTTACCTCTTTGAGGAGGCAAGGGAGGAGGAGGCAAGGGAGGAGGAGAAAGCCTTGGGTCCTGTGCATCTACTTTCCTGAGTGCTCTTTTAGCCCTCACGTCAGCATCGCATCTTGTACGGAAGATGCTCTCTCAGCTCCACAGTGACTGTCACCTGTGTCTAATGGCGCCTGCCTCTATGGACACGGGCTCAGAGGGCAACCCGCAAAGCCACATACCCTTTCTTCTTTACTTGCGTCTTCACCAAGGCCACTGAGGACGTTCTCCACGCGGGCCAGGCGTCCAGACAGGGACAGCAGCAGGTTGACAACCTTGTCCAAGTCCCCTATGAACATCTTGTACTTGTCAAACTCGTTGGGTTTGCAGAGCTTGCTGATCAGGGCTTCCACCTCTTCCCCCAGTGCGTTGTTCAACTTGATGTCCATGAGCAGACTCCCCTTTGCTTCCTGGAGGGTCTCGAGCTTGTGGGTGAGGCTTCCTATGAGCTCGGCCTGGAACAACAGGAGAGACGCATAGCGAAGATGAGCCGGAGCTGTGAGGTAAGGTGCACAGACACCTGCTAGCCCCACTTGGCCTTCAAGACTCAGCTAAAAGTGCCTTTGCTCTATGAGGACTGATGATTTAAATCAGAACTTTCTTTTTAACCTTTCCCTGAATATCTACAACTGCCATCCTTTGGTCCCGTTCAGTGTTCACCGGCCAACACCTAATTACACATAACCTTGTCGTACAGTTCTGTCTTTCTAACCGGGTTGTTAATCTCTCTCTCAAAGTCCTTTCATTCTTATTGGGTGCCATCCCACGAGCAAGAAGACAGGAGCAGGGCGAACATCTTTCACAAGCAGAAGCCACGAAAGGGGCATAAAGAGACTCGCCCATGGTCTGAGAGCCGAGCTGAGTAACAGCTGACCTGATACCGTGCACAATCACTATGTGCTCTATGCCATATGGGCAAGTCTGTCTTGTTCAGTTTCCCAGTAACAGATAACGGTTCTACCACATACAGCAGGGGAGGGTGAGAGTTGGTGAGGTGTCCACCTAAGGCACACACCCCACACTGATGCCAGAACTTTATTGGCAAGTCAGCCAGTTTTGCCTGGCTTTGTTTAACTAAATCTGGATCTAGTTGCCACGGCTATGTAATCTAAGCCCCTAATTATAAATTTCCATACTTACAAGGATATGTTTGTGTTGTGTCATTTTGTATGTGTTGCTGTTGTTTCTTACAATCTCTGGGGGGGGGGTCTTATTATATAGCCCAAGTTTGCTTGGAAGAGATTATGTAGACAACACTGGCTAGGAACGTACAGCAATTCTCCTGCCTCTGCCTGGTGAGTGCTGGGATTAGAGGCATGTAACACTATGCCCAGTCTTGGAGATGGGGAAGGCAAAGAGGAGGGAAAATCACTACGACTGTTCTGCTCTGGACCCCGTCATGGTCAGGGAAGCATCTGTACAACCTGCCACCTGAAAGCAAAAACTTCACTGGTTCTTTCTTTCTTTTCTTTTTTAAAGATGTATTTATTGGCCAGGCATGGTGGTGCATGCCTTTAATCCCAGCACTCGGGAGGCAGAGGCAGGTGGATCCCTGTGAGTTCAAGGACAGCCTGGTCTACAAAGCCAGGGCTACACAAAGAACCCTGTCTTGAAAAACAAAAACAAAGGATTTATTTATTATATATACAGTGCTCTGCCTGCATGTATGCCAGAAGAGGGCCCCAGATCTCATATAGATGGCTGTGAGCCATCATGTGGCTGCTGGGAATTGAACTCAGGGCCTTTGGAAGAGCAGCCAGTGCGCTTAACCATTGAGCCATCTCTCCAGCCCATTTAGCTGGTTCTTTGGTATCAGCAGGTTCACATATCCTTGAAATGTCCACACTCTGGCTTGAAAAGTGACATCCTGTTGTTTCAACTTTCCTAATCCCGATGGCTACAGGCAGCTAAACGGACACCTGCTGCCCTTCAGTGGAAAAGCTGTCCAGTGTTTAAGCATTTCACTTCTCAACCAAAGACTGAGCCCAGGGTAGCACCAGTGGGAGGGAATATTATTGAATTTAATTATTTAAATCAAATAAATTAGGTTAATTATTTAACTTAATTATTTAATTTTCTCTACTACCCCACCCCCAAAAGCACCTCTCACTGGCAGCCTCCATGGCAGCAGACACGACTACAAAATTGCCCGCTAGTGCTGAGCTCGGGTAAGTTCGTATGAAGAGAAGAGGGGCAGGCAGACGACACTGAGGTGGGAAACAGCACACACTGTCAGGTGGTCCAGGGCTTCCCTGCCAAATCCTATTACTGCACGAGGATGGCTGTTGTCACTGAGATGTCAGCCCTGGGGTTTTTAACCTTGTAGGTACAGCTGCCAGGATGGGCACTCTGAACCCTAACCCTAACCCTTAGCCAGGCATGACGGTAAACTCCTGGCACTTCGAGGAAGAAGGAACGGACGGCTATAAATTCAAGGCCTGGTCTGTATGGTGAGTTCCAGGACAGCCATGGTTACACACAGCAAGACCTTCTCTCAGAAAACCCAGGGTAGTCAAGATAGCCCAGCAGGTGGGGGTGCTTGTCACCAAGCAGAATACCCTGGACCCCCCTCCCCCATTCTTCTGCTAGGCTGCAAGGTATGCGGCTCTGGAGTCACGGTCCAAGTCTAGACCCTTCTGTCCTTCTGTCCAGACCAAGCTCTGGTTTCCTAAAGCACAGGTGCTGGGCAGAGCTGCAAGCACACAGCACGGAAGGCTGCACACACGCTGTATTTCATGGTACAGTGTACTGAGCCTGAACTACTGAGCAGGCACCTCAGTGACTCCTGCCTCACCATTACGTATGTGGATGGAATGCTTTAAAAAGAAAAATTCCACCAAATTTTTAATTATGGAGATTGGAGATTTGGGTTTGTGGATATTGGGGGTGGGGGTTCCTAAGCAACTGAAGGCAAAGGGAAATCTGGCTTGCTATAACTATTTCTTTGCCAGGAAGATCTTTGAACAAAAATCTGACTTCAATAGAATTCACTTAGGACAGGAAAAGGGAGAAGGGAAGAATTTTTAAAAATTCTTTACACATGTACCTGCTTGTCTCTGTGCACTGTGTGTATACAGGTGCCTTTGAAGGCAGATGGGAGAGTCGGCTCCCCAAGAGCTGGAGTTACTTCCGGGTGTGAGCCAGTCACGATGGGCACAGGGACCTGGACCCAGGTCCTCTGCAAGAGCATCAAGTGCTCTTAACCCCAGCCACCTCCTCAGCTTCACGAGAGAGAGATTTTTAATAACACACCAGTCTCTCGGGGGTGGGGGGCTACTTACCTTGTAAACCACTGCCATTTCCACACTTAGCTCCTCATCTTGACAGACCGTTAGCTCAGACTGCATGGGGTGCTATTTATAGGGGTGGTTCTTCTAAACATAGCCCAGCACATCCTCCCTCCCATCTCACCATCTGCACACGAGACATCCTGCTAGGCTTTTCCCTCCCTCGGCACTAGGTGAACACAGACTGAGTCAGAGACTGGCTCTGACGTGGTCACCATCAGGCAGCCCCCTGACCTGTGCCAGCACCTACCCACAGTAATGGGATAGCACCACCTGCCTAACGCTGGCAGTCATGTCTTCTTCACTGAGCTCTTGCTCCGTGCCAGGCAGAAGTAGTGTATCTAACTGAACTGCTGCTTCGACAGCCCGCTATCACCCCAGCTGCACTGGTAGGCACGGTGAGCTGGACGAAGGGTACGGAACACGCCCCAGCCCGTGCAGTGAGTGTGGCACAGCCAGGCTTAAACCTGGGTGTCTGGCTCCAGTTAATGCTTTAAAATGCCTCATAGGAACGTTACAAGGCTCAGATGAAATAAAGCCTGTACGTGCACACTGGAAAGCAAACCTATTCACACGCTGTGTGTTCTGTGTATCTTCTGAAGAAAGTCCAGCACCGTTTGAAGGAGATGCCCGGCCTCAAAGGCAGACCCAGCTTCCCCACGGCAGCGCTGCCTGCCTCTGGCTTTGAGGCTGGTGCCTGCAACACTCCCCGAAAAACATCATCACAGAAACAGTTGGATTCTGTTGGCTGTTTTCATCTCAAGAAAAATTCAGCACTCTTGGCCAAGAGGCCGGGGACAGAGCGGAAGTCAGGTGTCTGCCTAAACGTGGTGTACCATTTCTGCCTTACAGGCTTGTTTCTTTGTAAATACAAGTTCCAGGACACCGAGATTAACTGCTGTCTTCAACCAAGCTTTAGAGAAGTCGGGGCAGTTTCAGGTAGTAACGAGACCAAAGCTCCATCCCACCCCATGTGACCTGATGAAAGCGAGGCACGGTAGTGTCAAACATTCCAGCACACTTGCCGCCAAGAATCCTTGCCCATCTCTCCTCCAGGCTTGTGACTATAGAGTGTCACCATATCTATCTGATATGGTCCCCTGGTGTCAGTTAAGGTCTGGTAAGAAGAGGAGAGCAACTGATCTGTAAGGTCAACCATCTTCCCAGAAGCTGCCCCAGCTTTCCCATCAGTCTGTCGGCAGCCTGGAACTGGTGCCCCCAACTGCCCCCCTCCCGCAACTCTTTCACACAGCTCTTAAACTGCTCCCTGGATGTCATATCCTACTTATGCGTTATGGCTGCTCTTTTTCTCCCCCTCCCACCCAACTCTAGACACAGCTGCCAGAGGGACTTTTCTGACATGACATGCCAACCTGTGCTGCCTTCTGCTGAGCCCTGAGGGTGACCTCTGGTGTAGGGCTAGGATGTCACACCCCGCTGCAGCTTCCCTCTTCCTCCTGTTATAATTAAAGCCCGAGGTTCTAAAGGCATTGTGAGATGTCAGCTTTGGCAGCAGACCGAGAGCACTGCACACCAACAACCCACATGGGGAGCATTTTCTGTCCTCCCCCCCCCCAGAGCAAACTGAGAAAAGCTTGTTTGTAGAGCCTGAGAAGGAGGCTTAAGGGAGCTGATGCGAGGAACCTATATGTGTTCTCTCCCCCCCGCCCCAGCTTTGTCTCCAAAGTGGCTCCACCTAGGGAGACTCACCACATAATGGTGACACAGGCACCCCAGAAACCTTCCTGGGAGCTGGAGGAAGGAACCCTGTCATCTAGACTGTGGAGACCCTACTACACTGTGGAGACCCTACTACACTGTGGAGACCCTACTACAGTTCCTTTTCTTTAAGAAACTACAACTGCATCAGCTGCTAGAGGTGAGAACACTTTCTAGCCGGAGGACTAAGAAATGGGTCCCTGGGGGCTGGAGAGATGGCTCAGAGGTTAAGAGCACTGACTGCTCTTCCGGAGGTCCTAAGTTCAATTCCCAGCAACCGCATGGTGGCTCACAGCCACCTATAATGTGATCTGGTGCCCCCTTCTGCCTGCAGGTGTACATGCAGGCAGAACACTATACATAATAATAAATAAATAAATCTTAAGAATAGGGCCCCTGGGAGCCAAAGACTGTGGGAGACCACTGGAGAGAAGGGAGCTGGGCCATATGATGCCTAAACTCCGCACGGAGTCTCACCGTTAAGCTGCACATGTAGGGAGAAACATTAAGGGTATAGCAGAGGGTCTGAGAACTGCATTGTGCCAGAAATGCTGCTCAAGGCCCAAACCAAAGCCAGAGGGGCACAGTGGGGACAGATCGCATTACCTCACAAAGGCTCTCAAATGGCTGGGTGGTGATGGCGCACTCCTGTTCACTCCTGTAATCCCAGCACTTGGGAGGCAGAGGTAGGTGGATCTTTACAAGTTCGAGGCCAGACAGTTTTACAAATCAAGTTCCAGGACAGCCAGGTCTATTCCACAGAGAAACCCTGTCTGGAAAAACAACAGCAACAACAAAAGGTTCTGCAAATGGAAGGGTGTTGGAGCTACTACCCAAAGGTGAAACAGAACTTCTGGTCTGGGCCTACAGTTATGAGGCCTGACTCAATCAACCTTCTACAGAGGACTGTGGCAGGATCCAGGGGCTCAGCTCACAGCACAGAATAAAATACAGTTACTCACGATATAAAGGACCAGAGAAGCAAGTCACAGATGCTAGACATGAGATAACCCAGACAGCATGATCACAGTCTTTGAAATGTTTTTGTAAGCCTTCTTCATGGTAAGAGCAAACACTCTCGAAGATGTGGGCAATGAAGAAACTAAAAATGGAAAGTTTAGAACTGAAACTTAAGAAAGACAAAAAAATAGCAGAACTGAGATAGGAAAGTGAACCTCATCGAGGTCAGACCAACCAAAATTAACCAATCTGAAAGGAAAAAAGTAAACAGAGCCTCAGGGATTTGTGGAGCGGCAGGAAAAGCTGTACAACATTGTATCACGGGGCTCCTAAGACAGGACTGATTATGTGTGAGATAGCTGAAGCATAAAAATGTTTTTAAATATAGTGGTTGGAAATACCCCAGCGGTGGTAAAAGGTATCTATCCACAGACTGGAGAAGCTCAGTGCACACACACCACGTGCTGAACGAAGGGACGCAAGAAGCCTCCACGGAGGAAGATCACATGTAAACGCTTGGAAATAGCTTCTCAGTAGCAGCAAAATAAATAAATAAATAGATAGATAGATAGATAAATAAATAAATAAGAAGCGACAACACGTCTACACACACGATGAAAGAATGATAAACCCAGACTTCTTATCCAGTGGGAATCCGCCTTCAGGGACGACAATGTCCTGGAGACACACAGATGGAACCATGACACAGCAGATCTAGTCTGCAGGGAACGCTGAAGGAACTTTTCTCAGGACGAGAGGGAGAAAGGCCAGGGGTGGGGGGTGGGGGGACCTGGAACTCCACAAGTGAAGTTCTGCAGCAGAAATGGAAGGTAGCCAGCGGAGGAGAAGCACCTGCTGACAGGCCCGCCAGCCACAGCAGCGCTCGGAGAGCAGTGCAGAATAGTTTTGAATGCTGCTGCGGTTCGTTTCACCGCGCAAGGTGCCAATACAGGTAGTGGTGGAATTCTGCATAACAAAAGAATAGGGCCCCACACAAAGCCCTATGTCCACACGTGAGCCCTAGCTGCCTAGTGCTATTTCCTGTGAGGATGAGTGAACCCTCTAAGTAATAAAGAGCGATTAAAACATAAAAGGAGGAGCTGGAGAGAGGGCTCAGTGGTTAAGAGCACGTGTGCCTCTTGCAGAGGATCGGGGGTCCATTTCTAGGACCCACTTGATGACTCAACCACCTGCAGCTCCAGTTCCAGAGGATCTGACACCCCCTTCTGACCTACACGGGCACCATGCGGGCAAAGCACCAATACAAACAAATTAATAAATCTTAAAAAAAAAAAAAACAAAAAAACTGAAGGAGCCAGGTGGGGGTGGCGCACGCCTTTGATCTCAGCACTTGGGAGGCAGAGGCTGGTGGATTGCTATGAGTTTGAGGCCAGCCTGGTCTACAAAGCGACAGTCAAGGCTACACGGAGAAACCGTGCCTTGAAAAACAAAAACAAAAACAACAAACAAAAACTGAAGGAGAAAAAGTAAGATGTACTTTGCCTCTTTGCTGCTGTAACGCAGAGATGTCTGCATGCAGTACAACAGGACAAAGTAAAGCGTCCAGTTAGAGAAAGGATGGTGGAGATCTGGCACCTTCTCCATGGCAGAGGCAAGTCCTCTGACTTCTGACCACACTGCTGACCACAGGGACACACCAGGAGCCGGTCAACAAAGCAGGGATCTGAACGAGAAGCCTTGGGTTCCTGGAATGGCTGTTACAGCATGCACCCTGAGTCCACAGCACTGAAGCAGGTAGGAAAATAAAAAATCTTCTGATGGGGTGTCTCTAACGCTCTCCCTGCTTCGTGTGTGTGTGTGTGTGTGTGTGTGTGTGTGTGTGTGTGTGTGTGTTTGTCCGTGTCCTGGTTTCATCCCCCGCATTAGGAAGAGGGCCTGAGGCGCGTACTGTAGATAGAATCACACATTTGCAGGTTCCTCCTGGCGTCAATGCCGCACGGGGGCGCACTTCCCCTGTGAATGAAGCAAGCTGCACAGGCCCTTTCGCAGAAGGCATGCCTGGGATCTATGGAGGGCTGCAGGCAAAAGGGGGAGGACGTTCCACCCTGCAGACACAGCCCAGCCCAGACCTCCATGGCATGCGAGGGAGGCTGTGGCAACCGCGTGGTCATTTTAAGAACTTTGACATTTTAAATTTTCTGTAGGAGTACCAAGTGCTAAAGACTACATCTCAACCCCCCCCCCACTCCCCATCCCCCCACCCGTGCTTTAAAAGCTCTTCTCTAAGGAGCTGCAAGGGCTGGGGGGAGGGGGGAGGGGGAGGGGTGTGTGAGTCAGTCTTACCTTTTCCTAGCGTTGTCCTGACAGCTGCTTCTTTCCCTGAGCTAAGTTTTAAGGGTCTCTAGTTTGCCTCTTGACATAATCTACAACCAGCTGCTGAGAACAGTGTCAGAATTCCTGGGCTGCGTTGGGTCGGGAACAACCCCCCCCCCCCGCCCCGGGGCCAGTTCCAGCCGTGACACTCACCCTCTCTAAGCTTTCTTTCATCATTTGCAAAATGAGAATGACGGTGACTTCTTTTTTGTTTTGTTTTGTTTTGTTTTTCTAGACAGGGTTACCCTTGGCTGTCCTGGACTCGCTTTCTAGAATAGGCTGGCCTCGAACTCACAGCAATCTGCCTGCCTCTGCCTCCCAAGTGTTGGGATTAAAGGCGTGCGCGGCCACGGCCCCCCTCCTGCCCCCATCCCTCAGGAGCTGGTCACGTGTTCATTACAAGGCCCTCACTTCCTCTGGAGGAGAGCAGAACGGGCGCCCTCACTCTACCTTTTTCTCATTGACGTCCTCCTGCTCCTCCTCCTCCTCAGGCGTCATCTCCGGCATGTCTTTGATTTTGTTAAGCAGCTCCGCCTTGGCAGCAGACACACTGTAGTAGGCAGGGCAGCTCACTAGCGCGCCCACTGCTTCCTTGTCATCGCTCCTGAAACACACAGCACAAGGTCAGAGCAGCTTTTCACCATCTGGTCATTGAGAAGTGTGCAAAAAGTTGTACCTAATTTTTTTCCCCCAGAGATGATGACTAATGAACAGATCATTTACTGGTGAATGATTATGTGCTAGGCCCCCAAAAGCCAGATGGACCTAGGATGGAAGGCTCCCACAAAGACGATGCTGGAGATGGGTGTGGGAATCGGGCTACAAGCCATTTAGCTTCCCTTCTGATTCTTCTTTCATGATAAAGATTCTGACTCCTTATTTCACAGGGAGACTGTGTGGCGGCGACGGGAATGAACATCTGGCCAGGGTGCTGCACAATCCCAGACACAGGATGCAGACATAATCTCCTCCTTGCTCAGCCATAATTTTTCTTTCATTTTGTTTTTTGGAGACAGGGTTTCTCTGTGTAATAGCCCTGGCTGTCCTGGACTCACTTTGTAGACCAGGCTGGCCTCGAACTCACAGTGATTTGCCCGCCTCTGCCTCGTAAGTGCTGGGATTAAAGGTGTGCGTCACCACGCCCAGCCTCATAATCTTTCTGATGCTTGGATACATACATTACATCTTAAGCGAGCCTGATACTGGTATAAGTCAGTGGGATCTGGAGGTTGCTGGTTTGTTAACAGTGAACTAACACAAAACTTAGTCATTAGCCACATACGGAGGTTGAAGCAGGAGGACTAAGAATTTGCAACCAGCCAAGACTATGCCATCTCAAGGGGCGGGGGAGGCAAAGGGAGAAGAGAAAATTAAAGGAAAAGAAAGAAAAATCTACCTACTAGTAGATCATAGTGGGGGAAGGGTGGGACTCAGGGTTGTCCAAAGAAACCTAGGAATTGAGAACATGGCATCTCATGCTATTTATTTTACAATAATGGAGTTGTTTTCTTAGTCTGTTTCATTTTAGTGAGGAGCTGGGGTGGAACCCGGGCCCTCACAGGTGCTCAGCAAGTGTTCTACCAATGAAACGTCAACCTTGGCCCTCACAGGTGCTCAGCAAGTGTTCTACCAATGAGACAACAACCTTGGCAGGGATTAGAGTTCAGAGATGCCTGACACATGCATGATTCATGGATCTGGGGGAGAAATTTCACCTCTTTGATCATGTGGTATTACTTAACTCTGACCCTGTGGTTTTACTCAAGAATACAGAAACCCGCACACAGACATCTTCACTCATTTCCTTTAGGCAGAGTATCTGCGTGTAACCCAGTTGATGAGAAGATTGGAAAAAGCCTTCGGATACATGCGTTTCTGTGAGCTTCTATCCAGTGTTCCTGCCCAAATTAGGCTGCTCGGGAATCTAGCTAACCTCTTGGTGCTGCTACTTGTTGAGTCTTGCCACAACAGGACCATGCTTACTTTCGCCAGAAGAGGGCGCATGCCTCCCTTCTGAAACCCTCAAGAAGGGCTCAGCCATCAGGATCGGCTCACCGCCAAATTCAAGGGAGGGAATATAAATTCTCAAAGGTGGTGTTTTTCTAAGGATAAGCAGTGAAATGACTTTGGTCTCTGTGCAGCGAGTAGCCAGATAACAGCATGACCATTTACAGGCACCAGGGAGAGCTGCATAGCACTCCCCCCTGGGCTCTGATGGTGTCCGGTGGACTGCCCTGTACCCTGTACGGTGCAGGTCTTACTCTGAGTAAGTCACCGCACCTAAGGTAGCCTGGACGCCCCAAATCTGAACCGAAGAGACAGACAAGGCGACTGTGAGGCCCTGAACCAGAACAGCTCTGAGAACACAGGGCTCAGATCCCAAACACTGTACACAGCTCTTTTCTCCCTCCCACCCAGATAAAACAGAGTGCCTGCTGCTGGTTCAGTTGGGACTCAGCTGGAAGCTTCTAAGCTGCAAACCCGTATTTGGGTTTGTATTCTGTCTGGAAGCTACTTACTGCTGGGTCCCAGCCTGTCAATATGCGTGGTTTTCACTGGAAATTAAGAAGGAAACACAACCCACTCTAAATCTGGCTCCTAATCCTTTAGTGACATCAAGTGTGTAAGAAAACGTCAGAATACCTCAGGAAGGCCACGAGTAGGAAACACGCCGCTCAGTTCTCCCACCGTGGCAGAGGGCTGAGGAGCCTCCCAAGCAGAGGCTAAGCGGCCCAGGGCATTCAGGGCAGCAGGCCCCACTGGGACTTTAATTTTAGGTTGTGAGCAAATGTTCACCTCAGTGCCTCAGAGTGCACATCCTGCACAGTGACTATTCATTTCTCTACGCCCCTCTCCCTTTCATAAAGCCTTGTCCACTTTGCTCTTGTAGTCACCTCAGACATGCCTACATCTCCTTGCTCCCTTCTCAGCGCTAACCCTAGGGGAGGTCCCCGAAAGTGTGACTATGACAGGACAGGCAATCGCGCACTTGCTGGGTTAGGGACATTGTATAATTACTATGAGAGCAGGGAGTCAGGGTTCGAACCCTAGAGCGTCCATTCACACATTCTATGGCCTGGGTGGACCCAGGCATTAACTCTGGGCTCCTCTGTTTCAGGGGGAGCTGGCAGTTCTCTCAGAGGCGCCTGTGAAGAGGAGGTATAGTAATGCTCACACAAAGATGCGTGACACGTGGGAAGGGAGCAACGGGCACTAATGACAATGGTTCCTACTGCTCTGGCTTTTGCTGTTGGGCGTTTGTCCTACGTCCTACTCCTCAGAGTCCCTGCTCCAAGGCTGGGATGGAATGCCGTTCTTGGTTAGGGGTCTGAGGTAGTGGGAGCACATCAGAGACATACACAGGGTGCTACAGGGCACTTACGTCTTGGCTTCACATCCGGAATGTCTGGCGGTCATTTCTAAGGCTTTCTTCTTTATGCCGCTTTCCTTCCCCAGTTTAGAATCTCCGGGGAACAGACCCTCCATCAGATCCATTGTTGTCTTCATTCTGGAGTCTGGATCCAGAATGTCGGCCAGGGATTTGTCTTGGTGGATGATTTCCTTGGCAAGAGCCTCTGTCCGGATATCTTCTGAGGTCTTCTGGGGCCCGGCATGGATTTTCTTCCCTGGATCCTGAGTTCTGCCGACTGGCTCAGGGTCGAGGTTTCGGGCCTGGCAGGGAGAGGGCTGCTCGCCAAGAGCACTGGTAGGCAGAGGCTGAGCATTCTCGCTGCAGGGTGAGTTGGACTTGGCTTCCAAACCTTTGGCCAGGGTTTGGGGTGGTGTCGCAGGCATTCCCTGACTGCCTTCGTGATGGGCTGCTCCAGACGTGTGCCCTTTGCTTGTGGCTGTCACCCTGGGAAGTCTGCAGGAAGTGCTGAGGGAGGAAAAGAGAGATGGCTAAGGGAAGAGATGATGAGGCTGAAGATGAGGGCACAGGAGATGCGAGGGAGACACTCTCCTCAGGGCTATAGCTCCCCAAATCAGGAGTGGCATGAGGAGACACCTCTACGGTACTCTGTCTAGGTCACGGGGCTCTCAAGGGTCTTCCCCTGAGCCCAGGGCTGGTCCTTAGATACCTTTACTAGGAGTTCAGTTTTGACAAATGTTGCTGTTGTTCCCCAGGGCTTTCGGGAAGGCACAGGTGGGCAGAAAACTGCGGTGGTGAGTGACCTATCTTTGTTGGACTCAGAAGATGCTACCCCACAGAAGTTGTTTTTGGTTTTGAGACAGGGTCTCTCTACATAGCCCTGGCTATCCTGGAACTCAGAGATCCACCTGCCTCTGCCTCCTGGGTGCTGGGATTAAAGGCATGGACCACTATGCCCAGTCCCACAGAGTATTTTTCTTTCTTTCTCTTTAAAATTTTGTTTCTTTTCGGTTTTTGTTTTGTTTTGTTTTGTTTTGTTTTCCGAGACAGGGTTTCTCTGTGATGTCTTGGCTGCCCTAGACTCACTTTGTAGACCAGGCTGGCCTTGAACTCACAGCAATCTGCCTGCCTCTGCCTCCCTAGTGCTGGGATTAAAGGCATGTGCCATCACGCCTGGCTCTTTCTTTCTTTAAACATGTATTTATTTGTTATGTATATAGTGCACCAGATCTCTCTATAGATGGTTGTGAGTCACCATGTGGTTGTTGGGAATTGAACTCAGGACCTTTGGAGTGCTCTTAATCTCTGAGCTGTCTTTCCAGCCTAAGTTTTTTCTTTCTTTCTTTTTAAAGTAACAATTATTTTAATTTTATATACATTTATTTGGAGGAGTGCTGTGCCACAGTATGTGTGTGAGTCAGAGGATTGGTTCTCGCCTGCTACCACGTGGGTTCTGGGGATCAAGCTCAGGGCATCAGGGTTGAAGGCAAGCCACCTCACCGTCTGAGCCATCCTGCTGGACCCCGGACAGAGATCTGTTATGAGCAATCGTCATGAGCAAAGACTGTTGGGAAATGCTTGTTCCTCATTAGCCTGGCTTAACATCACCGGCTGTTAGCTCTGTCCTGGACCTCTGTGGACAGGTGACCCTCGAAGCTCAGCTTCCTCTTTGCGATGCTGCCTCGAGGCTGGGTGTATGTGCGTGCGTGTATGTATGTATGTAGCACAGCCTCCAACTAGGTAGGGAAACCTAATTTGGGGCTCAGTATCAGGAGACAAGAGGAGCTAGGCCTTGGCTCCTTAAATTCTCACTTCTCTGTAAGTCTCTGTATGGTTCCCCTTCAAAGCAAACAAATGAACAACCTCATAAGTTTAGCCTGTATAAAGAATCTCCCCTGGGGATGGCAAGATGGCTCAGAGGCTAAGAGCATTGTCTGTTCTTCCAAAGGTCCTGAGTTCAATTCCCATCAACCACATGGTGACTCACAGCCATCTATAATGAGATCTGGTGCCCTCTCCTGACATTCATACAAACATACAAACAGGTGGGCAGAATGTGTACTGTACAAATTAAAAAATAAAATAAAATAAAATAAAATATCAGGCTCGCCCATGGGCAACAGAGGGATGCCCGGGGACCCTGGCTGTGGACATGCATGCGTGAAGGATCACCACTTCCCGTCAGCCAGAGGCTTACCGCGGTGGCAGCTGCTCACTCACCTGCTGCCAGGTTCCATGTACGCCTCGCTGTCCAGCAGCGCCTCACACACGGCTTGGGGAGGAGGTGGCGGGAAGTCGTCTGAACCGTTTGCCAGGTTTTCCTCGCTCGGTGGAGGAGGCGGAGGTGGAGGCGGGGGAAGAGTCTCACACATGGAGCTTGAAGTAACCTTGGGGTGCGAGTCCTTCATGAACACTTCGTCCTCATAGTCCCCGCGGGGTGGCGGGGAGGTCTGTAGGGCGGACTCTGATATCCGGAGAGAGATCCTTCCTGGAGTGTCTGGGTCAGAAGTGCTGCATGAGCTTGGAAGACTCTGATGGCTTCTATAGTGCTTCCGGTTTGCGATCTCGGGCGACAAGGCGTCCTCAGAAAGGCCGTCCTCTCTGACTGCGTGGGCCCACTTCACCCAGGGTGGAGGGGGGCGCTGAGGCAGGGATGCCCTCTTCCACATCCCTTCTTCTAACCCGTGCTCCGGGCTGCTGACCTCATGGTATCTCGGGCTCGGGGGCTGGGTCAGGCTATGGCCGTTGTATCTGTGAGTCACTGCAGAGGCAGGGGACGGGAGAGGCTGTCGTCCGGTCTGACCGCTCCTTTCAGTCGGCTGACCAACGGCAAGCTGTGAACAGTAACTGGAGGGGACAGGTGATGGCTGAGCGGAGCTGAGTGGGGCCACAGAGGCAGCTCTGGCATCTGGGAAGTGGCCCTGAGTTCCTGCCGGAAGTGGCCTAGAGCAAGGCGTTCTAAGCTGCTTTGGATGGTGGTCTGGGGCTCCGGAACATTCAGTAGGAACTGAGGAACCCACAGTGGCGTTGAAGCCCAAGTCATTCCAGCAAGGGGTAGGATGGTGGAGGGGCAATGCCTGCTCTTTTTGGCCTCTGTCTGAGCAACTGAGAGACCTGGAAGAGGGAACAGATACCAGGATCGTAGAAAGGGCAAAAATTAAGCGGCAGAAACACAGATGAGGACCCTCACCCCAGAGAAGCCGAATACTCTTCCGGAAGTAAGGAAGTGCCCAAGGGCAGGGTCATACACCTCCCTCCCTCACAGCCCCACCCCTGCCTCCTGCCATGACACACATGTAAGGTGTCTTCTGAGGACACAAAGAAAAACAAGTAACTCATTCCTTCAGCTCCTTTTTGGATTACTTTGGGGATCAGCTCTGGGCTCTGGGTTTCGAGAAAGCCTGATGCCTCGTCTGCTTAGGCGTTTGTGTGGCTGCTGAGCTGAACGAACGTTCGATGTTATGCATTCTCTGTTCTCTAAGTCTCGTAGTGTTTCCACTTAAGACCAAAAAAAAAAAAAGGGGGGGGGGGGCTGGAGTGATAGCTCAGAGGTTAAGAGCACTAACTGCTCTTCCAGAAGTCCTGAGTTCAATTCCCAGCAACCACATGGTGGCTTACAACCATCTATAATGTGATCTGATGCCCTCTTCTGGCGTGCAGGTGTGCAGGCAGAGCACTGTACATAATAATAAAATAAATATAATATAATATAAAAAATAAAATAATATCAAATAAAAAAATAAATGAACAAATAGAGGGAGGTGTCACTAAGGAGCTAATTTAGTTACCTCTGCAGGGGACTGACTGTAAGTAAGTACCTACACGGTGCCTTAGGAAACCCAACAACCAACTCCTGATAGCTTTGCTACTGAAAGCAGAGAGAGAGGGACAGACAGACAGACAGACAGACAGACAGACAGACACACACACACACACACACACACACACACACACACACACACACACAGAGCGGGGAGGGAGGAGAGAGACGCAGAGAATAAAGGGTCTATAGTACTGCTAGCCTGGGCCGGTGATGTGACAGTTCACGTATGGATTAAAAAGACAAGGTCTGGCAATCCTGTGTCTGAATTCTGTTATCTGCAGTTCCCCAGCTGGCCTGGGAAGGGAACCTGGAGAGCAGATGAGACCTTTCACTCCACCGACTGGAGGCTTGGGATGGAGATGTGACTCTCTTCCCCCGTCCCCGCAGCAGCTCACCACGAAACCATTAAGCGGCATGTGGAGGGAGGGCCGCAGAGAAATCACAGCCATGTGCGTGCTCTTATTTTTGCTAGATGCAGAGGGCTGAGTGAAGAACCTCCCTCCGCATCACAGACTCCTTCACTGAGTCGGCTCTACATTATGGGCTATTCTGCTGAGTTCAGAGGCAAGGCCCCCTGGGGATGCTTTTTACTTCGAGGTCATGCATTTTGGCGTTCCCAGAGCCTAGCTCATGTTTGACGAAAGAAGGTGCTTCTCCTGGCCAGCTGCTCTCCGGGCTGGAGGACAGGAGCTATTTTAAACTCAGCATTTTAGCTGGATGTGCTAGGCACACCTGTGATGCCAGCACTATGAAGGCCGAGGCTGCCCTGAGAGCTCCAGAGAGACTTGGTCTATCTAGCAAATTCCTAGACTACAGGGTGAGAATCTTCCTCAGAACAAGCAAACAAAACCAACCAACCAAATAATACTCAGTGTGCTCTAGGAGCCAATTAGAATTTGCTGTTTTCATGACTCATTCAGGGGCCTGGATTTGCTTAATATATGTATGTCTAGAGGCTTTTAAAGGGAGCATCACTAAACACAAGATAATATGGCACCCAGTAAGGAGCCAGTCTAATGCTTAGATGATCTCCATATGGACACCAAATCCCTATGAAAGCCGGATTTAAGCTAAATGCTTCATTTGGTTCAGCGCCTTCTTAGTGACTGTTTTTCTGTTTTTCCGGGAACAGTTTTAGGGTAAAAACAAAACAAAGCAATCTTACTCAAGTCTCTCTTATTGTGGAGTGCTGACAGGTGCCCCAGGAATCCAAATGTTCAGTGAAAGACTGACTTCCATTTAAATTATGCGTGTATGTGTCCGGGTGTCGTGTATATGTGCATGTGAGTGAGTGCAGCTGCCTGACAAAGCCAGGGGCGGAGGTGGGGGATCTCCTGGAGCTGGAATTACAGGCAATTAATTTTGAGCTGCCCAGCTTGCTCTCTATACCAGGAGCCGCAGCCCCAGTAGCACTGCGCCCTCTTGCCCTCTTCAGCTCTGTCAATAAATAAAATCTGTGAACAACCTTCTCACACTTTGAAAAAGGCTTTTTTAAAATTGTGATTAAGAACCTTTACACAAAATTTTATCTTCAGCATCTGGTGGTGGTAGTGACCGGGTCAGGTGTTGCTCCATGATCCAGGCTGCCCTCTAGTGCTTAGCCTCCCAAGTGCTGGGAGTGGTCCAGGCACGCACCACTGCACACAGCATCCTATGTGTTCAAGTGCGCAGCTCCACCCTGTTATTTGTGTGATGTGGGTGTAGCTCCATCATAGCATCCTTGCTTGGTGTGCAAAAAGGCTCTGGTTTGCTTCTCAGCACTGGAGGGGAAAAAAGTGCTCCTTGTTGTGAATCAAATCTCTAGAATGTTTTACATTTGCAAAACTGAAGCCTACTTACATATCCATGCAAAAACTCTCCACTTCCCCAGTCTCCCGCCCCTGGGTACTTACCAGTCTACTTTGTATTCTAAGAGTTTGAATGCCTCATGAATGTAGACGCATACAGTATGAATCTTTTCGTCTTATTTTATTTAGTTAATATCTTCAAGGTTCATATTTGATAGGATTTCTTCTTTTTAAGGCTGGACAATAACCCCACTGTATTCGCCATGTTCTGTTTGTGCAGCATTCCCTGAGGGGGACTCGAGTCCTGGACCACTTCCGACTACTGTCAACAGTGACCAGCGCTGCATGCCTTTCTCAGACTCTGCTTTCGGTTCTTTGAGGTTTACACTCAGGAGTGCTACACTGGAGCATATCCTTGCTCCGTTTTCATTGCTTTCAGGAGCCTCCATGCTGTTTTCTAGACTGCCACCATTGTACATTCCCAGTGTGCAAGGTTCTGACTTCTCACCTTTGCCAACACTCGCTTTTTTTTTCCCCCTCGATTGCCACATATGCATACATACCTACAGCCAGGGCCAGCCAAGCAACATGGATCCTTCACAAAACCAAAGCCACTGTCTTCCCTCGGGAGCACATCCTTGAAGTACAAGAAAGGGGCAACATTACACAGGTGTTTAAATTCACCAGGAGGGTGCAGGTAGGGAGGAGAAGCAACAGCTGCATTCTGCAGACCTGCTATGGTCAGGCGCCATGGCGACATTCTTCAGGGCTTTCCCGTTTAGCACCCCCAAAGCCCCAGGAAGTACTACTAACTCTGGTGAGGAGAGAACCCCAAGATCAGAAGTGGCAGTCAACATCAGGACTTCCTTCGTTTCTGCAAGGTAGCTGCCCACACAAGAATGTTTGTCGAATGTTTGTCAAGTAAGAGAAATCTGGTAAGGCTAATACTGGAGATCACAGTCACTGGAATACTTAAGTGTGATGAAAAAGATATTCAACAGGTCAAGCTTTTGAAAAGGCAACGGGAAAAATTGAAATACGACAGGAAATGTTCTAATTCTGCAAACTTTCAGGTGTTCTGAAAAGGAATCTAGTTTGTGATCAGGGACAGTAAATTCTCCTAAGTCTCACCCTTATGTGTTATCAGTGACCCTGGGGGCCGTTTCAGGGTAGTTTTTGTTTTCACTATGGGTAGATATTAGTCTCCTGAAAGGGTTCATACTGTACCGCTGATGGTGTAAAATCTGTCCCATGCGATCTGGTCATGATGAAGAGGACACTGTTGCCACGGACGACAACATAATCAGTTTTCCATTATTTACAGTAATGGGACACAGGTAAGAATGAAAATTCATACATAATCTGGACCTAATTTTAGTAACTTATCCACTATTTACTCTTTCTAATGAGATAACTGCTTTTTACTTCCTTCTTCATGTTTTCACCTGGGTGGAAGAGGAACTAATAAGCAATAAAGACTCATATGTTGACGGCTGGGAAATAACAAGTGGACCAGTGCTCAGCTGGCCCCTAGAACGCACATAAATGCTGGTGGTCATGGGGGCCCGCCTGAAATCCTAGCACTCAGAAGCCAGAGACAGAGGGTCCCCTGAGCGAGGTGGCTAGCTAATTAAGATATACTAGTGAGCTGTGGGTTCAACTGAGAGACCCTGTCTTACTACCACCACCCCACAAAAAAAGAAAGGTTCTCAGTGTCAACCTCGGGCCTCCATACATGCACACACACATACGCGTGTCCCTGCAAACATATGCACGTGTAAACAGGACAGGACAGTCGAAGGCTGGGTGGAGATGTAGTTCAACGGTAGAATGTTTGCCTAGCACACGTGAGGCCCTAGATTCAATTCTCAGTTCTGTCTCTCCCCTCCACTGCTGCTCCCCAAAAGTCAAAAGTGATCACAGGCAGAAACAGCAAATGCCCAGACGTTATTAATTTCACCTTTTCCTCATTAGGTATAGCACTGTGTGGCAGACACCTTGCTAAGTTACCTTGCATAGGATGGCATTCCGTTGAAACATGCGTGCATGCATGCATGTGTAAGTACATGGGTACATATATGATCAAGTACGTGACTGCAGCTCGGAAACAGTGCCTACAGCTAAACCAACGAAGGGAGTAGGATTCAAGCCAGAATCTCTTCAAAGCCCAAGACCTTTCTGTGGAATTAATTTCTTTCTTTCTTAAAGATTTACTTACTTACTTATTATGTATACAGTGTTTGCCTGCATGTATGCCAGAAGAGGGCACCAGATCTCACTGTAGACGGTTGTGAGCCACCATGTGGCTGCTGGGAATTGAACTCAGGACCTTTAGAAGAGCAGCCAGTGCTCTTAACCACTGAGCCATCTCTCCCGCCCTTCTCTCTATGGAATTTCGATGGGCTAAATGCAGCTGGTGGATGCCACGTTTAATCACCTGAAGATGCACTGACTCACTGCAGGGAAGCCCCTGCTTTCAGGAACCCCACAGTTCTATAGGTCTTGCCCCACCGCCCTTTCCTGTTGACAAGAATGGGCCAGTTTTTTGCCAATAGTTAACTGGCCACAGCCTAGGACCCATCTGTGCTCCTGACACTTTAAATGTGTTGTCATGTCCATTTATATCCTTTGTATTTCAGTATGTAGATGGAGCTAACCTTTTGCATTCATGTGATCTGGCCCTGGAAATGATATTTGTGTGAGTATGCATTTAAAAAGGCGTGGGAGTTAAACTCCGTAATCAGCTATTGAGAGAATTTATCAAATTTCCTGTTAATCAAGATACCCCCTCCTCATCTCTACTCCCACCTTTCACTCCCAAATCACTGGGCCTTGGACATGCCAAGGCATTTTTGAACGGAAGGAAAATGTCTTCTCAACCTAGTAGAAACCCAAGGAGGATATTTCTCCTGTGTGTTTTCACTTTTAAAACTATTTGACTTTCTATAAACTGGTACATTAGAGCAACGTAGAAAAGAGCAGTGGTTGTAGGAGAAATACCAGGCATAGACATAAACTAACTAGGTAAGCATCCAACGTATTTTTGATAGTTATTTCAAAACCGACTTAAAGAGGTAGGAACATCCCTGTGAGTTCAACCAAACAAGCAAATGATCTGACCCAACCCTCAGCTCTGGCATACTTGACACCATAACCTGATGTACAGAAAATCCTAATCCTGACTCTCCTCCAGGGGTTCCAAGTTTAACCGCTCTATGACTAACAAAGTACAAAAACTGCAATAGGTGTCTATTTTAGGGTGTTGGAGTCCAGGATCGACTAAGATGAATTCGGAATCCACATGAAAGAAATTAGCTATTTACATGTAAGTATAACTGATAAACACTAAGATGAAGTCAGTTTACCACCTGTTATTTTCAGACGTAGGATGTTTAATTCTTGCCACCTTCTTTCTGCCCATGCCAGCCTCTGGTTATTCAAGGAAACAGCATGGTATAATGACTTAAGACCAGAGCAGGCTACAAGGTCTCAAACGTTATTCTCCACTACTTTGGGCAGATTGTGTACACTTTCTAGACACTAGTTACCTCCCCTTCACATAACAGTTACAGTACCAACCTCACTGTAGACAAAGAGTAATTTAGTCATTGGCACATAGCAAAAACTTGATTGGTGTTGGCTGTTTGCAATTTGACAATTCGCAGGAAATTGATTCTGGTAATTATGTTTTAAGTTGGAATGGCTGCTTACTGCCAGGTGCTACAAATGGCCTACTGGCTGTAGGTACCCACAGACTCAAGCCTACATCCAACATCACCGCGTGGGCCACTAATTTCCCCAGCAACGTACCAAGTGTCATGCCATCCCTAACATTCACTTGTTCTGCAACTACACTCTTCAAAAGAAGAAAGGGGGCGGGGGGGGGGGAGTGCGGAAATGGGTGCTGCCTGTTTTGGAGAGAATGCCAAGATAGTGAGGGAGAAGCGCTGTCAAGTTTTGGAGTAGCTCTCAGGCTATCTGTAGTTCATGGCGGCCTCCTGCAGTCACGATCTCAGGCCTCCAAGTTATCAGGCATTATAAACAGGGGAGCTGATTTTCATGATGACTTGTTTTAGGGAAATTGCCTGACAGAATTGAGGAGGCACTCCTAGCACAGTTCTTCCCCACATTGCCAGAAATGAACTCCATAAAATTTTCATTTTAACCCAGTCTGTACAAGGCTACTTACCTTGTTTTAGTTTCAATAAACTAAAACTGAAGCTAGGAAAAATTTTTCTTTATTAACTAAATCTCTACAAAAACCTTAGGTAACGGGAGAGTTCTTTAAATTTGAATTCCAAAAACTAAAAAGTTAAATATATAGTTCTAAAATTCATAATTCACCTTGACTCCATAACCCAAGTATTTATACAGTAGGAATAATTTTGCACACCCCACCCTCCTGCACACGCTGATTTTCTATTGCCAAGATATCACACTCTGAGGCCCCTTGTTTTGTTTTAACCACAAATAAGGTAAAAGATGAAGAGCAGGCATGAGGTTAACCCACGGGCATCTCTCTAGTCAGGCCAGGACTAGCTGCTGGGCGCAGAAGGCAGCTCAAGAATGTCTCCGAGCATGTGGGAAGCCGAATACTTCCTGACTGTTTCCTCTGGCTTCATAGTCCCTGACTAAATAACAAGTACGTGTGGCAATTTAAGTCCCCAGGAAAAGAGCACCTAAATGTCATCTGTGTTCAGTTACGTTTCCAAAAACTGTTTCTCACACAACGCAGAATCTTTTTGTTTTGTTTTGTTTTGTTTTTCGAGACAGGGTTTCTCTGTGCAGCCTTGGTTATCCTGGACTCGCTTTATAAACTAGGCTGGCCTCGAACTCACAGCGATCCGCCTACCTCTGCCTCCTAAAAGTTGAGATTAAAGGCGTGCGCCACCACACCCGGCCAATGCAGAGTCTTCATTTGGGATTGAAAGAAACCTCACCACTTTCCCAAAGCAAAACAAAAAGCCCACTCCAACTCTAGTTCCCCAGTGGCCAGCTTAGGAAATATCTAGGGAGCAAAGCAAAGAATTAGTCATCGAACCAATCCCCAAGACAGAGTGACGGCATTTAACAGGAGACTGGTCTTTTGCCTATGTTTTTCTTTTTTTTTCCTTTTTACCTTGAGACAGAGTCTTTCTACATAGCCCCGGCTATGTTAGAACTCACTATGTACATCAGGATGGCCTTGAACTCACAAAGATGGGCCTGGAATTTAAAGCAGACCACCCACCCACCCCCCCATTCTTAAAAGAAAAAACAACCAAAAAACATATTTACAGTACTGGGAGAGAAGAGGAAACTGCTTGGAGTTCTATGTAGTAAACTACTGCTGTACAAACTAGCCGAAGCATCTTGGACTAGTGATTTTAAGTGAGCCGCAGGGAAGAGAGCAGTACTGCAGGCTGTGGTTTGCCTCTGTGGGAGTTACTCTGGGGAGTGAGTAGTCCTAGATACCTCAGGGAGAAACCACCTGGGAGAAGACAGCATATTTCCCCTGGGAGACGGGATATCCCTAAAACCTTACACACACACACACACACACACACACACACACACACACACACACCACCACCACCACCACCACCACCACCAGACCTAGTGGCCAAGGTTTATTTCAACTAGTTGGAATTCTGAGAACGAAGGACTGAAAGTGAAAAGTTCAAGGCCAGCCTAGACAATTTAATGAGATCCGATGTCAAAAGAAAAATTAGAAGGGGCTGGGTATTTGCTTGGCATGTACAGAACCCCGTGTTCAACTGCCAGTACCCCAAACAACCATAAAACTATATCTTTGTATGGAAACCAGCTAAGGTTGGGAGGGAAAATTGCAGAAAACAAACAACAAACAAGGTTACTTTCCTATGTTTAAAGGGGGAAACACTGTACCAAGTATAGAGGTTAGGAGAGTACTAGGCCAGCTGGCTTGGTTGCACCCACCTACCTGGCCTTTCTTGTCTGAGGTGGGAGACGACCTGGACCTCACATGCACAGGGACTGCCAGGGTATCAGAGCGCTCCAGCAGATCCTCGGCCGACTTGGACTTCCCTGCCTTCGCGGCCACCATGCCCCAGGAGGGTGGCCCGCTAGGGGTCCTGTCTATTCTCTGGACACCCCTAGGTCCACCGGTGGCTCCGCTGGGCAGCTGCCTGGAGACCTGAGGGTCCCAGCGTCGTCGCTCCCCGACAAGGTGTCCGCTGGCGAAGGAGCTGCTGCGATCTCGGGGCACTTGCGGGGCATCTGCAGTGGACAGGTTGGGGTGCTCCTTGCGGGGCAGCGCCTCGGGCTCCCGCAGTGAGCTCAGGCTAGAGGCGGAGGCCAGGCTAGGTCCTTCATTGGCCGCGGGGCCGGCCTGGAGGTAGGCGCTTTGTGCCCGCTCGCGCAGCCCGGGCTCCTGGGGGCAGGCGGCGGAGGCTGGCCGCTTGCCGGTCTTGCGCTGGATGTAGTCGGCCAGGGCGCTCTGCTGGAACTGCTTCAGCTCGGGGCCCGACAGGCTGAGCGTGGAGCAGGCCTTGCTGTCGCGCTCGAAGATGCGGCGCCGGTCGGCCACGGTGCTCTCCGAGAAACGCAGCGGCGCGGGTCTCGGGGAATCGCAAGGCGCAGGTTCGGCCTCCTCTGAGACCCCCACTTCGTTCATTTTCTCCGGCTCAGAGTAGGAGCGTTTCTTCTGCTCGGGCGTGAGCCGCCGGCGTGCACCTCTGCGGGCAGCCTGGGGCGCAGGCTGGGTCCCTGCAGCTGGGGTCACGCTGTGTCGCTCCCGAGGGGTGTGCGGGGAGGACGAGGGAGCTGCGGCCTCGGGGCTCCGCATGCCCATGTGGGCAGAGGCGGGTCGCGGGCGCCAGGGCCTCGAAGTTGCGGGGGTGCCCGGCTCCAGGTCCCGGCGACGAAACGAGGTGGCCCCCAGGACGCGGGACTGGGCATCTTTGATGCTGTTTCTGTAGGCACGGCTGAAGGGCACGTCCAGCAGTGGCGACTCGGGGGTGCTGGGCCTGTCCTCGGACCACGAGGCTTCTCTCTCTGCCTCACTGAACAGCTGGAAGGTGCTCTGGCTGCGCAGTAGGCGGCCATCGGGCCTCGGGGGCTCGCTGCCTCGGACAGGAGGCGGCCCATGGCCATCCGCGGCAGCCCTCCACAGCTGCTGGCCGCACTGCTGCCAGGAAACCTCTTCTCCCTCGTTCTTGAGGTTCTGTTCCCCATTGCGCAGGTGCTCAGTGGACTCAGAGAAGTGGATGCTGCTGGGTTTTGGATCCTCAAAGTCACTGTTGGAAGTGCTGGGAGTCGGGCCAGTCCTACTGGACCTATAGTTAGGGCCGTAAGCGGAACTGCCCACACTCGGAAGTCTGTGGCGCCCTTGCTCTCGCTCTTCTATCTTGGAAACCTTCTCCAGCACAGAGCAGTGGGGTTTCCTGTACTGCAGGGCAGAGGCGCTGCTGGCACTGAGCCTCCTCTGGCCTGGACCGGATGTGTGCTGCAGCTGCGGGTCTGGTGGCTCTTCATACCTTGAGTCTGCACCATGCAAAGATGCTGCAACGTTCCTTCTCCCCTCGGGCCTTGGACAGGAAACAGACCTGTCCAGGCAGCCCCTGCTGTCGGGCCCTGCTTTCCTTCCAGGGTCCTCCACCTTGGTGCTGAGGGCATAGGTGGACCTGCCACCGGGATAAACCTCCTGGGCTTCTCCTCCTAGATCTATGCTGCTTTGTCTTTTTAGACTCTCTGGGATATTCTGGAGCGACGAGAAGGCCGACTTGGTCCTGCCAAAGTTGCCTGACAGGCTCTGGCCATGACCTTCCCTCTCCGGTTTCTGCCTGAGGTTGGCATTTTGATCTTCCTGCAAGTCTCCCTCCCAGGGCTGAGGGAGCCTGGAAGGCCTCCCGTCATCACCCACGCGCAAGGCCTGGGCCTGAGGGGCTGAGGCGCTGTGATGATTAGAACACAGTCTGCTGCCATGGGCGTTCTTTCTCTCTCCGGGATAAGGGCTGTTACCTTGGGGAGGTGTGACATGTCTCCTCAGGGAGGAATCCTCATTTTCAGGCACTGAAGAAAAATGGACTTTGTAGGGGACATATTTGGCCGTGGGTTCTGGCTTTCTCTCCACCTGGGTCACTGAGTCGTGTTCGAGGGGCTGACAGAAGGCGAACCCGGGCCTGCTAGCTTCACTTTGATTCCCATTCTCATCCAAGGCAGCCATCTTGTTACAGGCTCCCTGAGCAGCTGAGTAGCCACTCTCTTTGACCAGCGCAGGATAGACTGTACCATTACTACCTACAGAGGGCTGGGGCACCTGGGCAAAGCGAGGCTCTGCAGAAGGTACCGGATAGATGCCAGTGGGCAGCAGGGGTTGGCCAGGCTGCGTCTTCTGAGTATAATTATGCTTAGGTTTCACTGGGGGGCTGTTCTCTGGGCTGCTCTCTGGGACGGGATGCAGCTGCTCCTCCATGAATGGGGTTTTCAGGGGGCCTGAGGAGTTTGTCAGGGGCCGGCAGAACCTTTTCTGATCAAGGCTGGACCAGGAGCTGGGACGATCACGGTGCCGGAAGGCCGCAAAACTGTCACTCCGAGTGGGGGGCATGGGTGCGCCCACCTTGTGAGGCAGGTTGTCAGTGGCAGTCTCCAAGGGACTGGCGCACTCCTGCATCCAAGATGGGGATGGCGTTCCCTTGCCCCGAGGAACGCTGTGCCATTTAGCACAGCCCTGGCTACCTGCTGACGCGTGGCCATCCCTACCTTGAAGAAGCAAGGCCGAAGGGTTCACCTCGTACTCGGAAGATACTCCCCTCCGGGTATCATAGACGGTCTTGACATAGCGGATGTCTGCCTGCCTCATCCCTTCTAGGAGGCTGCCTCGGGCAGGAATTGTGTCCATGGAGCCTGACCGTTCTCGGCCCGAGCCACCAGGGGGTGGATACTCCAGGAGGCTAGAGCTGGTGGAAAAGGAGCTATACGCCGAGTCTCTTTTGTTATGGAGGTGGCCAAGCTGGTCGATGCTGCTCGTGGACTTGGCAGGAGAAAGAAGATGGCAGTGTGGGTATCCGGCGCTAGGCTCCAGGCTTTCCATGCTCCCTGGGGAGCTGCACTGGTCAGGGCTCCGCCTCAGATAAACATGGTCATAGTTGGAGAGGTCACTTGTAGAAGAGCTGGGAGAACAAGAGACAATGTAGTCAGTGCTCTGAGGAGCTAGCTACTTAGTGGGCTCACAGACACAGGACTCATCTTATAAATTCGCTCTTACGCAAGACGTTCCATTTTCGGAAGGGCGGGTAAAAAAGGGCCTTATTCGGGGCTTGTTCCGCTGTGTCGTCACTAGGATTAACTGCCCAATGCTCCGGCCTTACGTGCCTTTAATTAATCACCCAGGCTTACTATAAGAAAAGGGTGGCCTTGGGCACAGGCACCACGACTTGCTGTAATTGACATTTTTCACATGCCATCAAATGAAGGGGGCAGAGGGCTGGAGAAGAGAAGGGAAGAGTGACAGAGGAGAAAATTTTCTGTCTGTTGTAGAGACTTGTGGGATGGGGTGGGCAGGGGGGCGGGGCGGAAGCTTAGTAAGTGAACAGGCACGTGAAAGGCCGGGAGACTTGGGGAGCACACGCGTATGATTTTAGTTAATATCTTTCCTTTTTAAGGAATTGAAAGCTAGACTCTGGCAACCTTCCTGGAGTCTCAACACTAGTAGGGACAATTTGTTTGTGGGGAGAAGCTAAACACCAAGCTGAATGGAGAAATACATGGGCGTGGGGGTGGGCCAGGGGGGGGGGGTGGGGGTAGTTAGAGCCAGAAAAGGTTGATGAGAGGAAAGAGGGCAAAGGAGCCAGGAAAGAAGGTTCAGCCACAGGAGGTCCCTGAGGGTGAACTCCATCACCAAAGCTGTGTTCAGGAGAACAAGACCTTTGTATTTCTAAGCTCCTCTGGGTTAGGAAACGGGGAAGGAGTCTCAATACTGGCCCTTCGTACTCCAGAAAGCTGCTTAAAAAAAAAAAAGGTTTTGTTAGATAATCATAGTTTACTATGCATATGGGGGAAAGGCGGGGGATGGGAGGCCTGGAAAAATCTTTGTAGTTTCATTCAATTTTGCTATGAGCTTAAAACCACTCTTATAATTTACTATCAGGGGCTAGAGGGATGGCTCAGCAGTTAACAGCACCAGCTGTTCTTCAAAGGTCCAGGTTCGATTCCCAGCACTCACATGGTGGCTCACAAGTAACTGTGTATCTCAAATCTCAGGAGATCTGACTTCCTCTTCTGGCCTTGGCAGCCCTTAGGCATGTATGAGGTACAAAGACATACATGCAGACAAAACAACTATACATAGCAAATAATATATTATGAAATATATTTGGGCTAGGAGTATAGGTCAGTGGTAGAGCCTTTGCCTAGCATATGTAAGGCACCAAAAAGAAAAAAAGAAAAGAAACTATATACCTGTGGAGAAGCCATATTGGAATAAATAAAAATCAACCAACGATCTCCTTATGTTAAACATTGTGATTTACTATCCTCCCAAGAAAAGTAAACCAGCCTTACCTAGGCTTTTCATTTTTAGGTGAGTAGACATCAAGTGTACTTAAAATCATGCCATATATTTCTAGATCTCATATAAGTAAATGTAATGTCATAGTGGCCGAAAGTGTAATGTTTTATGCTAGACCGTCTCTGGAGACTGTGAAGAGGCTCAGAGAGCCATGTTCAGAGTGAAAACTAGAGATGGATGAATGGGACATCCTCGGTCAGCAAGAAGACCACACGCTCAGCATTTTGCCTCAACACAATCTGATTTTTCTCGTCAGAGAAAGTCAACTTACTGAGTGAAGCATCCCGCTTTGTGAAGGATAGGAAAATTTCAAGAGAGAAAGGGAGAAACAGTTTGTGAGCCTGCCAGCTCAGGGGAAAAAAATAAAAATAAAAATCGACCTGCTCTCCAGGGTGTGGTGTATGTCATGGCCAGGTCTCACTGAGCGTGCCTCCTGCTTTCCACTTTCCCACCGTTCCTCTAAAGTGAAGAGGCTTGTTGTAAAAGCATGGGGGTGGGGGTGGGACATGGGGGGAAGGTGGGGAGTGGGGGTGGGGCGTGAGGGTTGCAATCAAAGCCAGCCCCACCTGGCCAGCTGTAATTCCTTGAACTTCCTGCAGAGGGAACACTGGCAGGGGACGTGGAGGCCATGTGAGAGCTGCTTCCTTCCTTCACCAGCTCTAGGGGGGGGGGGAGGGCGATGACGACGACGACACTACTTAGTCCTGAGCACTGCTGAGAGGCCTTGCTGTCATTGACTGAAAGGGGAATTGGGATCTAACAGGAACATGCACACACACAGACAAAGCAACTGCAACAACAGGCGGCTGAAATACTACTAAGCAGGGAAAATGTCATCACCGATGTATCTGGAAACATAGACGGTGTCTAGAACAGGACCAGAGTGAGCGCACCAGAGCGAGCGGCTAGGGGCCTACTTCCTGTAGCAGACCTCAAGTGGACAGCAGCACAGGGGGACTTCCTGAGGCTACTCTCCTACCTGTGGGTGCTCTGTCCCTCCAAGCTCCTATCCCCCAGCTGCCTGCGGAATATGGGGCCCGACGTTGGCCTCTGGGAATAAGTCTTTTCAGTACTATCTGGAAATATTCATTTCTATTAGCTTTGATGCTCGTGATTCTAAGATGCATTAATGGACGTGGGGTGAGGAACAGTGAGAGATCCTCAGCCCTGCCACACAGGTTTGACACTAACACAGGCAGCCTTCCTAGCAAGGGGTGAATCCTCAGTGGGTCAAAGTTCTTACCATGGTCTGGCTACTCCTCCAACTCACTGTCTGCTGCTGTCTTTGCTCACTCAATCCAGGATCCTCCTGGGTCAAACACATCTCTACCCATCTCAGCCAGTGTCTCAGTCTGTGTGCTTGCTGCTCTAACATGTGGGGTGCCCTTTGCCTGGCTCTCTCCCTTCCCTTACTTGGTTCTCTATTTCAGAAGGCTCAGCTCTCCTTACTTCCTACCACACTGCTTTTAGTTTCTTCACAGGACTTAGTACCATTTAGTATCATAGCTTTGGCTATATGAAAGCACACATAACTAAACATTTGCTGATTCTGTGCCACATACAAATGTTCTCCTATGGTTCTCTATTTTGCTTACTTAAAAGTAATTTTCAGGAGCCAGGCACAGTGGCACTCGCCTTTAATCCCAGGTGGGCAGGTGAATCTCTATGAGTTCGAGGCCAGTTTGATCCATAAAGCTCCAGGACAGCCAAGGCTACACAGAGAAACCATGTCATGAAAAACTAAAATTTAAAAAATAGATAAATAATAAAAAAAAAGAAAGAAAGAAAAGTCATTTTTAGGGACTTAAGAGATGACTCAGCAGTTAAGAGCACTCGTTGCTCTTGCAGAGGACCTGGGTTCAGTCCCCAAACACCCACCCGGTGGCTGACAACCACAACACCAGTTCCAGACGATCTGGCAACCTCTTAAGACCTGAGTGTACCAGGAACACATGTGGTACACATGCGTGCATACAGACAAAACATTCATACTCACGAAATAAAATATTTCTCAAAAATTTAAAAAGTAATTTTTAAATGCCCGAAACATTGTGAAAAGCACGTATATACCAAAAAAAAAAAAAAAAAAAAAAAAAGTATATGAAAAATTTCCTGATCTGTATTCTTGGAACCCTAATTCCTAAAATGATCGAATCTGTTTGCAAAACACCAAGCTAAAGTTAAACAAGTCTGTTTACCACCAGACGTCTGGGTCTTCCATAAACTATTGTTCATCTGCTGCTCCCCAGGGGAAATTACACTAAGCCAACTTTTCTAAACTTATTTGACTCCAGAAAATTTCTGCCAAGGAACACTTGACAGACTTTCATTTCGTGGAGACTTTTTGAGAAACAGTATTACCAGGTGAGGCGTTTTACATGGTCTTTAGGGAGCATGCTCCACCACTGAGATCATCCAAGACATGGGGTGCCTGCATTTGCCAGGTGAGTGGATCTCTTGGTGAGACCTGGTGAGTGTTTTGACAGTGCTGCTTCAGCCTCTTTTCAGAGACATTGCATGGCCCCTCACAGCCTCTCTGATGCTGTAGAAACCACTGTGTGGTACTTCCATAAGATGGCAGAGAGGCAGTGCCAAGTGCCTGGCAGAAAGCGGCTAACATCACGCTTCAGGACTATTGCAAATCCAACTCGCTCACAAGAGTGTTAAAACCGCACTCTCTCTCACTGCCTCTGTCCCTCCTGCACCCTCCCCCCCCCCCCCCATCCCATCACGCTCCTGTTTTCATGAGAAAAGGATCCTGGAAGTTTAGACATGAAGTTGGGCTTGGGGAGCTAAATTCAAGCCATCTAGATCACTAGATGCCACTGTGAGCCTAGGGACACAGCAGCAGTTGCCACTACTTACGAGCAGATTGAGAGGGAGGGGACGCCCTGCGACAGAGCTGCAGAGGTGTGCCTGAGTTGAGGCAGAGGAGGACACATACACTTGCAGCATTCTGGGGTAATCTGAGCCTGCTTCTCTCACATGGTCACACAGTGCTTTAGTGACAGTAGCCATGCCAGCCTCAAAGGGGCAGGAGGCAGACATAGTACACACACAATTCAACCTTTAACACCCCCCTTCCTCCTGCCGCTGCCACCACTGCCACCACTACCACCACCACCACCGGAGGCTAGGGCAAAGGAGAGAACAGTGTGGCCCTCAGAATACTGTATTTTGATAACAACTTTCCCACTACTGTAGCCTATAGAGACCACCACAGCCACAGCAAGCAGGTGTCCCACACACTGACTAGAAAAGTCTGATTTCTGATATAGGGTCAGTATATTCCTTAGGTCACATTATGAATTCAGATTTAAGGCTTCCTAAGAAAGTGAGGGGCTGGGAGCTTCTGAAGGACCCCACCATCCACACACCTGCACTCATAACTGTGTTCTGCTTTGTGCTAACTTCTTTATCAGGCAGGCTTCGCTGGACCCCCAAATCCTCGGCCTGATTTTTACAATTGTCACATATGGTGTGTTTACTGTGTACTAGGAGTTGTGTACATTCCTTTATTTGATGCTCACAGTGACCCAATGCTAGGGGTCATCATTAATTCACATTAGAGGAAAGGAAGAGTGCTCAGGCTCGTGAGCAGGCAAGGGTTGAGAACAAAGCCATGGTCACACCTAGAACCTCCAGCACCTGCCACTCCTCCCACACGCTGTTAGGTGCCCACGCTTTATCTTGCAAAGCCCCAATACTTAACAGCCCTGTAAAGCGAGGGCTGAGTGCCTTCACAAGAGGGGTACTGTGAGGGGACTGCACGCACGGGATGGATGGCTCAGATGGTGTGAACTAGAGGACAACAAGGAAAGAAGTCTATAAGAAGGAAAGTAACTAGGCATCATGTCTTCCTGTGGCCTAATGCTTATTTTGATATGACAGAAGAGGTGTATCCTGTGGCTACCTCTGAGAGGTCTATGGTTTGCCTTTGAGCAAATTGTGATGCTTAAGGGCTCCAGCTGAGTGTTATCTTTCGCCAAAGTGCAGCCACCATCTGTGAAATGCTTCCAGACACTTCCTGGCGGCTCTCCTTAACCTGGTGTTTATGTAAATACCACTCCCTGCATCCTCTGAAGTGACGATCCCACATCCCTACCGTGGCCCTATCTCTGCACGACCCAAGTAATGCGACTATGTAGAGCCTGACTCCTCAGTATCAAACGGATGCTCCTTTGTGTGTGCAGTTGGTGGGGCAATCCCAACTTGGTTTTTTTCTTCAGTACGTCTCAGGGTTTGAGTTTGGATCCCCTTTTCCTGTGTTCCCTTTCGGCTGCCAAACTCACGGCGGCTCTGTTCACTCTTGAACAAAACCTTAGCCAGCACCAGAGTGACTAGGAGGCGGAAGTGTGACCCAGTAGCTACGTGCAAAAACCATGACACCTGGCTCAGGCCTGTCCTGGCTCACATACTGGTCAGCTGTCCACACTCAGACAGACTAGGTTTTGTGCACATGTCACTGAGAAACCCTTTACCTTAGCTGTTTCTACTGCGGGGCCAAGCTAGATAAACTGCTCTGATGGAAGGAGAAAAAAACAAACAAACAAACAAACAAACAAAAAACCCAAGCGAAACATTTAAGTATAGGAATATCATCAATTCAGCTGTAAATATCATTTTTTTGGCTAGTACAGACAGGATATTGAAGCACCCAGGAAAGCAATCTGTCAGATTTTTGAATATGGGATTATAATAGGTATTGAGAAATGTCGGACTGGAAATGAGTTCCATAAATATCTCAAATGGCCAACAAGGATCAAACTATTTCCAGCCTTCCCTCACCAATCCAGTTCAGGATGTGATGTAAGGATGAATCACCGACATGGTTAGCATTTTAAGAGGATGAAGGGAAAAAAAAAAGAGGATGAAGAAAAAGACATGGGGGGGTGGGGAGTACATGACCTTTGAAGGAGAGAGACCCTTGGGTGCCAGCCATGGCCACTCACCTGGAATGGTAGCTCTGGTGCCAGGGAGGTCCCACTGTGCCCTGGGATATCTGCATCATGCTGGCATCAGGCTGGTTCTCCCCACGTTTGGTGGTATGCCACGAGTGAGGGCGAGCGGCAGGCTCACTGCACCTGTGGAGACACAGGAGCAGGCCCCTTTAGCACCAGCAGCTTCCCAGCTGAGTCCCCTCATGAAGGGAGCTGGCTTGGGGACTCACGGATCATAAACGCAAGCATTGCTCGCTTCCCCCTGCTCACACAGGAACGTTGCAAAGTCAGCATAATTTTATTTAGGCCTCCTACCTGTCGGCATTTTATGACTTCTGAATTGCCTTGGTCTTCCTGAACCTCCAGATTAATAGAAAAGCAAAAACACCGAAAATGTCTTCCTATTTCCCAAGTGACTTTGAGTAGTGCATGGTAAAAAAGCTTCCTGGGGCTTTTCAAGTCGACTATCAGACCCCGGGTGGACAGTTCTGTGATTTCCCTGTCTTGGTAAGAACGGTATGGCAGTCAGAGGCTGCCCACGCTGACAAGGGAACGTTCTATGCCAGTCTAGAGAACAGAGTGTTCTCCGAAAGACTTTCTCATTCTTCAAGTCAGTGACTTCAACTTTTAAGCATCCTGCCCTTAAAACACAAAGATCTGAGGGAACCAAAGAGAAAACGTGGGTGTCCTTTAGACTGAACATGAATGAGTAAGTTCTCCAAAGAGGAGTCGGCGACCGAAGAAAGCCAGAGTCACGAGACAGCTGCTGTGTGGTATTTTTGGCAAGAGAGTGAGGTGATCATACAGGCATCTCATGCTGACAACTATGAGATTGCAGGGGATATTTCTGTAGTTTAGAAACACTTTGGGATGATACAGGCACTCACTTGGGAAGATGAAGATAATAGGTGTAACTTATCCCAAGCCCTCAAGCTTGCCCTTGAACCCTAAAATCCTAGCCATTTCTCCTCTATGAAAAATAAATTAGCAGCCAGGCAGTGGTGGTGGATCCCAGCACTTGGGAGGGAGCGATGGGTGGATTTCTGTGAGTTTGAGGCCAGCCTGGTCTACAGAGTGACAGCCAGGACAGCCAATGCTACACAGAGAAACCCTATCTCAAAAAAAAAAAAAAAAAAAAAGAGGGAAAAGAAAGGAAGGAAGGAAAATAAATTAGCTCCGTAATGTAAACGAAAAGCCAATGCCATGATGCCAGTGAACTTTGATTTATTAGGCATACCAGATGTCTTTATTTATCGTCAGGGTTTTATTGATGTGAAGAGACACCACAACCAAGGCAACTCTTACAAAGATAAAAACTTAGTTGGAGTTGGCCTACAGTTTCAGAGGTTTAGTCCATCGTGGCGGGAAGAGTGGCAGCATCCGGGTAGACATGGCGCTAGCAAAGGAGCCGCCAGGTCTACATCTTGCTCTGAAGGCGGCAGGAGACTGTGTGCCACACTGGGTGTGGCTTGAGCATAGGAGACCCCAGAGCCTGCCCCACAGTGACACACCTCCTCCAACAAGACCACACCTCCTTGTAGTGCCACTCCCTGTGGGCCAGGCATCACACATGAGTCTACAGGGGGCCATCCCTATACAAACCATCACACAAGAATATTGCTGGACCAAGCACCTGAAGACCACAGTGCTCGGCTAGACTTTGTTACCAATGGGCTCTGAAAGTCACTTCCTGTCCCTAAGCCTCTGCGCACCTAAAAACTGAAGAAGGTAAGCGGAGGCTCAACTCATCTCATTTTAATCTGACTTTTGAGGGTCTAAAATTATATAATATGGCTGGTCTGTAGTAAAATGTCAATAACTATTAACTACTGTTATGCTACAACTACCTTACTGTTAATGGATTGACAGAACAGAGCCAGGTGGCCAGTCTGTTAGATAGACCTACATAAAAGGAAGGGCAAACACCAGGAGGAAGAAGCTGAGGGTGGATGGGGGATGGTAGGGGAAGGGTTGACGACAGCCACTCTTCCAGCTCTGAGACTGTTTATGAAGCATTGAAAATCAATGATAATAAGAGAGGGTCAGCTAGATGGCTCAGCTGGCAAAGATCGCCATGCAAGCCTGACAGACAATCTGAGTTTGGTCCCTGGAACCCACATGAATGTGGAAAGAGAGCAGCAGCCTTTGGCTGAACCATATGTGCCCCTCCCCTATGGGGAGTATACTCAAACACCAATAACTTTTTTTTTTAATGTAAAAAGTAATTACACAGAGGCTCAGGAGTTAACTGTGGGCAAAGCAAACAGGGTGTGGCCACAGTGGCAAGACAGGGAGCTTCTACAGCTGTGACTGTGGCCTGAAACCAGAAGGGTAAACAGGCTAAATATTAGAACTTCCTGCCGGAAATCTACAGAATAACTGAAGAGCTAGAACCATTGAGGAAGATGAAGGAAGTCAAGCCACCCTCGAGGAACTGGGCTGAGGCTGCAGCCTGGCTTCTGGGGAACTTGATGTCCAAGGTCAGAGGACAAGGAAGAAGGACGTCTCCCATGGCTCTCCAACTCCACAAGAGCTGACTCGGCCTTGGGGCAGCGCAGAACCGAAAGGCTCGAGGGAGACAGGACCACAGGCAGGTTAGACAGACATGGGTGAGCTGGGATATGCTTGCTCTGTTCTTTGGTCGCTTGGTTTTGTTTTGTTTGGTTTGGTTTGGTTTTGAGACAGGGTTTCTCTGTGCAGCCTTGTCTATCTTAGACTCACTTTGTAGACCAGGCTGGCCTCGAACTCACCTGTCTCCTGAATGCCGGGATTAAAGGTGTGCGCCACCACACCCGGCGGCGGTCTCTTGTTTCTTAATCCTTCATCTGATTAGCACAGATAAAGGGAACTTGGGTTCTAATCTAGTTTATAAACCAAATAGCTGGTTTTGAGCTTTGGGTTTTTTAAGTTCATGTAAGTAAAAATGTTCACCTTGGCTTTTCTTCTGATTATAATATACAAAACACTACAGTACAGTACAACCCAACCCAACACTGATGGGACAGTGTCATGGTTTGAGTGTGCAATGTCCTCCTTGGGCTCATGTGTTTGAACACTTGGCCCCAGAGTATGGTGCTATTTTTGAGAGGCTGTGGGTCTAGATAGAGGAAGTGGGTTGTAAGGAACCGGTCTATAGGGCCCAGCCTCACTTCTCACCTAAGAGCTCTGTTCCTTGGCAAGTGCCAATCAACAAGCAGCTCACTCGCATGCTCACTGGTCTCCCTGCCAGGCCCTCCTCACCACGATGGGCTGTTACTTGCTCAACCCCATTAAATCTCTTCTGTAAGGCACTTTGTCACACTGATGAGAAGGGTGATCCACTTTGGCTCTGAGGTTTCAGATGGGAGCAATACTGGATACTGGATTAGAAACCGTTCAGAGTACACTTTGGCCCCTTAATGTCTACATTTTGCCTGTGTGCTGAAAACGTAGGAAAGGCTGACGAGAAAATAACAGACTGGCTGATTTGGCAGAAGGAGGCTTCAGTACAGCAGAGAGCTCGGGAGTAGCATGGTTACTACTGGCTGCTCTTAGCCGGGTTTATAGCCAGAACCAGGAACCTGGGGAATACAAGGCAGCAACGTGGGTGTTGGTCGGGAGCAGGAAAGAGGGAGCAGTAAGACTTAGAAAATATAGTTTGGCAAGAGAAAGAGCACGTGGCTTGTGGCTGCTGGTGCTGACACTGGGAGGTGGCAGGAGTAGTGTAGGTCTCCCGTTAGTGTAGGCACACCCAGAGAGACGCTCTTGTGTGTAGCCTGAATATGAAGTGTCATCCATAGGTTCATGTGTCTGAACACTTGGTTACTGGTGCTGTCTTGGGAAGGTTGTAGAACCTTCGGAAGGCAGAGCCTTGCTAGAGGATGTGGGTGGCTGAGGGAGGGCCTTAAGACTCTAGCTGGCCACACTCCCTATTCACACTGAGCTTCCTGCCTGTACCTACAACGCGGCCAGCCTCCTGCACCTGCATCCGTCCTTTCCTGCCTCTTGCCATGCCTTCCTCATCATGATGCAGCGTACTCTTCTGATACAGTAAGCCAAAATTACCTTTCTCCATTAAGTTGCTTTCGGTGGAGTGTCAGAGGAACAGGAAGTAACTGAGGAGCTACTCTTCCTCATTTCCCCTCTGGGCACGAGGTGAGCAGCTGAGCGCGCAACACCAATGTCACTTCCTGCCCTGCCGCAACCAGCCCCAAAGCAGCAAGGACTGAAATGTTCTCAGCTGAGAACTGAAATAATCCATCTTGTTTATTTATTATAGACAGTTTATTTATTATATTCATCTTACTGCATATGCAGCCCAGACTGGCCTGAAGTAGCAAGCCTGCCGCCCTGGGCACAGAGCACTGAGATTACAGGAATGTGTCCGCATGCCTGTCAGAAGCCAGCTCTTTATAATCTCATTTTTTCCAGCATCTGTTATAGTGATTTAAAAACAAAAAAACAAAAACCCGAACAGTATAGCTATGCAAGATTTTGTCAGATAAAAGCCTGTGGGAAATGGAAAGGAAGGATATCCAGGCAGAAGAAATAGTGTGACCAAGATGGAGAAACACAAAACATGGCACGAAATGGCATAAGCAACACCATCAGCTGGTAAGATGACAAATAGGGAGACAGGTACCAGATGGAGGTAAAGAGAGGTAGAGCCTGATCAGAAGTGTTGGCTTCATGTTACGCCACAATAAAAAGATGGGGGGCTGGAGAGATGGCTTAGAGGTTAAGAGCACTGTCTACTCTTCCAGAGGTTCTAAGTTCAATTCCCAGCAACCACATGGTGGCTCCCAACCACCTGTAAGGGGATCTGATGCCCTCTTCTGGCCTCTAGGTATATGTGCAGGCAGAGCACTGTATTTGTAATAATAAATAAATAAATATTTCTTAAAATTTGACACATATAAGCCAGGTGTGGTGGCACACACCTTTAATCCCAGCACTAGGGTGGATCTCTGTGAGTTCGAGGCCAGCCTGGTCTACAAAGTGAGCCCAGGGCAACCAAGGCTACACAGAGAAACTCTATCTCAAAACAAAAAAACAAACAAAAACCAACCAAAATTTATTCTTAAAAAATCATAATAAAACAAACAAACAAAAAACAGTTCATCAAAACCAAGTTTTAAAATAACTGGAACCCAAATAAAAAGAACAGTCCAGGTTTGGTGGCAGAGCAGCTGAAAAACAGGAAACTTCTAGAACCCCAGTTCCCATCCCTACCTACCAATATTTCCATAATAAATTTTACAACAGGGAGGAGTTTCGCCACCACCGCAGCCAGCTAACAGAGAACTTACCATTAGAAGGACAGTAAGAGTGATCTCTATTCACTTTCATAGGACAGGATGCCAGAAAAAACCTGAAAAACCAGCCCTGTGGTTGTTGGCATCAAGGGCATATTCTGAATGTGCGCACTTCAGATTTTCTCTCACCGTTTATGTGGCATAGCAATGACTAGCAATCATCATGAAAACCAATGTGCAAGTCAGCCAGAGCCCTAGGACTTCACCCAGGCAGTTCCGGTCACTTGTTCTTTTCCACGGCATACTGCCTGAGCCAAGGCATACCTGGAGGCAGGCACTGGGTTAAATGTAAGCGACAGAACTTTAAAATCACAATTACACACGGGTAAAAGCAGGATGCAGAAGTCTGCGAGAAAGGGAAGTGGCCACTCTCAACTAGGCTGGAGTACAGCCATTCTCAGACGGCCACTGCAGTCACCACTTCCTTCCATGGACAAAGATGACCACCGCTGCCTGGCTAACTGGGGCATTTTCACGCATCTGTCATCATACCTTGTTTAAGGAGAGGGCCTGATCTTCTCCTTTAAAATTGAGAAGATACTCAGAAGTTCGTGCTCTCTCTCTCTCTCTCTCTCTCTCTCTCTCTCTCTCTCTCTCTCTCTCTCTCTCTCTCTCTCTCTCCTTTCCTTGTTTTAAGAGGTGGGGGGGGGATGGGTGGGGGAGGGACTTCCCACACACGCTGAAGAAAGAACCCCCAAACCTGTGGACATCTTAATAGAACCCTTTAATGCTTAAGAGCAAGGAGTTGGAGGTGGAGGAGGAGGTGTGGGGGGAGGGGGAAGGGTGGAGGTGAAGAAGCCAGGTACCAAGACCAAAAGCAGACCTGAGCATCCAGGGACCGAGATCCACAGAAGGTGTAGTGCCCATGTCATGGGACGCTTACAGTAGAACAAGAAAAGGGAAATCCAGGAACCTTTGGAATTATGACTGAGAGAAAGCTTCACCCAAACACCCCTCAGGGCATGAACTACACAAGTCCAGGAGGCTCAGTGACATTTCCACAGTACAGAAGACCAAATGAAGAAACAAGAAGGCCCATCACAGCCAACCCTGAATCCATAACTCACAGAGGTAACCCTACCACAAATAAATAAAAAAGAGAGGTATGGAGATAGGAAGGGGGCTTTAAGGCGAGGAGATAGGATGATGGAAGAGAACATGGTTAAAATACATTATACAGCCAGGCGTGGTGGCGCACGCCTTTAATCCCAGCACTTGGGAGGCAGAGGCAGGTGGATCGCTGTGAGTTCGAGGCCAGCCTGGTCTACAGAGCAAGTCCAGGACAGCCAGGGCTACACAGAGAGACCCTGCCTCGAAACCCTCCCCCCCCCAAATATATTATATGTACCTTGAAATGTACGTAAATGAATAAAGTAACGGTAAAAGCTTAAAGGACAGAATTCACCCATGGAAAAGCGAAGGTAAGAAAGACACACAACATCCCCTCAGAAGCTACGTAAGCAAGAAGGGAGCAGAGTGATGTGTCAACTGCTGAGAGGGAAGGCAGTGGTAGGGGGGACTGTGAGCAAAGTATGATGAGAGATATGCATGAAAATGCCCTAATTAGCCAGGTGGTGGCGGTGCACGCCTTTAATTCCAGCACGTGGGAGGCAGTGGCAGGCTGACATCTGTGAGTTTGAGGCCAGTCTGATCTACAGAGTGAGTTCCAGGGCAGCCAGGGCTATACAGAAAAACCCTGTCTCAAAAAAAAAAAAAAAAAAAAAAAAAAAAAAAAAAAAAAAAAAAAAAAAGAAAAGAAAAAGAAAAGGAAAAAAGAAGGAAGTAAAGAAAGAAAGCACCCTAAATAATACCACTATCTTGTATGTTCAGTAAAAGAATTATAAAAAAAAAATTGTAAACAAATAGGCAAACTAAGAAAAAAACAGAGTGCAGAGAAAAACTTACCAGCCTAGAGCTCTGTACTATGTGGACCGTCTTCAGAAGTGAAGGAGAAGGCAGGCACAGTGGCACGCTCCTATAATCCCAGCACTTGGGAGATGGAGGCAGGAGACGGAGGCATTATGGCTATCCTCTGGCTACAGAGAGAGTTTGAGGTCAAGGCCAGCCTGGGTTACGTGAGACTTCGTGAAGGAGAAGGCAGGTATGGGGGTACTGACCTCGGGGGAGCTGCCTGTGAGGGGCCATCCTGCACTGCACAGTAAGCAAGAAATACTTTCAGATAGGCAAAACTCGTCATCAGAAAAGACGGAGCTAGAGCAGGGCCTTGATCTACAGCAGAGCGTCAAGGAGTGAGGAGAAGCAAAAGGAAACTTCCTTTAGTTTACACACAGATTGGGAATGCTTGGAGCAGTGGGCGGGCTTGGCACCTCGTCCTCTGGCCCCGCCCCTCCTCCCAGGAGCGCAGTTCTCAAAGTCCCTGGGAGCTGCACTTGCTGATTTGAATGAGATAAAGGAGTGGTCAGAACCTGGCGTGGTGGCACACACCTTTAATCCCAGCACTCCGGAGGCAGAGGCAGGCAGATCGCTGTGAGTTCGAGGCCAGCCTGGTCCACAAAATGAGTCTAGGACAGCCAAGGCTACACAGAGGAACCCTGTCTCGAAAGACCAAACAAACAAACAAAAAAGGGATAGTCTGGGTAGATAAGCCAAGAGAAAGTGGGTAGCCCGAAGACAGTAAACAGAGGCTGGAAATCCCTACACAGAAGCACTAACGTTACACCGGACTGTGTAGGGTGTTGGATGAGGGTGAGACAAGTAGCCGAAACTTAACACGTAGTTGCTTATTTTTCTTTTAAAAACAGATATTCTTGGGAAGCTAAAAAAAAGAAAAAAAAATCTAGGATAATTATGGCGCGCGTCTGAGGCCAGCAGGGACTACATAGTGAGTTCCAGGTCAACTTGGGCCACAGACTGAGAACTTATCTCAGGAAAACATCACCACCAACAACCAACAAACAAGCAGAAAGAGCCTGCCAAACAAGGAACAGCAAAGAGACAAGAAAAGCAAACAAAAACCCAGATACAACACACTATCAAAAGGACATCAGAAAAAGGACCGTGAGTTAGATCCCGAGTCTCTGTTCCAACCGCGTGCACTTACCATGTGGCAAACAGAACCATCCCTCAGAGCAAACCCCTGGCTAATCTGGTACCACATTGGCTGGCTTGCTCTACCCAGGGTGGTGGGGCACCCCTGATTCCCTTCTTGAGCAGGTGAGCCTGCAGTTAAAAGGCTGGAACCGCCAGTGCTCACAGCAGGTGGGAGGAGCCCCACTTCTCAAGTCACCTATGCAAATGGACCGATTAAATTTCAATTCCTGCTCGGAGGGGGAAGATGGAGGAGAAGGAGGAGGAGGAGAAGAAGAAGAAGAAGGAGAAGAAGAAGAAGAAGAAAGAGTGGTCCTTGGTATTTTTCCTTGCATCCTGGACAGCGGCACACTGTTTTGAAATGCTGTGGGCAGGAGGGGAAAGGAGGGCAAGGAAAATCTCTGCTGGAGGATGCATCAAAAGTGAAAGCAGGAAGCCTCCTCCCCGTGCCAGAGTGCTCACTACCTCGGCATTTGAAGCATCAGCTCTGGTGCCCGCTCATTAGGGCCTGAGACATTATCTGGAGGGCAGCAGGCAGGAGGCAGCTGGGGACAGGACTCCCTGCAAAGAGAAACAGGAAGGGCCAGAAACAGGGCACTGGAGTTCAGAAGGTGCCATTCCTTCACCTTGATTTACCTCACAGGGCAGCGGCTGTTTGATGGAGACAGTTATTCTAATGGTGGAAAAGGACGGAGAGGGAGGCACTGGAGTGGAAAATCCTCGGCTGTAAGCGAGAGTAACTGGTCTTTGTTACTGGCTCATTACCAGCCACCCTGAGGCAACGCTGCACAGACAATTTAGGGAGATATTTCTGTCAAGACAGGTGAGGCCATGAGGATTCGCTCTTCCTCACACTGGAAATAACAGCAGAGGCAGGGGGATCAAAAGTTCTTGTTGGCTTAGGATGCATACTAAGACCATACTTCAAACAAACCAGTGCTAAGCACTGTCCTTCTGTCTCTCCACAACAGGAGTCTCATGATGCGGCTTGGGGTTGCCTTGAACTCAAAATCCCCAGGCCTCAGCCATCAAAGTGCTAGGATTACTGCTGTGCTGAAGGGGGGGTGGGGGTGGGGGGAGGCTGGACTGCTACATGGAGAAGGAGCGAGACAGAGTTCTGCACTCTTGCATCTGGTCCATGAGGCGACCCCAGAAGTTTCCAGTTTTCAAAATTACAGTCCAGGCCTCAGTGCCGTATTCACTGCTAACCCCCTGCATCAGCACTTGTTTGGTAAGACAAAGAATGATAAATATATCATTCTTTGCTTTCTGTACCAGGGAGAACAAAATAATGGCACTTCACCCCTTTGTATGTTTCAGAGTAGAATTTAGACCAGGGCCTTATGGCCAAGACTGAGACATTCTGAAACAACAACATAAATAACAGAGGGTGGGATTATCACCCATGAAATAAAATACATACGAAGTCCTCACTGACACAAATCAACCACCAGAAAAATCAGATGGGAGAGGGAAAAAAACAAACAAAACAAAACAGTATTTCCCTACAGAAGAATTCCAATGAATAAATGTAGAAGGAATGAAAGAAATATGGGATAGCTTCTAGAACATTCAACAGACTTTAAAGCTAGCAAGAAGTCTGAAGAGAAACAGGGCAGTGCATATGTTATCATTAATAATGAGATGGTACACAACAGACATGAATATGGAGAGATTTATTGTAGAAAGGAGAGAGGGAAGAGGGAGGGACACCCCAGGGGACAGAGAAAGAGAGAGAGAGAAGGTGGGGGGGAGAGAGCCAGAGAGAGCGTGAGAGAGCGCCAGTCAGTTACTGCGCTATATCTGGTGCTTCCGGCACACACCTGGTGGCGGGCAGCAGATGATGACATCAGAGGTTTACCAAGCAACCTCGAGGCAGGCAGCTTATATGCCAACAGCATACAGCCTGAATGTTACTCTCGATGTAATTATGAATCGCAAAGGGACAAACAGTGCCCCTCACAGTGGAAGAACATGGGGACTTCACCATAACCACGTAACCAAAGTTGCCACCAGCCCGTAATGAAACATTAACATAATGTGAGCCCCGATGCCAGGTGCTAAGAGAGACACACATCATTTGAATGGCGCTGCCAAAAAATGGCTAAGCCTCAACTTCATCGTAAGGAAACGCCAGATACCTCCAAATCAAAGGCATTCTGCAAAGTACCTGGCCACCTCCTTTAACAATATCAAAGTCACTGCTGTATGTAGGAGGTGGCGTCATGGGCAGCGTTTGACAAGCGTCCATGATATCCAAGGTTTAATCTTCTTCAATAAGGGCAGAATGGCAACAATCTGGCAACCACAGACCACAGTGCACAGGCAGAGAGATGTGAAAACTGTAAGACAGCACATTCCTAAACAGAAAAGGCGAGTTGGGGGACAAGGGCAATCTTCATAAGGGCTGCTATTCCTAAAGTCTTAAATGTCTTAGTATCAACAATCGCTAGGGCCAGCTTCTTACTGTACTAACATTAGGGAAAGCTGGGTAGCAGGTGTGTGGGAAATTACTAGCACAACTTTACAAGTCTAAAATGATTTCGAAATAAGTAAGAGCTAAAGCAATTAGAGGTTAAGATGGGAATATAGCTGGCTGAGAGCCACTCCTTTTTTTTTTTTTTTTTTTGCTTTCCGAGGGTTCTGCTTGTGTAGCCTTGGCTGTCCTGGACTCCCTTTGTAGACCAGGCTGGCCTTGAACTCATGGAGATCAATTCAGTCTGGCTGGATTTGCAATCACCTGGAAGACCCAGCTCTGGGCATACCTGCGAGGATGTTCCCAGAGTTAAGAAGGGAAGACCTGGGTTGGAGAGGTGGCTCAGCGGTTAAGAGCACTGTCTGCTCTTCCAAGAGGTCCTGAGTTCAATTCCCAGCAACCACATGGTAGCTCACAACCATCTATACTGGGATCTGATGGCCTCGTTTGGCCTGCAGGTGCACATACAGATAGAGCACTCATACATAGAAAAAAATCTTTAAAAAGGAGGAGGAGGATGAAGAGGAGGAGGAGGGAAGACCGACTCTGAATAATGGGCTACACCAAACTGAGTGGGATTCGGAACTGATTTTAAAGATGGAACAGAGGAGAAGGAGAGCTGAGCAGGGACATTCACTTCTCTCGGCTGCTCCCACTCCTGCTGCTGCGCCTCTGCTGCTGCCATAGCAGCTGCCACAGCTACAGCAGCCTTCACTGCCACCTCCCCACCACAGGGGACTGGATCGTCAAACTGTGAAGCACAACAAGCTTCTCCTCCATAAAGGTGACCTTGGAGGACAGGGAAGAATTAGGAAGTAGCTGACCACAAAGTCTTATAACTAAAGGTTATGGAGACAAAGCACACACACACACACACACACACACACACACACACACACACACACACACACACACACACACATAAACTTCCAAGCGCACAGTAAAACCCCACCTGAACAGCTGGTGACACATGCAACACCCAACCAAGCTCGAGACCGTTTCTGTTTAAGGCGGATGCTTCAGTGCCTCAGGCTGGACTCGAGCTCTCTGAGGCTGAGAATGCCTCTGAACTTCTGACCCTCCTGCCTCCGCCTCCTCGGTGCTGGGATGAGAAACACCCTACCAAACGAGCTCTGTCCGCCCCCACCCAAAGCTCATGAGTTCTAAGGAGGAAATTATCTGTCCACCTGGCCCTGTCCATTCTCCCTCCACGGGGACAGCACTGCTGACTGTGCTGATGCGACAACTCTGACTAGATTTCTATTTGTTTGCTTGCTTGTTTGAGGAAGGAGCTTGCTATGTTGCCAACTTGGTCTTGAACTCCTGGACCTGACATATGCTCTCATTTTATTTATTTTATTTTATTTTATTTTATTGGTTTTTCGAGACAGGGTTTCTCTGTGGTCTTGGCTGTCCTGGACTCGCTTTGTAGACCAGGCTGGCCTCAAACTCACAGCCATCCGCCTGCCTCTGCCTCCCAAGTGCTGGGATTAAAGGCGTGCGCTACCATGCCCGGCTGCATGCTCTCATTTTTAGACTCCCCAAGGAGCTAAGATTACAGGCAGGTGCGCAGAGCGGTGCCCAGCATCCCTGGCCAGCTTTAAAGATTGTTGGCTCTTTAAATGCATCTACCAGGCAGATTTCCTTAAGTTCATCTATCTCGTTCAACTTTTCAAGGATTGCTTTACAAAATATTTCCTGTGTTTATGTCTTCGTGTGTGTGTGTGTGTGTGTGTGTGTGTGTGTGTGTGTGTGTATGTGAGAGTGTGAGAGAGAGAGAGAGAGAGAGAGAGAGAGAGAGAGAGAGAGAGAGAGAGAGCGCACACAAGCAAAATGTATGAATGTGGAGGCCAGAGAAGAACATAAATTGTTGTTCTGCCTTTTTGTGAAGACATTCTCCAACATAGCTCAGTGGGCATGAAACTCACAGATATCCAATCTCTATCCCCCTGCCTACTGGGATTAAAGGCACATACCCTATACCCAGCCTGAATTCCTACTCTTTTTAAAAAAAGGATATTTATTTCTTTATTATATGCGAGTGCTCTGACCATGTACACCTGCATGCCAGATCTCATTATAGATGGTTCTGAGCCACCATGTGGTAGCTGGGAATTGAACTCAGGACCTCTTCTTTTTGCTCTCCCAGTGTTGGCCAAGAGTCCTACCAATATCCCTACGTGGCCCACAGCAGTGTCCCTGGAAATTGTCCTTGTCCTTTCCCATGCCCGGATCTGCTCTTTGTTCTGTCTCCCCACTTGTCTGTCTCATCGCTTGTCCTGCAGCACCTACTCCGTTCAGGATCTGGAACATTCTCTCACCAGGTCAGAACAGCCGTCCGAATGAATGACAACTTCCTGACCACAAGGTTCTGCCAGTGCCTCAAGATTCACCTACACGGTCCAGCAAATCACATGGTTTGGAGTCTCTGCACCGTGAAGACACAAGGTGACCAGACGGAGCAGCGATGGCCTTAGAACTGCCTCTGCCTGTTCCGGAAGCGAGCCTGCTTGATGGTTCTGAGGAGCTCAGCCTGTGCTCACCCTATCCCTGCCCACCAGACAGCTGGCTTCTCTGCTCTCTGGCATGTTCAAACTACTTTTGAGTATCTTTTTTTTTTTTTTTTTTTTGGTTTTTTGAGACAGGGTCTCTCTGTATAGTCTTGGCTGTCCTCGACTCACTTTGTAGACCATGCTGTCCTCGAACTCCCAGTGATCCAACTGCTCCCAGCCTCCCAAGTGCTGGGATTAAAGGCGTGCGCCACCAACGCCTGGCTTTTGAGTATCTTTCTTAAAATGGAATATAATAAAGAATCTTGATATAAGCATCAAATACAACTGCTGTTTCAGTACATAAAACATAACAGATACTTCAATGGTTATATTTGTATCGTATTCATGGAAAATCCAAACAAGCAAATCTACATTGGCAGATCCAATCTCTCTGTCTCTAAAACAGGTTCTCACTATGTAAACCCAGGCTGGCCTAGAACTTGCTATGTAGACCAGGCTAGCCTTCAACTCATAGTGAGATTCACCTGCCTCTGCCTTCTGAGTACTGGACTTAAAAGTATGCCACTATAACAGTCCAAAATTCACATTTCTAATGTCTAATAGCACAGCGACAGAACACTTGCCGTTATGTTTCAAGACTGTGAGTTCAAACCCAAGGCCTAAAACAAACAAGATTGTCATCCTTCTCAACGTCAACCTATGTGACGCCCTTGTTGAGCCCGTTCCCCCTCCTACCAGCCTGTGTCTTTGGCCATCTTTGCTCCCCAAGGCCCTCTCCCGAGGGTGGGCCAGGCTTCCCTTCCACAGTGCCCAGTGTTGCCCTCCATGCCTCCTACCTCTGCTTTAGGCGAAGTTTCACTCCTCCCGACCACGTCGCTTTCCGGTGCTGGGGACCGCAGTTGAGCAGCTCTGAGCTAAGGGAGTTAGAGGCACCAGGATCTGCGTGGCCCGGGTCTGCACACACATCTCTGTCAAAAGCCAGAAAACAAACAGCTGAGTATGATGGGCTTTAGAGCGGGGAGCACAAATGAACCTCATTGGGAAATACACAATTGAGGACTGGAGCCAGAACCAACAGCTGAGCTAACGCAGGAGTCACACCCAGTCTGTATGGCCAAGCTCTCTGTCCTAAGGAGCAAACTTACAGAGGTCTTCTACCCTGCCTGCCTATGTTTCTGTGGCTAGTTAATGCTATTTATTTCTCTGAAAGATGCATTGGTTGTTTCTTCTTTCTTTTTTGGTTTTTCAAGACAGAGTTTCTCTGTGCTAGCCTTGGCTGTCCTGGACTCACTTTGTAGACCAGGCTGGCCTCGTACTCACAGAGGTCTCCTGCCTCTGCCTCCCGAGTGCTGGGATTAAAGGTGTGTGCCACCACGCCCGGCTGTTGTTTCTTATGTTTTGCAGTCCTGGGACTTTGGATGCAGTTCCGCCATAAGACACTTACCCAGCATGCATGAGGCCCCGGAAGTGCAGTCCTATAGGTTGAACCCAGGGTTCTGTGCATGCTGGACAAAGGCTGTACCCCTCAGCCACATTAACTGTTAGGGCTCGGCAATGACAGACAGCTGAAAGCTGGACTTGCCGAGCCAAACCATCGCACTGTTTCCCTGGAGCCAAGTCCTGGTTTCACTTCTCAGATGTGAGGGGCGTAAGCATCAAGTGCAGTACCCCTGCTCTGCTCAGTGGGCGGCAACTCAGGAGGAACACGGTTCAGACTGGTCAGAGTCTACCATGTTGGAAGGCAAGCCTTTTGTTCACTCATTCCAATCCAGCGCCCTAACCACTGGCCCAACCTCACCCCCATAACTCCTCTCCTCCACACTCCCACCGAGTCTGAGGAAAAAAATGAAGCCCCGCATTTCCGATGCCTTCTGCTAGGGAAAAGGCATTATTACTCCTCAGGAGAGGGTTGGGTCTAGGATTCCCAAACACCCTTGAAGTAGCCTCTTTATCACACTGGCCCCTGACTCAAACTCTAAAGTGGTTTTGAGGTATATAAATGTGAATGTGTGTGTGTGTGTGTGTGTGTGTGTGTGCGCCACAACACACCCATAGCCAAACGACAACCCCAGTGAGTTGGTTCTTTGCTTCCCTCTGGCTGCCATGGTCTCTCGTTTCTACTGTGCTGTGTGTTCCAGGGTACCTAGCTTGGTTGTCAGAGCTGTGCAGCAAGTGAGCTCTCTCACCTGCTGAGCCATCTTGACAACCCGATCCCCCCCAAGTCCATCCCCCCCCACCAGTGGACTTTGTATTTGCAGTTTGTCTTCAAGGGTTTTTCTAAGCATCTGATCGAGATCCAAGGGCTGGACCTATGAGAGGCGAGGAGAGGCCAGGCGCGCCGCCTCTGCATATGCCTTGGCCAAAAGGGGAGGATTACCAAGCAGCTGTCAAGATTAAGCCTGTCCATCTGGCCTCCTATTTCCTAGAACACAGAATGAAGTCAAAGAACATTCCTTCTCAAACCCGAAGACAAATTAAAAAAAAAAAAGAGCTTTTTAATACAAGGGTACTGGAGAGGTGCTCAAGGACTCTGCTGGGGTTTTCTGCTCTTAAGGCGCAGTGTTTCTCTTTACCTTAGCCGTGGCCTGGATAGGTTCTGAAGGTGTCTCCTAAGGACTCATGGCCTCTGTAGAGAGGCCAGACATTTAGGAGTCTGTATCACAAGGGCGAGGGGGTGGGGTGGGGGGGACAAGGGGGGGTGCGGGGGGGGGCCGGTGAGGCAGGAGCATTCATAGTCCTGCCCGTGTTAAAGTGGGCTGTTGTACAGACGGACTTGGCCCTTGACTCCATGCCTACCTTTCTGTATTGCAAGGTGGCCTTTTACTGCTGATCTACACACCCAGCCTTGATACCATCCCACAGGATATGGCGAAGCCTTGAGGGCTCTTGCCAGAGCCCAAACCAGGAAACCTGCCCCAACTTGGGACTTTGAGCCTCTAGAACTGTAGGCTTACTAAAACTCTTCTCTTTATCAAGCTAGTCTGCCTTAAAGTAACGCCAAACTGGACTCTATGCTTAGTTGTATCTGTGCGACCCCACCTCCTATATTCCTCAATATAATTCTAAACTTGGAAGTTTAAGGCTTCATGGAGGTTATGTCAGTTATGACACTGATGGCGCCGAGCCAGGAAAGTGTGGGCCTCAGGCTCCTCAGCTGCAGGGAAGGCAGAATAAGGGACCGTGCACAAGGGCTAAACCCACAGCGCAGGAGGCTGAGTCCTGACCAGCTTGGGTGACGCTGCCCTGCTACACGTGCGCTCTTTCGTCCAGAAAGCGGACGCAATGGAGCTGCTCTTTGCATAGGGTTGTTGAGACGCTGCTGGAACACAAGGAAAATATTTAGAACAGAAGCCCAGGGCACATTAAACACTGAGCAATGTAGCTGTTAATATCATACCTGTCTTGGAGAGTCACTCCAGATAACGTATATCAACTGTCTGGCATACTGCCCACGCATGCTGTGTGCGTAATAACCCTTCTGTTTTCATTTTTGTTCACAAATATCTGTATTTTGGAGCTTCTTCGGTGGTCACACAAAACAGCTGCAACTAAAAAAGCCTGATTTATGTGGTGAGGGAGATAGGACGAGCCTTGGCCAGTGCAAGTTAAAAGGCCAAAACCTTTCGCACCTCACTTAGCAAACCTTGCAGGAAGGCTAGGTGTGGTAGCTCAGGCTTTTAATCCCAGCACTCGGGAGACAGAGGCAGGTGGACTGCTGTGAGTTCGAGCCCAGCCTGGTCTACAAAGTGAGTCCAGGACAGGCAAGGCTACACAGAGAAACCCTGTCTCGGAAAAACCAAATACACACATGCGCGCAAGCCTTACAGGACCCGAGCAGCACCGGTCAGGCAGACAATTAGCTTAAGACGAGGTGCAAAGCAGACTCAAAGAAACTCCTCCATTCAACACCCTGATGCAAGGATTTTATGAATGCAGAAAGCAAGAAAATACCTCCCCAACAGCCAGTGAGCTGGAGAAGAGCTTGCTGCTGGGCCTGATGGCCTGAGTTCCATTTCCAGGACACAGATGGTGGGAGCAGAGACCCGACTTCTGCAAACCATCCTATGTTTTCCCCCTCACAAGTAAACACAATTAAAAAAAAAAAAAAGCAGAGTAAACCAAAAACACCACCCTTCAGGACCACCCACTGGCACCATCCACTCTACCACAAAGGACTGGACTTTTCCTTTCCAGATCTCCCCCCCTAAACCTTATGTCCTCTATTGGAGAAAAACATCCATAGCCAGGCCTTCCAGAAAGCCTTTGTGGCGCTTAATAACTTCCTCATTTTTTACTTAAACCGCAATTGTTGGCTCTGTCCTCTCTGTACAGTGGCTGAGACGCTAAGCTCAGGTCCTTTTGTTTTCCCTGGACACAACTAGAAACAGAGAGCCACAGGCTGTGGGTGTCACAGGCTCTGGCTGGCCAGGAAGACTAGCCAATGAGAGAAAGACACAAGCACAGGACACTAGTGATCATCTTATCTTTTAAGGGTTTTTCAGTGGGCAGAGACCACTATGTTCTATTGAAAAGGAATGCCACAGTGGCTGTGGACGGAAGGCAGCTGCAGAATACTAGATGCTGTCAATTCAGCATTGCAGAATTATCTCTTTGCCTTCCTAGGTCTTATCTATACAGAGAACCATGTACCTGCATAGTAAGCCTCCGTCTGGACATTAAACTCAGGCTGTCTCCAGAAGGCAGGGCTCCCCACCCACCGCAGACTGCTCTGCTGACTGCTCTCACAACAGTAATTGACAGGGGCAGGCGCTTTGATCTCCTCCAGCAAGTCCTAATGGGGTACCACACGCCTCAGGCAGACTGTCCCAGGTCTTCCCTACGAAAGGACGTACATATGCTTTTCCATATGTTGTGAGTTGCCACCAAAAACTCCTTATGAAAGAGATTGTGAGGGAGGTCATTTTTCCCCCCAAGACTCATTTTCCAGGACCCACTGGGACACGGAAGTTGTGTATCTTGGTTCAGACCACACACGGGATTATATTCACTAGGGACTAAAATCCCAGACAAGCACTCACTCTTCTTTCTTTCTTTCAATTCGGCAGTTTCAAAAACTTTTGCTTATGCCACAAACTTCACAGATAAGAATGGTGGTGACAGGTCCACTAATTTAAAGTTACCAGAAGGAATTATTTTTTACTTAAAATACCCTGTAGAAGCCCCTGGAATCAGCAAAAGCGCTTCGAGGGAAAAACCCTGAAATGAACCACGTGGCTGTGCAGCCTCACGGGGCTAAGGCCAATTCCCCATTGGCTGGCATACACTCCCTCCATCCTTAGGCTTCAGCATTGACATCACTTCCGGCTGGACACCTTTCCTGACACAGCAGGGGTGAAGCAGGTTGAGTCCACTTCCCCTGCCCCTACCTCCTTGCACACAAGCACATCAAGGTGGGGGGCCTCCTCTTGTGGGTCCCTAAGATGAGCAGCCCACCGTGAAGCCTGGTACAATCGACCGGTATTGGTTGAGGGAATGGAGTAAAGTACCGTTACATGTTGAGCAAATCCACGGCCCGGCTCAGGAGTTAGAGCGACAGCATCGGTGAGGTGCCTCTGGGGGCTGTTTTTATGTTGTCTCTTCACTACTCTCTGGTCTTGGTATCCCAACCACGGCTGATGAACTAGGAATTAAGCCAAGCTAGGAAGGGTGAGCTGGGCTAAAAACGATTGTGACCTTCACCTACAGTGAGCTGTCGTAACATCGTTCTTCCTCATACTTAACACACAAGATATCCAGGTCAGCCACCTCCCTCTCTCTTTCTGTCTCCTAGGATGGGTACATTCTGCCCCCTTTGTATTCCCAACTCCTGAACACATGATGGCTGCTTTACTGTGTGGGGTTTTCATAGTGTCGTCCATTAGCCGCCTTCTGGACTGAGTTTAGGCTAAGACAAGAAGCCAAGGCCCCAGATCGTTCTGTTCCTGAGGCTCGTTTGAACACTGTAAAAACTACAGAAGAACAGTGGGAGCTGAAGCAGAAGACACGGAGACACGAGCCTATTAAAACAGCCTCTGAGTTCCTGGCTCGCACTGAGTTTAGGTTTTCTGTTTTGTCCTTAAAAGGGAAGAACCCTGGATACAAACCTTTACAACCCAAGGAAGGGCTCCATTTGCCTGCTGAGACCAGCCACTTCCTCCCCCGTCCACTGCCGCCCCATCTAATCCAGTGTCTCCGTAGCAGCCATCACAAGTGGTAGACGGAGCAGACAGTGCCCTCTCCTGATTTCTATTGCACTGTAACAAAGTGTTCCTTACTTCAGGCTCAAGGAACCAACTAGGCTGACTCCTGGCCATCCTTCAGCCTTTCCAACTTCGTCTCAGAAGCTTCTTCAAACCCACCAAGCTCTTTGCCACATTTTCCATCTGCTTGGGACAATCTCCTGGTTTCTTGCCTGGCTATTCCTTAGCCTTCAGGTTCCAGGTCAAAACATCACCCTTCACGGGCTGCCTTATCTGCTGTAAACAGTCTCCTACTTGGCACCTAACCTTTCCCCTCATTTGCGCCTATCGCTGCACAGAAGTGCTCACTCGTAGTACACACCATCTGCCTTGGCAAGCAGTGTGTTCGGCAAGGCAAGCCTCCCATCTGGCTTTTGTTCTTTTGAACCAACGCCACCTGAGGTGAGGTCAGCGTGGTAAAAGGCGGGTTGGATGCCCTTCTTGATGCATTTTGTGTGAGCCTTCCCAAATGAGGCTCTGTGCCTTAAACTCTCCATCACGTGTTAGGAAAAGGCAGGCTCTTCCTCTTTTCTTGTCACTGTCTACTTAGGCCGTGAGCCCTAGCTTTTGGTGCAGCCTTTCTTGGTGCAGCACTGACGGAAACTGGCCAAGACCTTTGCCACATGGCTGGCATGCTTTGGTGTACTGCTGTTGTCTGCTTGGAAGCAGCCAGAAGGCTTTTAGTAATTAAGTGGGCAGTGTATGTTTGTACAGGGCTAAGTCTGTCCTCAGAGCACAGAGGCGTTCCTTTGGGCTTATGCTGGGTGTATATGCATACTTGTCTCTTGACCATTTGCCTGACTTAAAAAAAAAAAAAACAAAAACAAAAACAAAAAAAAACACATTCTTCGTTTTCCAAGTCATGTTTTGATCTTCCTTCTGCTCCACGTCTTCCATGTCTCTCTGGCTGGTTATTTGCCCTTTGTCTTGGGCTAGCAAGTTCTTAGGGTCATTGTAATCCGTTCCCCAGCACTCCCCGCCTTCACCTTCCAGTCTCTGGGATGCTGACAGAGCCTGGACTCTTTGGTGCCTGGGGATGGTTTAAGAACTCCTGGCCTTCACGGACTTGTTCTTAAACAAAACATAGCTACTCTTCAATTTCTGGCTGCTGACCATGTGACCGTGGGTCAAAGGTTCCCCAGATATTGTCAACGCACTGCCCTTTCTCCAAAGGCTCCCTTGCTCTTATTGCTGACCCTTGGCTGCTTATCTATTTGAGGCTTAACCTTCCAGGTCACTGTCTCTTCATTACTTGACTTTTTTGCTTTTCTAATCATTCTTTGCGATCAGTCTGCATGGCCTCTGACTGTATGCTGGCCGTAGCCTCTCTGGTACTGTTAATCACAGGCATAGCACCGACAAGCTCTTAAAACCTCCTTGTCTTTCTGCTCATATGCCTCGTTCCCATGGCTTGGTTGGTGACAAGAGGGCCACACATAATCCCTCAGCCTTGGCTTGATGGTCTCTGCACATCTCAGGCCTGTGCCCACTTGCACCTGCTCTGTCTGCCTTCCCTTACTGCCCTGAAAGCATTTCAAATGGACCCATGCCTATAATCTGTATCACCAGCACTTAATATATTCTTTCTAAGTCTATAAGCTTTTCTATTTCTAGATGCCAGCCTTGTATAAAGATGGGAAAGGGATATAGTGTGTGTGTGTGTGTGTGTGTGTGTGTGTGTGTGTGTGTGTGTGTGTGTGTGAGTGTGTGTGTGCTCTGATATCAGAAGGCAACTGTGGGCATCCATTATCTCTTTCTACCATGTGGGTCCCAGGATTTGAACTCAGGTCATCAAACTTGGCAACATGCACCTTTATCCACTGAGCCATCTCTCCAGCCCTCGACTCCAATCTTTCTCCTCAGCAAGCCCTCTGGCACACCAAGCCTTAAGTAAAGACTTAAACCACCGTGGGCCCTGCTCAGGGGCTTACAGTTAAGTTGTTAAGATCCCTGCTAGGCTCTGAAAGCTCGAGCTTCAAATGCTCAGAGCCTAGGACTTGAATCAATCCTGACAAGTGTCGGGGTCTCACATGAGGATGGACAATGGGGGTGTTCCAGAGCCAGGTGCTGGAGTTCTCAATCTGACTCAATCGCCTTGGTCTCTAACCTTGGGCAGGACATTTTGTGTCTCACTTTGCTCCACTACAAAACAGGAATGATAATAGCCACTGAACTAAAATACAATTATAAGTAGATTGACAGGTAGAAAGCACTTTAAATAATGCCTGTCAAAATGTTAACTTCTTGAGATTTATGTGTATCAGGCACATGGTGTGTTAGCTTTCTGTCATTACATCTGAGGCAATAAATCTTTTTTTTTTTAAAGGCTTTATTTTGGCTCACTGCTTTGGACTAAGGTTGCTTGGCCCTGCTCTTTGGGTCCTACTGTAGCAAGCCATGGCAGGAGCAAGTGGCAGTGCTTAAGGGTAGGAAGGGAGAGGAAGGGGCTGTGGTTCCACTACATCCTTCAAGGGTATGGCCGCAGAGGGCTTCAGACCTCTTACTGGATTTTACTTCTTCAGGCTTCCACAACCCACCCCCCCGCCAGCACTCCATGGGGAACACTGACTTTAGGAGCACCAATGACCACTGAAAATAATTGGACATCAATCGGGGTTTCTGGGAAACTAGTGTCCTTGGGGGAAGTGATGTCTCCTGAGAAAACTCAATGAGTATCTTCTCCAACCTTCACTCTTCACTGGTCACGGGCAACACATTCACATCTCTGCAGCAGGCTGTAAATCCTTACACTAGTGCCGGGCACAGCTCAGGAAGCACATTCCCGAAACTTCTACTGGGCCCTCAAAAAATCCTAAAAGACACGTACAGCGGGAATTATTTATCTCCGTTTAAGAACATCATACAGAGCTCAGGAGGCAGAGGCAGGCGGATGGCTGTGAGTTCGAGGCCAGCCTGGTCTACAAAGCGAGTCTAGGACAGCCAAGGCTACACAGAGAAACCCTGTCTTGAAAAACAAACAAACAAACAAAAAAGAACATCATACAGGGGCAGATATTTGCTCAAGGTTAGTTGTATAGCTGGCACAGCAGTGTCCTTAGACAGGGCTAAGGGCAATTTTCATGCATTTAGTCTCTGAATCTCTCTTGGCTTAGGCTGCCATTGAACACCACACCCCTAAAAGTTCTGTGTAAAGAGTGGCAAACATTTAATACCCAAAGCTTCTCTGCAGAGAATGCAGAGGAGAAAAGGGAATGTTACTGAGATCCAAATGAGACTCCTCTCTCCCAAGGCCTGGAACAGTAATAGGGCCAGCATGAGATGGGCTGGCTCCCCCACTCCTACCCATAATATCCAGGTTGCATTCCTGCCTTTAGAATACTTCCTAACAATAGGAACTAGGTGCACTGCTGAAAATAATTAAACACATATTAAGATAGCTGGTTCTAATCCCAGCCCGCGGGAGGCAGAGGCAGGCGAATCCCTGTGAGTTCGAGGCCAGCCTGGTCTACAAAGCAAGTCCAGGACAGCCAAGATAACATAGAGAACCCCTGTCTCGAAAAACAAAAACAGCCAGGCGTGGTGGCGCACACCTTTAATCCCAGCACCAAACCAAACCAGGAACCAAACAAACCAAAACCAAAACAAAAACCAAAAGATAGCTGGTTCATTCTGAGACCCAGAGCCAGGCCACTTTTATACCCAGCCCAAGCATCCATTCAACTAATAGTCACTAAGAGCCAACCATGGAACATACTTGCGCTGAAGGCAAACAGATATGACTCCTCTGTGCAAATAAGTGTTCAATTATACATTTATAAACCCGATGGGTACTGTGGAAACAGGGTACAGGAGTCTTTGATCAAGCCCCTTCCTCTTCATCCATCCCTGGCTATGTATCTGCTTGCTTCTACTGGTCCTATGGAAAGCAGCTATTGCAGAGGCTGTAATTACTTTATGGAGTACTTTGAGCCAAGCTGGGCACTATCCCTCATCTTGGAGTATTCCCAATTGCTCAAGACAAGACATCGAAAACAAAGACAAAGAGAAGCAAAGGCTGTTGTCTAAGCCCTGACAGAAAAAGAATTCTTGCGGATGGCAAGGTCTATGTATGCTCTTAACGGCCACGTAAGAGTCTTGAACCTATTTGGGGGTTCTCTTCCTAGAGGTAACACCCAGTAAATATTTATCTAATAAGAACTCGCTTTCAGGGCCAGGAAGATGCCTCAGTGATGCCTGTAGTGCAAGCGTGAGGCTCTGAGTTCAGATCCCCAGCACTCATGGATAAGCTAACGTGCTACACCGCCCATCTGCAGTGCCAGGGTGGGAAGGCAGAGACAGTGGGTCCCTGGAGTTCAGCGGGCCACCAACAGTGCCCGTCTATGACGGAAACTGGGAAAGGGGCATATGTGACAAATTCTGATAAAAACAATGTCTGAGGCACAGCGTCAACTAGTGCTGAGCACTGTACATGCCCCTGGGGTCCAAGGCTCTGAGCTGGAATTGTGAGTTTCTGAGGCCCCGGTCTCTGTGAAAGACACATAGATCTGGAGCCGCAAGACATGTATTCTGGTTTGGGCTCTGCTCATTCCTGGCCATTGTTCTAGGAGCCTCAGAACTTTCTGTTTCCAAAAGAAAGAAAAGAAGGGGGTGGGGCACATCTACCTGTGCCATGACAGCTGCTAGAGCAGCCAGCTGATCAGCCCGGTCCACATAAGACAGACGGATGTGGGCATTCGCCATGGAGGCTGAAGACACTGGGGTCATGATGGACTCCGGCTCCTTAAAAAAGAGAAACTAGGAATGCCTAATGCACTTGGAGAGATACAAATAACCCCAAAGTGATAGGGGGTGCTTCGCAGCAAAGGACTGCTAACATCCTGCACTGTACATGGGCCCCTTGGAAGTGACTAGCACAGTGGAGAGAAGGAAACAGTCAAAGTCAAGGATACAGACTTAGCTCAGAGGAGTTAAATTTAGAGGCCGCCCGGGGCCTTAGGAATGATGAACAAGTGGGTACCCCTTCAGGACCATGTAGGGAGCTCACGAGTAGGGGCACAGGTTTTCTGTCAAGTCCTTCCCACTCAAGCTGTGAGTGAGATCCCTCTTCTCCGGCAGGAGAGCAAGGTGGAAGGACCAGGGCTCTGCAAGGGTCTCAGTGCAGTTTGCAGGAGCCAAGCTTTCCTTGTCCCACCCACATCCCAGCCGTAGACGTTTCTGAAGGAGTGGGGCGGACATTAAAATTATAAGTAGAGGACCTGAAGAGAAGATGGCTCGGAGCTTGAGAGAGCTGACTGCTCTTGTACAGGACCTGGTTTGATTCCCAGCACCTCCGTGGTAGCTCGTAACTGTCTGTAACTCTAGCTCCAAGGGGGCCGATGCTCTTTGACACACACTCAGGCACATACACACACTCAGGCACACACACACTCAGGCACACACACACTCAGGGACACACACACACCCTCAGGTACACACACACATAACACACACAATACAATATGATAAAAACTTTTAAACGTAAATGAAGGTTGTCAATCATGGAGAGGAAACAGACCCCTGGCTATAAACTCAGCACCAGCCGAGGAATCACGGCAAACCTGAGCTCACCAGCTCGTCTGAGATGGCGCCTAATCCTCACTTTGCGCAGGAGGATTACCGGGTTTTGGGAAGCCGCTCGCTTAGAAGCACTGTTTCTAAGCCCACGCCGAATGCATCTGTTTCCAAGATTCTTTCTGCTTCTGCAGGCTGTTTCTACTTGTCCCCATTTTTTTTACTCTTCTTTTCATTATTATGAATAATATAGCATGGGCTAAGATGCTCTCTGCCTGATCTTGAGTGTCTCTGTGCGCTGAAATTTCCGGGTCCAATGACATACACAGATTGCACAGCCTAATCTGAAAGTCAAAACTGTTCTCAAAACCAAAATTTCCTGACTACAGAGATCCACCCGCCATTGCCGCCTATGTGCCAGGGTTAAAGATGTGTGCCACCATGTCCAGCCCCTAAGTCATTCCTAGTGAGGGACATATGGCCCACATAACACACAGCAGGCCTCAGTTTGGCATGGCATTCTCAAAATACCATTTGAAAATATTATAGCTAACACCCGTGTGCTACTTTATGCTTTACAAAGCATTTTTACCTAGCAAATTTATTCTTTGCAACAATCTAGGGAGTGTTACAGGCTGCTGAAACACAGGGCATTTAACATATTTAGGGTCACAAAGAAATGGTAAAATAGAGACCTAAGTTCCAACAAGTCTCCACAGATGCCTTAACTACACTCTCCCTCCGGGCCACTGCCCAGGGGCTTCCTTAAGTATCTACAGGTTAGAAAGTTCTCAAGAAAACTGTCTTATCCTAGATCAGCAGTTTTCAACCTGTGGGTCATGACCCCTTTTGGGGTCAAATGACCCTTTCACAGGGCTCATATATTAGATATCACATATTATATTGCAATTCGTAACAGGAGCAAAACTACAGTTATGCAGTAGCAATGAAATGATTTTATGGTTGGGAGTCAGCCTGGCCATGAGGAACCGTGTTACAGGCTCACAGCATTAGGAGGGGTGAGAACCACTGCTCGGGAAAAGCCCGACGACTCCTCTGGCAGAGCTAATGTGGAGCGGTCTCCTTCCCTTCCCAGCTTAACCTCTAATATGACAAGGGAGTGAAAGCTTCATTGTTCGGAGAGAGCTTAGGGACAAACTCTGAGCTGGTTCTGTTCCCGTCTGTGACCGCCAGTTGCCACACTCTCCTGGGTTTCCAGGGCCTGCCTGGTGTTCCAGGCTGGAGGCAACACCTGCCTTTGCCACTAGTTCCTGGTCTTGGCAGTGTCAACCAAAAACAGAGTTTGTGGGTACAAAAGTCCACAGGAAAGCAGGCAGGGAAGTCAGGGATCATTAGAATGGCTGGGCAGAACAGTGCCTTCCACACACTAGGCATCGGCACACGGAAGGAGTTGCCTTAGACTAAGGGCAGACAGGTCAGTAACAGTCCAGCCAGGCCAGGCTGGGGCAGGAAATACCCTGGGAGCTGTCCATCAGCCCACGGATCTCCTCCCACTGCAACCCTGGCATGTCAGGCCTGGGAAAAGTACAGAATCCAGGACAAAGGAGGGGTACTGGACTGTGACCCCACTTCACCAATCCAGCTGTGGATCATTGGCCTCCGCCCCAGCTGGACCTGGCTCCCTAGGGGAGGACAGCCTCCTCACACCACACATTCCAGCTGCTACTGGTGAAGACGTAACCATGGGAACTAACACAAAGGGCTGAATGTTAGAGGCAAAGACTGGAGGCGATGGTAAAGAGGCTGAGAGGGACTCTGGTCTAGCATTCTCCTAACCACAGCCTACTATAGTGAGACCAAGGCTCAGTCAGAGCTTGCCCGCCCACAGTTAAGCTGCCTGGCACAAGGCCTCAAGGGTGTCTGGGCAGCCAGACTGTCTTCAACATTTCTTTTTCTCCTTTCAGTGTCCTAAACTGAACTTGCCAATGGCCCATTGACACAATACAGCTTATTTGGAGGGCCAGAGATGACACACAGTGCCACTCCTGACAGTACAGCGCTGCAGAGTACACTTGGCAAGGGGCTCGTCCCTGCCCACTCTGCAGGCTGGTGGGGTCGGCAAGGACTTCTCCTGTAGCTGAAGTGCTCCTGGGATTCCAGATGTCCAGGGTACTCTGTTATGAAGGAGACACAGGAACTCCAAGAACTAGCTCAACAATCAGGCTGAGGTGGGGGCAGGGGCTGGGGTGGAGGGGAAAGGGAGTCACATCCTGTGCTGCCTGGTTTTTGTCCCTGGGAAGAGGGAACCTCCACTGAGGAGTTACCTCCATCAGACGCCATCAGATTGGCCTGTGGGCATGCCTGTGGGGGAACATTCCTGACGGATGATTGGTGTGGGAGGCGCCTATTATGGGAGGTGCAAGCCATTGAGAGCAAGCCGAGAAGCAGCCTTCCTCCACGGTTCCTGCCCTGACTTCATCCATGATAGACCATGATCAAGACTTCTAAGGCAAACAAGCCCTTTCCTTCCCAAGTTGGTTTTGGTCAGTGTTTTATCACAGCGAGAGAAGGAACCAGGCAAGGTATGTCTATACAGTGTTTACTTCCATCTTCCCCTTAGTCTTCATCAGCAGGGGTTTTCAGCCTCCTACTAGGATTTATTTTTATTTGATGGTTTAGGTCAAGGTTCTTGACAATCTGGAAGCTGAGGAAATGCCAATGGAAATAAGTAATTTACAAAAATATTCTGTGTGAGAAACACACGTCTTGCCTTCCCAATCTTCTGGAGGATGAAAACTATTTCGGTCTCTAATGTCCATCCCCCCACAGATGTCACAAAGCCTAGGTCAAATCCCTGCAATTCTAGTTCATCAGCTGATGGACTGAGTTACTGCTATTTACTTGGAGTTCCTCCTGCTAAGGTGCAGGGACAGTGTCAGTGTTTCTCACAGATGGCCCCCAGGGGCCGAAGAAAGAACTCGCCTCTCCAACTCCAACGATACCTCTTTCCCCAACAACAGGGCAGTCAATCCTTTAGCCATTTAAGATGCACTCAGAGCCAGGTAATGGTGGAGCACAGCTGTAGTCCCAGCGACAGAGAGGGTGACTCCAGGTGTGTGGAAGGAGTCCCTGAGTCATCAGGAGGTATCCTTGCTCAGATTCAAACCCAGGCCGTTGTTTTCACAGTCTGTGACCTTTCTACTACACCCAGCTGCCTTTATGTAAGACTGTGGTGTTGCTATTTTTAGTAAGGAATAATAAAAAAAAGAAAACCAGAATGAGATCCAATGTTTGAAGAAATAGCACCAATGAAAGACAAACCAGGATCTGAACTCTTCACTTTAAGCTGGAGGCTTTGGAAACAAAACACAATACACAGAAAAACCAGACTCTCCAAAGACAAGGATTCTGAGAAATGGCCCGACTGAACTGTGTCCCTGATCACAATCAGGCAGGCTGCCCACCCATCCATCACTGCATTCTTGGAGGCACGTCTGAGAAATGCTTACTAAATGAATTAAGCCAACCCAACAACAAAAGGCCTCTTTGGAGTTTGACAAAGCAGATGACATCTTTCCAAAATACTTGAGTTAACAAAATAATGGAAACTTACTAGGTTAACTATTGTCCTTCCTTCAAAATATTTTTCCACTGAAAATTCAAGTTAAGTCAGTTCTACCCACCCCCCCCCAACCCTCTTTTTCCCCCTCTGTGTAGCCCTGTCTGTCCTGGAACTTGCTCTTTAGACCAGGCTGGCCTCGAACTCACAGAGACCCACCTGCCTCTGCCTCTCAAGTGCTGGGTTTAAAGGCGTCCACCACTACCTCCAGGCTAGTCATTTAAATATACATATCTCTAGAGAGATCATGGAAGATTTCTATACTTAGTCGGGCTTCCCAGAAGATGCTTTTGATCAGAAGGAATCCACCTTGAAACACTATCACGAAATCAGTCCTCAAAACCGGGGTTTGCATAACAGACACTTCCTTTCTTTGATGTAGCTTTTTTTTTTTTTTAGAAATGTTTTTTAAGATTTATTTTTATTTTTTTAAAAGATTTATTTACTATGTATACAGTGTTCTGCCTACATGAACCCTTGCACACAAGAAGAGGACACCAGATCTCATTATAGATGGTTGTAAGGCACTGTGTGGTTGCTGGGATTTGAACTTAGGACCTTTGGAGAAGCAGCCAGTGCTCTTAACCTCTGAGCCATCTCTCCAGCCCTCTTTGATGTAGCTTTAAAGACAAGCCCTTGTGATTTTTAATTTTTTTTTTTTTTTTAATTAAGCTGTGCAGTGGTGGCACACATCTTTAATCCCAGCACTCAAGAGGCAGAGGCAGAGGCAGGTGGATCTCTGAGTTCAAGGCCAGCTTGGTCTACAGAGTGAGTTCCAGGACAGCCAGGGCTACATAGAGAAACCCTGTCTCAGAAGAAGAAAAAAAAGAAAGAAAGAAAACAACCATATAATGTGTTTTTATCAACTCCAAACCATCCAATTTCATGTTCTTTTTCTCTCTCAAAACAAAAACAAAACCAGAAAGGGGAAAAAAAAAATCCAAACAAGACAAAACAAAAAAGCCACCAAAACAAAAACAAAAAACCAAAATCCAAAAAAAGCACAGAGTTTGTTTTGTTTTGGACAACTCCTGGGCATGGGGAATGCCCTAATGTGTGGTTGATATAACCAGTAACACCTCAAAACTAATTTTCTCTTTGCCAACAGGCATCAATTCCAAATAGCACCTTGGTCAGGGGTGGACCCCTGTGATCTTCTCTCAGGAAGGTAAGAACTTTACAGTGAAAGTCGCAAGAGGCACAAGAAGAGACCTCCAGTACAATGAAGAGACGCGTGATGCCACGGGAGCAGCAGTTAATGCTGTCACAAACCTTCTTGGCCCTAAGGAAAATGAAGCAGCTTAAACAACAAGCTCAGCCACTCACACCGTAAATCATATTCGCCACAGTGCACGGGAATACCAGCAAGGTACCGAGCCCGGACCAAGCTAAACACTTTGAATCCTTATCCAGCTCAGTCCTCCCACGACCTAAGATGGGCAGGGATAGTCCACCGTCCCCACATCTCATAACTTGCCAAGGTAAGGTTACCCAGATCTAAAAGCAGAAGTAGAGAGAGGGACTGCCTCTGTGTCACCCCAGAACAGGAGTTCCCCTCTTAGTTTTAGCTAATGCTGTGTCCAGTTCAGCAGGGTTCAGTAACTGCAAACACCTATGTGACTCTGAGCACAGAACACAAAACACTCCCACCACCACAGAAAGATGTTTTTCTCTTGCCAGTCCCTTTCCTGAGCAACCATTGGGGTTCTACTGTCATTGATTAGGCTATAAATTGAATGGTTAGGATTAGTGACATGGCTCATGGGAAGAGTGCTTGTCTGGTATGTAAAACACCCAAGCTTTAATCCACAGTACAGTAAGAAAATAAATAGTTATGTTTTTGTTTTTTTTTTTTTTAAATCTGACTTCTTTTAAGCCAAAGCTTCTGAGATTCATCAAGGTTTGCATACCGGAAGCTCATTTCTGTTGACCCCTTAATAGTATTCCATTGTATGGGCATGCCACAGTCTGTTTATCCACTTCGTCTGTGAATGAACGGGGATTTCCAGTTTGTGTCTATTTGGTTTGTTGTGACAATCATGAATAAAGTTGCTATGGATTCTCTAAACAAATCTTTTTTTTTTTTTAATAGACATTTGTTTTCATCTATCTTGGATAAATACCTGGGCATGAATATGTTGGGTCACAACAAACTCATGTTCTTAACCCCTGAACTCTACTCCATAGAACTGTAACTTATTAACATGTTTTATTTTTTATATATGATGAGTCCCCTGAAGGCAGGGAACCCATCCCCAGTTTCTAGGATGCCTCCCACATGGTAAATGTTTGCTAAGTAAATAAATGACCAGTGTTCTTTTTCTCATTTGGTGTTATGATAGCCTAAGAAAACTATTTTAGGGCAAGCAAAGAAAAAACCAACAACAAACCAAAGGCTGGGGGTGGGGGTGCTCCTTTAAGAGAGGGGAAACACTGTCTGGTCATAGACTTAACTCTGAGCTCCTTTTTGCCTTGATCCGCTCCTAGAATGTGAGCCCCTGTGACCTTCCAGGAAGAAAAGTGGCAGCTCCTGGTCAAGTGATACTCAGGAAAGGGAGGAAGATGTCACTGAGGCTGAGGTCACACGGTGGTTAGAATTACACACTTCTATCAAACAGGCAGGCAGGGGGGAAGAGCAAGGCACGAAACTCTACCTTCTGGAAGGAACCGACAAAGCCAAAACACCGCTGGGGTCCGCCAACACCCATTCCATTTTGGTTAATGTACCATGTGCTGCAAGTGAGCGTGCAAAGCAGAAATAAAATTTGAGAAGGGAGAACAGCGGTGTTCTAAAATCTTAACTACAAAGAAATGATGTTTCTGAACTGATTTGAACATTACATAGTACGTCCCGGTAACAAAAGACCGCACCGTACCCCGTAAATGTGTACTATTTTTACACGTCAGTTAAGAAACTGGTGACTTAAAAAACTGTAACTAGATGTAACTCATATCAAGAGTTACAGGGAGTGTGAGGCCAGCGGTGTGCATCTGTAGTTCCTCCCAGCTATGGGGTTAGCCGAGGAAAGAGTCCAGGATCTGAGGCCAGCACAGATAGCAGTGATGGGAGAGAGGAGCGAAGGGGGAGTAGGAAAAAGTGAGGAGAATAGGGACATTTTCAGGCTTGTCATCCTTAAGATGCTTACCGCTTGAGACGACACCACCCTTTGTGCATTTAAAGAAAACGTTTCTTTCCCATAAATCAATTACTTTGCTTGAAATCACAGAATTGCCACTGTGCTCAACCTACAACCTCCCAGAATAGAACCAAACCATTGGTAGATTTTTTTTTTTTTCTGTACACCACAAGAAAGGACCTGGTAAGTCATTGCGCTAATCTAAAATCATTCTCAGAAAAAAAATACCTTTGTTGCACAGAGCAGGGCTTTACCTCAGCTAGGCTCAGGTATTTCTGGTCATCTTGGTGGTGTCCTTTGTTCCCAGGTCATTGCAAATGGGAATTTGTTTAGAATCCTTCCACTCTGGGAGACATGACACCCCCCCACCCACCCCCACCCCCGTCTTATTCAGGCAGCACACACTGAAACCATCCTAGGCAGATGGCTGTTTATCCTGTTCTTAAAGTCTCCAGGGAAGTAGATTCTCCACAGCATCCCCTGGTAACCTTCTCCAGGGTTTTATCAAGGGCTTGGTAAGGAAGTTCTGATGTGGAGGAAACCAATAAAAATATCAACTTTATGAGCCTAGCTACAAGCGCTGGAAAGGGATGTGTGTTTGGCGTTTTCACTGCAGCGGTGAAGGGACGTGTTTTCAAAACAAGACTAGACAAACAGAAGCCATTTGCCACGGGCAGATGTGGAAAGTTGATTCAAGAGAGACTGTCACAATAAACAAACTCCATTTCAACCAGAGAGCCATGTGGATGTATAGCATTTGAAGCAAATGTGTTTTACTTCCTTGTCAACTCCTACTTTTTGTTTCTAAGTGCGATTAGGAACCAGGTAAACTACAGCTCTTAAGTTCCCAATTGATTAGGTGGCTATGAAAAACCAGGTCTTAGGAAACGAATCTACATTTTTATGTTTCCTTTTTTTTTTTTCCCTTCTCTTCTATATATCCTTTCCCACAACAATCATATAATATTTTTAAAGTCAGGAAAAAGAAAACTTTAAAGAACGAAAGATTTACACGACCTAGAGAGAAGCCAAAGCATAGGGAAAAGGTACTTTTTTTCAAAAGAACAACTGAAATTAATTGAAACCTAGGCCAGCTTCTGGTGAAATTACTTGGAGAAAAGGTTAGCCATCCTTCAAAGCTGTTTTCCATTGGGAACATAATTCCACTAGCCTTTAGAAACTAATAAATGCGTGGAACACCACGCACCACGAGAGCTCACAGTAGTCTCTCCAAGGAATTACATGTATGTGACGCCCTAGCGGAAAGCAAAGTGTCATGCGTCTATGCACACAACTCCACGGCAACACTAGTGATCGGATGGATGGGGGCTGGGGGGATAATGCCAAAGGCTTAGAGAAAGAGAGGAATACACCCCACCCCCACGGCGAGGAAGTTTTAGGTCTCTCCGGCAACACAGAGCAAAGCAAATGTCAGCTGCAATTTCATTTTCAAGCTACCTGACAGCGGAACACACTCCTGGAAATCATTGCCTTGGATCTGCAGCCGGTGGGGGAGGGGCACGCGCGCCCCCTCAAAGTACTTTAGGGCCTCTCCCTCTAAGGGACCAATCCAGTAACATTAAGAAAGGCAAGGCAGTCTAAACTCCGCAGGGATCCTGGTGGGAAGTAATTCATCAAAATTAAAATATTTCACAGATCATTTCTTCTGAAGCGGTTTCACGCTGTCAGTCACCAGCAATCCTGTTGGAGTGGCAGGCGTGCGACCCTCGCCCCCACCCCCCACCCGACCCTCGCCCCCGGTGAGAAAGAGCAGGCCTAGAGTGTCAGGAGTCCCTGGGAGCGCGCCACCTGCCCTCCTCAGGCTGGCCAGGCGCCCCGGGAGACTTTCTCCAGGCTGGGCTTCTGGAAGTCTCCCGCCCGCCCCTGCCCGAGCCCATGCGCCCCGCACTCACCATCGCCTCCCCGCCCCGTGGGACCCCGTGCCGCCGCCAAGTTCAAACCTCGCGGCCATGGCGCGCGGAGCATCGGCGGCGGCTGCGCGCGCTCAGCAACCGGCAGCGGCCGCGCCCTACGCCCGGGCGCGCGGCTCCCGCTCCGAATGCGGCGGCGGCGGCGGCGGCGGCCGCGGATCCCCCAAGGCGCGCGGCTCCGTCCGGACGAGTGCAGCACCGCCCGCCACGCCTCCCGGTTGGTCGGGGCCGCGCGCACGGGACCGCGCTCCGCCGCGCGCCGCCACCAGGTAATCCCCTAGGAAGCGTCGGCGATTGGCCTGAGCTCAGCGCTGGATTTGCATGTCAATGGCACCGAGGGCGCCCGGAGGCTGGAAGACCCGGAGTGCCCGTGGTCCTCGTGGTGTTACAGAGAAGGGACCCACGCGCACACCCGCCCCCGTCTCCTTGTCACTTCGCACCCTGCAGTGTCTTCATTGCACACGCCACAAACCAGTAGTAACTAACCCACGGGAGCCCGCGCCCGCTGTCTAGGGGCCATCCAGTTAGTAATTGACCAAATGAAGCATGATGAAGCAAGGTAAAAAGTTCACAGCTTTTTAAAAAGCTCGCATTACAAGGAAAATAACCATGCTTCCCCCCCCGCCCCCTTCAGTGGGCTCTCTTTTTAGCGGGTCAACCAGACAGACTGAGGTTGTCGGTGATGGGGTCCAGCTGTTAACCCACCCCGCCCAAGCCCCTTTTAGTTTCCTTGAATATCATTTCAGACCAAGGTAAGGTTATTTCAGCCATATGTTCAAGAGAAGTTTGCTTCCGGTTTCCACATTTTGGGCTTTTAAATGTTTCCATCGGTTCTGCACCTATAGCGCGGTTGCTCAGTTAAGCTTAAGGAAAACCTGGTGTTTTCAGTTTCATCTTTCTTCAAACAAAGGCTCTCCCAGCCTCTTTCAATGGAAGCTGAGAACCACCCCGTCCCCGCAGAGAGTACTTTTAATTGCTTTCACATGTCTCCTCCAGCGATTATAACAGTACAGTCTGAAATTGGCTTTATTCTGACTCAAGCAGAACCCCTACTATTCAATTTCCGGGTTCCGCATCTATAGCTATACATGCACATAGACACCTAGGTGGCAGGCAGCTGGGCTACCGCCAGCTGCTACCATTTGCCTATCTATATACTTGGTGAACTGTTTGCTGAGTCCTTGGGAGCTGCAGGAGCATTAGCAGCGACAGACCTCTATGAAGCCACGGACAGCCTGCCCCCACTCCAAAGGTATTATCTCTGTTAAAATAGTATTTTCTTTTACATGTGGCATCACAAGCAATTACTACCACATGGTCGCAGGTTAATCCACGCTGTTGCTAGGCATCGGAGGCAAGGCAGCTGATGTTGCTGTTTTGAGTTCTAGTGGCCTAGGGGAATCAATCCAGTGTTACAAAGGGAGCTCTAGGAACTCCTAACAGTTTACAGAGCCTGTTGCTTAGGTGCTGCCATGTTGGGGAGGTGGTTAGGCTATGTCCTCTTTTTTTTTTTTTCTTTTTTCTTTTTCTTTTTCCTTTCAAGACAGGGTCTCTCTGTGTGGCCCAGGCTGACCTCAAACTCAGATCCACCTTCCTCTGCCTCCCCAGCGCTGTGATTAAAGACCACAACCGGTTCAGGGGAACTTTCCTAAGGTTGGAACAGAAGCCTCTACACCTGCATGAAACATCACTTTAAATCCACAACTCAAAACACACTTTGGGTCCAGATCTGACCACCCATACAGCCTGTATTGTATGTAATTCATTTTCATGACCAAAGAGGTCCCTGGGCTTCCATTATACCCCGGGGTCCTAGAGCAATACTTTTTCTTACGTCTGCGATTTAAAGACATCAGGTATTTTTAGAGACGGAAGGAAAGCAACCTGTTTCGTGGGACCCGAGGTGAAACATGAAGTGATGAAACCCTAGCCACAGTACAGAAGTTTATTAGTGTCCCTACATACTCTGAGGGCCGGTTCTCTGACCAGGAGCTTTCACTTCTGCAGTGGTCTCCCCTGCCCTGAGAGCAAAGCAAGCAAGGGAGCACAAGTCAGCGCGTGCCGTGTGTACGTGGCTAAAGTCCAAGTCTCTCACTAAGGATGTTCTCTGCGAAGTCACACTGGCTTTAGCGCCTGTATTAAACCTGCCTTTAGCAAGTATGTTTTAAATTATAATTCAAGGCCTTTTATTGAGAAAAGATGAATGAAAGAAACCCACAATTTTACAAAGTTACAATATTTTAAGATGAAATAATGGGGGGGCGGGGGAGACAGCCTGCTCTACAAAAAGCTAGTATGAAAACTGCTATGTGTACAGTTTTTCTCGAAGCAATGATTCCTTTAATATATTAATGGAGATAAAATTCATGTGCACTGAAATGTAAAACTAAGCCAGGTGCACTGATGTACGCTTGTGATCCCAGCATTCAGGGAAGCAGAGGCAGGTGGATCTCTGTGAGTTCGAGACCAGCCTGGTCTACAAATTGAATCCAGGACAGCCAAGGCTACACAGAGAAACCCTGTCTCGAAAAACCAAAAAAAGAAGGAGGAGAAGGAGGAGGATGTAAAACTAAACAAAAAGGGGAACACACTTTTGCACTCTCCCCTCCTCAAAGCCTTTGATACTAGAGTAGACCAAAAAGACCTGAGAACCTGGGCTGGCTCCCTAGAGATGCTGAGGGGGACAGGCACTGTGAGTAAGGTGTAGGTGCTTGGCTGCCGGGGTAGCCACTATGTGCACTGACAGGTCAAGTCAGCTCAGACATTTCTACTTATAAAACCCAACTTTCAGGGTGAGGCAAATAAGACAGCCTTTAACAAACTACAGAAGATTACATCAAGCCACAGTAGGCTATGTGAGGGTCCAGTGAGATGGCTTAATGGGCAAAATCATCCCTTTGCAGGTCCGACAGCCTGAGTTCAGTCCCCAAAGGTGGAAGGCTCAAGGCAGGCATGGTGGCACATGCCTGTAAATCCCAGCGTTCAGAAAGGCAGAGGCAGGTGGACCTCTGTGAATTCGAGGCCAGCGTGGTCTACAAAACAAACAAACAAACAAACAAACAAACAAACAAACAAAAAATAAAAAACAAAAGCAAAAAAAGAAAGAGAGAAAGAAAGAAAGAAGGCTCTAGTCCCTAGTGTGAATGAAGTTTATTTTCCCATTACAATTGTTAGGTTCTTATGAGAAAGGACAAACTTAAGCCGGGCAGTGGTGGCACACACCTTTAATCCCAGCACTCAACGTTCAGAAATCCCAGCTTTCAGAAAGGCAGAGGCAGGCAGATCACTGTGAGTTCGAGGCCAGCCTGATCTACAAAGCGAGTCCAGGACAGTCAAGGCTACACAGAGTGACCCTGTCTTGTAAAAACAAAAAATCAAAACCAACAACAACAATAAAAAAGAAAGAAAGAAAGGACAAACTTGTGAAAATAAATATCTTTATCAAACAAAAAAGATTACTGGCATATGTCCCTAAATTCTAGATTCAGCACCATTCTATGAATTAATTCATGTTAATCTAACACATTTAATTAATTATATGTTTAAAGACTAGATACAGAACCATACACAATATTTATTGATTTTTTTTTTCTAATTACAATAGTATACTTTTCTTTTAAGTGTTTATGGGTGTTTTGCCTGCATGTCTACCTCTACACCATTTGTATGTCTCGTGCCCAATGAACCCAGAAGAGGGGGTTGGATCCCCTAAACTGGAGTCACAGACAGTTGTTAGCTGTCACATGGAAGCCTGGAATTGAGCCTAGGTCCTTTGGAAAAGCCGCGGATGCTCTGAACTACTGAGCCAATCCCTGAGCCCCAATACTTACAAAATAGATGTTGTGCCTTTAAAATAGTAAACCGAGTTCTACTTATAAATAGGCTGTCAATCGTTCTTAGAAACTCAAAGTGCCTTTTTTTCCAAATAAAAGTTATTATGTGAGAATTGTATGTGTGCGTGCTTTTTCCGCACACATGCACACAGCAGGTCCTTCTCTCCCCACAGCTGTACAATAAATTCCTTGGTTCCTCCGCATGCTGTTCTGAGTATTTACACTTTTGAAAAACAATACCCATGTCTGTTGAATATTCTAGGAACTAAGAGTTAATGTCAACAGCATAAACCCAGGAAAGAAAATCAAAATATGAATTTACTGCTTCTTAGAGAAAACTTGAGGAAGATGGAAAACAGGCTGCTTTCTAAAGTGTTTGGGTTTCATGGGAGCATTATCCAACTTTTGGTATAATAGTCACTCTAGTAAATAGGTTTTGTTTTTTGGTTTTGGTTTTGTTTTTTGTTTTTTGTTTTTTCTTTGAGAGACAGCACGACATGAAAACCAGACAACTTATCCCAGTGAGTAAAATGTTAAAATGGAAAGCCATGAAACTCATCTAAGAAGGCTAGTTGTATAGGTAGTAAATGTAAGGGAGAGACAATCATATTTTACAATTTCCCAGAGTCCGTTTGTCTTTTCCCCCCTCCTCTTAGCCCCGCTAGCACTGCCCTTTCCCCTAAATAATGCTCAAACTGAGAGCCTCTGAGCCCACTCCTTCTTTAATTCTTTTCCCTTACTTAAGGCATCTTCAACCCTTAGCCAGCTAAATCCTGTTTACAAAGGGCCCTCCAGGTGTTCAGTTCTATGGAGCCCCGGGAACAAGGGCCCACATAAAAGCCTTTATGTAACCCTGGCTGTTACCCAGAAAGCTATGCAGGCTCTTGCAGAGGTCAGAACCCGAAGAAAAGAGGGAGAAAGGACTAGGTAGGCAAGGCTCATTCATCACTTCCTGCCGTGGTGGCCCCTTGCAGCGAGCACAGTTAGCCTGAGCAGAGCTGGGACCCTGGGTAAATCCCATACTGCTTTAAACAGAATCATAGGCTTAGGAAAGCACGAGACAGTGACACTGGAAGAAGGGATAACGTAAGCCGTGAGGGACAGTTTCAGGCAAGGATGGTCCTTGTCCTCATAGAAATGACAGGTCATTGTCAACATCATACAGGCTGTTAATAAGTAACAGTCGCCCAGGCTCAGCGTCTTTAGTTTCTAAGGAGACAAGAATTGACAGCATTCTTTCTGGGATACCTTGGTTCAGAGATTTGAAGTTTATCTTAGAAAACTGAAAGCAACCTGAATATTCATGTGAAAATATAAATTAACAGGTAAATATAAATATAACACACAAAAAAAGGAAGAGGTTGAAGGCTAGGGATGGACACAATTCAGCTGGTAGAGGGCTTGTCCGGTATGCATGAAGTCAGGGATATGATCCCCAGCAACCTGGGTGGTGACGTGTCTATAATCCTAGCCCTCAGTGGGTGGAGGGAATAGAACCAGAAATTCAAGGTCATCTTCAGCTGTATTACAAGTTCAAGCCTATGGGCTGGAGAGATGGCTCAAAGGTACAGAGCACTGACTGCTCTATCAAAGTTCCTAAATTCTATTCCCAGCAACCACATGGTGGCTCACAACCCTCTACAGTGAGATCTGCTTCCCTCTTTTGGTGTGTAGGTACACATGCAAGCAGAACACTGTATACACAATAATAAATAATCTTAAAAAAAAAAGTTCGAGCCCAGCCTAGGATACATGAAATCCTATCTTAAAAAAATTTTAAGTGGTATAGTATAAAAGTGCGCATGTGTACGCACACACACACACACACACACAGAGAGAGAGAGAGAGAGAGAGAGAGAGAGAGAGAGAGAGAGAGAGAAACAGAGACAGACAGAGACAGAGACAGAGACAGAGACGGACAGGTCTCCATCTCAGCCTAACACCTCCAAACTTCATTGACATGCATAGGTGAAATATATATTTGTTTATGCAGAATTCTGAAAGTTTTAGGTTTTATATTTATTCCGCTGGCACCCTGGATGACAATGTCTAGAAAGCAAATAAAAGTCCAGTAGGACAGTGGCTGATAACAGCTGTCAGCAATCTGCTCACTGCTCATAGATCCTATCTTACCATTTCTGTGTCGCCAACCATATCACACACCACTAGACACAAGAAGTTGACAGTCTAAGGACAGTTGAGTTTTAGATATGAGTTAAATACTCAAATTTTCATTTCTGCTTCTATTTTAGTTGACCGAATATGACTTAGGAAGTTTCAGAACAGGTTACGATGAGGAATTTTCACATTCATCCTCATTCTTTCACCTTGGCTACTTCAATTCCACATCTGCCTACAAAGTACCTGCTATGTGGCCAGTCTTGGGGTATCAGATGGCTCCCTGCTCAGGGGACAAACTCCGGTCTCTAAAGAAAGTTCTTCAAAGCCACCTCCGCGCCCTCCCCAACCCCAACCCCGCCAAGATGAGTAAGTGGAGCGATTAAGAACATGGAGTGCGCCGACTGGCGTGGTGGCGCATGCCTTTAATCCCAGCACTCGGGGAGGCAGAGGCAGGGGGATCGCTGTGAGTTTAAGGCCAGCCTGGTCTACAAAGCGAGTCCAGGACAGCCAAGGCTATAGAGAGAGTCCCTCCCTGTCTCGAAAAACAAAACAAACAAACCAAAAAATTTGGGGTTACCACAATATGAGGAACTGTATTAAAGGGTCTCAGCTTCAGGAAAGTTGAGAACCACTGCTCTAGTCAGAGGCATTTTTTTTTTCCTCCCACAACAGAGATTTCAACATTTTAGAACTCAAGTAGAAGGACAAAGAAAGCCTCAGGGACCAGAGAGACACTAAAAGAGTTCTGGGTCCTGGCTGGAGGCTCTGGTGACCAGGAGAGGAAGTCAAGGACACAGGCACCTGGGACACTTGGAGAGAGCTTGCTCTGTTTGTGCGAGGTTTCTGTGAAAGCCAAATGGGGAGTCCCAATCAGTAGGTGGCTGGCAGCAGACACGGCTGTCCCAGCTGGGAGCATGCTCAGAGAAGACTGCAACCCAGAGACTAGGAGTATACCCTCACACTCTCCCTCCAACACACACATACACACACACACACACACACACACACACACACACACACACACACACACACACCCGGGGTGGGAAGGTGAGAAAGAGAGAGACAGAAACATTTGGACTTTGTCCAGGCTCCTTTCAACACAGCTTCTAGGGCCTAGAGGAGATCCTGAGTTGGCTGCTACTAAGTTTCTGTCTCTTCCCTAAATGAGATCTCCCAGGGCAAAATGCTCAGCTCTCTCTCCTGCTAGGTCAGTGGCATGATTTGTACCCAGCAAACAATCCAAGGGCTCCCCCGGTGCATCTGGTATCCACGAGTTTCAAAACCACAGCTATGATCCCTCTGCCTTACATGCTGTGTGCGGGCATTACGTTGGAGAGAGTGTTTGTGTCAGGGCAGTGTCACAGGGCTGGTAAGAGAGGTCCTAAGGCATGGCGAGCAAGAGGGAAGAAGCCCAGTCTGATGGCCCCAGAGCCTCAAACAGCACGAGCCAATGGGATAGATAAAATAACTCGACTAGGGAAAGACCAGAGAGGCAGCTGGTGGATAGAGATGACCCGTAAGGCCATCAGTGAGATTTATATCATTTGTTGTAGGTGACAATAAAGTCACTAAGACCTTTGTCCCGGTCATGGCCTGTGTGTTGCAGGAGTCCTGCTGCTGCATACGGGGTGGGGGGTGGGGGTGGGGGGGTGGAGGGTGGGGTGACAGGCTGAACAGTGAAGATGGCTGGGCTCACTGAAGATGGCCTTAGGTGTTAGCCACCAAGGTAGAATTGCATCCCAGCAGAGCCGGCTCAGAGTGGCACAGACTCCAGAAATGGCACAGACGATTTGAGCCACGGGTGCAGCCCCTTCTGTGTGACCTTCGGCTCACACAGAGCATCCTGTGTGAGCATCCTGGCTCAGCTGTGAAACAGGAGTTTAACAATGAACCTGAACTGCATGGCTGCTGGTGTCTTAGATCTGATGTGTCATGGGAAGGCACCTGAAGCAGTAGACGCATGTCAATCTTAGCTCCAGTTTGTGCTTAATATCATTGAGGTGTTTTTTTTTTTTTTTTTCGAGACAGGGTTTCTCTGTGTAGCCTTGGCCATCCTGGACTCACTTTGTAGACCAGGCTGGCCTCGAACTCACAGCGATCCGCCTGCCTCTGCCTCCCGAGTGCTGGGATTAAAGGTGTGCGCCACCACGCCCGGCTCCATCATTGAGTTTTTATGGGGAGAGAAAGACGATTGTGTTGAATTATTTTACTCCGGCTCATGGTATTCATGTCAACGTTCCTATTTCAGGAGCGAAAGGAAACCCACCTCGTGACGTCTCTAGCCAGAGTTAGACTTCTACCTGCAGTTCTGACAACTGAATCTCACCGGCTAGAACTGATCCTACCAGTTTGTGCTGGCGAAAAAGTTGGTTTTCCTTTTCAACCTTGAAGCTCTGGGTAGAGTTGGGGAGAGCCACTCAGAGCTGCCACCTCCCACGAGAGGCAGCAGCCTTCGGGAGGAAGGTGAAGTGTGCTTGGGACGTGAAGGGCACTGACTCTGAAGAGGCATGTGATCTAGGTGGCAATGTGTGCTGCTGGCCCAGGGCCTTGCAAGGTAAAACTCCATCAGTGACAGGTCCTTAACAGTGTGGGTTCACCTGGAGTGCGTTCAAGTCCTGCTACGGCCTTATCGGCAGAGTGCGCGCGCTGGAGAGCGGAAAGGCGGAGTGTGTAGGGCTGGACAGGACTGAGCCGGATGGTAGTCAGTCTCTGCCAGTGAGGAATTTTAACTGATGATGCCTAGAACACTTGAAGACTATAAAACATATATTTATATTTATAACCATTGTTGGGGACTGTAAATCTTTAATTTTGTTTCCCCCAGAAAAAATATTCATGTCTCTTAGGACGTAGATAGTAATCCAGATAGATTTGGGAGGAAACACACTGATTTAGAGGTAGGGTCACTATAACTGCTTTCATTGGTTTTCGATCTGTCTTTTTTTTTTTTTTTTTTTAAGATTTATTTACTATGTATACAATGCTTCGCCTGCATGTGCCCACCAGATCTCATTATAGATGGTTGTGAGCCACCATGTGGTTGTTGGAAATTAAACTCAGGACCTCTGGAAGAGGAGACAGTACTCTTTGTTTGGTTGGTTTGGTTTTTTGTTTTGTTTTTGTTTTTTGAGACAAGGTTTCTCTGTGTAGCCTTGACTTGATCCACCTTCCTCTGTCTCCCAAGTGCTGGGATTAAAGGCATACACCACCACCACCCGGCCGAGACAGTACCTCTGAGCCATCTCTCCAGCCCCCTCAAGATCTGTCTTTTAATGGTCATGGTTGTGATTTGGTATATTTTTGAGGACAGGCCTCTCTTGCCTCCTGCCCCTCTGACAGTCTCAAACCGTCTATAGCTATCCAAGCCCCTGTGTAAAATGCAGAATCTTTGTCTATAGCCACCTCCACACACCGTCCTGCAGGCATCCTCGCCTCCAGAGTCCCCATAATCAGCACCTATTCTGACGATGCATGGTGTAAGTCACCCTTGTCCTGTGTCGGCTGTGGAATGATGAGAAAGCGTGTGCGGAGGATGCAGTTGCGACACCACGGGCCTAGGATGCAGTTGCGACATCATGGGCCTAACTCCAGTTGGCTTTCTGTTCTGTGTCCCTGTGTGAGCACCTGTCTGATGCCTAGGTGGGGAGACAACTCAAGAGATGAGCTGGGAAAGAGAGAGAGAGAGAGAGAGAGAGAGAGAGAGAGAGAGAGAGAGAGAGAGAGAGAGAGAGAGAGAGAGAGAGAGAGAGAGAGAAACACCTAAACACCTGGGCCAGGAGGCGATCTGGAGCGGAGACCATCAGCTTGCCTTGTGGGCAGTAGGGGCAAGGTTTAGAGCCAGGCTGAAGTGTCCGAGTCTAATCTCCTTTGATAGATAAGAAGAAAGCGGAGGCAGGCGATTCTCTGGAAGGTTGGCATGAGGAATAACAAGATGACCTATACATATATCTTCCCTAATGACTGAAGGATCATGTTTCCCACTGCCGGCAGACCCATGACTCACTGCTTCCCCTGACTCATCAAAGACACCAACAATTACTTCAGAACTAAACAAAATAACAGCAGTGAACCAGTTACTGTCTAAAAGGAACTTGGTCAGAGATTTAGCGTTTCATATCTTTCCCTCCCGGCAGCCTTTTAAAAGAGACCTGGTGTTACTTTCCTCAGCGTCAGGACACATGGCCTATTATGCATTCTTCTTTACCACCATGTGCCAAGTCTTCGCTACATAGAAATACATAAGCTTAAAGGCCACGGCCAGCAACATTGCCGTTCAAGGTCAGTGTTTTAAGAATACCCACTGCTGCACTTGACGCTTACGCCCCTCACTTCTGAGAAGTGAAACCAGGACTTGGCTTCAGGGAAACAGTGCAATGGTTTGGGTCGGCGAGTCCAGCTTTCAGCTGTCTGTCATTGCCGAGCCCTAACTGTTAATGTGGCCGAGGTGTGGCTGAGTGGTACAGCCTTTGTCCAGCATGCACAGAGCCCTGGGTTCAACCTATAGGACTGCACTTCTGGGGCCTCATGCATGCTGGGTAAGTGTCTTATGGCAGAACTGCATCCAAAGTCCCAGGACTGCAGAACAAGAAACAACAGCTGGGTGTGGTGGCGCACGCCTTTAATCCCAGCACTTGGGAGGCAAAAGCAGGTAGATCTCTGTGAGTTCGAGGCCAGCCTGGTCTACAAAGTGAGTCTAGAACAGCCAAGGCTACACAGAGAAACCCTGTCTTGAAAAACAAACAAACAAACAAACAAAAAAGAATACCCCCATAGTGAAGAAAAGTAACTTCAAGAGAGAAATTTTTATTGAAAAGGAAGGTTTTGCGCGTGGGGGGGGGGTAAAGGAATTGGGACTTTAGAGATGCAAGTGACATTGATGACTGAGCACAACTGAGGTGTGAAGTGGAATACATACTTGATTTCTTAAAAGGGGCTCGATCAGGTTTTTACCACCTACCTTTATTTGTAAACTCTAATAGTTACGCCTGAAAGTAAAAAAGTTTCCACCAGCAGGCTGGCAGCCTCATTGGTCTTAGAGGGCTAGCCTCTTGGGCTTTAAAAAGCAAAACAGAAGAACTGGCTGTGGTAGCGGATTCCGCAGTCTCCCTTTCTTTACTGACCTTAAGAAGCCAAGGCTCCGCCCCTTATTCTTTCAACACCTGCAGACAATGAACCTCGAAAAGCAATACTAGCCGGCCCTGACTCTTCCCCAGTCATGTCCCAGGTCCCCTTTCATCTGCCTCACTTCACAGGTTTTAAGTTTATACTTTCATATGCAGATTCCTGCCTGAGGAAAATCTGCCTTTACTTTCTAGCTTATTTGTTTTTAAGCTTTCTCCTTGTAGGTGTCCAGGAAGCTGTTCCACTTCCAAGCCGGATGTTGGTGTTATTCCACATACCTCAAGGCGCTTGCCTAGAGACCAGAAGATAAAATAGAGAGGATTTTTTTTTTTCCAGTTCTTGTAGCCAGCACATTTGGGAGGCATCCAAAGTGTGCTTATGTTGGCTGAAGTCACAAAGGTCACAGACAGCTTGAGCAGATCTAACTAGATCTTGGGGTTTGTTGTTGTTGTTGTTGGTTTTGTTTTGTTTTTTGACAGGGTTTTTCTATGTAGCCTTGGCTGTCGTGGAGTAGCTTTGTGGACCAGGCTAGCCTTGAACTCACAGCAATCTGCCTGCCTCTGCCTTCTGAGCGCTGGAATTAAAGGTGTATGCCACCGTGCCCGGCCTAACTGGGTCTTGACTGGCATTGCCTCAAGGGAGAAAACAGGCTGATAACAGACTTGCTCAGAAAGAGCTGAGCGACAGCCTAAGGATTCCACACCGCACGGGCTTCCTAGACTTGACTTCCAGGCTGTACAATAACATCTAAGGTAGCGACCACCAGGAGCGAACAAAGGCTTGAAGTAACTTGGAGTTACTGCATCCGTGAAGAGGGGAGAACAGGATGCTGGGTCCAAGCCCAGGCTTTTCCCACCCCGGCCTGGGTAATGGGAAGACTCAAGAGATGCTCTAAGTGAGATTATGTCAACGAATGGACAGAGTGTGTGCATCTCCCAGGAGGAGGAGGAAGGTGGACAAAGACCGAAGCTATTGTGCGCATCAAAGGGAAAACTACGCATAAATATAGAGATTTGTAAGTTATACATCTTAAACAGCATGTGTCCTCCCAAGTGAAGGGCACTTTGCCTGGTTCCATCTACTTCCTGCAGATACAGATGACAGCTTTCAAGCACCTTTAATGACTCAGAAGGTTACAAGCTGCTGCCAGCCATCCCTGGTCCTTCCATTTTTGTTCCTGACTCCTATTTTCCTTTGTCTGGGACTCCGTCTTTCCCTTAACCCCACTATGAAACTTCTAGCCGGTCCCCTGGGATGTGCACGTATTCCTTTTTCAAAGGCACTTACACTCGTCCCTTCTTCTGAATGTTCAGAAAGGCAGCAATCACCTACTGCAGATCTTAGCACGGTTTACCTTCAGTAAACATAGATACAATTCAAAAGTCTCCTGGGGCTCAGAGATGGCTCAGCCTGCAAAGACACTTGTGGCGGGGAGAGGGGGACTAGCAAGATGGCTCTTCTTGCAGAGGACCCAGGTTCAGTTCCCAACGCCCACATGGCAGCTCACACCTGTCTGTAACTCCAGTTCCAGGGGATCTGGCACCCTCACACGGACATATATGCAGGCAGAACACCAATGTGCATAAATGTAAATCTTTAAAAAAAAACCAACAACCACTTGTGGCTCTTGGAGAGGACCCAGTTTTGGTTTTCAGCACCCACATGATGGTCACAACTATTGGAAAGACCAGTTCTAGAGGATTCGACACTCTCTTCTGGCCTCCATAAGCAGTGCATACACATGGTGCTGACAAAATAGCAAAATACCCATACTTACACACACACACACACACACACACACACACACACACACACACACACATGCGCACATACACATATACACACGCATACACACACAGGCATATACACACACATACACACACACACGAATGTGCGCTTGCACACACACACATATACACACGTGCACATACACATATACACATAGGCATATATACACACATACACACACATGCACACACATACACACATATACACACATATACACATGCATACACACACACATACACACACATGCACACACATACACACGTGAATACACACACACACTCTAAAAGTAAGGGAGTCCACCCTCACTCATCTCTGATGCTCTGTAGAGCACAGCACATGTTGATACAATTGAATTAAGGTTCCTATAGGTTAGGTTGGGAATATAGCTCAATAAGACAACAATTACCTAGCAAGCCCTGGGTTTGATTCCCAGCACTGGAAAGCAAAACAAAACAAAGATGCAAAGCACTAACTCTCTGTTAGAAGCCAGTCCGAGGCTACATTAGAGAGATCTACTTCCCACATCACCAAGCCCAGGCCCACTGTCTCTCTTCGTCGGCCCAGGTCGCTCTCCTTGTACTGTATTCTTGAAGGAGCTCTGTTTTTTGTTTGTTGTTGTTGTTGTTGTTGTTTTGTTTTTTGTTTTCTTTTTGAGGTCTGTCCATTTTTTTTTTTCCCTCTTGAATTGTGAACTAAGATTCTGGCGCTCACCATCAACTGCAGTGATTCACATACAGCTACCCTGTATTCCCAGTCAGACCAAGGGGGTTATTTATTATTCGTGTTGCTAAGAACAACTTTCACATTTTGAGCAGGGTCTCTGAGTGATCTTTACCTTTCCTGTCCAATCTTTTCAACATCTGGGGGGAGGGTCACCACAGCATGCATGTAGAGGGTCAGAGGAAATGTGGGGGGACTCTCTTTCTGCCATGCAAGTCCTAGAAATTCAGCTTCAGTCATCAGTGCCTTTATCTGATGGGCCATCTTATTGATCCTAATCCCTTCTCAACATTTAAGAATTCCAGGGTCCTCTAGTGATGTTCCTCAGCCTGCAGCCTGCGCCCGCATCTCTGCTCTACTGCGGTATGCCCTCATAGCCTTGATGCCTGCACAGTGAGACCCTTCACAGGTGGGGTCATGTGTGCTCACTTAGCTAGAATCGAAAGCACCAACAAATGTTCCATTGGAGTTCTAAAACTACCAGCTTCGCCAGAGAAACAATGCTTCAAAACCTGCCTATGATGGAAATTCCACATTATTAATTATCAGCTGAGAACCTGTCTCTTATCCATATAGCAACTGCCAGACTATCTTTTTTTTTTTTTTAAACCCAGCACAAGATTACCACTTTTCTAAAATGGACACGTCTCAGTCTTTGCTAAGCAAGCTTTGTGCTTCACCCCCCCCCCCCCCCGCTTCCCGCCTGCACCCACCAAGTTTATCTGGTCTATATTCATACTTGTGTCTGAAGACCCCTCGTCATCGGTTGACAGTCACATTTGTGTCTGAGGAAGCGCTGGTCTCTTTCTCATGTGTAGGAATGAAAGACATGACAGGCCTTGAAGCTTCCCAGAAGGAACTGGCTGAGCCAGTAATTTACAGCCTTGGTTTCCTTATTAACTGACTGCCAGACTTCAGGAAACTGGAGCCAACCCAAGTGAGGCCCTCGGCGGCTGGCGTGAGCCACAGCCCAGAGACCAGTGTGAAACAGTTGCTGAGAGCAGGGGACAGAGGGGAGGGGAGGGGTGGGGGTGGGGGGGAGGCCTTGGAGGAGGAGGGGTAGGGTGGGTATGGAAGGAAATGTGTCTGGAATTCTCAGAGCTACTTAGGCAAATAGGCTCGCTCTGCTTCCATAAAGTTAGCAGACACTTCCACACAATGCCATGTTAAAGAGAGACTAGGAGGCTGCTATAATCCTCAGCCTTCCTCAGTATTTGAAAATATGTAGGAGATAAAAAAAAAAAAAAAAAAAAACCAAAAAACCAAAAAACCCAGTAACCTAGAGAAAAATAGTAAGTAATCAATGTTACTGGTAACAAGTACCTCTTCCTACACATACACAGTCACCTATCCACACCCCTACACACACACACACACACACACACACACACACACACACACCCTACTACACACATACACACTCACTCAACCACCTTCAATCCCCCCACTCCCCATCTAAACACAAAATACACACACACACATACACACACACACACACACACACACACACACACACACACACACACACAATCAAAATAAATCTTAAAAACACACAGCCTCCCAATAAGGGTAAGTACATATTTTTTAATGTATTACTTTAGGTCCTGCCTTCTGTCCTTCCTTTTGTTTCGTTTTGATGTTGAGTCAGCGCCTCTCTATATAGCCCAGGCTAGCCTCAAACTCATGATCCTCCCACTGTAGCCTCCCAAGTCCTAGGATCATAGGTTTGCAATTTTGATTTATTATTATTTTGTGGTTGGGTTTTGTTTGTTTGTTTGTTTGTTTCTCTGTGTAGCCCAGGGTGTCCTAGAACTCAGAGATCTGCCTGCCTCTGCCTCCCAAGCACAGGAAACCAAAGGTGTGCGCCATCACACCTAGCCACAGGTATGCGATTTTAAACTTGCTTTTAAACAGTAGTCAAACCTGCCCGGCTCTGGCTATGCCTCTTTGGATATCCACTTATCTTCCAGGCATGTGTGATTGCGTACTCTGCCAGAGCACTGTGCTATTCAATCTTGTCCAGCAGAGTGAAAGAAGGCCTTTTCACCTGGACCTGAATGATACCTGATGGTTTATTCTGAGATTGAGGGGAGACAGCTAAGTGACCCACACAAGGAAAGACATTATGGATAAAGAAGGGCACGAGGGAGCTGGTAGCTAAGGGCACAGACAGAGTCTGGGCACAAAGGCCTGGCAGGCCCTGAATGTGAAGTTCCTACCAGGTCCTAGCTAGAAGTTCGAAATTTACCCAGCAGGCACCTGGAGGCCATTGGAAGTCTTCAAGCAGAGGTCAAGGATTACTTTGTAGAGAGGCCACTGGTGGAGACACATAAGGCCAGGGATGGGAGAGGCAGTTGGGCCACGCCTTCTGATTGCAGCCTGGAGGTGAAGGTGGCTTTGTGCTTGGAATGCAAGCTCCATAGGCCAGCTATCTCTCACCTGGTGTCTACTTTTGTTGCTTATGTGTGGTGGCTTCTACACTTGGCTTGTGACTAGGCCTCCAGCAATAGGTGCCTGGCACACAGGCACCTCTCAAATGTTTGCTGAACAAACAAGAACAGTCAAATTGGCTGAGCTCAGCTGAGGCCAGGAGATTACAGGATTGCTGTAGAAGAAGAGAAAAAGGTAAGCAGGTACAAAGGCCAGGGCCTGCCAGTCTGCTTAAACCTTCTTTATATTCTCTTGATTGATTTAAACAGCCATACCCCTTGGCATTCCTGTCCCTAAGGCTTCTGTATATTTCAGTGTGAAGCATCAAAAATCTTTTCTAGGTAAAATGTTCTTAAAAGTACATGAATAGAAAAAAAGAAAAAAGTACATGATGGGGCCTGGAGAGATAGCTCAGAGGTTAAGAGCACTTGCTGTCCTTCCAAAGGTCCTGAGTTCGATTCCCAGCAACCACCTTGTGGCTCACAACCATCTATAATGAGATCTAGTGACCCCTTCTGGTCCACAGTTGTATACATAATAAATAAATAAATAAGTCTTAGTGAAATGGTAATTTAAACTGGGCATGGTGGCACATGCCTTTAATCCCAGCACTAGAGAGACAGAGGCAGGCAGATCGCTGTGAATTCGAGGCCAGCCTGGTATCTTTCCTTATGTGGTCCAGGACAGCCAAGGCTACACATAGAAAACCTGTCTTGAAAAAATCCAAAGAAGAAAAAGAAAGGAAAAGAGAGAGAGAGAGAGAAAAGTACATAAATCTATGTATTTTTGTTGTTCCTGTTGTTGTAAATTTATAGCATTTTGCAGCCATCATCATATTCCAGTTTTAGGATATCTTTATCACCCTGAAAGTTCTTTCATCCCCTTTCCCACCTCTACCTCCAGCCCCACGCTATCAGTGAGCCTCTTTTCAGCCTTATGGATGTGTCTTTTCTCGGTATTTCAAATAAACAGAGTCATACAATATCGACTTTTAACTGCCTGGCTTTCAGTAAGTGTGTCTTTGCGATCCATCCGTGTTGTAGCAAGTGTCAATAGCTTGTTCCTTTTAATTGTTGGATAATGTCCCATTGTATAGAAGTGCAACATTGGATGTATTTATTTACCAGCTGATATATGGCTTGACTGTCCCCATCCTTTGTCTGTTGTGAATAATGCAGCCTTTTACATTTATGTGATTGTCTGTGAGTGGTCAGGCAGAGAAAGCCTCTTAAATTTCATTGAGAACAGTAGAAAGGGTCAAAGAAGATGCCCAGATTTTTAGCTTGGACAACAGGACAGAGGAAGAGCAGCTGTGACAGGAAAGATGACGTTGCCTGACACAAATCATCCGTGACATGGGGTGGGCACAGCCAGCAGTACTATCGTGGTCTTGGACCCTTCTGTTAGCTTCCTCAAAACACCTGACCAACTTCTGCCATTATTTTGAGCAGCCGATTCCATGCTATGATTCCTTCCTTGGGCCTAATCACAGCAATCCGCTGTAGCACAGAAGACCACAGAAGAAAGTCATAAAATTTCCCATTAGGTGCTTGTTTTGGTTTGCGTAACAATTATAACGTCCGCCACATACACAGCATTTCCAGTTCACAAACTGTGGTGAGGTATAAATAACACAGAGCACCTGAGCCACAGTTCGGTGACAAAGTATATTCACAGGGCTTTCCCCCTGTCATGATCGTCCCGCCACATAATTCTTTTTATTTTGCAACTCTCCGCCCATTAAGCAACCCTTAAACCCTTCCGTGCCCATCCCCCACCAACTGCCAGTCTACTGTCTCTTCCTTTGAACCTCACGCCTTTGGGCACCATGTATAAATGGAATCATATAGCATTTGTCTGCGTGAGGTTGGTGTATTTACTAAAAACCCTCAACGTTCATTCCCACTGCAGCCTGCAAGATGATTTCCTTCCTTTTCAGGGCTGACTAATAGGCCGCTCGCTGGACACATTTTATAAGTGGATGGGGTCTGGCAAGATAGCTGTGCTAGTTAGTGATTTGTTTTGTTTTGTTTTGTTTCCAGCTTGACACAAGCTAGGGTCATCTGGGAAGAGGGAACCCCAACTGAGAAAAATGCCTCTATCAGATTGGCCTGTAGGCAACTCTGTAGGGCGTTTTCCTGATTAACGATTGATGTGAGAGGGCCCAGCATACTGTGGGCTGTGCCATTCCAGCCCACACCCCAGGCAGGTAGTCTTAGGGTGTATAAGAAAGCAGGCAGAGCAAGCCATGAGGATAAAGGCAGTGAGCAGAACTTCCCCTCAGCCTCTGCCTCAGCTCCTGCCCCTGCTCCCTCCAGACTATGACCTGGCCTGGTGTGGTGGTGCACACCTTTAATCCCAGCACTCAGGAGGCAGAGGCAGGCGGGGCCGGGGGGTGGGGTGTCACTGTGAGTTCAAGGCCAGCCTGGTCTACAAAGTGAGTCCAGGACAGCCAAGGCTACACAGAGAAACCTTGACTCAGGAACAAACAAACAGACAAACAAACAAACAACAACAAAAATAAAAACAGACTACGACCTGGGTGTTATAAGATGAAAATTACTTTTTCCTGCCCAAGGTTGTTTTTAACTCATGGTGTTTGCTGACAGCCTGAGTTCAATACCTGGGATTCACATGGCAGAAAGACAACTGACTGCTGAAAGCTGTGCTCTGACCTCCATGTGTGCACTGTGATGTACAAGTGTGTTCATGCACACATATCTACACACACAAACAAATATAGTAAAATTAAAGAATTGATGGAGTTAAATATAGCCAAGGGACTTTATGAAATCCATCACTATACCAATCAAAACCATAAAATGAAGAGTTGACAGTCTTTCTTCAATTCAAGCAAGCTGAAAACACATGACCTGTCTTTATGATAGGCATAAATATACAGCTACATTGAGTGAGCCCAGAACTTTCTGTAGCTTTAAGAACACTAGGGACCATGGGACCCTTGGATGCTACACGCACGACGTTTGTTGAAAGCCTGTGGAAGTATCCCTTTAAATCACCGAATACCTCAGCTCAGACATTCCCTCGGAAAAATCTTTTCGTTCCCATAATGCAGAGGGTTAGTCACGCCATGACCTGGTTCTGTTTGGTTTTGTGATAAAACATGTCTAGCTGGAACTTCATCATGCGGTTCAAGTTTTCTGCACCATGCAGGGTCAGGCAGGTCAGAGCTGATACCATGGAATTTCAGTATTTATCAGAGAATGAAGGGACAACCTGGGGTCAGGCTGTCACACCTGACGGCAGAGAGAAAGGCTACAGCAGTAAGGGTCAGGGAGATGTTTTGAGTTTTGTGTTACAAAGAAGAATGTAAGGTCCTTACATCTCCAAACAAAACAAAGCAAAACAACAACAACAAAATTCCTGCTCCTTTTCACAAACGGATAAAACAGACGGTTTTTGGAAAAATACCAGAACGGGGCAACGTAGCCATTTTATCAGACTGATAACACATGGCAGGAATTAAGATAATAAACCCAGCAAGCTTCAATAGCCATAAACATCAGTAAACAGAGCTGAACTTTTGCAGTTGCAGGACAAAGCAGGAAGTCCATAGAGCAGCCTGAGCGGCTCAGGGCTCCAGGGCCAGCAGTGTACAGTTGCTGTACCTTCCTCCAAGTGCCTGGCTCTCCCGACAAGACCACACATCGGTCCAGGGTGCTCCAGGAATGCTACAGCTTCCGGGTGCACCTTCCCAGATGCCACACCTATAACTGGTATGGAAGGTGGGTCAAGAAATTAAACACAAGCTATCAAAGGTGGGGAGATAGGACATTGAACCGAAACTCCCTGGGTGCTGGCCTGGTCACAATGGCTGAGTGTGGTGTGAATAAGCACCTCTCGAGTGAAGCTGCTGCCAAGTTGAAGTGATCCCTCTTAGTCATGGCCCAGGGCAGAAGGCTGCTAAAGTGCAAGAACACATGTAGTCCTGTACCATTATGTGGGGGCAATAAATTTATCCCGCCTAATTTTGAATGGCATTGGCAACTATAGTAACCAAATAACAACTGTAAAAGCCTAAAGCCTGCTTAACGTAGGGACACTGGTCAATGGTTTTCAGTTTGGGGTCGGTTGAGCTATCTAGCAGCCTTTAAAAACCAAGACTCGGCCAAGGCCAGGGCTGGGGTCCTGGGAAGCCTGTATTGAGGGTGTATATAGCTAGAGGGTTTTTGCTTGCTCACTTGGTTTGGTTTGGTTTTTTAGTACACACGGAGTTTCTGCTTTGCGGGGTAAGATACGGAGATCTAGTCGTAATGCATAACACCATAAATGTGCTTCGCAGGTGACAAGGCTGGGGGTGAAACCCAAGGAATGTCCTACCATCGGACTGCATTCTCAACCCCACAAAGATACTTGATAATACTGAGTTGTCCCTCTAAAATTGGTTGGCTAGTAGCTAATGTTATGTGTGTCTATTCATGTGTTTGGGTTTTGTTTTTTTGTTTTTTTTTTTTAACCGCAAACAAACAAGAACAAAAGCATGGATCCCAGAGGCACAGCGCTGACTCTGAAACAACTGAATTATAGCTGCAGGGAATAGATTCCAGGCCTCACCATCATCATTAATGATTTAATAACAGCACAGACATTATTATCTTGGAAAGCTCTGCTCACCTCCTCAAATAGAAATGGAAGAATCGGACTGTCTTGGGCGGGAGAGGAAGACAGAAGGCTACAAGCACTGGCTGCTCTTACAGAGAACCTAGGTTTGATTCTCAGCTCCCACGTGGTGGCAGCTCACAGCCACCTGTAACTCCACTTCCAGGGAATACCATGTCTTCTGGCCTCTGCAGGCACCAGGCCTATGGTACACTTCCATTTATGCAGGCAAGACAGCCATACACATAAAACAAAAATCAAATCAATAAAGTATGTTAAAATAAAAATAAGGTTATTGGATTGAAAATCATAGCTGTTCATCGACTATGCATCCTGGCTACACAAACTGAAAAAAGTCACCCAAAACAACTACACAGTGGTAGTCCTGGCTATCCTGGAGCTATCTAGATCAGGCCAGCCTTGAACTCACAGAGATCCTCCTGCCTCTGCCTCCCTAGTGCTGGGAGTAAAAGTATGTGCCACCCTGCCTGGCTTCATTTGATTTTTTTTATTTTTGGTTTTTTTCTTTAAGACAGGGTTTCTCTGCGTAGCCTTGGCTGTCCTGGACTTGCTTTGTAGATCAAGCTGGCCTGGAACTCACAGAGATCCACCTGCCTCTGCCTCCCAAGTGCTGGGGTTAAAGGCGTGCGCCACTACATCTGGCTCCATTTGATTTTTTATAAACCTTTTTATAGGTGGTCCTTTTTTACAGTAAAATTCATATGAGTATATAAGTGTCTGTGGTGTGTGCAGTGTGTGGATGCACATGTACACACGTGTGTGTTATATGCACACCAGTGCAGAGGGCAAAGGAGCCTGTCCCTCTGAGGCAAGGCCTCTCACTAAACCTGGAAATAAGCTGGCAGACCCCGAGCCCCAGTGAACTTCCTGTTTCTGCTCCACCCACCTCCCCAGTGCTGGGATTATGAGCATATACATAGCTATGTTCAGCTTTCTACGTGAGTTCTAGTGATTGGAGCTTGGCTCTTCCTTCCTGCCCAGCAAGCACTCTTACCAGCTGAGGACCTCCCTAGTGGTAAGGTTTTTTTAATGGGTAGTTTATGGTCTACAAATTGGCACTGTTATTTACTGAGCCATACTTCTATTTTCAGGTGTTAAATTGCTTAAGATCAATTTCTCAGTGCTATGGGCATTTTTATTCTTTTTAAAAATTAGCCTAGAAAGTAATTTGTTTTATTATGGCAAGTTCATATATATTGTTTTCTTGCCATTCCTATTTCTCCTGCTCCTGCGGTCTCCTGCTGGCCCTCTTCAGCCTTCCGGTGGTTGCCTCTGATGCTTTCATGTCATGTGTATTCTGTTACCCTCTTTTGAACCCCTCTCTCCAGTTCCCCCTTAAGACCTCCTTTTTTTTCTTTATAGTTTATTTAGTTTTAATTTGTGTATGTTGGTGTGGGGGTGTCAGATCTTGGAGTTACAGACAGTTGTGAGCTGCCATGTGGGTGCTGGGAATTGAACCCAGGTCCTTTGAAAAAGCAGGCAGTGCTCTTAACCACTGAGCCATCTCTCCAGCTCCTCCAGTTCCTGAGGATACGATATCCTCTTCTGGCCACCACAGCACCAGACACACAGACATAAAGGCAGGCAAAACATTAAAAAAAAAAAAAAAAAAATCAGTTTTAAAAAACCTAATAAAAAAAAAGTAATTCAACTAAAAACAATAATTCTAAGCCAGGCATGGTGGCACACACCTGTAACCCTGGCATCTGGAAGGTGGGAGCAGGAGGTGCACCACTGCAAAGGCAGCATAAGCTGAACCTGCCCCCGCCCCCCACCACCCCCGCAAAAAAAAAGTGACTATTGACCTGAAGGATGTCTTTAAGACGAGAGCCTGGCTTGGTGGCACACGTCTTTAATCCCAGCACTCGGGAGGCAGACCAGGACAGCTAAGAATACACAGAGAAACCCTGTCTCAAAAACCCAAAAAAAGAAAGAAATAAGGAAAAGAAAATAGAAGAAGAAGAAGAAGAAGAAGAAGAAGAAGAAGAAGAAGAAGAAGAAGAGAAAGATAGCCTAGAGATGGGAGAATCTCTGTGAGTTCTATGTCAGTCTAGTCTGCTTAGTAAATTTGTTTTTGTTTTTGTTTTTTTAAGATTTTATTTATTTTATGATGAGTGCTGCTCTCCCTGTGTGTCTGCCTACATTCCAGAAGAGGGCATCAGATCCCAGTGTAGATGGTTGTGAGCCACCATGTGGTTACATGGAATTGAACTCAGGTCCTCTGGAAGAGCAGACAGTGCTCTTAACCACCGAGCCATCTCTCCAACCCCTGCATAGTAAGTTCTAGGCCAGTTGGTGCTACACAGTGAGACCGTCTCTAAAAAAAAAAAAAAGTGAAGAGCGTGGAGACAGAACAGGAGGGAAGGAAGGAAAGGAAAGTAAACAGGAAAAGGAGATCCACAAAACTCAAAACTAATAAAAACCAGGGCTGGAGAGATGGCTCAGAGGTTAAGAGCACTAACTGTTCTTCCAAAGATCCTGAGTTCAATTCCCAGCAACCACATGGTGGTTCATAACCATCTATAATGAGATCTGGTACCCTCTTCTGGCTTGCAGAACACTGTATACATAATAAATAAATAAATAAATAAATCTTAAAAAAAAAAAAAAAAAAAAAAAAAAAACCCAAACTAGTAATGCTTCGCGGCTCCGGAGACGAGAAGGACTCCTCTCTGGAGGAGCTGAAAAAACGTCTAAAGATGGTGGCTGGTGGAAGAAAGCATTCTGGGAAATCTGAGAAGCCACCATTAGTGGATCAGCCTCAGAAAGCCTTTGACTTTGAGAAAGAAGATAAAGATCAGTCTTGTTCAGAGGAGGATGTTGTTGATGAAAAGACTCCAGTAATTGATAAACACGGAAAGAAAAGATCTTCTGCAGAAACAATTGAAGATGTGGGAGGTGAAGTATAGAATATGCTGGAAAAATTTGGAGCTGACATCAACAAAGCTCTTCTTGCTAAGAGAAAGAGAATAGAAATGTATACCAAAGCTTCTTTCAAAGCCAGTAACCAGAAAGTTGAGCAAATTTGGAAAACACAACAAGAGGAAATACAGAAGCTTAACAGTGAATATTCTCAGCAATTTATGAGTGTGTTACAGCAGTGGGAACTGGATATGCAGAAATTTGAGGAACAAGGAGAAAAACTAACTGATCTTTTTCGACAACAACAAAAGATTTTTTCAGCAGTCTAGAATTGTTCAGAGCCAGAGACTGAAAGCAATCAAACAGTTACATGAGAAGTTCATAAAGAATTTGGAGGACGTGGAGAGAAATAATGACAATCTATTTACTGGCACACAAAGCGAACTTTAAAAAGAAATGGCTATGTTGCAAAAAAAAGGTTATGATGGAAACTCAGCAGCAAGAGATGGCAAATGTTCGAAAGTCTCTTCAATCCATGTTATTCTGATGAGTCTTTGAAGAAAGAACTTGAACCTGTGTAATATGATACAATTAAAACATTAAGAGGCATGCCTTTAGAAGTCATATACTATAACATCTGTAATAATTAGCTAGGTGGAAGATTTCTGCTCTGTAAACTTAAATAAACCTAAACAGCTGTATAAAATAGCAGCTATTCCAGTGTATCGAGCTTTCAGCTCTTTTGTTGCAATAGTGAGTTCTCTCTACTATTGTGTCAATAAAGAATTAAAAAAAAAAAAAAACAAACCAAACTAATAAAAACCTACAGTGCCTGGTGAGGAACTATAGCCAAGAGCCTGCGCTCTAGCATGGCTTGGGCAGGTCTGTGACTTTTTTATGTTGTTGTTATTATTATTATTATTATTATTAATTAAGGCTTACAAAAAAATGTCACAAAGGCCAGGCCTGTGGTTCTGTAGTTTTCTAGTAGGAGGTACAGAGCCCTTAGGTCCTGCAAAAGTCATACATAGAACAGAGACTCCTAAAACCTTATCAGCTGATGAGGGCCTGCAACAACCCACTGCTGATAAAAGATAAACTTTCCTAGGCGGGTGTGGTGGCGCACGCCTTTAATCCCAGCACTCAGAGGCAGGTGGATCACTGTGAGTTTGAGGCCAGCTTGGTCTACAAAGTGAGTCTAGGACAGCCAAGGCTACACAGAGAAACCCTGTCTCGAAAAATCAAAACCAATTCAAAAACTTTCCTTAGAATAGATTTAGCCAGTTGACCATTTTTTCTTTGGAACTAGGGAAGAAAATATAATCTATGTGTGACTGTCAGTGTTTTCTAGATTGCCAGAGACTTATAGGTTGACTTAAGTTAACAACTCATGGTAAGTGGTAAATTAGGGACAGACTTTGCAATGCAAGGTCTCTGGTAAGTAACAGTCTGTGCTCCAGTCAAGAATCCAGAAACATGGCTTCAAACATTAACTTCTCTGACCCTCACATGATCTAAGACCTCAGAACTTTTCAACTTTAAATTCTGTTATCCTGGTTACCAAGTTAAAGCACTAGCACTAGAGCCAGACATGACAGCTCGCATCTGTACTTTTAGAGCTCAGAAAACAGAGGCAGGAGAATCACTGCAGTTTGAACCAGGCGTGGTTTACACAGGGAACTCTAGGCCAGCCAAGGATATGAAGGAAGACGCACCCCAAAACCTGTCTCTCACACACACACAAAATTAACTACCATTTCTGTTACCAGTTATAAGAAGCACAAGGAAATGACATAAATCATGTTGGTTAAATCACTTAAACGTATATACATTTTCTAGTCATAGCTAATTAATTGTTTTTGTGTTTGGAGACAGGGTTTCTCTGTTATACAGAGCCCTAGCTGTCCTGGACTCACTTTGTAGACCTGGCTGGCCTCAAACTCACAGAGAGCCGCCTGCCTCTGCCTCCCGTGCTGGGATTAAAGGCATGCGCCACCGCGCCCAGCTAAACCTTTCATTTTCTAGCTTGCTGCTTGAGTCAATGAGATTATAAGCAGGAAGGGGTTGGGTGTATCTTACAGGCTCAGGGGCAATGGTGACAACTGGTAAAAAGATGGAGGCTTTAGCTGATAGCTGTAAGAAAAGGAATCAACCAACAATTTGAGTGGGTTTGGCAGCAGATTCTACTCTAGGCTTTCCAGATAAGAACCCAGTTCAATTTACACTTATTTCAACTTTGTGAGAGCCTGGGCAGGAAACCCAGCTGAAACCTGAGTGATCACTAACCTAGAGGTGCTCTCAAAGGCCCTGTCTGTGGCAGAATTCTCAGTAATTAAAAAAAAAAAAAAAAAACTAATGCAGGCCAGGTGTGGTGGTGCACACCTTTAATCTCAGCACTTGGGAGGTAGAGGCAGGCAGATCTCTGTGAGTTCCAGGCCAGTCTGGTCTACAAAGTAAGTCCAGGACAGTCACAGCTACACAGAGAAACCCTGTCTCAGAAAAAACAAAAAAACAAAAAACGAAAACAAAACAAAAGAAAAGAAAAATAAAAAAACGAATACAACTGCCAACAATTGGGAAGGACATGGAAAATGAAAGCTGGATTGTAAGATGATTTAACCACTTCAGGAAATGGGATAGAAGTTTCTTATAAAATCAAGCCCTATGGTTCAGTATTTACTCAAGAGAAATGAAACTATGTGTCCACAAAAGACTTGTTTGCTAATGTGCACAGCAGTTTGGACACAGGTCACATGCTCATCAACCGGAATTAAGAACAATTGAGCTATGGACACAATATGATTGACAGTCAAAAATAATGAGGGGTAGAAAAGACACAAGACAGTGTGGTGGTATATTTCATTAAATAAAGTTCTAGAGAGGCAGAGGGTGTGGCTGGGATGCCAGAGTGCTTGCCTAGTATCCACCAAGACCAGTTCAATTCCCAGAACCACACAGACCACACAAGGTGGCACACACATATCCTCCCAGCACTTAGAGGAGGTAAGGGGGGCGGGGGGAGGAAGTAAGAGGCAGGAGGGGCGAGGGAAGAAGAAGCTGTTCTTCTAGACTAGATGTATTTCCCGGGTGAGATGAATGAGAACACGAGGTGCCTCAGGGGAGCCATCTGGGATGATAAAAAATGGCCTCTATCTTGTCAGTGATCCAGGTTATACAGGTGGGTATATTTACCGCCAGGACTAAAATACACCACATCTCGGGTTGTAAATTATCTGTCAATAAAAAATATTTTAAAAAATAAACTGGAAAAGGAATTCGGCTCCATATATTTACAACCTCTCACGTGGAAAGCATACACTTTATGGCTAGCTTTGAACTTAATCTTTTCATACACTGTAGGAGGATTCCCAAAGCCCATATAGCTTCTCAGGGTTTATCATGTTTCTACTCGGCTGTTTATGTAAAGATCCTAAACACAGCCAAGAAGAGCAGGTTAAACTCTAGTTATCTGTCGCAGACGTTTCTGGTTTTTGTTTGTTTGGTTTTTCAAGATAGAGTTTCTCTATGTAATCCTGGCTGTTCTGGAACTCACTCTGTAGACCAGGCTGGCCTTGAACTCAGAGACTTGGCTACTTCTGCCTCCATTAAAGGCCTGTGCCACCACTGCCCAGTTTCACAGTAGTTTCTAAAACAAAACAAACCACCACTATGACCCATGAGCTATTATTATTATTATTATTATTATTATTATTATTATTTTGGTTTTTCGAGACAGGGTCTCTCTGTGTAGCTTTGACTGTCCTGGACTCACTTTTGTAGACCAGGCTGGCCTTGAACTCACAGCGATCTGCCTGCCTCTGCCTCCCAAATGCTGGAATTAATGGCGTGCGCCACCACCCTGGCGACCCATGAGATTTTAAATGTGGGCTCACTTCCCAAAAGGAGCCCAAATAGCTGTACGGCAGGAAGGAAATAATTCCTAGTTTTGATACTTGGCCAAGCATCTCGGGCCACCTATTAGACACTGTCCTCAGAAAGCTCTAAATATACACAGGAAGGAAGCTGTGCATGGGACTCTCTCAGTTGAGTTCACGTGGGTATGTAGTCACCAGGGAGAGCAGCAGGGGCTGCGGGATGGGTTGTGGGTGTCTACAATGAAAGTGAGACACCTGCATAAGAAGGCACGCCCAGGACAACTCTCCTGTGAGGTGGCCAGCACAGGAGGAAGGGACTGTGACTGAGCCGCCTCCTCAGATGAGTCACTTTTTGTTGTTGTTTAATCGGAAGGATTATCCCAAAAAAAGCCTTAATAGCTGAGTCAGTAATGGGCCTGGCTCCATGCTTCACGACTACTTACAAATTGTTAGTTGTTGCAAATTCTCTAACTGTTCCCAAAAAAGGTTTATCAGGAAATGACGCAATGTGAATTTGAATCCTTGGGTCCTGTTTCCATGTATAAGTGTGATGTGTCTGATGTGTCAGGGTTTCCACATGCCTGGTTTTGAAATGAAGAGATGTTTGATAATTTGGCTTTAAGTTGAGCTGGGACTATTGACTTGGTTTTTCATCCCAGGGTGTCCATGTCTAGCTATTACTTGTTTTGTTTTGTTTTTGTTTTGTTTTGTTTTTCCCTTCTTCTTCAAGACAAGATTTCTCTGTGTAGCTGTAGCTGTCCTGGAACTCACTCTGTAGACCAGGCTAGCCTCGAACTCATAGAGATCTGCCTGCCTCTGTCTCCCGAGTGCTGGGATCTTAACACACACACACACACACATACACACACACACACACACACACACACACACACACACCATGCTGAGGAGGAACAGGAAAGGTGTTCTGTACCTTCCTGTAGGAACAGCACTTGTTAAAAGTCACTGCTCAGCTCTCTAGCCCTCTTTGGACCAGAGGTCTTGTCTTGTTGGTTTTTAATCTTTTCTTTAAAAAAAAAAATTTTTTTTTTAAACTATGTATGTGTATATGTCTACCCTGTGTGTCTGGATGCCTATCGAGACCAAAGGGTATTGAGTCCTCCAGAGCTGGAGCTACTGGCAGTTTTGAGCTTCCTGGCATGCATGCTGGGAACTGAACTTGAGTTCTCTGAATGCACTGTTAAGTGCTGAGGCATCTCTCCAGCGTCACCTTGCTGTCTTGAGCAACCTGATACTTAGTAGGTAAAAAGAAATAATTTTAGTCTCTTGTCTCTTCTGATCTGGTTTCTATGGAGATAGAAACAAGTACCATACTTTACTGCCTACCTAAAAGAGCAAGTCAGCTACTCACTCGCTTCTGGCTCATCTCCAACCATGGAGTCTTCCCTTCGATTTCGTCATCAAGTCTTCTCCCCAGGGCACCTCTAGAAATGATACCCAAGTGTCTGCGATGACTGGGTTCCTTCCATCTGGGACAGTGGGCATACGTTATTGAGCTCTGTAGTTCGGTGTTCCATTTCCTGTCCTTAGTCTGATGGATGCTAAACTCTCACAACAATTTTTATAGGGTTGTGGAGATTTATTGTAAGCTGTATGGAAAAGCCATTGGTAGCCATAAAAGCAAGGATTGGCATCAACTTTACCACTGTGGAAAGATCCAGAAGAGAAGAGAATTGCCAATGGCCACCTGCAACCCAGTGAAGGGTTTGGCATTCATAGAATGGGTGAACTCCCACACAACCAGAGAGACAGCACAGGGGGCACTGGTCCTAGTGACACAGCACTGGGGATGGGTCCTGAAACCAGCCCAGTCTGCTGGGGACAAGAGACTGTCCTGGCCACTAGTTTAACTTCCTAAACTTCCTTGTTACCTGTGGAACTCCCACGTACTCTCCATACCTCTGTATCCAAAAGCCCAATAGTCAAGCAGCTTTGTTCTCTAATTAGTAAACAGGCCAATGGATGTCACTGTTGTACTGCTGAAAAAGTACCCAAACTCCAATGGGACTTTCAGCAGCTGCACACTCAAGCCTTGTTACTTTAAGAGAACAGAGCATGCTCTGGACCAAATGCAAGTGGCTGAAAATGGACAGTAACTGAGAATCCATATCCAGGGCAGGCAAAAGCAAAGAGTCATGAACACAGTGAATAGCTGCATATGAGCATACATGTTACTTATCAGAAGAAGGGAATCAAACCAGGCCCAATGACTTCAAATATTGTTTCTTCCACACAGCATGATTGTGTCTCACAGACGGAGCTCAAAATTTATTTTTAAAGTATATATGTATTATGTTTGTATTGATACTGGGGAGTGAACCCTCTCAAGGCTCTACATAAACAGCCCAACGTAAACACATACTTCTAGCTGAACGTGGGCGGGGGTGGGGGCGGCGGTGAGGGCCACATGCCTTTACATTCAGCACTCAGGAAACAGAGGCAAATGAGTCTCTGAGAGTTGGAGGCCAGCCTGAGTGACTTACACAGTGAGACTGTGAGTTCGAGGCCAGCCTGGTCTACAAAGTGAGTCCAGGGCAGCCAAGGCTACACAGAGAAACCCTGTCTCAAAAAAACAAAACAAAACAAGACAAAACAGAAAAAGAGACTCTATCTTTAAAAAAAGAGAAACCAGGTGTGAGAAACCTGGGAGAATGAGGAAATAGAAGGATCCAGAGGGTCCTGGAAAACTACAGGCGGGTCTGGGCCCTGGGGTCCTCCTCAAACTATGGCACCAGCCAAGGAAAATATAGGCAGTAAACTTCGAACCCCTACCCAGACTAGCCGATAGACAGGGCATTCTCCACCGTTAAGTGGAGAAGGAGATCTGACTTTCACACAAACTCTGGTGCCTCATATTTGACCATGTCCCTTGGATGGGGATGCCTGATGGCACTCAGAGGAAAGATAATAGGTCACCAAGAAGAGACTCGATACCCTATGAGCATATACAGGGGGAGGAGGTGCCCCTCAGTCACAGACATAGGGGAGGGGAATGGGGGGGGGAAGCAGGAGGGAGGGAGGAATGGGAGGATACAAGGAATGGGCTAACAACTGAGATATAATTTGAATAAATTAATAATAAAAAAGGGAAAAAATGGATAGTCTCATATAAAAAAAATTTTAAAAATTAAAAAAGAGAAACCAACAAGGAAGGAAGGAAGGAGGGAAGGAGGGAAGGAAGGCAGAAAGCAAGCAAGCAACAAGCAAACCTCTGTTCTCCCCCAGCAGGACTATCAGAGGAATAAATGTCCCCATAGGCATGCATGTATCATGAACCAAGAACTACTTCATTTGTTTGTTTGTCAACTTGGCACAAGCTTGGATCGTCTGAGAAGAAGGAATCTCAAATGAAAAAAATAGTTCAATCAGATTGGCCTGTAGGCAAGTCTATGGTGCATTTTCTTGATTAATGATTGACTTGCTAGGGCCCAGCCCAGCCAACGTGGGCAGTTGGCACCCTTGAGCAAGCTGTGGAGAGCAGGCCAGTAAACAGTGTTCTTCCATGGCGTCTGCTTCAGTTCCCACCACCAGATTCCTGCCTTGAGTTCCCTTCATGATGGGCTGTGATTGACATGTGGAAATCCTAATAAACCCTTTCTTCTCCAAACAGCTTTTGGTCATGGTCTTCATGGTAGCCATCGAAAACAATTGAAGACGAGGGGACACTGAGGCCCGAGCAAGAACAAATGCTTTCCATTGTACAGCAGTGAGTGCGTAGTGTCAAGGCCCCATCTGCCCCGAGACTACATCAGGTGTGCTTAGAGTAGTCTAGCAGACACACCCTCGTCCTGCAGATGTCCTCCAAGGAGTCTTAGCAGTCTTTGTCAGCCTACTCTGTGTCTGTCACTGGTCATGCTATGGTGAACACAGGTCCTTTCTACTCCCAAAGATACCGTGAGAGCTTTCAACAGACTGTCATAGCCCCACAGACTGAGACGGACTCTTAGCAAGCGCTGCTATGCAACTAGTGAGTCATCAGAAAGAGCCAGGAGGAAGCAACTCAAGCCGATCTGGTCTGTATGATATTGCTGAGAGTAATGCCAGTTTCGCCGGGAGAGACATCTAGCACCCAGGCACAAGTGAAAAAATATTCAAGCTCCCTGCAGTTAAAGTTCAGATAAGATCTTTTGTAAAGGTTTTATTAATTTATTTATTTTAAGATTTATTTAAAAAAAAAAAAAAAAAAAAGAATTATTGCTGGGCGGTGGTGGCGCTCGCCTTTAATCCCAGCACCCGCAAGGCAGAGGCAGGTGGATGGCTGTGAGTTCAATGCCAGCCTGCTCTACAAAGCAAGTCCAGAACAGCCAAGGCTAACACAGAGAGACCCTGTCTTGAAAAACCAAAAAAACAGAACAAAACAAAAAAATTGAACTGAGTATGAGCAATATGATTAAGCAAGCCACTGCCCAGTCATAGTTTCTAAGGAGGAACTCAGCAGCAAGCCCTGCCTTGGGGATGGTGAGAGGACTCTAGTACCACAGATACACCAGAAATATTCCATGGCTTCCCCGTGGCTGGAAGCCAAGCAGAGTAGCAGGGATGGGAGAAGAGGGACTGCTGACAAGCCTTCTGGTACATTTACTCTTCCAGATCAAGTCCTGTCCAGCTCTGTAGGGCGAGCGTCTCAGCAGCATGGTCCATGTGAGCTGAGAGTCATGGGTACAAAGTGGCCTCAAAAGATGTAACAGCTGACAAGACTGAGCAGCTGTGGGGAACTGGAGAGCTCTGAACCTTCTCTCCAGACCTAGAACTTTCTCTTCCTAACAGTGTGAAGAAAGGCGATCCTCAGCCATAAACACTGGCGACACTCCCTAGCAATTCTTACAGTTCCTTTGAGCTGTCCCAGGTCAAGGGCTATAATCATGCCTCAATTTTCTGCCTACTAGCCCTGTCACTGCCGCTGTCAGGCAGGCTTAACTGGTCATTTGGGACACTTTCTAAAGATATATGTCAATCTTGCAGCTTGGTAGCTTGATTTTTCTAGGAGCTTTGAAGTCAGGATTTGGAGAAGGAAAAGGTTAAAGAGCAAATCCTAGAGGGGACGTCACAAAGGGACCCATGCAAATCTTAGCCACACCCACAAGTTCCTACCCTGAGCCCAGTAATGTCTTCTCCTTTTTCCTTCCCATGGCCCTTTCTGGGTCTAGTCATATTACTATCTTTGGACAACAGGACTGCACGTCGGCTTGTTGGCCTAAGATGTAATGTCGAGGCTAAAATATTGTATAAATTACTGAATCATTTGGCAAGTGTTCAGTACAACTGTGCCCTGGGCTCTGCCTCTAAAGACACAATGCACAGTGGGGCCTCAAGCCTTCACTTGCCGAAGCTACAGCTCACATGGGCGGTATTTACATATAATGCTTGGCAAGTTATTTGCTCTCCCTGATGTAGAACACAGGAAAAAAAGATATGGAAATATACTGGCATCGTCTTCCTGAAATCGTGTCTCCCTTCTGAAACTACGGAGCACCTGCCAAGCATAAAAGCCAACCACAGCCACGTCTCCTTGCCTTTCTGACTGGACTCATCCTCTCTCCAGATTTTGCCACACTCAGCCAAAGTGGCGCATAGCAGAGTGGCTGAAGTCAGGTGATCAAGTTCTCAAGACCCACGTCCTCTGCCCGTTGCATGGTAACCTTTCTCCGCTGACCCTCTGTTTTCTTTCTTTTTTTTTTTTTTGTTTTTTGTTTTTTTTGTTTTTCAAGACAGGGTTTCTCTGTGTAGCCTTGGCCATCCTGGACTCACTTTGTAGACCAGGCTGGCCTCAAACTCACAGCGATCTGCCTGCCTCTGCCTCCTGAGTGCTGGGATTAAAAGTGTGCGCCACCAAACCTGGCTTCTTTCTTTTTTTTTCTTTTTTTAAAAAAGATTTATTTATTATTTATACAGTATTCTGCCTGCATGTACACCTGCACTCCAGAAGAGGGCACTAGATCACATTATAGATGGTTGTGAGCCACCATGTGGTTGCTGGGAATTGAACTCAGGACCTTCGGAAGAACAGCCAGTGCTCTTAACCTCTGAGCCATCTCTCCAGTCGACCCTCCGTTTTTTTATCCATGAAGTGGCAATAAGTTAATATGCTACCATAAGCAACAGCTACCCTTACTGGGCATTTCTCACAGGCAACACAATGACAGTGGCAACTGAAACTAAGCAGGACAGGCACTCACCATTAACCTTTGCTCTTTCTCATCTCCTGTAGCACAAGTCACAATGTCATGCCTTTTTTTAGTCTACAAAATTTCTCCTCTCTCTCTCTCTTCCTTCCTTTTTAAAAAATATTTATTTATTTTACGTATATGAGTACACTGTCTTTATGCACACCAGAAGAGGACATCAGATCATATTACAGATGGTTGTGAGCCACAATGTGGTTGCTGGGAATTGAACTCAGGATCTCCAGAAGAGCAATCAGTGCTCTTAACCACTGAGCCGTCTCTCCAGCTCCCCCTGCTTTTTAAAAAAATATTTATTTATTTATTATTATGTATAAGTGCTCTGCCTGCATGTACACCTGCACTCTAGAAGAGGGCATCAGATCACATTGTAGATGGTTGTGAGCCACCATGTGGTTGCTGGGAATTGAACTCAGGACCTCTGGAAGAGCAGACAGTGCTCTTAACCTCTGAGCCATCTCTCCAGCCCTTCTCTCTTTCTTTTGTCACTCTACTTGAAGTTCCTCATTATCCCCTGGCCTCTTAGATGGCCTCCCTGCTTTGTCCCCTGTGTTCCTTACACATACTCTTTCCATATTCATCCATGCAATTTTTTTTTAAGATTTATTTATTATTTATACAGTATTCTGCCTGCATGTGCGCCTGCCTGCCACAAAAAGGCACCAAATCGCCTTACAGATGGTTGTGAGGCACCATGTAGTTTCTGGGAATTGAACTCGGGACCTTTGGAAGAGCAACCAGTGCTATTCACCTCTTAGCCATCGCTCCAGCCCTGAAGCAATGGGTTTTAATAAAAACAATCACACTCCCACTTGAACCCCTCCAGCGGCTTCTCACTGTCTAGAACAATGGTTCTCAGCCTGTGGGTTGCAACCCCTTTGGCAAACCTCTATCTCCAAAACGATTTACGTTACAATGCATGACAATAGCAAAATTATAGTTATGAAGTAGCAATGAAAATGATTTTATGGTCAGGGGTCACCACAACATGAGGGACTGTATTAAAGGGTCCAGGTGCTAGGACAGTTGAGAACCACTGGTCTAGAATAAAGCCAAGAGTGGCACACAAAGTGTTCTGTGTCTTTCTCCCAACTTTCCCCCATGAAACCCTTCATATGCCCAACAACTCCCTGCCCTTGACCACACACATACACAAACAAAACAACAACAACAACAAAACACATCTCTAGTAGCTCTGCATGTCTCTTTCATCGTATTCACCTCGCTGATAGGTAACGTGTTTATTTATACGTTTTCTTCTCTGCTAGACTCGTCCCTTTCAATAAAAACCATGGCTTTCTCGTTCTTGTACCTCCACCGCCCAGTACAAGTCATGGCACAGGGTCAATAAATAAATAAAAACAGGAATGAGTCGGGCGTGGTGGCGCATGCCTTTAATCCCAGCCCTCGGGAGGCAGAGGCAGAGGCAGGCGGATTGCTGTGAGTTCGAGGCCAGCCTGGTCTACAAAGTGAGTCCAGGATGGCCAAGCCTACACAGAGAAACCCTGTCTCGAAAAACCAAAACCAAAACCAAAAACAAAAACAAAAACAAAAACAGAAAAACAGAAAAACCAGAAATGCAGATAGTAGGACCCTGGCTTGTGCTTCCTCACACATGATATCCCATCACAGACATTCATGTGTCTGTAACAGTGGCTTGCAGCCAGGGGCAATTTGATTCTAAATGACATTCTGCATGTATCTGGAGACAGCCAGTTTGTCACAGTTGGGGGTGATATCAATTGGCTAGAAATCAGGGACACTCCTAAGTAGCTTAAAAAAAAAAAAAAAAAAAAAATGCCCGGGGCAGGCCCTGTTTCCACACAACAAAGATCTACCTAGCCTAAGATATTAGTGATAGCCACATGGAAAATTTCACACTAGGCCAGTGTGGTGTCCCACACCCTTAGTCCTAGCACTCAGCAGGCAGAGACAGATGGCTGTCTTTAAGTTCAAGGCTAAGGTAGTTTAGAGACTGAACTTTAAGATAGCCAGGGCTACACAGGGAGACCCTGTTTCAATACAACCCACTAAAATTCAGTTCTAAAACAGAGCCTGGCACATGGAAAAGCCACAGATCGAGTTCCTAAGCCTCACAGCTCAGTGGCACAGGGGTAGAAATGACAGCCGGACTAAAGAGACACCAGACAGTATGGTAATGTTTTAAAGTTTGTTGAACTGCTTTGAAGAGTATTAGCTCTTTACCCAGCATCAGACTCAAGGGGGTTCAGCCATATTTTATAAGCAATACTTGAAATAAAAGCTCTACTTAGCAGCACTTGGGAGGCAGAGGCAGGTAGATATCTGTGAGCTTGAGACCAGCCTGGTCTACAAAGTGAGTCCAGGACAGCTAAGACTACACAGAGAAACTCTGACTTGAAAAACCAAAAATAAATAAATAAATAAACAAACAAAAAACAAACACATACACACAAACTACTTAGAATTAGAGGTATGATGCTCTGCTCTCTCCTCCAACTTCCTCGTGTGTGTGTGTGTGTGTGTGTGTGTGTGTGTGTGTGTGTGTGTGTGTGTGTACACCCCCCCCCAAATATTTTGCTCCATGCTTGCTTCCCAGTACAGCCTTCTAGAATGCCTGGACCTGGACCACTGGGTCAAGAAATTAGCTTAGCGGTTGATATTGTTGAATATGCAAAGAAAAATTCAAATGTGTTTCATGTTTTGAGTGAATTCACAGCCTAGTATATACCTCTCTTCAGGAAGGCCTGACCTCCTGGGATCATAGGAAAGCACAAAGATTAAAGCTGGCAAGCTGCTGGGCAAATGTTATTGGTCATGTGACACAGCACAGGTAAGCAGAGCCTGTGGCTGGGAAGCTGGTTGACCCACTTTTCAAGGACCTCACAGTCGCAGCAGGACAATGTCACCTTGAAGACATGTCTGTATTCAGCTACTGTCATCTACGCATGTTCAGCCTCTCAATGTCAGAATCAGGACGTGAGCCCCGCCTCCACTCCGGCCTCATGACCCTCTATCTGAACCTTGCAGCAGATTTATGGTCAGTGACTCTGGTTGGCTTTAGCTTTTTCCCTGATAACCTTCTTATCCATCTAACTGTCTTTAGCTTCAGAGTCATCTTTCTTGTCTGTTTTCTGCTTACCCATCTCAAATTATTAAAGCATCAAATGCTAGCGCGGGAGGAATTTGTCTTTGTTTAACATACACAGGCACAGAAGTGGCCATGTACATTTTCATCTTAGTACTGTCAATTCATACCAGGATTTCCAGGCTGGCATGTGGCATTCTGAGGCCCGTTGGGTAACTCAAGAGTCCTAGTACAAATAGGAGCGACCAAGATGGATGCTGCAAAACATTTTTTCTTTCTTTCTTTCTTTCTTTCTTTCTTTCTTTCTTTCTTTCTTTCTTTCTTTCTCTCTTTCTCCTCTATGTTATCTTTGCTGTTCTGGACTTGCTTTGTAGGCCAGGCTGGCCTCAAACTCACATTGATTTCCCTGCCTCTGCCTCCTGTGTGCTGGGATTAAAGGCATGTACCACCATGCCCGGCTCTTTTTTTTGCTTTTCGAGAAAAGGTCTCTCTGTGTAGCCTTGGCTGTCCTGGACTCGCTTTGTAGACTAGGCTGGTCTCGAACTCATAGTGATCTGCCTGCCTCTGCCTCCCGAGTACTGGGATTAAAGGCGTGCGCCACCACTGCCTGGCTGCAAAACATTTTCAAGCAGGCAATAATGGCATTGGCCACCTCTACAACCATAACAAAGCAGGTGTTTGGGGACAGAGAACGGGATGTGTAAAGCTCCCTTTGCCACTGCTTGGTTTGTTAGGTGGATACTCAGTGTTCCAGAGCTGAGGCTTATGGTAGAAAATCGCTCTCGGGCTGCCCCACTTTTAAACTGACCTTGAGGGGGTCCAAGGGAATGTATAGAGAAGAGCTTTCTGTGCTGGTCCTCTATGGCATGGACAGCTAATGTGTTCATAGACTGAGCTGAAAACACAGCTCCACCTTTTAGGTTTCTCCACTCCTTGTCAGCGAGCCTACTCAAGGTGTTTCTGGTGGCACCCATGTGCGCAGGAAGCAAGGCCAGGAGTTCTAGGCCGACTGTTGCATTGTGGGATGGTCCTATTACCTAAAAGTTGGTACCACTACTCACTCGCCCCCACTCCTGCAAAGTAGTGAAGCCCTGACTCCCACTGCATCCATATTTGGAGAAAAGAGTCTCTAATAATTCCAAGGTGCTAGGAGAATAGCCTTAACACACATAGACCTGAGTTTGAGCCTCAGAAACCGTTTTGTTTTTTTTTTTTAAAGATTTATTTATTTATTACATATACAATGTTCTGCTTGCATGTACACCTGCACACCAGAAGAAGGCACCAGATCTAATTATAGATGGCTGTGAGCCACCATGTGGTTGCTGGGAATTGAACTCAGGACCTTCGGAAGAGCAGACAGTACTCTTAACCACTGAGCCATCTCTCCAGCCCAAAACCTGTTTTAAAAATGTCAAAAGCCTGCTGGTTGGAGGCATTATGAGCCCAGAGCTGGGGGAACACAGACAGGTGGATTTGGGGTACTCAGTGGCCCAGCAGCCTGACCTACTCACTTACCAATTTCCTGGCAAGTGAGAGACTGCCAAAAAGAAAAAGAAATATGAATGGCACCTGAAAAATGACCCCTGATGTTGGCCTCCATGTGCACGTGCCTACACATGTATGTGTGTACATGTGTGTGGACACACACAGAAGCCCTGATCAGAAGGATTGGCGTCCTTACAAGAAGAGACGTGTAGGCGGAGCCTGTAGCTTATTGGACGAGTACCTGCCAGCAGGCACTGACTCTCCAGCAAGAACAAATAAATATAAATGCATGAATGAAGTCCCCCAAGCGCATCTACCTAGGAAAAGTCACATGAATCCATAAGTGAGAACCAGCCATCTGCAAGCTAGGAAGATAGTCTTTACCAGAAACCAACTCCTGCAGGGTCTTTCCCGTTTCTGGAACAAGATACAGATAGATGCCTCTTGTTCGAGCCACAAGGTCTGTGCCCATGCAGACAAATACAGATGGCTGTAACAAAGTACACTAAGGAGTGTTCAGCTGGCCAAGGTGATGATTACAGTCACAGTGACCGCCCAACAACTGCTGCTGTGTGTATCATCGGCTGTCCCACGCACACAGGTCTCTCTTCATTGCTGACTTTCTAAATGTCTTTGTTGGGCTGGGTGTGGTGGCGCCTGCCTTTAATCCCAGCAGTTGGGAGGCAGAGGCAGGGGGATTTCTGTGAGTTCGAGGCCAGCCTGGTCTACAAAGCGAGTCCAGGACAGCCAAGGCTACACAGAGAAACCCTGTCTCAAAAAACCAAAAAAACCTCAAAAAACAAAACAAAACAAAAAAACCCAAAAACAAAAACAACAACAACAATAATAATGTCTTTGTCTAATTGCGTTCTGTTGTTGTTTGCTTTGTTTTAGGATAGTAGCTCAAGTTTATGTAGCACATGCCTCCCAGTAAATTCAAAGGATTTTGCTCAAAAATCTCTCACTGGCATTGACTGAGGCCCAGAGATCTGGACAAATGACTGATCCTACTGACTGGCTCTGCTTTTGAGAGAGAGAGAGTGAGTTTGTGTGTGTGTGTGCAGCTCTTTGATTTGGGAAATCTTTTTAAAACTGACTTTGTTCTTTTTAACCCTCAACTTTCCTGGCATCATGGGCTTTGTCTGAGGGAGGTTTCAGCTTCCTTTTATCCCTCAGAGTCTAGATTCCAGCCCCTCAAAGGAGCGCCTTGTAATTTACCAAGAAAAGGTCACCTGCACTAAGAAGAAATCATATCACACATTTACAAAGTCGGCATGGGTCTTGGAGATCAGAAGGGGTGGCTGAGAAGGGTACATTAATTTTCCCTGGTGAAATGTTTAAGTAGCTGGTGGCATGTGATTATATTTCCAACATAATTACTGTATAATTACATATACCCACTCTTATGCAACACATTCCTTGCTATAATTAGCTGGCCTTTATTTCAAATTCACTTGCCTTTAAGATTTTGTCCTTTTTTTTTTTTTTTAATTTAGATTCAGTGAATGCCTAACACTGATCCCCTTCCATATAACAATCTTCTGGAATGTCTTCTCTATAGATGACCTGCTCATATACGCACTTTTTAGAAAATGACACGAGTTGGGGGTTGGGGCTGGAGACGTAACTCAGCTAGCAGCATGTTTGCCACACGTGCATAAGGCTCTTGGTTCAATTCATAGAACTACATAAAGTTATAAGACTGGGTGTGGTAGGGGCACACCTGTAATCCAGTATGTGGGAGACACAAGTAAAAGGATTAGAAGTTCAAGGTCTGCCGGGCAGTGGTGGCGCACGCCTTTAATCCCAGCACTCGGGAGGCAGAGGCAGGTGGTTCGCTGTGAGTTCGAGGCCAGCCTGGTCTACAAAGTGAGTCTAGGACAGCCAAGGCTACACAGAGAAACCTTGTCTCGAAAAACTATTTTAAAAAAAAAGAAGAAGAAGAAGTTGAAGATCGTACATGGCAAGTTTGAAGCTAACCTGGACTACACGAGCCTTCACCTTAAAAAAATAAAAATATGAGTGTGCCAGTGCATTCCCTGTCTTTGTACAACCCCCTGACACACACGGCTATTAAGGGCACTGTCAAATCTGCTATACACAGACACAGTTCTAGCTGAAGAAAGCTTTGGAGACTCTCCCATCTGCATCAGTTCACTGTCACTTCTAGAACAACAAAGCTAACGTGGGTCTGGAGTGTGAGCCACATCCTGTGGTGAAGGAAGATGTACTGAGCCCTTGCAAGGCGAGAGGCACAAATTCACAGAAACACAACCGCCTCAAAGGCGAGAAAGGAAAGCAAGGGCTGTGGTCCATTTCAAAGAGCCACAGGCATAAAGCCCATGCCACAGTGTCACTGGCATAAAGATCACGCCACAGTGTCACCGGCATAAGTCCCATGCCACAGTGTCATCAGCATAAAGCCCACGCCACGGTGTTTCATGCCTTTGTCTTTTAGACACACCCTGGCATTTGGCACACCAGTGTCATTACTCAGTACTTAGGAAATCTTAAACAGTATTTTTATACAATTCCTATATTACAGATGAGATGAATAGATAAACACAATTATCAAAAAGTATGCTGAGGGGTATAAGATGCCATAATACGCCAAGTGAAAAAACCCATGACCACCTCTCTTTTCCCTGAGTTATAGCTGGCAAGGAGGGAAAAGACTGTTTTTCAAACCAAACTTTTCAGGAAAAGTCCTTTGGTTTTCCTTCTTTTAAAGAACTGGTTGAAACCGGGTTAGTGTACTTGACAGAAAGACACCAAGCAGAACAAGGGAAGTGCCTGTCCTCATCTGTCCCTGAGTTAAGATGCCATCGTCTGAGACTGTAGTCAATGAAGACAGATCTTAATGGTGGGGACCCTAGTTCACGTGTGACAAACAAGAAGATGGTTCTTAACAGCCCAGGGCCCCGTGATGTGTAGGGAGAAATGGATGAGAGACGCCAACTTGGAAAAGCCAAGGCTTGGCAGGAAACGATGGCTGTCCGCAAAGCTTGGAAGATGATAAAGTGAAAACAACTTGGGGTTTGGTTCAGGATGAAAGGATTGGCATTTTAGAAGAGCAGGTTATTACAAAGGAGAACGTTGCTGCAACCCAGCATCGTCTGAGAATAAAGCAGAATGCTTCTGGACGTTTGCTGGGAATCAAAGCCAGCTTTCTTGGAAGAGCAGCAAGAGTTCTTAGCTTCCGAGCCATGTCTCTGGCACCACTAATTTATTTATTTGCTTTGGTTTTGGTTTATCGAAACAGGGTTTCTCTATGTAGCCTTGGCTGTCCTAGACTCGTTTTGTAGACCAGGCTGGCCTTGAATTCACATAGATCCACCTGCCTCTGCCACCCTGCCCACTGATCTTTTTTTAAAAAAGATATTTATTTAGTTCATAGTTTGGGGAGCTGTAAGCATAAGATCAGGTGGCCCCACATCAGGTGGCTTCAGAGGAAGCACGAAGAGCTGCGTCCCATCATGGCTGATGGCATCATGGTCCGGACAAGAGGGAGAGATTACAAGGAAACAGAGGAAACCCAAAAATGTAGAGACAGGGCCGGTCTTTCAAGTTTGTTACCAGTCACCTCCACAGGGCCCCAAGAAAACCAACTTGTTTTTAAGGGCACATAGCTAGTGACCCATCCACTTTCCATAAGACTCCATCTCTCAAAGGTCCCAACACCACCCAATCCCATCCCATTGAGAAGGACCACGTCTTCAAATAAACTCATGAGGGATATGCCATATTCAATCATATCAGGGAACAGCTATTAACCTGCAGGACCTATTGTTAGCCCTGGGTAGATTGTGTCAGGAATGAGTTGAACTGAAGAATGCCAGGTTGGTGATTGGAGAACAGAGTTCTTTTTTTGTGTGTGGTTTTGTTGTTTATTTGTTTGCTTTGTTTTTTTCCGAGACAGGGTTTCTCCCTGTAGCCTTGGCTGTACTGTAGACCAGGCCAGGGGAAATCTCTTGGTTTGGAAGAGATCCATACTTGATGTGAAAAGTAGCAAGAATACAAAAAGTGCATTTCGTATTTCAGGAAGAATAATTTGATGCAACAGAACTCGGTATAATGAAATAATGCAAAGCTTTGTGGTTTTAGGGATTGAGCAGCGTGGGGCTGCATGCCTTTGTGTAGTCTCTCTTAGCATATGGCTAAGGATGGGGCTCATTCAAATGAAGCCTTGTCCTAAGCCAGGGTAGCCCGCTTAGACAACAACCCCCCAAAGTTCCCCTATGACTGTTTTTACCAAGGCTCAGCTATTTCAGGCTCTTTGGAGACTGCTGTGTGGGTTTGTTTTTTTTTTAACGGTTCTGGTTTTTTGTTTGTTTGTTTGTTTTTAAAGATTCCTTTATTTACTATGTATACAATATCCTGCCTGCAGGCCAGAAGCAGACACCGGATCACATTATAGATGGTTGTGAGCCAGGTTGCTGGGAATTGAACTCATGACCTTTGGAAGAGCAGTCGGTGCTCTTAACCTCTGAGCCATCTCTCCAGCCCCTGCTGTGTGGGTTTTGCTGGGTGTGGATAGATGCAGCCTTTCTGTGGCCATCCTATTGCCCAGTTAGAATGCAAACAACACATGGACCAAGGACCACCATTCACTGCTCTCAGCAGCAACTGACTGATGCTAACTGAGGGTTGGGGGGCGGTCTTCTGGGGATGCTGATGGACAGTGGATCAAAGCCCAGGCTTGTGGTTTGAGATGGGAGCTACAGAAAGCAGCAGCAGCAAGGGTGGCTCAGACAACACCTCCCCTAGCACATATTCAGATGTTAGTATTTGTGAAGTGTGCCATACAGAGAACCAATCGAGTTTTATTGACTTGTGCTCTACAATTGACCTCCGTACGTTGCTATGGAAACCACTGCATTTTAAACAGTTTAAGGAAGAGACTTGTATAAGCAATAGAGGCAGTCTGCTTCTAAATACACAGGCTCTCTAGAGTCAATGAAGCAGGGGCAAATTCGGGCTTTCTAATTCCTAGTTCTGCTGCCCTAAGCAAGTAGGTTACTTAGCTTCTCCGGGCCTCAGTTTTGCCATCTGTAAGATGGGGCTAGGAATACTTGCTGACTAACCGAGTAAGTACTAGATAAACTCTAAGCTTCTATTATTTACGCAGAAACCAAACACCCGGTCCCACTGAAGCTGGCTTCTCCTTGAGTCATATCTAAGACACAAAAGGAAACAAGAGTAGCATTGAGGTAAGAATCTGGGTCACACCAGATCTATTGCTCTGATGATCAGTAAAGAGCAGGGATCTAGACAAGGCACCAGTCACAGTGAACATAAGACAAAGCTGTGCATAGTATCACGGAAGGAGGTCTTAAGAGTTCAACCAAAGCTTCTGGTACAGAATGACGTCATCATCCTTGGGAAAGGGTTATCACAACATAAATGCTGAGAACACACTGAGCTCTACAGAAGAGAAGAGCCTGAAAAGTTTCTACTTCAAAACATACAATGACTTAGGGGACCAGGGGATTAAATGGGACACAGATTCTCTCTACCCATTATGTCCGCAAATTTTTAATTTTACACTGAGTATTACTCTTTTTCCTTTTCTTAAATCAATGTTTAAAAGACAAAAAAAAAAAAAGAATTGGAGCTGGGGAAATGGGTCAGCTGGTAAAGACTTGAGCTCAGGTCCCCGGCACCCACGTAAAAAACCTGGCTGCGTTGGCACACACCTATAATGTTAGTTCTGGGGAGGCAGAGATAGGAGGATCCCTAGGGCTCAGCCCAGCTAAATCCGTGAGCTGCACGTTAAGTAAAAGATCTTGGAGCGATTAAGGAAGGTCCCTGATGTGGGCTTCTGTTCACAAGCACACACACACACACACACACACACACACACACACACACACACACACAGACTTCTCCCCACCCCCACCCCCGGCCCCCACATACACGTACACAGATACAGGCAAAGGAAAAGCATATTACCCTGTTAGATTTTAAATTCCAGTGAGTGCTGAGCTCCTTAACTTGAGGAGGCAATTAATAACGATGACAGATAGGCTGGTTATGGAAATGCCTCTCTGATCTCCTTCCTAAGTGGCGATAACACCCATCACTTTTAGAATCGCTTTCATCATATCATAAATCTTCCCACAAACCTATTTAAGTGAGTATCTGTGGCCAAGACTTGGACCCGCACAGCCTTACATCCTGTTTAAATCCAGCTCTAGATCTTAGGGGACTTCTCTGATCCAGGGCAATTGACTATATCTCTCTGTGCCCCAGTTGATTTATCTGTCAAATGGGAGTGATGGGAGGACTTCAAAGGGGAGCCATGAGGATGACTCGAGATGCTACACATGAAATGCTTAGAACAGTGACTGCCAAATAATGAACACCGAGTAAGTGCTTAGCTGTGGTGATTTCCCGTCTCGTTGGGAGAGAAAATTCTAGATACAAATGGTACCTTAATCACAACCTCCCCAGCTGGGAACCCCGCCACATGGGGCATAGAATGTTGCCCCGCATTCCTTCCAGGCTGGTGGTCTCTGGCACAGCATGCTCCAACCCATCTCTCCTGGCACACCGATGGACTCACTTCTTTTGAACTTTCCTTTTATCTCTTTATGGCTCGATTGAAACAGCTTCAATGGTTTCCTTCTGCCAAGAGTTTACGTCTCTAGCATCTTTGTCTGTCTGCGCTCCGGCCACGTTTCCTACACAAGATGAGTACTGGAGGCGCGGGACTCCGCTAGAGCCACATGGTCTGCTCGCTGTCCCCCAGATTCCACGAGCGCATCCCCAACTCTGAGATGCTGTCTCCAGCAACTGACCAGGCACCCTTCATTCCATCCCCCTCAGAACACTGTTCTCAGGAAGGCTGACCACCCAGATCCACTTTGTAGGAAATCATCTCTGCTTTGGATTCCTGTAGCGTCTCATACCTTAGGCCTGGCTCTCATTTGACACTCAGCCATAAGCGTCATCCTTGCTCAGTGTGTGTGTTTGTGTGTGTGTGTGTGTGTGTGTGTGTGTGTGTGTGTGTGTGTGTGTGTATAAAACCATTGGTAAGTCAAGCTGAGGATGCAGTGCAGTGGTAGAGTCTTTGCCTAGCATGTCTAAGGCCCTGGGTTTGATTCCCAGGCCTAGTGTTAATAACAAGAAGGCGCCATGGAAATAGGTCAGAGGGACAGTTCTTTTTTTTTTTTTTTTTTTTTTTTTAAAGATTTATTTATTTATTTATAATGTATACATTGCTCTGGCATCAGATCCCATTATAGATGGTTGTAAGCCACCAACCATGTGGTTGCCAGGAATTGAACTCAGGACCTTTGGAAGAGCAATCAGTGCCCTTAACCTCTGAGCCATCTCTCCAGGCCTCTGGAGGGACAGTTCTTGTACAGAGAATTCAAGGCCCTAAGTTTACCCTTAGCACCACAAAGATAAGAAATGGTAGAAAGTAAGCCAGATGAAGTGGTTCATGCACAAACTCAGCGTGTTTGTGACCGGCAGAGGTAGGAGCATCACTAAGTGTTTAAGGCCAGTCTGGTCTACATAGCAAGTTCTAGGCCAGTCAGTGCGCCAAGGCAAGACCTTGTCTAAAAAAAAATAAAAGGTAAAAAATGAGAAGAGTGAGTAAGAGTAAGAATAATTGCTAGGCCATGGCTGGCCATATGTGCTCTGTTGGAGACATGCAAGGCATACTGGTGGCCCAGAGACAGAAACAATTACAAAGAAATGGACCAACATTGCAAGCACAAACGGCTAGACTCACCTTCCCTCTCCTAGGCAAATTCACCCTGACTCTGGCTGATCAAAAATGCAGAACTGGATCTGAAGTATGTTGAGATCCTGTCCTACTTAAGCTCTCAAAATGACCGGCTCTGACCGGTTTTTCCCTCCCCCCGCCCCCAGCCCTGGCCTCTCCTGGGAGTATATTTCCACCTTCCTTTCTACCTAGTTCACCTCTCTCTGCCTATTTGTTTAAAATGTGGACCAACTGGTCAGGTACAGTAATCCAATTCTGCATTTGGTTAGAGGCCAATACATTGAGAGCATTCACTAAGTAATGGTGTCCGGTGTGCCTTTGCTAGAGTCCAGCTGCTTGCTGCCTGAGACAAGGCTGGGATCTCAGGAGGCAAGCCTAAGAGACAAGGGATGAAGGGTGGAAAAGCAATGGAATGAGTAAGCGGAGGCAGATTTGTTCTGACTGCCTGGCCCAGAAATTATACACCTGCTGTTGGTCTGCTTGGGCAAAGCCGGAGACATGCAAATGCTTCTCCCATGAGTTGGCGAGGGTGTGCCTTCTACCTGACAGATTTTCTCTGATTCTATCTGGGTAAAAGTGCATGGGAGCTTCCTCCCTATGGGCACACAGGCCCATCCGTGTTCACTTGCCATCATTAAGGGAATTCTTCTTCGTGTGAGTGGCTAGTCCTGGGAGGAGCAAGGCAGGTGTCTTCTGGATTGTAGGAGCTGCTCCAAGGGAGGAAGAGCAAGGAGAACCTCTTTAAGACAAACTCCCATGGACAATGAACACTCATGGGATCCTAAGCCTGCCCAGGCTATCCATTCTACCGTGCAGCACCCAATGAGGACCCAAAGATGAATGCCCCGGGACCTAGCTCATAGGAGAGACTCAATAGAGATTTATTCAGCCAGTGTCTTAAATTCAGGCTGTAGTTTTCATTGACAACCTTCTCTCATGCAGGAGACTCTGTATTATCTAACATGGTGAAGGAGACATTATGGCCTCAATAAGCAGCATATTCCAACGTATTCCTCTGCTGCTGGATATAGAGCCCCTAAGTTCTTTTTCCTTCGTCTCTCTTACCCATTCACCACATACATGGAACCCTCTGGTTTGACCCGCTTACTTCTCCAGGCCTCTGGATGGTAGCTGGAGCAACACTGGGCAGTTGTGAGCTAGCCTGCGCTCAGCCCTTCTATGCTGCATTTTCTCAGGCAGGAACAGGCTGGCCAAAAGTCTGGGGCACTGGCTCCAGTTCCAGCTGATCACTGGCTTTGGGGTGGGGAGGGGTGTTGGGGGGGCGGTCAGGGGGGAGGGGACATGGATGTCTGGCATATCACCTGTTCTCTGTAGAATGGCCATGGTGCCGACCGGCCCAGACACGGAGCGAAGGCAGTGAGCGCACAGCTAGAACGCATAGTACACCCAAGAACAATGCAATGCTCCCAGGAGCAATCCTGAATTTTTATGGTCCTTCCAGAAGCCTCATAGTTTCTGGCTTCTCTGCCTCTGTGGTTTTGGCACTTTGCTTCTGGAGGTCTGAACAATGAGCGTGACTAGTCTCCTCAGACACAGATTCAACTGAGAAAGGAGCTGGCACAAGTAGGAACTCTGGCTGCAGCTGGTGGCCAGTCAGACACAGCCAGCAAACAAGGGGAGATCACCTGGTAGGAGCACTTCTGAGGTAGGGTTTCTGGAAGTGTCACTCAGAGTTGATTCAGCTAAGCTCTAAGTGTGAAAAGAATTCCACTGCCAAACAAGAAATGAATCCTCATGCTTAAAAGTGCACAATCTTTTTAGATTACAGTCATGAGAAAAACCACGCGCACACACCAAAGTGCCAGTGAAGTAGTACTTTCCCCCATTGGAGTATGTAAAACAAATTCTTTGAGCGACAACTGTAGGACTCTCACTAGAATAAAATTCCCCTTTATGGGGTCAGTTGACAAAGGTGTGAGCAGTATAACACAAGAGAGAGAGAGGCTAGACCCCAAATCAAATGAGATCACCATGAACAGAATGGGAAACAGTGATGTCAGTTCCTAAAATGCATAGCCAAAAATGAGTGATCTTCAAACACGAGAAAGGACAAGCAGACATTGTTTCTTTCAAAGCAGAAACTTCCAGAAACAAGACTCCTTTAGAGAAAAGACCCTCACACCTAACATTAGCCCAGAGATGACGAGAAGATACATACGGTCAGTTTTATACTGTGTGCCAAGCCAAGACTTTCCATTTGTCCCACAGAGGACGCAGGGAGGTGAGAGTTGGCCCTTTCCCAGGGCCCTCACAAGGATACTGGCTAAACAGGAAACCAGGCCCACAAAGCCCTCACTTACAACTTCTGTTGCTTTCTTGAGCGTTGGGTCCCAAACCTGGGAAGCACAAGTGCCAGGCAGCCCTTGCTCCTCACCATGTCTGGAACGCTGCCGCTGCAATCTCAGTATGAAAGCACATCCAGGGGAAAAGAGGAAGAGCTGCTTACTCACCGCACACTCAGAGCTGGCACCGGTTATAAAAACAACACAACTCCCCCGGGGAGGTGCACCTCCCTGCCAGCCACCTTGCCTCATCACCAATTTGCAGCAATAGAGCTGGCTGGCTGGGATGAAAGGAAATGGCCAACAGGCAAGAGACCCCCCGAGCTTGCCTCAGAGAGTCATTTCGGCTTGGACACTGGAGCTTGTCTCCTGTAGAGAAGTGAGTTGAGGCAGCTTATCAGGGTACTCAGTAAAAGGCTACCCATAGACTACTACTGGGGGGGGGTGGCTTAGACTGTTCCTCTGGAAAAAACAGCCAGCCGCCTGGGCTGGTGTGTGTGTGTGTGCGTGTGTGCGTGTGCGTGTGTGTGTGCGCGCGCGCGCGTGCGCGTGCACGTGCACACCAGCCACAGGAGGGAGTGGTTAAGATTGTTTCTGGAACTCACCCCCATCCCCACCCCACTATGATCTGACCGCTCAAGGACCCTGCTTTCCAAATGCACGTGGATAATGCGATTCTCTCTTCCCTCCACATTTTTAAACATTTAAAAAACTTTACTATTGTTATTGCTGCTGCTGTTGTGTTTGATGTAACACATGTGCCATAGTCATGTATGTGGAGGTCAGAGGGCAACTTTCAAGACTAACTTCTCTCCTTCCATTGCGATAGACAAGGATCGAACTCAGGTCATCAGATTTGCACAGTGCCTTTTTACCCTCCACAGTCACTTCACTGGGCCCATTTAACATCCTTTGCAAATATAAGCATAAAATACCAAACACGTTCCTTTGAGTATTTTCATATATTTCGTGTCATTTTAAAAAACTGAACTGCACAGAAGCAGAGATCCAAGGTGTTCCATTTGTCTCTGCTAACAGGCTGGGCTGAGGTAACCTCCTCTGCCAGGCATCCTCGTCGGTATCCCAGTGGCTCCACCTTACCATGCCCCCCCCCAATTCCATGAAGGGTTGGGTGGCGGTGTCTACTCCCCTGAGCCATCCAGATGCCATTCGTGGCAGAGACTAATAGTCACTAAATGCTGCCAGAGCTGGCCTCATGACCTGGGAGGGAAAGATATTCTCAGGAGAGGCTGTGAGCCCAGACTCTCGCATCCTCCCTTTCAGGGCTTCTCCCAGGCTTTGGTTCCTAATACTTAAGACTTAAATGCCAGGGTGTTTCCCCAATGCAGTCCACTGAGCCAGCCAGGCTGATGATAGCCCTGAAACTTCCAAAGCTTGTATTCCTCCTTAAAGCAGACACAATTTTTCACTCTCTGTAGATTTTGTTTTTTCTTCCCTTCTGAGAAGACTGGCCCCAAATTTGTTAAGTGGCAAAGGATGACTTTGAACTTTGATCTTTCCTGCTTCCATGGGCCGGGTGCCAAGATGACAGACATGTGGTACCATGCTCAGTTCCTGTGGTCCTGGGATTCAGACCCAGGGACTCATGGTGTCAGGCAAGCCTTCTGCCAAGTGAGCTACATCCCCAGTTCACATCTGTAGACTTTTCTAACTTGGTGGTTTGTTTCTCCATTAGCAAGTCTGTCACTGCCAAGTGGAACCAGAGGCTGTGAGGTACCTCCCAACTTCTAGGGATCCCAAGCATAATCCTTCTAAACAACAACAACAACAACAACAAAAAACTGTAAAGGAAGCTAGGGATGTGGTGCAGCGGTAGAGTGCTTGCTTACATGTATGAAGCTTTGTATTTGAGAGTCAGAATTTCAAAGATATTTTAAATTAAAATATTTTGTTAAATAATCATAGCGGGGGAGGGGGCTGGAGACATGACTGGGGGACTGTAACTCCAGCTTCAGAGGAGCCAATGCCCTCTTGTGGCAATCAGTAGGCACTGCACACACATGGCATAAACCCACACGTATGCATAAATAAAATAAAAAGAAATCTTTCGGCGAAAAATATCCACAAAGGTTTTGTTCATTATTATCCAGTCAATAGAGGGCTTAAAATTCTGAAAGAGAAAAGGTGGGAGGTGGGGGAGGACAATAATTGTAGGGGGTAAGAGATGGCTCAGTAGTTAAGAACACTAGTTGCGCTTGCAGAGGATGGGTTTGGTTCCCAGCATCCACATGGCAGCTTACAATTATCTATAAATTCAGGTCCAAGGGACCTGATCCTCTTCTGGCCTCCATAGGCACTAGGTACCCTATTGTACATAAACATATAAGCAGGCAATATTCACACACACACAAAACAAATCTTTAAGAAAATAATAATAATTGTAAAAGAAAGAGCTCACATAAAGAGCCACATGGGTGTGTCAGCCCACCTGAAATCCCAGCACTCCAAAGGTGTAGGATTCCTGGGCAAGCTAGCCAGCTAGACCCGCCCAATCCATGAGTTCTGGGTTCAGTGGAAGACTGCCTCAGCAAGTAAAGTAGAGAGCATTTGAGGAAGACTCCCAAGGTCAGTCTCTGGCCTCTGGGCAACGGTCTCACACACACGCACACACACTCTCACACACACACATGCACACACTGTACACACTGTACATACATACACACACAAAAATACTTAAAGTATATTTTATAGAACTATCTTTAAGAACGAATGCAAAGTTCGTCACTCTTAGGTAAGTACAGGCAAATGCTGGGGTAAAGAAAAAGCAATTTCAGGGCTGAAGTCCTTAGCTATATTTTCTGTAGCAGAGATTGTGCAGAATATCTATTAAACAGCCATTTCTCCATTAAAGTAGCCTCTTCTCTCTCTCTCTCTCTCTCTCTCTCTCTCTCTCTCTCTCTCTCTCTCTCCCTTCTCATTCATACTTGTGGTATTTGTTAAATCAGCATTATCTTGGTGTTGTGAAGTCTGATAAAGGTTTCAAAATAGCTGGGGAGTTTTTTTGTTTGTTTTTTGAGACAAGGTTTCTCTGTGTAGCCTTGGCTGTTCTGGACTCACTTTGTAGACCAGACTGTCTTTGAACTCATAGCGATCTACCCGCCTCTGCCTCCTGAGTGCTGGGATTAAAGGCGAGTGCCACCACGCCCGCCTACATTGACTGTTCTTCCAAGGGAAACTCCCAGCACCCACATGGCAGCTCACACCTGTCTGCGACTCCAGTTCCAGAGAATTTGACACCCTCACATAGGCAAAACACCAAAGCAAGAGGCGGGGCGGGGGGGGGGAGGGGGGGGGGGGGGGGGGGGGGGAGAAAGAGAGAGAGAGAATGAGAATGAATTAATTGCGACACCAGAAAGATAACTTTCTGAAGACACACCGGGGCACATGTCTACATGTACATACAAGGTTGCATATAAGGCTAAGGGTAGGCATCGCACATGCCAGAAGCTCAGGGCTGATTGGAGACACAAAGCAAAGAGCGGAGACCTGGAGTTCTGCTGTGCATTTTGTTCCTATGGCGGAGAAGCCAGTGAGTGCCCCCTCAGCACCTATGTTTATTTAAGGAAATGATGAGACCATAGAGGAAAAGACCTTTGGAGGGTCCCAGGGATGGCTCTAGGGAGGCTCCAGGGGCAGTGCCAAAACCAACAGGATTCTCTCCTTCAGGTAGGACGTAAGGATGGTGAAAGAGGCAGGGTCTTTCCTAAGGTCCAACGCATTTCCAAAATCCCGGTGTCAGAATGCTAGGTCTGTGTCTGGACCACGCTCTGGTAGTCAGTATTTTCAGAAGAGATTAGCTTTTTCTGAGAATAGCTCCTACCCAGTTCCTCAGATGAAAACAAAAGCTGTAGGTTCCCCAGAAGGGGTTCCACCTTCTTTCTCTAGTGGGAAGGTCTCAGGTCCCCAACTAGGGCAAAGCAACAGCAAGCCTTGTGCATGTTGTCAGCGAATGGCCACTCCCACGAAAAGACCGAGGCAGTACAGCCAAGATGGCAAAGGTGGGTCCTCGGCTGGCTCTATCTAGCCTGACCACTCCAAGCCTATGGAAACGCAGACTTCCAGGGGATCTTAAGCTTAGAATGCCAGCTCAGTAAGAATGGCCAGGATTTTTGCTTGTTTGTCTTAGCACCCCACCCCCTCCCACCCCACTGTATTTTCAGCATCAGAATAATCCTGGACAAAGATGGTGGGCATTAAAGAAATCTTTGTAGGCCAAACACACGAATGCCATTCCTAGAATTAGTGGATGCCCAAGGCCACCCTCAGAAAATATACAAAATTATCACAAAAAGGAAAGAGTTTACCAAACTACAATCTAGCCTTTACTTAAGCACATGTGCCTGTATTATGCTTCTACAATCCCCCGGCCCCACATCCTATAAAATCCTCCCTGTTCTTACTATGTAATACATAATTATTTTTTTTTTCTTAATGAGGAAATAAAGTTACCCTTTGAAGAAGTTACCACTCACCTACATGAAATCTGTTTGGAGATTGTCCCTGACTACTAGGAATTCTGGGGTGCTTTCTCTTTTGCAACACTGCAGATGGAGAATGTAGAATTTGATAAATTATAAACTTAATGAGGCTTCTAGCTCCTCTAGCCCGTCATTAGCTGCCAGGAAATGATCGCTGTTACTTAATTATAAGATGAAACAGCCATTGAGAAACGCTGAAAGTGATCTGATTGGCCTGTGCTCTGAGGACTAAGTCCACAGGCATGCCTCTACGTACCAATTAAAGCTGTGTCACCCACGGTAAAAAGCTGCATGTCCTTGGCTCGGAGATATGTTGTCATTTTCAGATTAGAACAACAGAAAACAATTCTAATCTAGGGCACTTCCCAAGCACCAATGACTGAGCCTTTCTAACTTCCATGATGAGGTTCCCTGGGACTGGCTTCATTCCCCCAGGAAATGCTCTTTATTGCACTTTGGCCCCGCCCAGCATGAGAGACAGACTAAAAGCCATTCAATCAAGTGCTGGTTTTCGTGGTTGTCTGTAGGAAAACATCAAAAACAACAACAACAACAACAAACAAAACAAAACAAAAATCTTTCCAGAGAGCAAATAAATATAAAATAAATATATATGGGGGCTGGAGAGGTGGCTCAGCAGCTAAGAGCACTGTCTGCTCTTCCAGAGGTCCTGGGTTCAATTCCCAGCACCCATGTGCTGGCTCACAACTGTCTCTAATGAGATCTGATGCCCTCTTCTGGCCTGCAGGTGTATGTGCAGATAGGGTACTCATACACAAAATTAAAGTGTGTGTGTGTGTGTGTGTGTATGTGTGTTTGTGCGCGCGCTTTTAATTTTGACTTTGCGGAACAGTTCATTAGCAGGAAGGAAGTAGGTAATCGAGTTCTAAGTAGCCTACAGGGCTAGTATTTGGTCACTGTAGGTTTTGTTGGCATACAAGGCTTTTTTTTTTTTTTTTAACTCAACACTGACTTTGCAGAATCAAATTTCCAACTGCATCTCAATGTGTTCTGAGCTAAGGCTGACTTTATCAAATGTTGCCTGCCTTTCTTTTCTGGATCCCCCTTTCCACTTGACTGTAATTGATACCATGGCCTGGAGCTCACAGGCTGACTGGGTTCTAATCCTAAAGCTGTCATTCATATGTGGTGTGTGAGGGTCAGTGAGAGAGATGGAGTACAGGAGAGGCGCTTGTGTCAAAGCCTGAAAACCTGAGTTCCATACCTGAATCCTACCAAGTGGCAGGAAAGAGCACATTCAATACATATCTCTGCCACCTATGTGCTCACTCGAACACATATCACATGCACAAAATAAATAAAATAAGACTGAAAGTCAAGCTTGGCACATGACATTTGGATAAGAAAAGAGAGAAAATTGATGTGGTTTTGTTGTTGTTGCTGCTGCTGTTGTTTTTTTTTTCTGAGACAGGGTTTCTCTGTGTAGCCATGGCTGTCCTGGAACCCTGGCTTCTGCCTCCCAAGGGCTGGGACTAAAGGCATGTGGCACCACCGCCAAGTGGAAATTAACATTTTTATAGAGACTCCACCCCTAACCTTAGTACAAGGTGTGTCACAAAATTTTAATTCCAAATGGATCACCTGGACTGTAGAAGGCAATGATCTTATCAGGAAGAAATCGGACAAACCCACCCTTTCCACCCACTCCCACTCCATCCCACCCTCCCCCCTCTCCAAGGAAAAGTGGAGACTGAACAGGTGAATTCCAAGAGATCTAGAAGGTGAGGTCCTTTACTGCCTCTTGTTCTACTTACTGGGTGGAGGTGCAGGGAACAACTCCAAGAAATCCCTGTGAAAAAATGCTTAAGGTGGCACGGCTAAACTTCCAGGTGACTGTAAGGAAATCTAAGCTTCAGAACCGATGTGTACCAGTCTGAACTGCCCACCTTAAAAGCCTGTGACTAAGTCCAGTGCTGCTCCATTACGAAGCACTTAGCTTCCGAGACCAGGGAAGCAAAGGCCTGCAGATTGCATGCACTTGCCTCCTTGTTAGCCCTGTTCTCTTCACCTCCCGCCCTTCCCAGTCACTGCCACCTTGCCAAGGTCAATGGTTTGTGTTCACCTCAGCAGCACTGTCATGGATGACCAGGCCTTTCTTCTTGAAGTGGTCTTTGCTTGACTTCCAGGATGCTCCAATTCTCCTGAGCTTCCTCCGCCTCCCAACTCATTGCTTTGTTGAAGTTGGCCCCACCCCCCTGTCTCCAGGCTGTGCAGCCCCTGGCTCGATCTTGTTTTCTCTGTCCCTTGCTTAAGCCTTTCCTCAGATGAGTATCGCCAGTCTTTGGACCTTAAATACTACCTACAGATGCGTATGACTCTCAATTTCATCTCAGTCTTATCTCTTGCTCTACACTCTAAACTACAACCACCTACACAACCATCAAACAGATGATACCTAAATAAGATTGCCCATTCTGTACTGAGCTAGCTCATGGGCTCCCTCCCTAACCTCCCTACCACACCTCTCTAAACTGGCCTATTCCAGTTTTCCTTATCTTGACTCCTGGGTCCGTTATCAATCCAGACTGGCCAGATTATGGCCCAGGGTCGCCGGTCCTCTTTCCCTTAATCCCGGTATCCAGGTCATCTGCTCAGCTGGGATCTTATCAGTCGAGATCTCATTAGCAGCCATCTCCACTGCACCACCTGAAGGCACGCACACTCACCTCCCTGAAATGTGATGGCTTTCTAACTGCCTTTACTCCAGGCTTCCCCTCTCAGCCTCCTATAGCCTAGTTCCCCCCAAAGAGATCCCAGGGTTATTCACTGAAACGGATTTGGCAATATCAGTGTCGACCTTTTGCTTAAAACCCTCACACATAGGAGGAATCTCTGCATGGTCCGGCCACATACTTCCTGATCAAGAGGCCTTAGCTATCCTGGCTTCCGCTGTCATGAAAGAAGTCCCACATCTCCATGTGGCTGGCTCTTTTCATTATTGACGCTTCCATTCACTGTCTTTCTCTACTCTACCACTAAAGCGTCTTGCCCAGCCTCTCTCTTTCTTATGCCTACCTGAAGCTGTCTTCTTCATTTGTTTATGTGCTTACACGTCTGTGCCTCCATGAGCATGTAAGTCCCAAAATAACAAACACCTCCCTTATCTTGCCACTCCATTCCCCATGGCTACCATGCAGTGGCTATTCCACCAAGATCTGTTGAAGGATTAATTACCTGGAAGAGTAATTGCAACTTGCAAATTATACATAATGGCCCATCGGAACCCAACATCTTAGGCAACTAATTCACCTATAGCTGAGAAAGTGTTGGAGTCATGGAGAAACTAGAGCAGTTGACTCTCCAGTTTGCAACATTCTCCTGAAACCCTTGTCCCTTTTCTCAGAATACAAACCGAGAACGCAACTCTGAGGAGAATCTCTGCCCACGTGCTATCTATTAGTATGTCTATAAGACTTGAATATTCGAGGTCGGGCAAGGTGGCGTACGCCTTTAATCCCAGCACTTGGGAGGCAGAGGCAGGCGGATCGCTGTGAGTTCGAGACCACCCTGGTCTACAAAGCGAGTCCAGGACAGCCAAGGCTACATAGAGAGACCCTGTCTCAAAAAAAAAAAAAAAAAAAAAAGATAAAGAAAGAACAAAAGAAAGAAAATCATAGTTCTGGACCTGGAGGGATAAGTATATGTATAAGTGTATATGTATGTATGTGTATGTGTGTGTATGTATGTATGTGTGCATGTGTATACATACACATGTGTATATATACATGTACACACACAGGTATATATGTGTATTTACATATATGTGATTTTTTAAAGTTTTGCCTGATGTTCATCTCTGGTATTTCAAAAAGGGTCTACTGCAAGGTCACCACTAAAAAATGCCTTCAAACTGGTCCTCTAAGGATTCTTTCTGAAGGAGGCATGCCTGTTATCTAGGCCCTAGCTTGATGCAGGGCTGTACAAATGTACCAGTCTGACATACAACAGCTCTGGTCTCCTTATATAAGCCGAAGCTACCCGAGCCTCCAGCAGAAACCACTAAAACTCTAGTAATTCATATCACCACATGGAGGTTAATTAAGAAATAGTAAGTTCACAAGGGCAAAAACTAGAAACCATATGCCATTATTCCTTTTAATTTAGAAAATTATAAGAATTTATTACTGACCACATCAAAAGTACTTGGCAGGGCCAGTAAGATGGTTGAGCAAGCAAGCACTCACCTGCCATCAAGTCTGAAAACCCAAAAAGTGGGATTCCCAGGGCCCACAGGATGGAAAGAACTGAGTCCTGTAAGGTGTCCCCTGACCCATACACGTGAACCCTGCCCCCGACACACAAATAAATGTGATACAATTTTTATGTGAATATGCCAAGCCTCATCTGGCTTTAATTTCTGCAACCTTTCCAGTGCTCTGTATCATTAAATTTAAAAGGATATGAGGCAGCCCTGAACCACGAGGCAGAGACAGATACTCACTCTACAGAAGTTCAGATGGCAACACATTATCCCACATTCCTCCTAATTTCTGTTTGGTGTGTAAAGCTTTATTTTAAAAGTACCACAAAAACCAGTCTTCAGGGGGAAAAACAAAACAAAACAAAAACGTGACAGAGGAGAGTCACATGACAGTGAATGGTAACTGCCCCTGCTGGGGATTCTCATGCCCCTCACCCACCCTCAGAAGCCCTCCGAACAACAAAACAGGCCTGAGGGCCCTTCTGAAATCACAGAGGCCCGGGCAGGCGTTACACATGCTCCATCTCCCAGGAAACACAGAAACCTTCCAAGAATGAAGAGCCTGGAGCAGAGTGAGCGCCCGGGAGCTCTAATGTACTGTCTCTCCGCAGACAACAGTGCTTCAGTGTCAAAGCCACAAGACCAAGGGCAAGCCCGATTCCAAAAGCAAACCTCCATCAGCAGGCGCAAGGCGCTGATCACAGACAAGTGGCCCCAACGAGAGGACACAAGGGCAGGGGCTAGAATGCTGGACTGAAGGCAGGGCTTGCCCACGGTCACTTCTCATTCCGGTATTTTAACTGAGATATAAAGAGGGAAATGTGCCGGTTTTATGATCATTTTCTTCATGTGTTTTAAATCCTGGGCAAACTCTTTCACAGCTGATCTTAGAAGATGGAGGACGTGACAGTCAACTCTTAAAAATATAAATTTCTCTCTACCACAAATAGATGTTTTGAAAAACTGATTGGAAAATTTGAAGTTAGCTAAATTTAGGATGGGTACTGGTTTTCCTGGGAACTTTACCTAACTTTTCATATAACGCTTTAGAAAGAATATACAGGTGCCTCAGAGCTCATGTGTTGGAAGGCCTCCTTTCAAATCGTGAGTGTCTTTTTAACTCCACATTTGGGGCTCACACTGCTGGAAACACTTCTGTGTAGCAACTCGAGGCTAACCTGGAAAGTGGGTGCCATAACATATCACCGTGAAGGAAAAAAAAATGCCTCTTATCACATTTCCCAGTTAAAGGTGGAGGGGCTTACTTTGGGCATTTTCCACTGAATAGTAACTCCTAAATTATCACCTTCTTAGAAGCAAGACATATGTAAGGTTGGGTAAGGAAAACCTAAAATACTCTTTCTAACTCCTCAGAGAGCCAGGTCTCTTCTCAGGCAGGGGTTCTAACTGTCTGGTCCGGTCAAGGATTCTAAGCAGGAACTAGAGTGGCTTCCTTGAGTTTTCTGGGGTTGGCTAAGAAGCCAGGAAGCAATTTATAAACTGTGCTGGGCTCTGGCAGACAGACTGGCTCTCTAAGATAATATTTCCAGTTAGACTCTGTATTCTTTGAATTTAGAGGTCGCTTATGATCCAAGTACTGTCAGACATTTTTCTTTTCTTTTCTTTTCTTTTTTTCCAGACAAGGTTTCAAAGTATGCCTGACCGCGGGATTCTCCCAGCACCCCTCAGTCCCTACCTGTTACAGGGCATGGCTGGCGTACCCTGCCCTCTTCCTGGAACTTTCCAGCCCAGGGGCGGGGCTTCTCTATATAATCCAGGCATTTTGGTTCCCCATCTCTCTGCATTTTCTCTCTCCCAATGTGGGCATGCTCTTCTCTCTTTCTCTTCTCCCTCCTCTCCTCTCGGTCTCTTTCCCCGCACGGTGACTGCCCTGGCCTTGGTCCATGAGACCAGTGAACCCGCCCAAGAGCTGCACCCAATAAACCCGCCTTTATGTTTTAATCCGACTTGAATTGGCTCATTTCATCAGCGGAGGAAACCTATTACACGTGACAATTCTTCAGGGGGCTTCCTTGCCTTGCTGTTCATGGACTTGATCTTGCCTGAGATCTTTGGAAGCAGGGAGGAGAAGCAAGAATTAAAACAGCCGTCGTTCCCCACCCCCCACCCCCACCCCCAAACCCAGCTATCTCAAACATAAGCATCATAAATCAAGCCAAAAACACAAACTAGGTGCTATATGGGCCCTTTGCCCTAAAATAAACAAATACATCACTAAGAGAGCAAACAGAGGGGAGTCAAAAGTCAAAGTCTTGGGCCTAATGCATGCTTTAAGTTTCTTTCAGAGCACAAACGCCTTGGAGAAACGGACTTTGAGAATCCCAACTTGCTGCTAGGAGTTGTTTTCCTTAAAGAGATAAGATCACCCACACCTCCCCTCCCTCCCCCTCCCCTCCCCTCCCCTCCCCTTCCTCAGTAGCTTTAGTAGTTAATGGACCTTCTCTGGGCTCTCAAAACCATAAACTTGATGTAGGTTTTTTTTAGTAGAATGCTTGAAATTGAGCCAGAAAAAAACAAACAAACAACAACAACAACAGCAACAACAACAACAACAACAAAAAAAAACCTTTGCTGTTTTTAGCTATCACCACCAGCAATTTAAGCAAAGACAGAGAGGGGACAATGATGACCAGGAATATTAGTACCTCACAAATATTATTATTTTCCATTTTATCTTCACATCCAATGTTCATACTGGGGTGTTATTTTACCCAATCAATGGAAAAGCATGCCTTTCAGGCCTCTGTCTGTCTGTCTGTCTGTCACTCTCTCTCATTCTCCCCCAAACCAAATTACCTCAAAGATAATACATTTTTGTTTAAAAAAAAAAAGTTTTCTGCAAAGTGAGAACACTTCTTATGTGCCTATGAGAAATGAAGTTAACGGAAAACCAAACAGAAACTCTGGTAAGAATACTATGGTGAATGGTTAAATATTTACAACATAAGAACCAGTCCATCTGAGAACAGACGTACAAGTGCCTGGCTTCGTTCCCTGTCTCAGGAACCAAGAATGTTCCCTTGCTGAGAGCTGCCATTTTGTTGACATTCAAGTAAAAGATTTGGCTCCAGGGAGATGTGGGAGTGAGCGCATGAAAACACAGCCTGGCAGACTATTATCGTAACAGCTGAGTCCATTCCACACAGTGAGGCCTAAAGCCCACAAATGCACAAAGGGGCCTAGAAAAGAAAACGCTTTCCCGGCTCAGCTCTGTGTCCCATCTGCCCGGTGGATGCCTTCGACAGAGCCCAATGCCCAAATCATCACATGTCACCAAACAAAAGCTCCAGGTCACCACACAATTTCACAAGCCACCAGGGTATCAAACATCCTTCAGGAGCATTCACAGTTAGTGATAAATACCTTTTATTGCTGTTGCGTTTTGGTTGGTTGGTTTAGGGCTGGGGATCAAGCCAAGGCCTCTACATGTTAAGTACATTTAGTCTCTAAGCCATACCCTCAGACTTCCTCTCTCTGTCTCTCTCTCTCTTTCTCATAGTTAATTGATGATGATGATGATGATGATGGTTTTTCTGAGACAGGGTTTCTCTGTGTAGCCTTGGCTATCCTGGACTCACTTGGTAGACCAGGCTGGCCTCGAACTCACAGTGATCTGCCTACCTTTGCCTCCCAAGTACTGGGATTAAAGATGTGAGTCACCATGCCCGGCTGTTAATTTATTTTTATTTGGTGTTTAGCTTGCATGTATGTCAGTGTGAAGGTGTCAGGTGCATGGAAGTAGAGTTACAGACAGTTATGAGCAGCCATGTGGTTGCTAGGAATTTGGGTCCTCCGGAAGAGCAGGCAGTGCTCTTACTTGCTGAGCCATGTTTCCATCCTTCTTTCCATCCTTCCTTTTGCTCTCTAAAGCCCACTGTGCCTATCCTGCCTTCTCCATCCCACTCTCAGTGTTCCTGTCCCTTTCCCAAAATGATCACATTGTTTGGTTTTGTTTGAGGTTTTTTGTTTTTTGGGGTTTTGTTGTTGTTGTTGTTTTGGTTTTTGTTGCTTTTGTTGTTTTTGTTTTTTCAAGACAGGGTTTCCCTGTGTAATAGCCCTGGCTGTCCTGGAACTCTCTTTGTAGACCAGGCTGGCCTCGAACTCACAGAGATCCATCGGCCTCTGCCTCCCGACTGCTGGGATTAAAGGTGTGCGCCACCACGCCTGCCACTTGTTTGAGTTTTTTGTTTTGTTTGTTTGTTTTGTTTCTCGAGACAAGATTTCTCTGTGTAAACAGAGCCCTGGCTGTCCTAGATGCACTTTGTAGACCAGGGCTGGTCTTGAACTCACAAAGATCTGAGCACCATGCCACAGCAAGTAGCATCACAGTCAGGGCTGAGAAATTCAACCAAGTCAGTCACTTTTCAAGCACAATAGAGAGAGTAGATCATGGAGGTGCAGGCCTGAAATCCTGGTCAGGAGGCTGAGGCAGGAGGATCACAAATCCAAGGCTAACCTGGATAAGCTAGTGAGACCCTGTTTCAAACTATGAAAGTGAGGGAGACAAGGGGAGGGTGGCAGAGAGCCTGCCTGCCATTCACGAGGCCCTAAGTCTGACCCCTTTTATGGCAAAAGCAAATAATACAAAACAATGTAGGTCAGAAAGTTAAATTAAGGAGCATTCTCAGTGTCTGTGGAAACAAAGGGCAGTTCTTTAAAAATGGCTCTTGTTTAAGAAAGGGTGTCACTAGACAAAGGCTAAAAAAGAGAGCAACTAAATGTGATACTTGGCCTGGGACTCAAATCTGCCTGTACTAGAAGAAAAAAAAAAATGTTACAACCAATATTATTATATAACCCTGACAAAAATCAATCAGGAAAACAGATGAGGCCAAAGCGTCACTTCGGTGTTATTCACTGGTTGTGGGGCCGGAGAAGTTAGAAACACTTGCTGCTCTTCCAGAGGACCCAAGTTTGATTCTCAGTGCCCTGCTGTCTATAGCTACAGTTCTAGGGGATCCAAGGACCTCTCCTGACCTCTGTGGGCACCAAGCATACACGTGGCACACATATATACATGCAGACAAAACCACTCATATACAGAACAATTTTAAATATAATACTTTTAAAATTACTAATTGTTAATTTTGCTGAGGCTGGGAAGGGAAGGAGCTCATCCAGATTGGTAGGAAATACCCAAGGAGGTGATCAATGTCACATATCAGGACAAGAGCTCCTCCTCAGCTCCCACTCAACATTAAATACACTTAACTAAAACCGAATAGACTGCCCTTAGAGATCATGTCACCTCCCCAGAACTCCAAATCCCACAGAATCCGAATGTGAAACGCCTCCATGCTGTAAAGACTGATGCCCTTCTGGTCCTGCAGTCACTGCCCCCCCCAGGACAGACACCTGCTTCCCCCTGGACCAGCCATCACGATGCCTACATCAGCCGGCTAGGCAGCCATGGCAACTCCTGCTGGCTTCTCCCCTGGGCTCCAGTGATGGGGGGTGGGGATGGGGGGTGGGGGGTGGGTGTCTCACTCAATCATTTCTACAGATCTTTGTTGTGAAGCAGCTGCTAAGCAGCAGAATGATTTACTTTCAGCTTCAAGCAGGATCTGTAAACACCGTGACAAATGAAGAGAGTTCCTGAAGCTGCGTCCCTGCCAGAAGGTCCTCTGGCGGCGTAAATCATTCGCTTCACGGCAGAACTGAAAGTCCCCAGTGCTCCTATCAGGAGGGTTTCCTGTTGATCCCAGGAGGAGTACAAGTCAGTCAAAATTCAACCTAACAGCACAGTGAGCCTTGACAGCTAAGGTCTAAGGTCCAAAAGGCTATCACTGCGCCTTTGGCGGAAGGCGGGACTCACAATAGCTACCAAGTAAGGGGACTTGAGCCCAGGTGTCTAAGACCAGCCTGGGCAACAGAGTAAAAGTACCTAGAAAAAAAAGGTGGAGGGGAAAATGTGGTGGTGGCACAGACCTTTAATCCCAGCACTCAGGAGGCAGAGGGAGGTGGATCTCTTTGAGTCCAAGGCCAGCCTGGTCTACCTAAGAAGTTCAAGGCCAGTCAGAGTTGCATAGTAAGACTCTGTTTTAAAAAGACGGCAGAAGGGTGGTGATAAAGATAATAAGTTTTGTAGTAAGGTTTGTGATACATGTACCTTACCACAACCAAAAACAGAAGGAATCAACCCCACCCCACCTCACCCCACCCCCACAAACAAGGGAAATGACTAGTTCCCCTACCTTCCCTGCAGACGATGTCCTCAGAGGGACCCAGGTGTGACCCTGTCTTCCCTTCAAGATACAGTCAGATTGGAAGGATGACTTCCATCAAAAGCCTTCCTAATTTTTCTTTATCTTTTATACCAACCCACTCTGGTGTGCTCTCAGTACCGCTCAAGGGCCTTTTACCCAAACAAAGGAGGTGCTGATGAAAAAGTGAACCATTTCTACCTGATGTCACTATGGGACTCTGTTTGATTCAGGTTCACTCTGCCACAATGCTCATGGTGTGTGAGAAATGCTTTCTGTGAGCTATGCACCTGGGCTCAGATCCTGACAGTATAAAATGACCAGTTTCCTTGGCGATGAGTAGGCTCAGGGTTTAGTACCTTAGAGAGTGGAGGATCCCTAATTTCTTTTTCTTTTTCTTTTTTTGTTTTTGTTTTTTTTTTTTGTGGGTTTTTTTGTTTGTTTGTTTGTTTTGTTTTCTTGAGACAGGGTCTCTCTGTGTATCCTTGACTGTCCTGGACTCACTTTGTAGACCAGGCTGGCCTTGAACTTACAGCAATCTGCCTGCCTCTGCCTCCCGAGTGCTGGGATTAAAGGTGTGCGCCACCACTGCCCGGCTGGATCCTTAATTTCAATTTTCTGACAATTCCAGTCATTCAGGTGAAGGGTGGGGTGACCCCATAAGTCCTGAGCAACCACAAAGGGGGAGGCTGGGTGTAGATACGTCTGAGTAAATCACAGAAGAGTCTTCCTTCGGGGTATAGGGATGAGAGGAAGTTGGGGAATTAGATGAAAACTGCTGGGAAACCCTCCAATGCCTGCTGGGACTCCTCCCTTCTCTCTCTGGTCTTCCCACTTTCTGGAGGTTTTGCTGGTTTTTCATGCTTTGTTTATATATCGCCTGGAAGGCCACTGGCTTTGTATTTACTGTCTTCCAAAGTGCAAGGGTGATGTCATTGCATGGACTAGTCTCTACACTGGTTGGTTTTTAGGTTCCTCGTAACAGGTAACTAAAGCTTACCTGAAATGTCATTATCTGTCAATCTGTGTGCTAAGCCCCCTCCCGGCAAAGGCTTGTAGCTGAGCACAGGGCTCTAAGGAGTCCATGCTTCCTTAGAGGCACAACCTGTTGAGAACATGCCCTTAATGGGGAGAGTAGGGCCTGGCCTTCTCCTCTTGGTCTTCTTGGTAGACTAGGCCTAAGGTGAACAGCTTCCTTAACCATATGCCTACAGTGCTCATAGGTGAGGCCAGCCAGTCATAGGTTACAGCCTCAAAAAGCGGTGACCCAAAATAGTGTTTGCTCTTGGGAGTTGACTGTCCCCGGTGTTTGTTATCATGACGGAACGCTAACACGTTATATTATTCATTATTTCTCAATATGGAAGCTTTAGCAATGGTAGCTGCTATAAAATATGAAAGTCCAGAGAGAAGCAACCGCTTTTAAGCTCCCCTTAGGAGCATGTTAGCATCTCAGGGAATTAATTAATCCCTGGGAGTCATTAGCGATTTCAAGGATGTTAAGGTCGCAGGAGCCAAGCAGCCTCACGTCTTCATGAAGTCACGGCCAAGTTTTAAGAACTCCTGTATTGTGGGCACCACTTCTGGTTACATCTGGTCTTGCACCAGTATAGTCTTCTGAGCTAGAGGGTGAACTGGGATGCCTCGCCTTAGGAGACAGGCAAGCCAGCAGCTGCAGGTAGAGTGACATTGGCTATGTTGGTGGTACATTACCTGATACTGCCATAGCTACAAGGAAAAAACAAAAAGCCCACAACCAAACATCCTAGGATAGCGGGGGCTGGGGAGGGTGGGTGTTCGGATCATAAAGTACCAGCTAAAACTCTCCTAAGGGAAGATGAGTGAATTGTTTCAAATGTTTTCCAAGAAGGAAAATGCATCACTTCTACATCAGGCTAGACACTGGGAGGAGAAAGCTGTGATCCCCGGGTCCCTCCCAAACTCCTGAAGAACCACCAGGATGTGGCCCCCTGGTGAGGCTAAGATAGAAAGAGGCCAGCCAAGTTCTATGTAGAGTTCATGGCATGGGGCATTGGCAAGTAACAGCAAAGAATGTCCCAGAGTGCTCAAGTGGTGGAAACCTAAGGCAGCCATGACTGTAAGTTCTTATCACTAGAAAGCAACTAGAGAAGAGAAGGGAAGGAGGAGGGAGAGGGAGGGGAGGGGAGAGGGGGAAGGGGGAGGGGGGGACGGGGAGGTAGAAGAGCATGCACCAAGAAGCTTATCCTAAGGAAGAGCAGAGGATCTCCTGGCTGAAGCGTGGGCGTCTGTTCACAGTGGCGCCATGAGGGACAAAGCTCCAGGAATGACTTCACATGGCCTTCTTTGCTAAACCCATTCCCTAAAATGTTACCTCCTTTTTACTCCTTCACCTCTGCCGCCCTTCTCTGAGAGGGGGAAAAAAAAAGAGTATTCCTGATAAGAAAAAAACCCAAACATCAAGATTGTTGAAATTCCACTGAGATCAATTCATCATGCAGTGGAGGAAAAAAAAAAAAATCCTTCCTACTGTCCAAGTTAAAAAATGGCATCAGGACCACAGACTTTAAAAGTGTGTGTGTGCACTTGGGAGGCAAGGCAGGCAGATCAGTGTAAGTTTGCAACCAGCCTGGTCTATAAAGAGAGTACAGGATAGCCAAGGCTACACAGAAAAATCTTGTCTGGAAAACAAAATAAAACAAAACAAACAAACAAAAAGATTTGCCCTCAGAGGCTGGCGAGATGGCTCAGTAGTTAAGAGCACTGCTCTTGCATAGGACACAGTTTCAGTTCCCAACGTGGCCCCTAACATCAGTCTCTAACCCCAGGTCCACAGGATCTGACACCCTCTTATGACCTTCTTGGGGACTTCACATGTGGTACACACATACATGCAGACAAAACACCCACACTCACAATAAAAATAAATATATATTCATTAATAATATTATAGAGACCTGAAGGTGGAGGCGACTGGTGGGCGGCTGCACCATCTGAGTATGCTTGATGCTACTGAGTTGCAAACTTTAAAACGGTCAATTTACGTTATGTGGCTCTTACTTATTTTTCAAACAAGGAGGGGGATCATTTCCAATTCGTTTTTGCTGTTGTTGTTTGTTTGTTTGTTTGTTTGTTTTTTCAAGACAGGGTTTCTCTGTGTAGCCTTGGCTGTCCTGGACTCTCTTTGTAGACCAGGCTGGTCTCGAACTCACATCGATCCGTCTGCCTTTGCAGATTAAAGGCGTGTGCCACCACGCCCGGCCATCTCCAATTCTTGAAGCAAATCCTTTCCTCAACTCTCACCCACACTGGAGAACTATCAGCTTGTGCTTTTAGACCTCTCAACAGTTACCATTTGGACTCAGGCGATGAACTTAGATGACGTCAGCAGCCCGCTTCACCAGCTACCCAAATCTTTGTCCACACACTCCTCCCTTGTTTATTAATGAGGTCCTGCACAGAGGAGCCCTGACCCAGCTGTGACTCTGGACCTCTGGGACGACATGGGGGAGATACTGTTGAGATGGGGCTTGGAGAAGGGTAACCCATCTGCAGGGAAGCCAGTAGTACAATAAAGTGACGCCCCCAGGTAACAGCAAAACAAGGGAGGCTCCAAAAGGAGTTCCCGGCTGCATCTCACTGGAAAGAATGCACCGCAAACCAGGAGTTCCTAGGAGGGTGGCTGAGGAATATGTGGCTGAGGAATAAATAAAAGGAGTAGAGAAAACAAGGAGGTACAATTGCTGAAAAGAGGAGGTTTAGTCTCCAGCATCCATATGAATATGTAAAATGCGATCTGGTCTATTCCTGTTTTGTTCTGTTTGTTTTGTGGATTTAGGAGGCAAGTGTTTGGTTGTTTGGGTTTTGGGGGTATTGGTTTTGGTGTTAAGTGAGGGGGGGGGAATGTGCTAAAGATCACTAAAAACCGCATTCAGAGTCTATCGGCATCTTTTCAGAAATGCAAAAATCACCCAAACTGAACATCTGTGGTTTTACTAAATAAATAAAACTTCTCCACAAAATACTGCCCTTGAACTCATAACATGACAGGGCATCCTCAGCGAGGCTGGGAGGCATGCACATTTCTGCAGTGTTTATCCACGGCTCTAGTTTTACAGTAAGGAAGGCTGGCCTGGCCTCTGCCTTTCACTTGACAGACGATGGTGGAGCAGCTTGCTGTAGATCGCATCTCCACATTGTCCTTCCTAAAGGAAACCAAACAATTAGCCTGCTTTCTCCCTTTCTTGCCTGGCGGATTCTACAAAGCCCTTCACCTTTTGTTCACCAAAAGCTAAATGAAAATAAGGCAAAATGCTTGTCAGGTGGCAGGCCTGCCTGGGACAAGTTTGCAAAGCTCCCTTGGTGCACACTGAAACAGTAACTCTGAGCTTTTATATATGAGAATAAGAGAAGGATAGATCTATGGAATACTACTCAGCTATTAAAAACAAGGAATTCCCGAAATTTGTGGATAAATGGATTGAGCTAGAAATGATCATAATGAGTGAGTTAACCCAGAAGCAGAAAGACTTAAATGGTATATACTCACTTATATCTGCATACTAGCCCAAGGGGCATGTCCCACGAAAGCCTTTACTTACCAGGAAACTGGGACAGAGGGGAGGACATCCTATTGGGACTCTAGATGAGAGAAGCATGGGAGAATAGCAAAGTAGAAGGATCCAGAGGGTCCTAGAAACCTACAAGTAGAACATTATGATAGGAAGATTTGGGCCCAGGGGTCCCGCTCAAACTAAGGCACCAGCCAAGGACAATACAGGTGGTAAACTTTAAACCGCTACCCAGATCTAGCCAATGGACAGAACATTCTCCACAGTTGAGTGGAAAGTGGGGTATGACTTTCTCACGTACTCTGGTGCCTCATATTTGACCATATCCCCTGCAGGGGGACCTGGTGGCACTCAGAGGAAGGATAGCAGGCTACCAAGAAGAGACTTGATATCCTATGAGCATATACAGGGGGAGGAAATCCCCCTCAGGAACAGTCATAGGGGAGGGGAATAAGGGGAAAATGGGAGAGAGGGAAGAATGGGAGGATACAAGGGATGGGATAACCATTGAGATGTAACAAGAATAAATTAATAAAAAATTAAGGGGGCCAAAGAGATGGCTTAGAGGTTAAGAGCACTGTCTGTTCTTCCAAAGGTCCTGAGTTCAATTCCCAGAAACCGCATGGTGGCTCAAAACAATCTATAATGAGATCTGGTGCCCTCTTCTGGCCTGTGGGTATACATGCAGGTAGACTACTATATACATAATAAATAAAAAAAAGTACTAAGGGGGGGGGGGGGGTGGAAAGAGAATGATAGATACAAAGTACCAGATATGTTATATGGGGTTTTATGAAATGAGCATGAGGGGAGAAGAAAAGGAGGAAGGGGCACCCGAGAGAGAGAGAGAGAGAGAGTAGGAGGAGAGAGAGAGAGAGAGAGAGAGAGAGACAGAGAGAGACAGAGAGAGAGAGACAGAGAGAGAGAGAGAGAGACAGAGACAGAAAGAAGAAGAAGAAGAACAGACAGAGACAGAGACAGGAAGAAGAAAAAGAACAGAGAGACAGAGACAGAGAAAGAGAGAGTCGGGGGGGAAGAGAGAGAGAGAGAGAGACTGGAGAGATGGCTCAGAGGTTAAGAACACTGTCTGCTCTTCCAGAGGCCCTGAGTTTAATTCCCAGCAACCACATGGTGGCTCACAACCATCTATAATGAGGTCTGGGGCCCTCTTCTGATGTGCAGGCATACATGTATATGTAATAAATAAATAAATCTTTTTTTTTAAAAAAAAAAGAGAGATAGAGACAGAGGCAGAGACAGAAAGAGTGAGAAGAAGAGAGAGGGGACCACATGAACTGTTTGTTCTTTTACATGGCCCTGGGCAAGGCCATGCCGTTGTGGCATGTAAGCAATGACATCATAGGTAGGCAGACTGAAGGAGAATCCTAACGCGAGCAGCTCTTCTGTGCAGTTCAGGCAGGACCTATCATGGCACCAGTGCTCAATAATTCTAGGACTGCCTCTTTACTTAAGTTGGGGCATTAGATGAGCACACAGACTTGCGGCTACAATTGTTCTTGGGATCTATTCAATTCCACTTGGGAGTAAACGCTCAGGGTTCTCTGTCTTGTTACTTATATTAAAAAGACTGAGATCCTCAAGACTCGAAAGACCCAGGGGACTAAGAACTTGGAAGAATGATTGCGTGGCTGCCCATGAGTGAGATAAAACGGCTGTGCACTCCCATCTCCAGGGACGTGACAAACACAAGTTTCCTAAATGGCACCGTTAGCAGAGAGGGAAACTCTGGGTAGTTCCATCTGTCAGTGCACTCATACAACCTGTGGGAGGTGTTAGGATTCTACTTCAGTCCGCCTACCTGTGATGTCATTGCCTATCTGCCTTGGGGGCGTGGCCCTACCCAAGATTATAAAAGGCCACATCTTACCCCCTTTCCCTTTCTCCCTCTTCTTCTCTCTCTCTCTGTCTCCGTGTCTCTCTGGGGTACCTCTCCCCCCTTTCTTTCTCCATGTTCATTTTATAAACTTCTCTATCTATTATCAGTTGCTTGGCATCTTATCATCTTATTATCTTATTTTTAAATTATTAAAGGAGGCATGCTTGAAACTGTCCTGAACACTGCTTTTCTCTTTCTACGACTGTGTAGATTGTGTAATAGTAACCACTGTTACTGAATCAGCTGTTCAAAAGGATGGCACCAGAACCCAAAGTAATGCCTAAAACATAGGCTGCCAGTTCTCCCGCCCCCCCCCGCTGCCCCCCCTCCCGACCTCCCCCGCCTGTAACCCTGGCTGGAGTCAAACTTGCCATGTTCAAGGATGACCATGAACTGATCTGCCTAACACCCTGTGTGTTCTTTTTTTTTTTTTCTTTTTCTTTTTTTGTTTTTTTGTTTTTCGAGACAGGGTTTCTCTGTGTAGCCTTGGCCATCCTGGACTCACTTTGTAGACCAGGCTGGCCTCAAACTCACAGCGACCCGCCTGCCTCTGCCTCCCGAGTGCTGGGATTAAAGGCGTGCGCCACCACGCCCGGCTTCACCCTGTGTGTTCTTACTACATATGTTTAGCCATTCTCGAGGGACGTTTGGGTTACCTTTATCTTTGTCTACTGCAACTAATCTGGCTGTGAACATAAGTACTTCCTTGAACTTTTATTTTAATTTTTTTTTTCTATTTTTGGTTTTTCCAGACAAAGTTTCCCTGTGTAGCTTTGGCTGTCCTAGACTTGGCTTTGTAGACCAGGCTGGCCTCGAACTTACTTCGATCTGACTGTCTCCAGAGTGCTGGGATTAAAGGCATGTGCCACCACGTCCTGCTTGAACTTCTGTTTTTAATTTGTTTGCATCTATGCCCAGAAGTGCTTAAGGTGGCACTGTGATCATGTGGTAACTTTTTAAAACTGTGTTGAGGAAAGGCCATCCACTCTCATGGCGCTGTACAGCTTTACACTCGTACCGACATGTTCACCGGATCTTCTGGTCTCAGCACAACCTTGCCAAAACCTGATGTTTTCATCTTGAAAAACTAAAACATCATTTACTGTTTGTTGTGGATGTCGCCATCCCAATGGCTCGGTGGTGGAACCCTGGTGAGTCACATTCTCTGATGAGTGAACACTTGCTATTTGTACATCTTCGCTGGAGAATCTCCCATTTCATGTTCTTTGACTATACTTAGACAATTTCTTTTCCTCTGGAGACAGAGTTTTACTACGTAACTCTAGCTGACCTGGAACCCTCTGTTTTGACCAGGCTGGCCTCAAACTTATTAGAGACACACCTGCCTCTGCCTTTCCAGTACTGGGATTAAAGGTGTGCACCACCACACCTGGCGACTTTGATCATTTTTCAATGAAGTTGTTTTGTCTCTGTTGAGTTCTAGGACTTTGCCATGTATTATGATTATGAACCCTTATTAGGTGAATGATTTATAAATATTTTCTTCTGCACGTTGAAGCTTTTCATCGGGGCCCGAGAATTTGGATTTCTAAGAACTTCACATGTGATGCAACAGGTCTATTATCCAGAATTATGTCAACTCTTTCTTCCTTTTCTCTCTCCCTCCCTCCCTCCTTTTATGCTATGTTGAGCCCAAGTATGTGCCTGCTAAGCAAAAAGCTACCCCTCACTAACCTACTGCATCTCACATGACTATTCTTGTTTTATCAAGGAGGAAATAGATTCTCAGAAAGGTGGCTGAGCTTGCTCAAAGTTATTGCTTTCAGGGGTAGATCAGGGTTTCACTTTCAGCCTTTCTGACCTAAGACAGGGTTATTCTACACTGTCTCTGCCTAATATAAAATAAGGCTCCCAGAGACGGTGACAACCAGTCTAGTGGACAGAGAGAAAGGGTGGTATCTCCAAGCTTTGCTTCTCTTCCTTTTAATCAAAACTGAACTGCTGGAGCCCTTTCCTGGGATGTTGTGCTTGGGGTGCATTAAGATGAACTGACAGTAGGATGTGCCTCACATGCAGGAGGCCCTGGGTTCAATCCCAGGCAGAGAAGGAAAACACAAGGGGTTGATAAACGGGGACTTGTTCTAAGGCAACGTAGGGAGTCTGCATCAGAGTGAGAGATAAGTGTTTATCTTCAATTGATGAAGCCTGCACTGTGCCCTTCTCCTAAGGCTGACTATGTTTGCACAATCTCTTGATAACAGCTCTATGTGGTCAGGTCCACAGCTGGCCCATCTGGGGCTTCTCTTGGTATAGACAAGAAGAGGCGCATCCCAGGTTGTGCAGCCAGCACTTGAGGTGACCGGCCAGGCCAGGAATGGGGGTGCGGTCCACACCTGGTTACTGCCAGTAGAGAACAGGCTGCCCATCTAGATATTCAAGTACTCAAACACCCATGGCCATTGTGGCTACACTTCAACAAGCGAGACAGAGGTTGTTCTTGGTCAGATGGAGCTAGAAGTGTATATGGTTCTCCTGCTGAAAGGAGGGCTGGGCTGACCCCAGGATCACAATACTTTTAAATATCAGGAAGGTTTTACCTGCGGTTTGAACTTCATGTCACTGATGACAATTTACTCTGATATAAAATGTGCTACCAAGCCATGCATGGTGGCGCATGCCTTTAATCCCAGCACTCAGAGGCAGAGGCAGGTGGATGGCTGTGAGTTAGAGGCCAGCCTGGTCTACAAAGTGAGTCCAGGACAGCCAAGTCTACACAGAGAAACCCTGTCTCGGAAAAACAAAACAAACAAACAAACAAATAAAACGTGCTACCTGAAACTCTTATCATTTATTAAATATGGAGGAAAGAAGCGACCTGCTCCTCCCAGAAACTAAGCCTAACTGCTTTCTTGCAGAACCTGAGTCTTTGTGTTGAATTTTACAGCTGCAAACTCAAAACCATGGTGATTTGTGGGCAGTTTTAAATAGAAGGTGTGGAGGTTCAAGGATGAAGACATGAACTGCATTTGTCTATTTGTCATGGATGCTGACATCCCCGGCGCCACCACAACAAAAACAGAATTAAGATGGAAAAGGGATTCAGGCTTTCCTTTGCTATCCCGAGCCTGGGAATCTTTTCAAATTTAAATGAATATCTGTCAAACTAATTAAGAGAAGATGTAATGCTCTTGTTCTGTGCTCATTAGAGACCAACTGACTGGTCATAAATTCCTCGGGGAGTGGGAGTGAGCAGTTTCCACGCTTGCTTAAGATTCCTGGCTTTGTTTATTTCCAGTTTGGCCTGTTCCCCTCCCAAACCCAGAAAACCCACATGATATGCACAGAATCAAATTTGAATTCCATGAAACAAGAAATGGTGAGAGGTCGCAAGGGATGATTTTAAACTGGAGAAACAGTGTTCCCTCAATTGCTAATGTTTCATGCACATATTCATATGTGAAGGTTGGACAAGCACACATGTGTGAGAGACAGAGACTGAGAAAAACTGAGAGACAGAGAGGTAGAGGCAGAGACAAAGAGACAGAGACTTTTCCCTCTTGCTCTTGCCAATTTTGGACCTGAAGCTGACTTGGGAGATCTCTGCTAATTGTGCCAGAGTTGGGCTCAAGTTTAATACCACACGCGTTCATGCACCTGCAGCATTTACTGAACTCGGTCAGCCACCAGCACAATACCATGTTGTACCTTACTGTAGCGCATCTATAATTACTATTCCTGGTAACTCTTCAGGCAGATGTTCTCGCTCTCATTTTATAAAAACGAGAAAAAGACAGGGATAGAGAAAGTGGTTAAGGTTATGGGTTGGCCGGGCGGTGGTGGCGCACGCCTTTAATCCCAGCACTTGGGAGGCAGAGGCAGGTGGCTGGCTGGGGGTTCGAGGCCAGCCTGGTCTACAAAGCAAGTCCAGGACAGCCAAGGCTACACAGAGAAAACCCTGTCTCCAAACCAGCCCCCCGCCCCAAAAAAAAGTGCTTGCTGCCCTTTCACAGGACCCAAGTTCAATTCTCAGCTCCCACACCACAACTCACAACTGCCTAGAACTCTAGCTCTAAGGGTCTAAGCACCTTCTTCCGGCATCTGCCAACATCGCCCCCCCCCCCCATGCACTAGTAAAAATCAATCTTTTTATAAAGTTGACACCTTTTACAATCTTTTCCTATGCTCTTGCATGCGTGCCACTGCAAGGCTCCTTTCTTTCTTCAGAAATGCCACGGCTCCTTCCTCCTCCTCACCACCCAGCTGAGGCACGCAGTGCTCTAGATCACTGAGGCAATTTCGTTTGGCCATTTATTGTTTCTTCCACATGCTACGTGCATCTTAAATAGGATTATTACAACTTCCGCTTACCCACAGGTTTGCAGTGCCTGTTAAACTCAAACCTAATTTATATATGGTGTTTGTTACTTTTCCAGCTTTTCTTAGCTGGAAGTATTGAAAACTAACTTCCTCACTACCACGCAATCAAGTGGTGCTCCTAACACCCCTCCCGGGCTGGACGCCATTTAAGTGTTAGCTGGGTACATTTTAGTTCTTGATTTCTTCATTCATGTTTTTAGGTGAAGTTCGCCCTGCTGCTGCTGTGTCAGCCAGACCACATCACCGAAGTGAGGCTTCCTACAAGCAACGGGTCCCCACATGCTCCCTACTGTCGTTTTTATTGTCACAGAGACCTTACTTTTGGAGCCCACATTTGAGTAGTAGAAGAGAGTGTTTCAGTCTAGGCCAATTTAATGTGTAAGAGTGTTATCTGTTCAGTACTGTTTCAAAGTATGCTTCCCCTGACTGTGGAGGGATTTAATTGAGAAAAGCACATCAAAGTGCTAGAATGTAACATGTACATAATTCCTGATTGTCTTGTGGTTCTTCCTGCTGTAGTATGCAGTTTATTTTATTCATGTGTAATAAGATAAATGTATACGTTAAAAAAAAAGAGAGACATAATAAAAAATGTTAGCAAAAAAGCCCCAACACACGTTAAAGTGATTTGGACAGCCAGGCGGTGGTGGTGAGCCCTTTATTCCCAGGACTCGGGAAGCAGAGGCAAGTGGATCTCTATGAGTTCGAGGCCAGCCTGGGCTGTTACACAGAGAAACCTTATCTCAAAGAAAACAAAGAACAAAACAACAACAACAAAAAGCAAAATGATTTGGACATGTCAGGGATAAACTGTACCCTAGACATCAACTCCTTCACATTTGGGATTCTAAAAATGAGTAAACTGGTATTTATTAGAAATCCAGCCTAAAATCAATAAAGTATAATTCCTGGAATATTATCTATTTACTTTATGTTTCGCATGTGTGAACATGGGCGTATGCACATACACCTGTGCACCGTGTGTATGCAAGAGCCTGTGAAAGTGAAAAGACAGCATTTGTAGAGAGAACCACCCTCCCGCAAGTCATCCTCTGACTTCCCCCACACATGATCTGGTGTGCTGACCCACACAGACACACACACTGACACCCCAGCACCCAGGAGGCAGAGGCCAGCAGATCTCTGAGTTCAAGGCCAGCCTGATCTACATAGCTAGTTCTAGGACAGCCAAGGCTACACAAAGAAACCCTGTCTTGGGGCGGGGGAAAAAAAGATTATTAACCATGCTGGCTTTGGTGTCACATGCTTGTAATCCCAACACTTTGGAGGCAAATGCAAGAGGATCTCTGTGAGTTCAAAGCTAGCCAGGTCTATATATTAAGGTCCATCTAGCCCAGGATACATAGTGAGACCCCATCTTTGTTGTTGTTGTTGTTTTGAGACAGCATTTCTCTGTGTATTCCTGGCTGTCCTGGACTCGCTTTGTAGACTAGGCTGGCCTCGAACTCACAGCGATTCCCCTGCCTCTGCCTCCCAAGTGCTGGGATTAAAGGCATGTGCCACCAAGGCCGGCGAGACCCCATCTTAAAAAAGGAAAAAAATAAGAGCTGGAGAGATGGCTCAGAGGTTAAGAGCACTGACTGCTCTTCCAGAGGTTCTGAGTTCAATTCCCAGCAACCACAAGGTGGTTCACAGCCATCAATAATGAGATCTGGTGCTCTCTTCTGGCCTGCAGGTGTACATGTAGGCAGAACATTGTATACGTAATAATAAATAAATAAATAATAAAAAAAAAAAAAAGAAAAAATAGAAAAAAAAATATTATTAACTGTATGCCTTTTGGGGGGAAAAAAAAAGCAATCTGACAGCCAGTCCCACATCAATAAGGAATGCCACTGTGCAGAGATAGAGCATCCATCGCACTTATGTGTTCTTCGTAAATCGATGTGCTCTGCAGGATAAGGGTGCTGCAGTGGATGAGGAGGAGGGGAAGGGAACTGGGTGAGATGCAGGGGCCATGCTCGACCTCTGCTTCATATGCCAGAGAGGAAGATGGATGGGCGTCAACAGCCCTTAGTGACACGGTCTTCTCTTTCATTAGTTCACCCTTACATTTTCATATTTTGTGCACAACCGAAACCAGTTTTAAAAAGATAAAAGTACACAAAAAAGTGTATCTTAATAATCCAACTGTTTTTTTGTTTTTTTTCTCTCTCTCTAGAGTCATTTCCATGCTATCTTTCAGGATGAGCCTATGAAGACTTGCTCACACTGGCTTGAGTCAGAGGGGCCTCCAAGTTTTCGGAAAGCGGGCCCACTTCCGAGTTTGGTTACATGGAACGTCAGTTCACTGACTCCATCCTGCTTTGATCAGTTCAAACAGTGGCCTCCCATAAACTGGTTTACAGGCCCATGCCCTCTGGCTTTATTTCCTTGGAAAGTAAACAAGACTCTACCCTGCCCAAGTCTTTCCTTCTTTTCCTTTTCTTTTCCCAGCCAGGGCTCCACTTACCTGGCCCAGGCTGACCTGGAACTGCAGGTCTCCCTGCCTCGGCTTCCTATTAAAGACCTTGTCCCATGTAATCCTCTCACGTCTAACCCGCCTATTTTCTGTGAGCCACAATACATTTAAGTCTTTTTTGTTTTGTTTTGTTTTTTGAGACAGGGTTTCTGTGTGCAGTCCTGGCTATCCTGGACTTGCTTTTGTACACTAGGCTGGCCTCAAATTCACAGAGATCCACTTGCCTCTGCTGGGATTGAAGGCGTGCACCACTGTGCCCAGCCCTACATTTAAGTCTTGATAAAAGCTATGTACCCTAAGCAAAAAAAAAAAAAAAAAGTTTAAATTTTCTCTTGCCTGCTATGTGCCGATTTGCCCCACTAATGAAGAACGAGGCCAGCTTAATCTCTCAGAAGTGAAGTAAAACCCTTCTATAGGAAACTCAACCATGAAAAGTAGCCCATGGCTGCTGGCGTCACTTACTATAACACGCACAAGCCAAATGCATGGCACAGGCTTCGCTGTGCGCTTTTGCAAGACAGAAACTCTTGGTGAGAAACACCTAATAGGTAACATTTCTTTTCTGGTTTGAGGTAAGCTGATGTTGACAGGACTTAATCATTTTCCTCTAGCAATTCTTAAAATTCCCTGCTGGTATCAGGAATAAGTTCTTATCACGGCGGTTGGGATGGTAAATGCTCAATAAATGGCTTGCAAATTTACTCAAGGGGGAGAGGGAAGAAATGAGGAAAGCAGGCTGTGGCAGCTGCCCCTGGCTGGCTTTACGTTTGGCAGATATTTGAAAACTCAACTTTCCCCTTTCCTTGGAGGAGTGCTGAAATGCACAGGCTTTCCCAGGCTTTCCCTAAGGGTCTCTCATCTCTGCCTCCTCTATCACCAGGCAACAGCTGTGTGTGCACAGGGCACTGAAGAAAATGACAAAGGGAATATATGAGCTAATCTGGTGCTTGGTCTTTGCCACCTACAGTCTCCCCAGAACCTGGCTTGATTTGTCTGATAACGAGAGAGTTAGATATGGAGGGGGAAAAAATTCCCTACACAGCATGGGGGAAATAATTTCAATATTTCAATCATCAGAAAGCAGTGAGAGCTACTTTCCCACTGAAAGAGACACCACTGTGTGTGTGTGTGTGTGTGTGTGTGTGTGTGTGTGTGTGTGTGTGTGGTGTGTGTGTGTGGTGTGTGTGTGTGGGGGCGGTGTATGTGTGTGTGGTGTGTGTGTGGGGGTGTGTGTGGGTGTGGGTGTATGTGTGTGTGGTGTGTGTGTGTGTGTGTGTGTGTGGGGGGTGTGGAGAGGAGGTGTGAGAGTTGTGGGAGATGAGAGAGAGAGAGAGAGAGAGAGAGAGAGAGAGAGAGAGAGAGAGAGAAACTCTAGGCAAAGTGTTCTACCATAGAGCCACACCCCAGATATTAACCGCCTTTATTTAATGTTTCTCAATCTTGGCACTGCTGACTTCACTTGGATACCAGATGATTCTTCATTGTGGGGGCTGTACCGTACTGAGGATATTTTCAGCATCCTAGACGCCTGCCTACTAAAGTCTAGAAGCATGTTCCCCTATCCCCGACAGCTGTGACAACCGTCAAGGTTTACAGACCGTGTTAAGTGTCCCCTCAGAAAAATCCTCTCTAATTGAAATCTAGTGACTGGAGCTCTTCCCTGCTGCCTAATCTCCCATTCTTGTATGGTGAACAATCATAGCTCTTTACTTTTCTTTCTTTTCTTCTTCTCTTCTTCTTCTTCTTCTTCTTCTTCTTCTTCTTCTTCTTCTTCTTCTTCTTCTTCTTCTTCTTCTTCTTCTTCTCCTTCTTCTCAGAGCCAAAGTAGATTTATAGCAGACTCTTCCAGTTCCTACTCTCTGATCCTTGGGTCTGCTTCAGGAAGACTAGGTGACAATCAAAACCAATACTTAATATTGGGATCTGTTGGTATAGCTCAGTGGGAGAACATTTGCATACCATGTACAAGGTCCTGAGTTCAATTCCCAGTATCGCAAACAAATACTTTAATGTTTGCACATATTTCTCTCTCCCTCTCTGCCTCTGTGTTGATGTTTGTGTGTCTCTCTGTGTGTCTATCTCTGTCTCTGTGTCTCTGCTCTCCTCACTCTCTCTGTGCCCCACTCTATATTTCTCTGTGTGTCTGTCTATATCTGTCTCTCTGTGTTTCTATGTGTGTGTCTCTCTCTGTGTGTGTCTATTTCTGTCTCTATCATCTTGTCTACCTTTATCTCTGTCTCTGTCTCTCTCTCCCTTGCTGTTTCTCTGTGTCTCTCTCTAGCTCTGTATTTGTCTCAGAGTGTAGCTCTATCTGTCTCTGTCTGGTTCACGGTGTGTGTGTGTGTGTGTGTGTGTGTGTGTGTGTGTGTGTGTGTGTTCAGGGGTGCATATACCATCATTGTACATATGTAGGGGTCAGAGGGATGACTTTGGTCGCCAGTCCTTGCTTTCCTCCTTGTTTAAGGCAGGGCTCTCTTGGCTGTTCAGCTCTACGTATGCCAGATTAGCTGGCCCAAAAGCCTCATGGGAGTCTCCTGTCTCCACCTCACTGTAAGAACACTAGGATTGCAGACACACGCTATAGTGTCCAGATCTTATGCGGCTCATGGGGATTAAAACTCTCGTCCTCACACTTGTGTGGAAAGTGCTTCTACCCAGGGAGCCACCTCCCCAGCCCTACACCTTTATTACACCAGCCACTTTAACAGTATTACTTCCTGAATTCTCACTGTGCCCCTTTTTATAGGTGAGATAAAAGCACACCAGAGTTTGTTTTCAGTTATAGTAAGCCATAAAAGCACTTTTAATTTGTGAAAACATAAAACAGGAGCATTTCTGGAAGCATCTATATCATACTTACAGGCAATGAAACTGGCAGTGCCATGAGGGGCATTCCAGAGCAATGACCAAAGTGCATGATAGGACGATAAGAATATTGAAGTCCGTTTTCTTTGGTGTCATTAACTACTGGCAGCACAGGCTGCAGTTAGCAACAGTCTTAGCTGACTACTGTTCATTGTTAATGTAATGTCAAATGTAGCTTCTGTGGCCCTTAATACTTAGGAAAACATCTTGGTCGTGTGAAAACCAGCCATCACGTGCCCCTGCCTTTTCTCCTAGTGGCTTCTGCAGGAAGAGGACCTGCTTTTCCAGGCTAAGTATAATCAGTCCAGTCTCTCTGGGCCCATCAGGAGGGAGCACATGACGCAGATAACGTGCTCTCTGACTCACGTGGCACGCAACTCCTTCTCCGAGGCCTCCTCACAAAGAAGGCTATGCGGTTGCCATCTATAGATGTCTGTAGCCTAAGGGCTAAGTGGAGAACAGAGCAGACTTTTCCCGATGGCTGCAATTTGCCTTCATAGCAGCGGCATCGGTCCTACGTATCAAGGACAGGGACACTGGCAATGACTGCGGATGAAGTTCCATGCTGACTGCTCTGCCCCAGACCATCATGGCGAGGTGACACGGTGACAGGGAGGATGCAGCTAGGGAAGCACAGAGTGAAAACCAAAATGCCACGTGCTGCAGAAAGCACAGGAAGGCATCAGGGATCAGGCATATAGTCTAAGTTGAGCATCTGTATTGAGGTAGGTAGGTGCTTCCTGGGTAGCCTAGGCTGAACATGAATTCACGCTCCTCCTGTCTCAGGCTTCCTTGGAGCTGAGATCAGAGGTGTGCACCACCATGTCTGACAGGGCCGTAGCTTTGAGAGTTTGAGATGAGCGCTAAACAGGAGGCTTTTTTTTTCTTTTGTGGGGTACTGGGGGGAGGGGACTTGAGCCTGTGATGTAGGGCGTACTAGGTAAGCGGTCTACTCAGTCAAACTACATCCCCAGTGTTTTCAGTCTGGGAAGAATGAACAAGGGAAATGAAGCAGCTGGCCGTTCTGTGTGCCCTATTTTGGATGGCCTGGTTTTCTGCTAGGGGTTTTGCTCTACAGGAAAGAAACCCTAACCCAAAAGACAGCTATGATTTCCTTTCATAACAATTGGTCATTCTCTGAAGGGACACAGAGCAGGGCCGGGGTGTTTTTCCTCTGCCTCTGGAGGTGGTGTTGAAGCTCTTCTTTTTAATCTTTAACCACAACAGTTACGTAAGGAACTTTTATTCTTATTATTCCACAGCGAGGGCCCTGACCACACACTGTGTCAAAGGTCTTGGGTTTATCAGTCCTTGCAGGATTATGACAACCTCCGCTGGGCAGCTAACACGCGGAAACCCTGAGGGTCACTTTGTTTCCATTCACTTAAGCAGCTGCCTGTCACCCCATTTCCCTAGGCCGCCTTCCAGGGATCAAATGGCCCAGGGTCCCCTGCCCTGAGTGTGAGTCCTGCCCGCCCCCCCATTATTTCTCATCCAGATCAATCTTTTCTCTTTTCTACAAAGAAGCCAGGGATTGGGGAGCAGCTCAATGGTATAACACTTGTTTAGCATGTACAAGGCTCTGGGCTCACTCCTCATGGCCACAAAACCAAAAATAAATAACAATACAAAGACACAACAAAATGTGGCCAGAGTGGTCTTTTTGTTTTGTTTTTCTTTTTTCTTTTCTTTTCTTTCTTTCTTTCTTTCTTTCTTTTTTTTTTCCGAGACAGGGTTTCTCTGTGTTAGCCTTGGCTGTCCTGGACTTGCTTTGTAGCCCAGGCTGACCTCGAACTCACAGAAATCCCCCTGCCTCTGCCTCCTGAGTGCTGGGATTAAACGCATGCGCCACCACGCCTGGCTTGTTTTGTTTTTCGAGACAGTGTTTCTCTCTGATATCTTGGCCGACCTGGACTCGCTTTGTAGACCAGGCTGGCCTTGAACTCACAGTGATCCACCTGCCTCTGCCTCCCAAGCGCTGAGATAAAAGGCATGCACCACCACCACACCCGGCACTTATAAACCCAGTCTGACATTGTTATCTATTGGCCTTTTCAATTTCCCAGTAACTCTACCCTCTGCACTTCTGGGTCCTGCTTAGTCTCATGAGCACCCTCATACAGAAACCAGAAAGGGCAGACAGCCCCACCCTAGCTTTTTTGGCACCTGTGCAAATTAAGAAACAGCATCTCTGGACCAGGAAGCAAAGCCCAGGTTGGATCCTAGCAACCGCTGCCACTTCCTGGGCTGCTCCCTGCTTTTTTAGTGCATCACAAACGGACCATTTGCCTGCACCCCTGGCTTGAGGGTCTCTCCATGCATCTCTCTGCCTTTGAATGACCTGTTAACTTTGTATGGACCTCCACTTCCAAATCCAGAACTAAAATCCTATCCATGTTTCCAGAAACCAAGCCAGCCATCCTTCTATAAGAAGCCTCTACTGGAGTTGGGGAGGCTCAGTGGTTAAGCAAACATGTTACTCTTTCTAGAGAACTTAAGGTTCAGTTCCAAGTATGTTCCAGGACCAGGGCATCTGATGACCTCTTCTGAACTCTGTGAGTCCCAGACATGCATGTGGCACACACACATGCAGGCAAAACACTCATACGTTTAAAATAAATCTTCAAAAAACCCCATTAATAGTAAGAAAAATTATTAGACAGATAGATAGATAGATTTTGTGTGTTTGTGTTTGTGTTTGTTTTTGTTTTGTTTTTTGAGACAGGGCTTCTCCATGTGTAGTCTTAGCTGTTGTCCTGGACTCAGTAGACCAGGCTGGCCTTGAACTCACAGTGATCCACTTGCCTCTGCCTTCCAAGTGCTGGGATTAAAGGTGTGTGCTACCACGCCAGGCTCTTATTTTTATTTTATTATCATTAGCGCCTGTTAAAATTATAAGTCTTCTCATCTATTCCCCACGTTAGATCCTGAATCCCCTGGAAGCAGGATCCTGGCTTTGAGGTCCACCTGCCTATGATGCCTAGCACAGGACCTAGGCGACTGTAGGAAGAAAGTTGCTGGATGCCAAGTGAACAAGGCCCCTTTCTTAGGCTTGTCACGGGTACGACGGAGGCCTTTCAGTCACTTCCACCCCAGCAATTTGGAGATTAGGCCGTGAGGTCCGCTTCCTCAAATTACATAATCCCTACTCAAATAGCTAGAAGCAAGATCGCATTTAGCAAGCACTTCATTAACCTATGATTAAGGAGAACAAACATCTTGGATTTCAGCTTCCTGCTCCCTCCTGACAAGTTCACTAGCACATCTGTCACTAACTATGTTGTCCCTTACGAGGTCCTGTTCGGTTCTTTCATCTTCTCCTCCCTTGACTTATTCTATTGAACATGAGTCATCCATCCCATTAGAGGGGAGGTACACAGAACATGGGGTATCCACTATTCGCATTAACTTTAGATGTTTTCTTAATAAGTATGTTCCTAAAAATGTTCTTTTTTTTTTTTTTTAAAGCAGTATTCTTGCTGACCCACAGAGTCGGCATCTTACATTTCCATTTTTCATGGGTCTCTTTATCATTAATCCAATTAGCCTGCCCCTCGTGCCCAGTGGCTCTCAGTCATGACTTTGCTCAGCCCTATCAGTCACTCTCAGATCCAAAATTCTCATCTCTGTCAGTCATCATTAGAGAACAGAGGTACCAGACTTCAGCTTAATGTACTTCAGCTTAATGTGCAAGGCACTTAGGTATCTGAAATCAAGTTACTTTTACTTTATAAGAAGTATGCTTATAAGAATGTGCTTTCCTGGGGGCTGGAGAGATGGCTCAGAGGTTAAGAGCATTGTCTGTCCTTCCAAAGGTCCTGAGTTAAATTCCCATAAACCACCTGGTGTCTCACAACTATCTATAGTGAGATCTGGTAACTTCTTTTGGCGTACAGGCACACATGCAGGCAGAATACTGTATTAATAATAAATAAATCTTTAAAGAAGAAAGAAATGTATTTTCCAATTGGCTAGCCTCCTAAGCACTTACTTTAAGGACTAAGAAGAGTCTGTATTTAATACACACACACACACACACACACACACACACACACACACACACACACACATATATATGAATGAATGAAGGGACTGTAGAGATGGCTTAGAGGTTAAGAGCACTGGCTGTTCTTCCAAAGGTCCTGAGTTCAATCGCTAGCAACCACATAGTGGCTCATAACCACTTATAATGAGATCTGGTGCCCTCTGGCCTGCTGGCAGAATACTATACTAACTAATTAAGAAAGGACTAAGAAGACATCATATGTCTACAATAAAGACAAAAGTTGCTGTCTGCCTCTCATATCAATTGCAGCAAAACATGGCCCCAAGAAGCGTTTGGTGAAAGGCTGGGGTTAGAACTGTCTTATCCGGCCATAAAATTTAGGCAGGTCACTGTTGGTGGAAAATGCAAGAGGGACTCAGGCTGTGAGTCATATGACAAGGCTCCAGAGTCCAGTGGCAGCTCCTCAGTGAGCCAAAGACATGCACCAGTAAATGCTGGAGGACAGGAGATCTTGCTGTTATTGCAAATGGCACAAGTGGTATTGAACTCACATAGATATTTAGGGGAACAGATGCGCTTTCTTGTTAGATGCAGGATTAGAGAGAGCCTCAGGGTTCTCCCTTATTCTCACCCAATATGGCCCCAGCCCTAGGTCAGTGAAGGTGTCTGTCTCCTAGACATCTTCCCCTAGGGTGTGTGTGCATGTGTCGGTGATGATAATGAGGCATCCACTCCTCACTCTTATCTAAAATCAACATAACTCAATGTATGTGGTGTGTGTGCGTGTGGGTACGTGCATGCGTATGCTGGGAACACACATGTGAAAAAGCAAGCAGAGCGGAGAGCTTCAAGTTGACCCCATCCCAGAGTTGCCACCACAAAAGGAAGTGATTCTGTCTTCTCCTAAATTCAGAATAGGAAATAGAACAGAACAGAACAGAATGTGGAGAAGTGCTTTGGTTTGCCTGGCCTACACACTTACTCATCTAACATGGGCCCTTGTGGTTGGACAAGAAATTATCTGACTAATTTATTTAATATTTTATGCATAATAATTTGATATTTATTATTTAAATATTTATTATTATTATTTATTTTTTACTATGGGGGATAATTTATTATACTCAAGAGTCATTGTTCCTTCTTCCCTCGAAAACGTTACTCTGCTTTTCTTGCATTATCAGGTGATCATGAGCTCAGGAACCTGGACCCCAAGTCATGCTTCATCTACACCAACCACAGAAGTCAGACAAGGTTGTTGCTAGGGTAGACATGGATACAAGATACAACATTAGATGCAAAATATGATCCGAAGCAGAGTTTACAGTGAGGAGGATGGTAAAGTGCATTCTCCTTCCCTGTTTCCTCCCACTCCAGTGCTAGGAAAGCCCAGGGCCTCATGCATTCTAACCGAGTACTGCCTAGGGCTGAGCAACACTCCCTCAAACTCTTCCTCCATCTTGATAAAACATACAAAACTGGGACTCCCTGGTCTGCAAAGCGAGTCCAGGATAGTCAAGGCTACACAGAGAAACCCTGTCTCAAAAACCAAAAAACAAATAAACAAACAAACAAACAAAAACCAAAACAAAACAAAAAACCACCACCACCAACAACAACAACAAACTGGGACTCTTCCCTTCCTTAGGCAAGGCTGTGTGAGGGCAGGATACCCGGGGCTCACACAAAGGGTTTGGAGAGGAAGCACAAAGAAGCCTGATGCCTCCATGGCCTCACCATGCCATTAACAGCAGCATCATGTGGTCCAGGAAGCAGAGTGGGCAACAGGACTGACAGTCAAAGTCAGTTGAAATAAGCAACCACACAATCCATAGGAGAGCACAGAGCTGCCTCCTTTCTAAATAACCATAAAGCTAATGGTAGCTGGACATGGTGGCGCACGCCTGTGCTGCCAGTACTCAAGAGGCTGAAGCAGGCAGATCACTGTGAGTTCAAGGCCAGCCTGGTCTACAAAGCAAGTCCAGGACAGCCAAGGCTACACAGAGAAACCCTGTCTTGAAAAGAGGCTGAGGTAGGAGGATTGCCTCAGATCGGAGGCTACACAGTGATACTCAATACAGATGGTGCGGGGAAGCGATAATTTATTGAGTTCCTATTAGTGCCAGGCAATATTTCAAGTGTTTTAAGCAATACTTCATTGAATCCAAACAACAGCCCACTAAAATAACCACTGATTACTTCCCACTTTCTAGATGGATAAAGAAGGTCCATAGACACCGAGTAAGTGACCTACCATTGTAGATTCATCAATGAGAAGGACTGAGGCTCATCCTCAGGCCTTCGCGCTGCAGAACGCTTAACCTATGGCTAATGCACAGCTAGCACAAGGTCTCTGATCTGCACGGTCCAGAGATTGATCTGAGATAACCAGATTTTCAGACATTTTAATTTGGCTTTTTTGAGACAGAATTTCTCTGTGCAGCTTCTGGTTGTCCTGGAACTTGCTCTGTAGACCAGGTTGGCCTTAAACTCAGGGATCCACCTACCTCTGCTTCCCAAGTGCTAGGATTAAAAGTGTGCACCACCATGCCCAGTTGTATTTTTGGTTTTGAATGAGCAAGTTTATTAAAGTAAACCAAAGTAGATAGATGATAGATAGATAATAGATGCATAGATAGACAGATAGCAGACAGGCAGATAGATAGAAAACATAAGTAGATAACACATAGATAAGTAGATAGGTGTACATAGATAGATGGATAGATAGACAGATGGTCAGACAGACAGACACATGGATGGATTGATGGATGGATGATAGATGACATCATTAAACTGGGTCAGCTGGAGTTCCTCACATAGAAAGCCCCAGGTAGAGCAGAGTGTGGCTCCAGGCCAGGATTCCAAGTAAAAGATGGAACCACAAGAGACAGAGATGACATCACATTCTGGCTCATGACACCCAGCAGGAACTGCCTGGGGAAGGGGGAGCAGTCAGGCAGAGGTGAGAGAGCCTTCCCTCCCTGTCCCATGGGTGAGCGTCCTCCTTCCCACTACAGAAGTAACCTCTTGGAAAGGGCTGACCTTCTAGCTGTTCTCAAGGACACAATGTTTTTATTCTTGGGGTGTTTTGCTGTTCTCTTCCCACCCTGTCACAGAGTTAGTGGGGCTGGGCCCGTTCCCAGACCTTGAAGGACACTGGACCAAATAACGCTTGGTTCTGAAATTGGGGTGGGACAAGCCGGCTCCCAGAGCCAGTGTTTTCAGCCAGTTTAAACACATTCCAACTCAGCCAGGTGGTGGTGGCGCACACCTTTAATCCCAGCACTTGGGAGGCAGAGGCAGGTGGATAGCTGTGAGTTCGAGGACAGCCTGGTCTACAAAGCGAGTCCAGGACAGCCAAAGCTACACAGAGAAACCCTGTCTCGAAAAACCAAAAAAACGAAAACAAAAACAAAAACAAAAAACACATTCCAACTCACCAACAGAACGTACATTATGCTCTCTCTCCACAGTAGGATTTCACAAGCTGCCTTCATCTCTTCTCAGAGAACAGCCCTTTCCATCTGTGCCAGACTGTTCGTTGTACTTAAATGTTCCCACAGACACTGGCGCTGGCCAGACCCAGGCTTGCTTTCTCCCCTTACACATCTGTGAGTCTCCGTGTCCATTTGCTAAACAACCCAATCCAAGGCACACACCAGGGCCTTGATTTATGGAGACAGGGGTTCTTCAAGAACGCCCCGTTTTGTTCCTTTTCTAAACTTCACACAGCAGGTGTTAGCTTGACATCAGGGTCCTTTGGGGGGCGGTACTTCCAGTGTGGATGTGGCTTAGTCATTAAAATGTCAGTGAACACGTAAGAAGGCAGGAAACTGTCAACACTCACTCACATACCTGTCCTGTTAAGAGGCTCGCTTCTATCTTTATGTTTTTCCTTTTTTTTTACTTTTCAACATTAAGAGTTTCGCACAATCACATCCCTTATGTGCCTCTGTGACTGGAGACTGAGAAGGCGTTTCTACTGTCTAACTGCTGTTTATTCATGCCACATACTTACTCAATAAATATTTGAGTATCTGCATGTGCCAGGTACCAACCTGGCCACTGGGAATCAACCAGCTATGTTCTCTATCCTTACAGAAGGCAATAAAAGGTAATCATATATATGATATTTTTCTCTCAATCAACAAGAAAGCTATAACAACTATGAAAACGTACATGGTGTTCAGGATGTGGCTCCGTGGTAGAGCACGTGTGTACCATGTACAGCTGTCAGCATCTGCTGGGTGGCCTGGGTTTCACTTCCAGTGGGCCAGACTAGGCACCACTGCTCAGTTCTGGACAAGAACAGATGGACCTTGAGGTCAAAGGTCCCGTTTCTCTCTCAGGACCAGCTAGAGCTCTTTAGGACAAGGCTGGTATCAGACCGCAGTGGAGACTTGGGAGCTCCACAAGCCTATGGAGATACCAAAAGTGTTACAGCCCTTTGCCAAGCTGCTGTGCTAAGCACGGCAGAGGAAGCAGGTAGGTGTTCAAAACCGTCAGCAGGCTGGTCTGGTGAGATGCAGGCCCAGCGGCGCTTCTGAGCTAGTGGTGATGGGGAGGATTTCAGTGGTTGCCAGGGCAGTTCCGCCATCACTGCCATCAAGCTCCAGACATCCAGTGGCAATTCTTCCCCCAGACAAACAGAGTCTCAGTCAGTCATGGTGGAGGAATGGCGGGAACACAAGGGACAAGCTAGCCTTTATTTATAAACCTCAGGCAGCGGGGAGGGGTTTGTGGGTGATTTTGTCTCATTCTCTAGGGCTAGAGATGCCAAGATACTTAATCTACATGCAGTGGTGCAGTACCTCACTCACATGCAGTAGCACAGAGTCCTATCACAAGAAGGAAAACGCACTTATCCTATGGGTGGGAGAAGAATTTGTAGGTATGATTAAAGGTCATTTACTGAAGGCTAGGATCTCCTCAACATAGGATGGGGTACTTGCGGGAATCCCCAGGTGCTGGTTGAACGGGTTCTATCAGGAAAAGGTCGAGCCTGTAAAGTTCTCTGCGGGCTACATGATGTTCCTTAGCGTTTTTAGGGTTCAGAGAGGGGACCTGGATAAGAAAGGAAGTGTGGTCACTATATACACGAGCTCAGAGCTATCCCAAAGCATCAGACTTTGACCTTTCCAGCAGAACCACACACACACAGTGTTTTGGGGTCTGAGTCCCAGCACTACAAAACAGTGTGTGGAAGGCACAACGTCAGACAAAGTGTTTACGAACAAAGTCTAGCATGGCTGGTAAGAGCACCTGCCCATGGGCAGACAACCTCAGTTCAAATCCCAGCTTAGCCACCATGTGATCGTGATTAAATTCTACCACATGTCTAAATAGTTTAATCAATTACATGGGAATAGAAATTGTTATTCCCCCCCCACCCCCATGGCTAACATTGAGAGCTAGCATATTTCTAAGTAAGTCATTCAGCAGACAATAAATACCACATAAACGTTAGTTCAGGAAAGAACGGGAACTGTAGTCTACCACTGACCATATCAGAGTAAATTGGCAGATGGTCTTGGGAGCTATAGAAGCACACAGCATCGTCAAGGGCTCAGGTAGCTAGACCTGGGTGGCCACAGCAGGGGGATGACTCCTCTGGCTACTATCCTAATTTACCAATCAAAGCTGCTCCGATCAGCAACTTCTTGATCTCAGAAATGACTACCATGCGAGCTAAAGACAACTTCTGGTGACTGATCCAGAAGAATCTTATTCTTAAGAAATAGATCTTGGGGTTGACTTAGGCCGTTCTCTCGGCTGAGAGTCTTCGCAGCCATGGTGAGTCAGTCGCAGGGCACTCAGCAGCTCCTGCAGGCCGAGAAGTGGGTGGCTGAGAAGGTGTCTGAGGCCCGCAAGCGAAAGAACCGGAGGCTGAAGCAGGCCAAAGAAGAAGCCCAGACTGAGATTGAACAGTATCGCCTGCAGAGGGAGAAGGAGTTTAAGGCCAAGGAAGCTGCGGTGCTGGGGTCCCATGGCAGTTGTAGCAGTGAGATGGAAAAGGAGACCCAGGAGAAGATGACCATCCTCCAGAACTACTTCCAGAAGAGCAGGGATGAAGTCCTGGATAACCTCTTGGCCTTTGTGTGTGACATCTGGCCAGAAAACCATGAGAACTACCGCATAAGTGGATAGGAGGTGGAAGCACCTGCTCTGTGGGTTGGCGTGGGAGATGTCCTCATAGAACAGGAAACCTCTACAGAGCTCGAGTCCTGCTTTGGAAGGCATTAAATTATTTCTCTATGCTGTTGCAGGTCCCTTCGCTTTTTGAGAATATCACATCTAGCTTTTTGTACAGATTTAGTACATACCTGAAGTTTCATCTTCTTACCTCTGTATTTTTAAGGAGTTTATGTCACTTGTTTTCCTATGTGTTAATGCAAGTAACAGGTACCAATGTTGACTTTGCTGTTATTAGTCTAGTAGAAAAAAAAAAAACAAAAAAACAAAAAAACAATTCTTTGAAGAAAGAAAGGGACTAAATTGTTCCCTTCCACTTTCTTAAAGGTCAGGGGCATTACCTATGAAAAAGTAGTAAATAGCTATTTGTAACTCCATGAAGCAGCAGCCAGCCTTACATAGTCCATCCTGGCTAGTTTAGGACAGCCAACATGCTGTGGAGGTTGCTATTACTGTATCCTAACCCAAATACTAGATACTAGGACTCCACTTTGTTACATGTTATTTGTTGTGCTTGTAATCATTTAAAAGTAAAACTTTGTCTTACCTTTCTTCAAAAAAAAAAGAAAAGAAATAGATCTTGGGGGTGGGGGGTGGGCAGGGGCGGGAGTTGCTGGAGAGATAGTTCAGAGGTTAAGAGCACTGGCTGCTCTTCCAAAGGTCCTGTGTTCAATTCCCAGCAACCACATGGTGGCTCACAACCATCTATAATGAAATCTGGTACTCTCTTCTGGTGTACATGCAGGCAAAATACTGTGTATATATGATAAAGAAATAAATCTTTAAAAAGAAAGAAAGAAAGAAAGAAAGAAAGAAAGAAAGAAAGATCTTGGGCTGGACAGTGGTGGTGCATGCCTTTAATCGCAGCACTCGAGAGGCAAAGGCAGGTAGATCTCTTGTGAGTTTGAGGCCAGCCTGGTCTACAAAGTGAGTCCAAGACAGCCAGGGCTACACAGAGAGACCCTGTCTCAAAAATAAATAAATAAAACTAAATAAATAACAAAGAATCTTAGGGCAAAAAATAAAAACATGATTTGGAAGGGACATTGGGAATGAAGCTCTCATTCAAATGTTTGAGAACCGTTCTTGTGACTGACGTCCTTACCTCTCTGAGTACATCCGCCCACAATGAGGGCTTATGGTTTTACATAGACTCTTGTATGTCTTGAGCACTTATCACCCTAGCTCTGGAACAAGTGTAATCCTGACCAACAATAGTCTTCATATATTTGGAGGGGAAACTATGTCTTAAAGCTTCCTGAGCTAGTCATCCCTACACATGACTTATGACCAAGTGTTCAAGTTCACAAACAGAGGTCAGTACAACAGAAATCTAGACATTGAAAGAAGTGTCCAGAAGTTTGTGGTGTGCTGGGACTCGAACTCAGGACACTGTGTATGGCACACAAGTGCTCTACCACTGAGCCATGCCCTGAACTTTTCCATGGGGTGGAAAACACTCTGAACCCTTGTCATTATATCTGCAACGAGGTCCACCCAATACATCCTGTGGCCTAGGGAAGGGGTCAGTATTAAGACTCAGACATCGTCGTCATGTGAGATAGGAGAACATTAGGAGAACTCACCAGCCTTTTTCAGCTGAAATTGGCACCTGATATCTGAAACTATTCCTGTCCCTGAGAGATGGGTGTGGTGTTTTCATAGGAGCCCTGACTTCACTCAAACAAGGGCAGTCTTTTCTTCCCTGTTTCCATTTTGTCACGTATGTTGTGCATGTTTGTGCATACGTGGGCTGTTTTTGTTTTGCATATGATGTGTGGGCGCATGTGTGTGGGCACGCACACGGAGAGCCCGCGTTAATAGGAAGACTCATCCTCCATCAGTCTCCCTCCCAATTCACTGAGGCAGGCTCTTTCAATCAAACCCAGAGCGCACTGATATGCCTCTCTCAATAGCCAGTTTGCTCTGATGATCCCTGTCTCAACCTCCTGGTGCTGAAATTATAGGCAAGTAGCCACACACACACACACACACACACACACACACACACACACACACACACACACACACACCGGCATTGACATGGGTTTCTAGGGATTTGAACTCTGGTCCTCACGCTTGCACAGCAAATGTTTCACCACTGAGCTAACTTCCAGCTCCAAGCCTGGGTTTTTTTGTTGTTGTTGTTTTTGTTTTTGTTCTTTTTTTCCTAAGCAAGTTTCCTCTTATATATGTGAGACAACAGGGTTGAAACCTGATGAGCTAAGAGAAGTGATTACTTAAGAGTCCAAGGCCTGGAGTTTAATTCTCATAGGGAAACTATGATAAAAAGATCTTACAAGTCAAGCATTTGCTTGAGAATCCCCCTGACCCATGGGTCAACAGTTTCCCCTTCAGCATTCCTAGTGGTGACTGGCACATTTGCAGACAAACCACAGCTCTATGCCGTTTACCCATTCATTCTGTCCCTAAACCTTAGTCATAGTAATAAATGAGGGGCAGCAGCCAGCCAGTATGAGGAAGGCTCCCTAGTGCCAGGGACCGTGAATGACACACTCCGTCATTGAATCCTTACCACTGCACTCTGAGTGAAGCCACGCGGGCACCAACAGAGGTTTCTACGTGGCCAGCCTTCCTCCTGAGGCATCTGGCTCCTCCCTTAATGGCTGCCCAGATTTTCCACCAATACTTTCTTTTGCACATGCTGCTCTGTTCTTCGGGCCTGCCATGCTCCCTAGGCAACCCACGGCTCCTTCACTCACCTCCCTTCCGGTCTTTTTTCAAATATCCTCTTCCCTGTGAGCTCTCCTACCAACCTTTCGAAAGACACAGCACCCCTTTTATCATAGATATGCGTTTTCTGCTTGTGTGTGCCTACCACCCCCCAGAAATGACCATTTTCTTTTTCTCTTTCTTTCTTTCTTTCTTTTGGAGACAGGGTATCTCTGTGTAGCCTTGGCTGTCCTGGACTTGCTTTGAAGACCAGGCTGGCCTCAAACTCACATTGATTCACCTGCCTCTGGCCTCCCAAGTGCTGGTATTACAGGCGTGCACCACCACACCAGGCTTTTTTTGTGTGTGTGTGTGTGTGAAGAAATGACCATTTTTTAAGCCCATCAGCACAACTGAATGATTTTTTTTTTTCCTTGACTAGAATATGTGCCAGGATTTTTGTTCACCGTTTTTTTCTTTTTTCTTTTTCCTGTGTAGCCTTCGCTGTCCTGGACTCACTTTGTGGACCAGGCTCGTCTTGAACTCACAGCACTCCACCTGCCTCTGCCTCCCGAGTGCTGGGATTAAAGGCGTGCACCACTACCACCCGGCCTTTTGTTCACTTTTATTCACATTTCTAAATCCAGTCCTTAGACAACTGACACATGGCAGGCACTCTATAAATATTTGTCCTTTAAATTTCACATAAGAGAGAACAGGCCCAAAGTAGGCAACTGGATGTACCTTTCATAGAGAGCCTGCCTTCATTAGGAACCTACATTCCAAAACCAAACTCAGCTAGTACCTTTTCCTGGGGAACATTAGGGGCACTGCCCTAAACCAACATGGGTGGGATACTGGGCCTCAAAAACCATTCCCGGAATCAATTTAGCAAGGCATGTGTGTCTTGCGGTCAAGAATTGTATGCGCATAGCCAAAGTCACCTGAAATAGTTTGTGCCCCAACTTGGAAATTTTACAAAACTTCAGGAGAAGACGTCACCGGTCTCCTGACAGCGGTTTCCCACAGTAACATAGCAGCAGACAGAGCATGCAGCCTCCTCTGGAGGCCAGTCAGAGCCAAAGACTATCTCCAGATTCCCACTGCACCGCATTCCCCATAAGATACTGCTGAAGGCCAACCTGCAAAGGATGCTCCACTCTCAGAGGCCGAGACCTTCCCAGGCCATGCTAGGGTAGAACTGCCATGGCACTCTAGTTTACCCCCTTATGCCGGGGGTGCCTGGCCCCGCGTCAGGTGCTTAGCAGCTGCGGTTTTGGCAATAGCTAATTTAAAATAAAAATGTGGAACTCTAAGTATTACTTCTTTCCCCTCTTGAGGGTCACGGTTGCCCAGATTTGAGAAGTTCCCTCCTTGGGTATATATCCTATGACAATAAAACTAATCTGTTTGAAATTCACTTCATCTATTAAAGAGCTGGGCTTAAAATCTCACATTATTACACAGGGGTGTCTGGGGGGGAGGGGTGCAAATGCTGACAGGATTATGAAGAACAATGCCAGGAAAATCGCAACACTCTGACCATTTTTATAAACTTAAGTGATATTTTTTTTATTTTTCCCAATTATTTCACTTCCATTCTGAAAACAAAACAACACAACACAAAACAAAACAAAAACAGAAAACAAACAAACAAAAAAACTACTCCTGGGGAGGAAAAATGAAGACCTCAAAAGCAAGTACAAATTGCTCATTTAAAGAACAGAAATTAAGGATGCGGGGGCTTTTCTTCCTGTAACACTCATCTTTCTGCAGAAAGAATCTGAATCCTGTCTCAATTCTTCTTGGGCAGTGAGGCAATTTTAGGTTTTGTGTTAGTTAATTTTAATTTACAAAGGGGGGGGGGCCTCCATTCCTGAGACACCTCCGTTGCTATGAGACTTGTAGGCCACAACAGATGGCCACAAGAGCAGTTCTCAGGCCAAGCCGGAGCTCTGAAGCCCGCCACTCAGGCATACCATTAACATTCCTGGCATACTTTCAGAGGCAGCTCCCCCAGCCACCTTCAGACTGGCTCTCCAGCATCTCCTGCGTTGGCCTCTCTAGTCAAAGGGCCCTGGTAGAAATTTGTTATAAATGACACAACCAGACAGGGAAAGGGTGCCACCTCACTTAGAGGTGGCTCCAGGTGGGCATGCACCTGGGTATACACACCCGTGGACACACCCCACCTTACCCATTCATTTGATTTTAAGCTTTGCTTCATTTTCTTTGTCTCACTGTTGCACTTAAGAGCACTGGCTTTCTTCTCATTGGAAGTAGTTTTAGTGTCAAGTCAGTAGGGATAGGGGGGGAAAGTTGAAGGATTTCTTTTTTGTTTGTTTGTTTGGCTTTTCTTTTTTCTTTCTTTTTTTAAAAAATAATTTATTTAATTTTATGTGCATTGGTGTCAGAGTGTCAGATCACCTAGAACTGGAGTTACAGACAGTTGTGAGCTGCCATGTGGGGGCTGAGAATTGAAACCCAGGTCCTTTGGGAGAGCAGCCAGTGCTCTTAATCACTGATCCATCTCTCCAGCGCTTTGTTTGGTTTTCAAGACAGGGTTTATCTGTGTAGCCTTGATTGTCCTGGACTCACTTTGTAGACCAGGCTGGCCTTGAACCAACTGAGATCTGCCTGCCTCTGTCTCTGAGTGCTGGGATCACAGGCATGCGCCACTGCACCCAGAGAGGTTGAAAGATTTCTATTTTTCTTTCTTTCTTAAGAAAAGAAGAAGAAGAAGAAGAAGAAGAAGAAGAAGAAGAAGAAGAAGAAGAAGAAGAAGAAGAAGAAGAAGAAGAAGAAGAAAAAGCAGCCGGGGCCCAGTCCTGTTATTTCTATACTTTCAGAGGCAAGAAAATCACAAGTTCAAGGTCATACTCAGCTACATAGTAGGTTTGGGGCCAGCTTAGGCTACATGAGAAAGACAGAAAGAAAAGAAGGAAGAGAAAGCAGCTGGTATTTCTTATTCTACCTTTGTCATCATAACCAAAAAACTCACTTTGCCTTGGTCCCTTTCTCTGTCTTCCAAAATAGGGTAATGATCCTGACCCTACCTGCTCTCAGATGAAGGAATCAGTGAGGCATGGTTAATGGACAACTGAGAAATCATGGCCTAAAAGTAAGGTCGCTGAACCCCCAGCTGCAGCAAAGCTGAAGATAAGGGAAGAAGCTGGCTGCCGAGGAGGCCACCACCTGCGTGGCCGTCCCCCAGTCCTGACCAGAGGCTTCTTCGGTGGACACACTCCCCTGATAGCTTTATCGCTCCTGGTGGAGCTTTGGAACAAAGCAAGCCATAGCTTCTGGGGTGGGGCTCATTGCATTCCATCCCAGAGTCTCCTTGGCTTTCAAACCAGGCCTGCTGGTGCAAAAGCAAAGTCTTCCTTGGAGCCTGTCACCAGGGCTTACCTCACCATGTGGGGACAGCAAGGCCAGCTTCCCAGTTTCCTTCTAGCACATGTGGTGGTAGAGGACTCACCTATTGGTGAGGTCAGCGGGTTTGGCACAGACATTCTGCCACCACCACGGCGTTTTGGTTTTCACTCCCGAATCCAGTTCCTCCCAACGAGGAATGAAATGACTGGAAACTGCTTATGGTCTTTGCCTTCTTAAAAGTCTCCCACCTGAGAGGACAGTTTCCCGACTGTCCTCAAAATGGAACCATATGAATTACTCTGAAGCTTGTTTGTTTATAAAAGCATGCCTTTAAAAGACGGTCTAACCAGGTGACAAGCAGTGACATTTTAATGAAGTCCACAGGTGGCAGTGGTAATGCTGCTGTGTCCCGGATGGCTGGACCCACAGCGTACCCATCGGATGCCTTAGCTGAATCACATGGAGGACTCTGGCCAGCTATTGGGCTTTTGGACTCACGGGCCTCCGTAGCTCTGGAGCATGGCTCCAGGAGCCCAGGTAGAGGCAGAGGAAAGTGGTTCAGGAGGAAGCATCTCCAGCTGTAGTCTTCTGTTCATAGGGCCAAACCTTTCAAGCCAGTCAGTGGGGCGCGCCATGCGGGGAGGGGGCTGGGCAGTTCTATTGAGCCCCACTGTGTGCCGTCCACAGCACCACATCACCAAGGAGGGAGCCAGCAGGCATTCCACAGCCCCAGGAAGGAAACTTTTAAAAATGGTTGTCTCCGGGGAAACAACAAATTTAGATACTTAATCCCCACACCCTCCAATATAGCTCTCTAAAGATATTGTTCTTGGAATGAGGTAGCTATGTGTTTACCCCAGTTACTAATGATGTGTTCAGTTATGTATTTGGGGTGCCTTAGAACTTTGCACAAATACACAGGGGCTTTCTTAGACACAACATGAAATGTAGGGATGAAGTTTTTCATGTAACATTCTCCTGCCTATATCTTTTAAAAACACTGAGATTTATTTATTTTTTTTTTTTTTAAAGAATGCTATGTGGAGAAACCCTGTCTCGAAAGACAAAAACAAAAACAAGACAAAAAAAAAAAGCTGACTAAAAATTATACTGATTCCTTTCAATGCAAAACTAACTGACCCTCAATCTAGGCATCACCTTTTGATTTATGTATTTTTTTGGTTGTTATTCATAAGCCAGGGGTAAATTTTTTTTTTTTTTGGGGACAGGGTTTCTCTGTGTAGCCTTGGCTGTCCTGGACTCACTTTGTAGACCAGGCTGGCCTCGAACTCACAGCGATCCGCCTGCCTCTGCCTCCCGAGTGCTGGGATTAAAGGCGTGCGCCACCACGCCCGGCCTGCCAGGGGTAAATTTTTAAAATAGAAACCGATGCTAGGTACTCACCGCCTACTTCGATTTTAATGCTTATTTCTTCCAAACTCTTCCCACACATAAAAAAGGCACTTAGTGTTATCTTGTTACTTACATAGCAACCTATGTTTTAAACCATCATCAACCAAATATACCAAATGGACACATATTATATTAAAGTGATTGTGTGGTGATCACCTTTCACCCAATAAGGAATGCCACTCTGGAGCTTTTACCGTTCAAAGCAGTCATATTTAATATTTACATCCATTACCTGTATGTTGGTTCTATAGGGAAACATTTTTCTAAAGATAGGTTATAGCCAGCAGTGGAGAGGAAAATTTCCAGATGACTAAAGCACCAGAGAAGACGTCTTTCAGGGTGATTAGCATGGATTTTTAAGCTTGGAGGCTCTCTGAATGCTTGCCACCTCCCTGTCTTCCCTACTTTGGTTTACTACTTGACTAGAGTCTCTAGGAACTGGCAAACACCTCCCTTCAGGAAGGCGCTCAAAGTCAATGCCGAATCCCCTGGCTTATAAAAAAGACCCTTACCTAGTTGTAAACTATTTTCATTCCAAATAAAAAAGCTACTTCCTGTTAGTCAGAGGAAAACAGGCACATGGCAACACTGGTTTCGAATCCGCTAATCTTTCACCGACCCCTCAGATAACAAGCCATCTAATGGCTGCCCAAGTGAGAACACAAGATAGGAAGGTCCTGGAAGGGCTTGTCAAACAATTTAGCAGTACCAGGAAGTGAGAGGAAGATGTAAGGAAGAGCCAGGGCCCACCGTCCCTAAACATCTCTACTGCTGCCGTCGATATGCTAGCCTTGAGAGCCTGACCTCAGGGAGGGGCACACCCAGTGCCCAGTGATACCATCCCATTCCCTTGTTCACCTGTGCTGCACAAACATTTCACACCAGACGTATAGTCAAAGAGAACTGTTAAAAAACAAAAAACAAAACAAAACAAAAAAACAAAAACAAAAACCAAAAAACCAACGTCACTCAGAATAGAGGCTGGGGGTCCCAAACCGGAGCCTGCCAAGATGTCCAGCCTGACTTTGTGTTTTTTTCAAAAGTCAGTATATAAATCTGTTAGCTTTAATTGAAAGTTCCTTTACTCTCCTGGAGTGAGCATCTCATTCAGCGGCAATAAAGCATACAGAAAGGTGAGGGTGGCAGCAACCTGTCACGTCCCTCTCACCCTTTACAGCTCACTTTGCAGGCATATCTGCCAGCTGGAAGAGTTGGTCTCGTCATAAAAGATCTGTCTCTCTTTAGTTTATCTTCTCCACACTTGTCATTTCTGCGGAGATCAGTGTAGAAGTAATGTCTGGGAGAAACAACCTCCAAAAACCGGACCTTACCTCCCCAAAAGTGGAAACTCAAAGCACCTCCATTGTCCTCAGTTATCTGGATACTTCTGTCCGGCGTGACACACAGCCAGGCTAGCCCACCGGGGCTTGGCGGCTTGGGCAGGTGGTACAGAGGCCAAACTGCCGACTACAGCAGAGCCAGCTCCAGGAAGGCAGAGCTGAGACACAGGTGTCTGACACCCAGGCACTCTCAGCTCCCGGAACCTGCGCTGTCCTCATTAGCCAAGTACAAAAGGCAGTTCGAATTACTGCCCTCTCCCGAGCCAATCGCCTGCCGGCCTGGCTGACAGAAGCAGGCTTACTGGCCAGAACCTGAGAGCCGGTTTCTACAGTGCCCGCCGGCAGCCCGCTCCTTGCGCCCTGGAGCTGTTCGTCGGGTATTAGGAACTCTCTCCACCCGTCCGCGGCGCCGCCCTAGGGTCCCCCGAGACTCTCAAACACGCCGTGCAATGAAGGCAAAACCAAGCGAAGGGCGCGCGCAAGTGTTCGTGACACTAGCAACCTCTGGTGTCTCTTTCTCGCCTCCCTAGTCTGGTTCCCTGGACACCCAGCCTCCCTATGCAGCTGATGGAACTCAGTTTTTAATTAGCTATGGGTTGGGCTCCCCCCCCCCCCCCCCCGCCACGAGACTTTCTTACGGAACTGAGAGACAAGTAGACACAGATACAAAGAAAGACCTTTTTATAGTCACCGTTCTGAACAATGAAACCCAATATTGGGGGAAAGAAATCACTTCAGATGTGAAAATGGATAAAACTACTGGAAGGAAAAAAGAAAACACCATTTTCAACTCCAGCAAAGCGGAGCGTTGCAGCCCACCTGTGGGCCGAGCTGACACAGGCTCCTTAAACAGCAGCCAGCTGAAGGCATTGTACTCCTTTGAAACGGCAATCCTTTGCAGCTGTACGGCTAGGCAGCGCTTGATTCAAGTTTGGTATTTGCCCCAGACTGTAGGGGTCAGCTTAACAGTAACCATAGACACAACGAAAGAGAGAACTGCACACACAGAAAATGGCACTCCAAGTGTGTCTGAGTCTGTGGGTATGTAAATGCATTTGTCTGGGATACTACTGTGTGTGTGTGTGTGTGTGTGTGTGTGGGTGTGTGTGTGTGGGCAGTATGTAAAAAAATCACAGACAATTCATGAACTTTCTTGAAAAAAAAAAAGAATCGTATTAAAATTACAGACTATTTCTTAGGTGTGGAAAAACTGAACAAACATGCACATTTACCCCACCACCCGCAGAAAGGACGTTGTAAGGCATACTTAGCAGTGAGCAGGATTCAGACACCTAGAAAGTCTAGTGTCTCCAAGATGTCAGTGTGCTTCGACAACGGAAAAAAATTCATTTAAAGGTTGTCTCTTGGGAATGCTCCAATGTGAAATGCAAGGATTGAGACCGCATGTGGGTTACAAATGGAGCTTGGGTTGGGGCAACCAGACAATTCTGATAAAAATCTTATAAAAAAAAAAAAAAGAGAACTCCTGGTAGAGTTTGCATTATAGATACAGCCTTACTTTGAAAAACAGCCTTCTGCAGTGGGGGTTAGCCTAGTGATAGAATACTTTTTGGCTCTGAGTTGGACTCCAAGCAAGCAAGGAAGCGCGCGCGCGCGCGCGCACACACACACACACACACACCTTTCCTTTTAGAAAGGCAAAATTGAGCCGGGTGTAGTATCAAAAGCCTTTATAATCCAATCATTCAGAAGCAGAGGCAGGCGGATCTCTGTGAGTTCGAGACCAGCCTGGTCTACAAAGCAAGTCCAGGCCAGCCAAGGCTACACAGAGAAACCCTGTTAAAACCAAAAAAAAAAAAAAAAAAAAGAAAGAAAGAAAAGGGGGGGGGGGAATTGTCTTGTTTTCCTCTTCCTAACTTACAGCCTCCCCAAAGGCCACGCCTAACCTTTCCTAAGCTTGGCTCGCCAGAGTTCAAGAGCCTCCAAGTTAAAATAAATCTTGAATGATTCCAAGTTAATAGCTTCCTGCCTCCGACCAAGACCTCATCTCCAACTCCAGGGTGCGGAAAGGCAAATGGTTATGTCCGACATTTGTCTGTTCCAGCAGCCTTCTAGTGGGAATGCCATCCTTTTCAAGTTCTTCCTGACAATACCCTCATCACGTTGTTGGTTCTAGCCACAATCTACACAGCACATGTCTTTATGGATGCTCCGTTACAGTGATAGAAACCTTGCCGGGCGTGCTGGCTCATGCCTTTAATCCCAGCACTTGGGAGGCAGAGGCAGGAGGATTGCTGTGAGTTCAAGGCCAGCCTGGTCTACAAAGTGAGTCTAGGACAGCCAAGGTTACACAGAGAAACGCTGTATCAAAAAAACAAAAACAAAAACAAAAAGAGAGAGAGAAAGAAGGAAAGAAGGAAAGAAAAAGAAATCTTGGTGAGTCCCTAGGGAAGGTGAAAAACAGGCAAGTAAAACCTCTCTAAATTATGCTGAAGTAATGAAAGTGCCTGGCTTTTAAAAACTCATGAACTGAATAAGCAAACCATTGTGGGATCTACAAAGAATTGATTCTGGGCTAAGTCTTCAGTGTGTGTGCTCTGTGTGTGCGTGTGCATGTGTGTATTTGCAGCATGTGACCTCTGACGAAGTTGGCCCACTACAAAAGCAACCACAATTGCTTGTGGTTAAACCTGTAGTTCACCACAATTGTTACTGTGCCTGTAGTGACGAAGTCACTTTCTTGAATCATCATTAAAACACTGTAATTATTAGTCCAATCTTACAGATGAGGAGGCTAAGAGGAACCTGTTAAGCATTTCACAGCAAGTAGTGGAACATTAGGGAAAAGGCAGGTCTACTCTCTGGGAGATGACTTCAAAGCCCACACCACCCTCTGTGATTCAAACTGACATTCACGTGTGTGTGTGTGTGTGTGTGTGTGTGTGTGTGTGTGTGTGTGTGTGTGTGTGTTGTGGTGGAGGGGTGGAGGAAATAGGGAGGTGGTGGGCGGGGGTGTGAAGGGGGAGGGGGAGGGGTGGGGGAGGGGGAGATAGGAGGTATGGGCACAGGCCTTTAATCCCCAGCACTTGGGAGGCAGAGGTAGGTGGATTTCTTTGAGTTTGAAGCCAGCCTGGTTTACAAAGTGAGTCCAGGACAGTCAAGGCTACACAGAGAAACCCTGTCTCGAAAAACCAGTTATGAAAGAGCAATATATGTGTGTGTACATATATATGTGTACATATATATATGTATATATATATATGCACACACATATGTGGATCCCTGTGAGTTCAAGGTCAGCTTAGTCTACATAGCAAGTTCCAGCCCAGCCAGGACTACAAAGTGAGACTCTGTCTCAAAAAATATTAATTTGTAGGCTAATATATGAATCCTCTCCAGTTAGCAGGGGAACCAGACCCAAAACTGCTCCCCTATCCACTGTCCAGGGCCCAAGTGAGACCCTCCTCTCAGGCCTCCCCTTCTTAGGGACTTATGGCTTCAGTGTTGCACTGCACATCTGAGAGTCGTTCACAAATATCTGGACTGTCACTTCCTTGCCTAGCTCCTTTGGCAATCGGTGCAGTTGCCGCTGTTTGAAGAGGGCTTGCTATCTACTCTGGAAGCAACACAGCACCCCTCAGTCCAGAAGGGAGGAGGCTCGCCTGCCTCTTCCTGTTCTGCCACTGACTGACTGGCCAAATAGCCTTGAGCAAATAAATCACTTACAGGACACACTGTGCCTTGGCTTTGGAGGACCCTGGTCCAGAAGATCATCCTGTATCCACCCCCCCCCACCCGAGGTTAGTATTTGTGGTGGAGAAGGGATTAAAGACAATCTCCTACATGTGATTTTTGACAGAATAAGTTGTTTTTATTCTTCCTTTTCCCTAAAAGCTAGTAGCCCCTGGGCTCTGGCATATCCTGTTTTCTTCTGAGTACCTTTTCAAACCCAAACCCAAAGACTGGAGGGTTCACGTTACCCTGTAATGAACAGCAGCCCATGATGGAAAGCCTCAGTGTCTGAGGGATTTCCCTTAACGATTCTCACAGGGCCTCGCAGGCTGCTCGCTTAGGATTAGTGGTAAAGGTCTGTGGCGGGAAACCTGCCCAAAACACAAAAGGCCGGTCCCTTGCCTGGTGTTCTGCTCTTTGGCTGTCCTTAACACTTTCACCTTTCTCCAGGAGTTGGGGACAGATGGATTCTGTCTGCGAGGTGGATTTGGATGCCTGTCAGCCCTTCTTACTGTGTATTTATGGCATATTCTCAAGGTTCAAAGAGCTTTTCCCTCAGTAGGTTTTTGAAAATGAGAAGTTTGTCCTTAATACTTGAAGGAGGAATGTGAGGAATTTTATGAATGGAGGGAACAGAAAGAGCCTCTTGGCACCTGACCTGCTTTTTTTTTTTTCCTAGAGCACATGCCAGCTTCCAACATGCTCTGTACTGTACGCATGTAACTGTGTGCAGGTTGTATGTACTATCTGTTGTTTCTGGTCACAAGAATGTCTGCTCCACAAAGACAAGCATGTTTTTTTGTTTTGTTTTTGTTTTATCATGTTTGAGTCCCATTCCAACAATGGCTGGTATAGATTGCTTATTCAATAAATTAAGCCTCAATAGATCATGTAAAAAGTTCAGAAAAAATGGTTCTTTTCAGCTGGGCGGTGGAGGCACATGTCTTTAATCCCAGCACTCAGGAGGCAGAGGCAGGCAAATCTCTAAGTTCGAGGCCAGCCTGGTTTACAGAGCAAGTTCCAGGACAGCCAAGGCTACACAGAGAAACCCTTGTTTAAAAAAAAAAAAAAAAACTGGAAAAAAAGAAAGAAAGAAAAAAAGAAAAAAAACAAACAAAAAAGAAATGGTACTTTTCACATCTCATTCTAGAACTTACTGTGTGTGTGTGTGTGTGTGTGCGTGTGTGCGCGCGCGCAGGTACTCATGCATGTGTGTGTGTATAAAGAAGTAAAAATTCTGTCTAGTATCTTCCTTGATTACTTTCCACCTTCATCTATCTATCTATTTATCTATCTATCTATCTATTTTAGTTTTTCAAGATAGGGTTTCTCTATGTAGCCCTGGCTATCCTGGAACTCGCTCTGTAGACCAGCCTGGCCTCAAACTCACAGATCCACTTATGTCTGCCTCCCAAGTGCTGGGATTAAAGACATGAGCCACCACTGCCCAGCCTTCCTCTTTTTAGAGTGAGAGTCTTTCACCAAACTTTGATGAGTTCCCAAGGTCCTGCCTGTCTCTGTCCCCAAACACCCAGCACTGGGCTCCAGAGGAGTAGGCTACCCAGGTGCAAGGACACGTCTTCATGGCTCTACCTCCCCCTGCACTGCATCTTTGGAAGACAGATCACAATTGTGGTGATCGCCACAGGGATGATGAGCTGCAGCTGAGAAAAGGCTTCCGCAAAAACCATGGTGATTTTCAGAATGTGTTTGGTTGAATTCCATGAATACCCACACGCAGGCTCAAAGAAAGCTGACCAGTGAGCTCAAAGAGGAACCTGAAAGCTCCCGGTTTATTTCCTTTTAATAGGAAATTGTGTTTGTTGGAGAACTCCAGAACGTTGGAAGGAGTCACATTTTCCTGGAATGCTCTGGAGGAGTCAACTCGTTGGCAAGGAAGCCAATGCTCCTTTGCACCTGGGTGAGCATTCCTTATGTCAATCTGATGGCACCTCAACACTAACAAGGTTGATGAGATAATGTGTAGATGCCGGGTAAGTCCAAAGCATCACTCCTTTCCCATCTAATAATTATAGGACACATGCTACTGATGACACAGAATCAGAAGGCTTACTTTGTACTGCTGACGTAAGAGATCACAGTCAACAGAACATTTCATTCCATCTGCCTTTAGGGTACTGCCCCAAAGTAGCCATACCATCCCTGTTCTTTCTTCTCCCTTCAGAGTCTATAATTCTTTGGGAAAGCCAAGGAAGTCTCCTCATGAGAATGTGAGTGGCCAGAAGGAAGCATAAGACATTGAGCTGTGGGAAAGCCCCAGTGGGAAAGCTAAGTCTCAGTTAGTGTTGACAATCGGGGTCAGGGAATTACACTCAGGTTCACACTTGGTTCTGTGGATGAGACAACATCAGGAATGAAGCTGACACATCACAAGAACAAGCAAAGTATAAAAACAGCCGAACACACGAGCTCCTCCTCCTACACAGAAGCTGCTCACAGGGTGCGTACTAAACATCAAAGGATATGAAGTTCTGTAGAGAACCTTCGGTTCTGTTTTGTTTGAGACAAGGTCTCCTGTAATCTAGGCTGGCCTCAAGCTTACTGTCTAGCTGATAATGGCCTCGAACTTCTGATCCTTTCGCTTCTACCTCCAAGCACTGCAATCACAGGCATGTGCTGCCAGACCCAGCTTGTGTGCTGCTGGGGACTAAAACTAGGGCTTTGTGCATACTAAGTAAGGACTCTACCAACTGAGCTACATCTCCAACCTTGAATTTTGTTTGAACACTATCAATAACTCTATATGGAAAGTATTGTTGTTGTTGTTGTTGTTATTATTATTATTTAAATGATAGAAGAAGTTGGAATGATGGGTTCCAATTTCTGAAGGCCAGGTGCCAACCCTAACTACTATACCAGGCAAAGCTGTTATCACTGAAAGAAAAAATGAAGTTTTCATGATGAAGGAGCTTATGATCATGAAGCCAGCTCTACACAAGATACTTGAAGGAATTCTTTGGACTAAAGGGAAAAGCAAGTCTATCTATGTGACCACAGGAACGAATACGCCATGCTAGTTAAAGGTGAAAAGACCAAACACTAGCAAATCAACAGAATAGTAGGATTCAAATCATACCTTCCTTTTATTTATTTATTTTTGGTTTGTTTGTTTTTGTTTTTGTTTTTCAAGACAGGGTTTCTCTGTGTAGCCATGGCTGTCCTGGAACTCATTCTGTAGACTAGGCTGGCCTTGAACTCACAGAGATCCGCCTGCCTCAGTTTCCCAGGTGCTGGGATTAAAGGCATGCGCCACCACCGCCCTGCCTCATACCTTCCTTTTAAAACATTTATTTGGGAGCCAAAGAGATGGTTCAGTGGCTAAAAGCATAGGCTGCTCTTCCAGAAGACCTGGGTTCAATTTCTAGCACCCACATTGCAGTTCACAATCATGTATAATTCCAGTTCTAGGGGACCAGACACACTTCTCAGGTGTCCAAGGCAGGCACCAGCCACACATATGACATATATGCAGGCAAAACATCTATACACAAAATAAATTTTTTTATATGTATGGGTGTTTTGCATGTATGCCTGTGTACCACATGCATGCCTTGTGCCTAAAGAAGCCAAAGAGAGCATCAGATCTCCCGGAAGTCATAGAAGTGCTGAAACTAAGAGACTTGAATGCTTAGCCTCAAATAAGGCATCTTTATCAACCTCTCCACCATAGCAGAGACAGGGAGCTTTGAAGAGAATGGGAGAAAATAATGTAAAAGCTGGAGGAAGGGAAGGAATTATGTGAAATGTCTTCTGGACATGGCATGGTCATTGCACTAATAAGCCCACACCAGCTACAGATACCTGCACAAGACCTGCTGAACACGATCAAGCCAGTCAAGAATGACAGCCCAAATCCAGAAGGACCTCATGAGGCTCCACCCCTAGCTGAGGATCTCCTGGCAATGATGGATGGCTGCTGGGGGAAGAGAAGCCATTTTTGTTCAGGGGTTGGCTATGGTAGAATGACCATGCTCCTTCAGACAGCATATGGGTCACTAGGCTGGTGAACTCAGAAGCCTCCTCTCCAGAAAGGGAAGTAAGTCAGCCACAAGCATCTGGAGTCATAGGAACCAATGGAACAACACAACAGTCTAGGGGGCATCCTGCTTCCGGATTCAGGCTCCTGAAACTCTATCCCACAGAAGACAGAGCTCCTAGATTGTCTGACCTCTCCCAAGTTCAGAAATATATATTATGTAAAACTTCTAAGGTTTTTTGGGGTTTTTTTTGCAGGGGTGGGTGAGGGGGTTGTTTCGAGACAGGGTTTCTCTGTGTCACCCTGGCTATCCTGAACTCTCTTTGTAAACCAGGCTGGCCTCAAACTCACAATCATCTACGAGTCCAAGATGTGTATAGGATGTCATACTCAATGCCAAATAGTCAAAGAGTATATTACATTTGCCGCACTGGATTTTAATATTAAAATTAGGGGCTGGGCCAGGTAGCTATGAATTTGAGGCCAGCCTGGTCTACAAAGCAAGTCCAGGATAGCCAAGGTAACATAGAGAAACCCTGTCTCAAAAAAACCAAAATAAATAAAAATAATAAAATAAAATAAAATTAGGGCCTGGGGGACAGGGGATACGGGTCACCGGTTAAGAGCCCTTGCTGCTTTTGCAGAGGATTCAGATTTGGTTCCCATGTTAGATCAAAACCATCCATAACTCCAGTTCTGGGGGATCTAATGCCCTCTTCTGACTTCCATGGGCACCAAGGTACACACATAGCACACATACATACATGTAGACAGAATACTCATATACATAAAATAAATAGAACTAACTTATTAAATGAATACAATGAAAAATTAGATAAATAAATAAAAGCAGAGACCGGAGAGATGGCTCAACAGTTCAGAGCTTGGACGGGGTATAATGGCTCATGCCTTTGATCCCAGCACTTGGGAAGCAAAGGCAGAAGCAGAGGCAGAGGCAGGGGGATTGATACGAGTTCGAGGCCAACCTGGTTTACAAGTGAGTTTAAGACAGTCAAGACTACACAGAAAACCTCTGTCTTGAAAAACCAAAGGGGGGAAAAAGTGTGTACCGCTCTTACAGAGGCTCTGAGTTCAGTTTCCAGAACCAGTATCGGGGAGGGGATCTGCATGCAAGTCCATCTCTAGAGGTCTGAAGCCTCTGGCCTTTGTAGGCACTTATGTTCATGTGCACATAGCCCATACCCACACTCAGACAGACAGTCAGAACACACACACACACACACACACACACCACTTCATAAATATTTAAAAAACAAACTAACTTTGCCCTGGAGAGGGAATACTTCCTTGGCATGCATGAAGCTATGGCTTCAATCTCTGGCACATCCCCTCCACCAACTGCTGTAACTTGAATGGTAGATTGGTGTTTGTAGCATTTGAGGTCTTTTTTTTTTTTTTCTTTTTTTTTTTGCATTTGAGGTCTTTAGGTACATTGCATCCAAATAGTTTTTGAAGAGTGAGGACTGGGAGACCAATGGCCTGATATGTAAGAAGTCCTCAAGGTAGTCCTTAGCAACAAGCATATTTAAAAATGCTAGGGTGTAACACAAACAGAGCATATGGCGCACATGAACCTGTGTAAAGATCAAGAGTGACACAGAACACTCCTCGTGGCTACAAGAGATACCCCAGACTCTCCAGCCTGCTTTCCGACCTCCACCACCATCAACTGCCACACTGCTGCTGCTTGTGTCCTTCAAGCCTTCACCATGAGAAAGTGGCAAGAGCCCCAGTAGCTTCAGGCTTAAACAAATAAAGCTGAATTTAATAAAATAAAGTATTTAGGAGGATACATATTAGCTAGGGTTTCTTAGCTAGGGTTTCTACTGCTGTGAGAAAACCAAGACAAAAAAGCAAGTCAAAAACCGGGCGTGGTGGCGCACGCCTTTAATCCCAGCACTTGGGAGGCAGAGGCAGGCGGATCGCTGTGAGTTCGAGGCCAACCTGGTCTACAAAGTGAGTCCAGGATGGCCAAGGCTACACAGAGAAACCCTGTCTCGAAAAACCAAAAAAAAAAAAGCAAGTCAAGGAGCAAAGGGTTTATAGTTCCACATATGGTCCATCATCAAAGGGACTTGGGGCAGGCATTCAAACAGGGCAGGAGCTGAGGCAGCAGCCGTGGAGGAGTGCTGCTCACTGGCTTGCTTAGCCTGTTCTTTGATATACAGGACCCAGGATCACTTGTCTAGGAGTGGCACGCCACCCATGTTGGGTGGCACCACCCATGACGGGCCCTCCCTCATCAATCACTAAGAATCACTACAGACCTGCCTACAGCCAAATCTTCAGAAGCATTTTCTCAATTGGGTGTCCCTCTTTCTAAATGATCTCAGCTTGTATCAGTTGACATAAAACCCAGCCAGTGCCATAGGTAATGTCATAGAAGAGACTTGAGCGTATGTAGGTTTGCTTGGAGGGGTAGTGCTTTTCCAAACCAACCCTTGGTGGCAACTCTGTCTCCATGGACACTCCCTCTGAGGGACAAATGTGCTTCTGTATCTGATTTAATATCACAAAACTGTTTATGTGACGCACTCCAGCTAGCCAGTGGAATGCCACTTCTATGGTAGGTGACACACCTGAATTGGATGGCCAGAAAGTGAAAACAGAGTTAAAGGTGGGATTATTTGAAAGCCCATGTGCCTTCCCACTGTCCTGTGCAGCCTCCCTACAAAGTATTAAGTCATGTATCTCCAAGAGTACAATAAATTTCATTTAATTTCTTTTTCTTTTTTTTTTTTTTAATTTATTTATTCACTCAGGAGGCAGAGGCAGGTAGATCGCTGTGAGTTCAAGGCCAGCCTGGTCTACAAAGTGAGTCCAGGATAGCCAAGGCTACACACAGAGAAACCCTGTCTTGAAAATGAACAAACAAACAAAAAGATTTATTTATTATTTTATACAGGATTCTGCCCACCATAAGAAGGCACTGGATCTCATTATAAATGGTCTGTGGATCCACCATATGGTTGCTGCAAATTGAACTCAGGACCTCTGGAAGAGCAATCAGTGCTCTTAATCTTTGAGTCATCTCTCCAGCCCCTAAACTTCATTCCTTAATCAGGAGCAAAAAGAACCTTATTCTATTCAGATCCTACATCTCATTATTCACATTGTAAAAATGGTGGTAGGGGGCACTAGTTGTCATTTATTACTTAGCCCCTCCCCCTTTAAAACAACTAAAGGAACACAGTGGAGAGGGCGAGAAAGGTGAAAGGTGACAGTCCCTTTTTTTTCTTTTTTGGTTTTTCAAGACAGAGTTGGCAGTCCCTTTTATAAGCATAAGTCTTGTCCAGCTGCAGTTACCTAATTCTCTGGGGTTTATGAGAACATTGTCTTTATATAAATATATTAAGACCTGACTTTCATACGAACTCTGGTGCCCCATATTTGGCCATGTCCCCTTGATGGGGAGGCCCAATGGCACTCGGAGGAAGGATAGCAGACTACCAAGAAGAGACTTGATACCCTAGCATCATATTCAGGGGGAGGAGGTCCCCTCAGTGACAGTCATAGAGAAAGGGAATGGGGTGGAAGCGGGAGGGAGGGAGGAATGGGAGGATGCACGGGATGGGATAGCAAATGAGATGTAATATGAATGATTTTAATTTTCAATAAATAAAAAGAAAAAATAAATATATTAAGACAAGAAGGAGATCTACATGTTTAAAGACTTTCTCTTCTCTGGAAATTGGTGTAGCACAGAACTGGGGAAAAAAGGATCAGCGAGTAGCAGCTGGGTTTGTAGCTGTGGGATTGTGTCTTGAAGGGGTGCAGTAGGAAATTTACTCTTCTCCTATAGTGGCACAGGCTCTAAGGAGGTGTTTATGCCTGAGAACCTGTTTCATTGGGTAGGCAAAGGATGCCAGAAGTTGTCATGAGGTGGTGGCATCCACATGACAGCCAAGTGACTAGAAGAAAAAAGTAATGAGGGACCCACACAACTTCTGTCCAAGTCAACAAAGTGCTAATTGCCTGGCCCTTCTCAACGGCTTAACTTCTGCCCCATGAGAGGAATCCCTGACCTCACAATGCGTAGGAGACAGAACAGAATCCACTAGGAGTTAGGTGGAGGAGCATTTGGAAACATTCTCGTGTGTCCTACCCAGTGTCTCAAAAACAACATCCTTATTTGAATTTTAGACTGATAAGTATTTGACCAGAATCCTTTTGTACTTTTCTGTAGCTCAGAAACTCAACTAGGATTTGCTAAAAAAAAAAAAAAAAAGACCCAAATTTACTAGCAGTAACTGTTGTTGTAGTCACGTATGACCCTTAACTGCTAGGGTTGGGTTTTGTGGCTAACAGCTGAGTTAGCAGTGTGGTTTTTCTCAAACTGATACCTACTGTTAAGAATTTATGCCATCCTTCACTCTCAGGTTTTGTTTTTGGTTTTTGTTGCTGTTGTTTGTTTTTTGGGGCTTTTTGTTTTGTTTTGTTTTTTGAGACAGGGTTTCTCTGTATAGCCTTGGCTGTCCTAGACTCGCTTTGTAGACCAGGCTGGCCTAGAACTCACAGAGATCCACCTGCCTCTGCCTCCCGAGTGCTGGGATTAAACGTGTGCACCACCAATGCCCGGCTCGTTTTTGTTTTAACTACTTCTAGGTTTTCTTGTTTGTTTTGGGTACTGGGGAGTGAACCTCACCCAGGCTAAACAAATTACCCCCCCCCCCACTGCAACACACTTCCTGCCAATCTTCAAATTCCTCTTTTTTATTTTATTTTTTAAAGATTCTTTTTCTTTAAATGTGCATTGGTGGTTTGGTTGCATGTAAGTCCATGTGAGGGTGCCAGATCCCCTGGAGCTGGACTTACAGACAGTTGTGAGTTGCTATGTGGTTGCTAGGAATTGAATCTGGGTCCTCTGAAAGAATAGCCAATGCTCTTAATCCCTGAGCCATCTCCTCCAGCCTCCAATTACTCTACTTTGAATTGAAAACTTTTTTATTTTCCTTTGTGTAGCCTTGGCTGTCCTGGACTCGCTTTCAAGACCAGCTTAGCCTTGAACTCAAAGCGATTGCCTGCCTCTGCCTCCCAAGTGCTGGGAATAAAGGCATGAGCCAGAATTGAAAACTTAACTGCAGTATTTTTCCTCTTTTATGTATCAAGTTAAGTGACATCAAGTCCACTGTCAAGCCATCATGATCCATTTCCACTACTCTCTTTACACTGAAGAACTAGAAATCTGTCCCCACGCAACTACAAGTCCTCAGCTTCTCCGCCTGAACCCTGTAGCGATCCCCCACTCTGCTTTGTCCCCAAGAATTTGACTATTTAGGTATTTGTAGGATTCCTTGTCTTCTATAACCATTTATATCACAGGCACAATGTCCTGATGGTTTGTCCTAGTAGCATGTGTCAGAATGCCCCATATGTATAGGCTGGGAACTGCTTTCTTTTAACCATACGATGCTTTGAGCTAATCTAGTGGGCAATCAATCAATTAGATTAAAAAAGCATCTGGAGGCTGGAGAGATGGCTCAGTGGTTAAGAGCACTGGCTGCTCTTCCAGAGGTCCTGAGTTTAGTTCCCAGCAACCACGTGGTGACTCACAACCATCTGTAGTAGGATCTGATGTTCCGCTGTACTCTGTACTCTGATACATAAAATAAATATATCTTTTAAAAAACAAAAGAAAGAAAGTATCTAGGCTGGGTGATGGTGGTGCACACCTTTAATCCAAAAAAAAAAAAAAAAAAAAAAAAAAATAGATCGTGTTTCTTTCAAGAGATTTTTACTAATTTACACTCTCTTGGTTCAAGGGAAGGTGGTGGGGGAAACAAATGTAGTCCAGACTTCCGGGGACAAGGGGCTTCTGGGCCTACGTGAGCACCAGCAAGTCTGGAAGAGAAACGACCAAATCTCACTGGAGTCTACAGTCTTCTCTTACAAAGCAATGGTGATGCCAATATTGAGATACTAAAGAGATATTTAACCACTTTTTAAAAATTACAGAATCAACTGTGATTGGGAATCAGCTGTGTGATTTTCATCTTGCTTTATTCTGGGAGGAAGTAAGGTAGAAAATGATGCACCCAGCCCACACCTCAGTGAACCCAAGAGCTCTGCCCTTCTCCCTTCTGCTAGACTATTTTTCCTGTCTCTACTTTTATTGGCCAGTGGACTTGCTCCCATTAAACAAACAAGCAAGACTAGATAGCAAGGCCAGTTTACTTAAGACAATGCAAATCAGCCCACCTAGGAAAACGAAAGGTTTCAGTGTGTGTTGTTTTCAAAGGAAAACAAAGGAAAGTGCTGGCGGAGCCCAGTGTGTACATCACCCTGAGAGCCTGCAGCTGGCTCAAGCCTGTGGGAGCATTGAAAATCAGCCCGTCTGAACAAAGACAGGGAGGGCTGCTTGGACTTTGTGTTAGCCACCAGAGTTCAAATCCACCCCCTTAGCAGACGATGTCTCCTGAGCCACGTCCTATTCTCAAAAGTCTACTTCCACAGCTGTAAAATAAATGAGAAATGTTTGCAGTGTTATCCTGAGGTTAGTGTGAATGCTCATTTTGTTTTGTTATTTGAGTTCCCTTCCTCCCTCCATCCCGTTTCAAATAGGGTCTCACTATGTAGCCTTGGCTAGTCTGGGACTCACTACATAGACCAGGCTGGCTTTGAACTCACAGAGATCCACTTGCCTCTGCCTCTAGAGGGCTGGGATTAAAGACATCTGCCACCACATCCAGCTCAAAACTCCTGGTTTTGAGTACTTATTAGAATTATGCATTCAGAATGACAAATCAAAAGTCATCCCTGTAAGCACTATTATGTTTTATCCAAAATAATCTGCTTCTTCATAAGGTATTTTGGATTTCATGACTGTGAGTGTGTAGTGGTCCAGCCCAGTCCTCTTATGCATATTGAGTGTCAAGTGCCCCTACTCTTTACCCCCATTTTTTTCTTTCCTTTTTTCCTTTGTTGTTGTTGGTTTTTTTTTTTTTTTCCTTTTGTTTTGTTTTTTTTGTTTTTCGACACAGGGTTTCTCTGTGTAGTCCTGGCTGTCCTGGACTCACTTTGTAGACCAGGCTGGCCTCAAACTCATAGCGATCCACTTGCCTCTGCCTCCCAAGTGCTGGGTTTAAAGGCGTGTGCCACCACACCCGGCCTCATCCCCATTTCTTTAAATTTAGAATGCTAATCTCAAGTCCTATATGCTCTATGGAGTCTGCATATTTAGGTGCTGAAAAGCGATAGACCCAAATTATTAAATAACAACAACAAACCTTCCTGGAGAGGCGGCTCAGAGCTTAAGAGCACCCACTGCTCTTCCAGAGGCCTTGAGCTCAGTTCCCAGACCAGGTCAGGCAGCTTACAAACACCTGTAACTCCAGCTCCAGGGATCTGATGCTCTCTTCTAGCCTCTGTGGGCTTACATGGCCACATACATACCCACATAAATATAAATATAACTTCCTTTTTTTTTTTTTCCCAAAAGAGAGAAGACCAATTTTTACTCCCACTGGGCTCCTCTGCAAATATCACAGTGAAGATAAGTTAGATTTTTTTTTTTTTTTAACGGATAGGTAAAGTTGCAGCTGGATGGTGCCCTGCAAACCCAGGAGCTTGCAAGAGGAGAAGCAGGGGATAGGTTACACAAACAAAGTAAAACCCGTGGCCCCTGAATTTCTGAACATGAGCTCAGTTTTTGCTTGATAGCATCTCACGGACTGATATGGAGGTTTTTGACCTCCGCCCTGACCTCAGGCAGTGGTGGACGGGAGATGAAGAATCACAAGACAAAGGTCGAAAGGGCCCCACCCCAACCCCCCAATCCAAACACAAACTGCTAGGGTAAAGTTGTCCCCCAGGGATCATGGCCCTCCACCCCCACAGCAAATTTGACCTAAGATTCCCACAGCCTCCTGTGGGTCCTCAGGCCTCAGCAAGTAGGCCCCGCTGTTCCAAAGGTGTCAGAAGTAAATCTGTGTAAATACAATGAACAGGAGGCCATTCCTGTTCAGTGACCTGGACCTGAAAGGTCTAATTTTAGAAACTTTTGCAGCCTGCCATGCCCTTGGGAAAAGGGCAAACTACAAACCCTTGGTATTTCAAGGGAAAATAAAATAGGCATTTGAGTTGTGTTCTCAAACGCTTATGAGTAGCTTCAGGGTATAAGAATGCTCCCAGCTCTCTGACTGAGGTTCAGTTTTTGAATTTTGAACTTCCCTTGCTCATCAGGGGCAAGAAAAAGCCATCACAGTAGAGTCCTAAAAATAATTCCGGGGGCCCGTCCATGCAGACGCAGATCCCATCCTTTGCACATTATGTGGGCCAAGGAGAGGAGGACAGAGCCCACTGCCCTGTACACTGCAAGCTTTAAACCCCTTGGCAAGTCTGTTCCACACAGGCTTCTTGGGCTAGCAATACAGCTCAGTGCGTGAGGCACCTGCCAGCAGGTCTGCTGACCTGAGTTAGATCACCAGAGTGAACATAAAGATGGAAGGAGAGAGGCCGGGTGTTGTGGCGCACGCCTTTAATCCCAGCACTTGGGTGGCAGAGGCAGGCAGATCACAGTGAGTTCGAGGCCAGCCTGGGCTACAAAGCAAGTCTAGGACAGCCAAGGCTACACAGAGAAACCCTGTCTTATAAAACCAAAACCAACCAAACAAACAAAAGATGGAAGGAGAGAACTGGCTCTTACAGGAGATGACGATGGTGACGATGACAATTGACGGCTATGAAGATGATGATAAGTGAGATTTCCTGACAAAGAGTCAGATTTACTGCAGGTACCAGAATTGCAATGCTAAATTACAACTGTTGGATTGGGAGGAGGACCTCTCCAGATAAATTCTTTATTTGTTAATCCAATATTTTTTTAAATTTTTATTTATTATGTATACAGTATGCATCCGATCACATTAAAGATGGTTGTGAACCACCATGTGGTTGCTGGGAATTGAACTCAGGACCTCTGCAAGAGAGTCAGTGCTCTTAACCACTGAGCCATCTCTCCAGCCTCCAATCTAATATTTTTGTGTTAATACATGCATACAAAATATTTTGATTACACTCACCCCTAGTTCTCCCCTAATTCCTCCTGGAGCAAACACTCCACCCCCACAACACTTTCCAACTCCCTCACCGACTGCACGCCTTTTTGTTGCTTTAAATCTCACTGAGGCACACGCCTTTAATCCCAGCACTTGGGAGGCAGAGGTAGGCAGATCGTTGTCAGTGTGCGGCGGGCCAAACTACAAGCTACACAGAGAAACCCTGTCTCGAAAAACAAAAAAACAAAATAAAATCTCACTGACTGTGCTACTCATATACTGGCATGGGGTGTGAGGCCATCTCCTGGAGCATGGTCCATCTACCAGGGGCCTTAAAAGATGCTGACTTTCCCTCCTGCAGAAGCCATCACTAGTTCCTCAGCGAAGGATGCAGCTGCAGGAGCCCCCATGCCCCACCCCTATCATTCCTTGCTGGAATATTGACTAGCTTGGGTCTTGCATACCACCTTGTACAGCAACCACAGCTGCCGTGAGGTCCTGTGAGCACAGGTGCGGTGGTCCTGTCATGGCCAGAAGATACTGTTTCATGCACTCCTCCCGAGCCTCTGGCTTTTATCATCTTTCTGTCCCTTCTTCCGAAATGTTGGGAGAAGGTTAAGTGTGATATGCCTGCCCCATGTATGACTGAGCGCTCAGTACTTTGATTGGTTTTGAATTTCTGTAATAACCCCCCCACCACCAACACACACACATAAATGCTGCTCCTGCCGAGAACTGGACCATGTAACTTCAGTTCTAAGTGATCTGACTTCCTCTCCTGGCCTCCACAGGAAATCACAAACACATGTGGCATATATTGACACAAAATGCACAAATGAAATAAAAAAATTAAAAAAGAATTCAGGGTCACCCCAACTATATATAAGGCCAGTCTGAGCTAGTGTCTGGGGCTTAAAAAAAAAGGCAGGGAGGGATGTAGCTTAAAGGTTAAGCACTTCTTGGGAGGCAGAGGCAAGTGGATCTTTGTGAGTTCGAGACCAGCCTGGTCTATAGGGTAAGTCCAGGACAGCCAGTTACATAGAGAAACCCTGTCTTGAAAAACAAAAACAAAAAGGAAATAGTTTTAGGTCATTCTGATTAGAATGCAGAGTTCCCAATATCTGGTGTCCGTTCCAACTGGGATCACCAAATTGACTGGTTCTAGCCTACGTATCCATACTTGGAGCTGTGCAAAAAGAGTTTGGCCATAACTCCTGTGTGAGCTCAGAACTCGGCCCTCATGTTCCTAAGGCTCACGTAGATATTTGAGTGTCAGTCTTTAGTGGCCAGGCACCAAGTGGCAACTCCAGTTTGGAATATATTTGTCTGAAATAAAGCCATGCTATCCCAGGAATGAAATCAGGTCTTTTACCATCGAGCCCCCTTCCCTGGGGGACAAATAAGGCATTCCTTTGTATGTGGCTGGCGTTCAGTGAGCACATGCAACCCGCAGGATAAAAATAGTAGCTATTGTTACATGCATTACAGCAAGGGAATCTTATTGCATACCTCCCGGGAAAGCCAATCAGGTGTTACGTGAATTTTCCAGGGAAAGGAACAACTGGTTAGGAAATAAAATCCAGACTTCTACGGTGAGGCCTAGAATTCCAGGGAAGGCAAGGCGGCTCTGAGTATGGTCCCAGCAGGATTGAAATACCCCCTCAAAGCACACTGCGCAAATTCCCATGATGCCAGGGCCTCTTGGAAGCATGCCTGAGGGCCAGAGGGTACTACAGCTGCCTCCTCAGTCCCCCCCCACCCCCACCCCCCACCCCCTACAACCTCATGCTCAGGAGGAAAGGAATATGCAGAACCTGAGTTACCACAGGCCTCAGTTCTCCTGACTTTCCCTCAAGAAGTTTAATGCTGGGTCTTCATGGGGCACAAATGGTGCCATGACTTGGGATTTACATCCATATCCCAGCCCCTCGCCCACCGTAGGAATTACAGAACTCATGATCTTTTTTTTTTTTTCTGAGAGACAAGGTTTCTCTGTGTAGCCTTGGTGGTCCTGGACTCACTTTGTAGACCAGGCTGGCCTCGAACTCACAGCCATCCACCTACCTCTGTCTCCTGAGTGCTGGGACTAAAGGCGTGTACCCCCAATGTCTGGCCAGAACTCATGATCTTGTGGTAGGAGGCACAGAACCACCAGGATGCATGTGCTAGGGAGAGGACTCATACTGGAGCTCTAAACACCCTCAAGACAGATGTGATGGGACCTCATGTCTCCAGCGCAGTCCTGCCATCTTCCTGCACGACTCCCTGACCCTCAGCTGCACTGGAGCCTGATAAGTAGCCCAGATCTACCTTTAACTTCTGATGCTCCTACCTCTGCCTTCCAAGGGTTGGGATGCAGGCACGTGCCACCAAACCTAGTTTTGAACTGCAGGCTGAACCTCGGGGCCTAGATATGCTAGACGGGTATATCTGAGCCTCATCTGCCATCCAACATATCCTCCCCTCTTCCTATAGTTCCATGAAGGATTTACCCTTCCTATACCTTGAGAGATGAGATAGTAAGTAGAGCTGCCAGGAAGCAAAAGTGTTCCTCACTTAGCATCTGTATGCACCTGTAGGGAAAAGACCATAGTTATACACATAAGAGAGTACTTAAGTTAGGCAGGAGGTGGTGGTGCACGCCTTTAGTCACAGCACTGGGGAGGCAGAAGCAGGTGGATCTCTGTGAGTTCAAGGCCAGCCTGGTCTACAAAGAGAGTCCATGACAGCCAAGGCTACACAGAGAAACCCTGTCTCAAAAACAACAAACAAACAAACAAAAGCCAAGAGTACTTAAGTTTCAAGAACACTTTTGTGACCCTGTAGAGATGGCTCAGTGGTAAAGAGTACTTGTTGCTCATGCAGAGGACCAGGGTTCAATTCCCGGCACCCACATGGTGGCTCACAACCATCTGTGACTCCATTTCCAGGGCATCTGATGATATTTACTGGGTCTCTGAGTTCACCAGACATGCATGCGGTGCACAGAGACACATGCAGGCAAAACACTCACACACATAAAATAAAGACTAAATCTTAAAGAAAGAGAACACTTTGTAGCTGCCTATAAAGCAAAGTCTCTCACCTTTTCTATTTACCCTCAGCTCCTATTGCCTGCTCACTAGACAGTTCCCACCTTATACCTTATTTTCACAAAAGACACCATACTGCATGGTCCAAAGGGCACGTCTTCCGGTTGCCCTGTCTGTGTTGCCTGTGTGAATAACCTGGTTGGTTCATCCCTTGGACCAAAGAGCCCCAGAAGGTGCGAGAGCTCTTCCCTTTTTGGAGCTCAGCTTCCCACCACGAGCTATGATGTGATGTGACCAGAACCCTCCCAACTCAGCTCTCCAGAGAAGACTATCTTTTTGTCAAAACTCCCATTCCCAAACAGGCCCTTCGCAAGGAAGATCTCTCTTAGCACAAAGGTTTATAGTCTTTTACATCTGCTGTATTTTGTTTATTAGCATTAAACAGTATTGTCTTAATGTATTTTTAAGGGCAGGGCAGTGGTGGCACATGTCTTTAATCCTAACACTCAGGAGGCAGAGGAAGGTGGATCTCTGAGTTTCTCAGTTTGAGGACAGCCTGGTCTACAAGGCGAGTTCCAGGAAAGCCAGGGCTACACAGAGAAACCCTGTCTCAAACATTGTGTGTGTGTGTGTGTGTGTGTGTGTGTGTGTGTGTGTGTGTGTGTGTGTGTGTGTATGAGCTGAGATTCTTCAACAGAAGATCTTGTGGGATACTCATCTTATTGAAATAAAGGATTTTCATATGCATGACCTTATCTCATAGCACCTCAGTACAGAAGCACCTCCACTATAAGGAGAAATGTACAGAGACTGGGTTGTCTCCATAGCATCATGGCCAGAACCCAGCAGGGCTGTGATTGGAACTCATCTCTGAAGCCCACCTCATGCTGTTGACAATATTACACCAGATACCTGGTACCCCCTTGACACACCATATGGCTTGCAGACCTCCATTTATGAGATGAGAGGTTCTGAATCTTGGCTTCAATTTTTTTTTTTTTTTCCTTTTTAAATAGGGAGCTTTTAGCTAGATGTGGTGGCACATGTGGGATGCAGAGGCAGTCAGATCTCTGTGAATTCATGGCCTGTCTGGTGTACATAGTAAATTCCAGGACAGCCAGGGTTTAGTAGAAAGACAACAAAGAGAGCGTGAGGGTTTTTGTTGTTGTCATTTGCTTTTTTTTTTGTTTTTGTTTTTTTTTTGTTTTGTTTTTTTTTTTTTTGTTAGTTTTGGTTTGGTTTGGTTTTTGGTTTTTCAAGACAGGGTTTCTCTGTGTAGTCTTGGCTGTCCTGGACTCGCTTTGTAGACCAGGCTGGCCTCAAATTCACTAAGATCCACCTGCTCTGCCTCCCAAGTGCTAGGATTAAAGGCGTGTGCTACCACTACCCCGCTAACAGTGAGTTTTATTTCAATTTCTTTTAAAATCTTTTGATGAACTCTTTAGGACTGTAGTTTTGTTAATGGTTTGGATCTGAGCTGTCTGTCCTCCCAGCTGTCCGGATGCTTGGTCACTCTCAGGAGGGGTGTCTGCGAAGTGACTGTGGCTGATCTCATAGATGGAGTCATCCACACATGGATTCATAACTTAGTCAGGTATGTGAAGGTGATGGAGCAGCTAGGACATGGGACGAAGTCAGAGGAAATAGCCGTGGCTGAGAAAGATGCCCTCTGGGCTATATTTTGTTCACTTTTCTATTTTTGATCTCTCTCTCTCTCCCTCTCCTCACTGCCATGAGACAAGTACTTTGTCCCTACCATCCCCTTTCTTCCATGTTGCTGGGGTGGCGAGGGCAATCAAATGACCGTAGACTAAACTCTAAAACCATGAGCCAAAATAAACCTTTCCCCCTTTAAGCTGGTTTCCTTGGGCATTTTGCCACAGCAATGACAAGTTAACATACTTGTGAATCAGAGCAAGTTGCTTTCAAAGGATAGGTGCATTTTTTTAAGAGAGTCGAGTCAGGCAGGCGAGGGTGATGGCACAGCCCTGTGAAGGAAGGAAGAAGGGCTACAATCTAAGAAATTATTTTCTCCCATAGACTATAGACATGAACTGGCAAAGAAACAGGTTTGGCCGACCCTCTTTTTTATTAATAGTTAATAGAGTTAATTTTGTATCCATTAAGCTGGACTTCAATGGCATGGTGCTCGTTACAAGACATTTATTTCAAGACCATTCATTGACTTGCAAATCTAGGACAAGCTGCAATTTAGAAATAAATCTACTCAATCTAGAAATAAAAGGTCAGGGGGATCCAACACATGGAGGCAACAAATGTCTGAGCCAGTCATTCCAATGTAATAATGTCACCCCATTCCTCCTGTGAAGAAATGATTCCCTAACCCTCAGATATGTGGGATGGTCCCTCCAGGGCTGTGTGGGCCCCAGGGCTGCAGAGAACTCGGTTTCACTTTTATAAGGAAGGAGGGAGCAGCTGGTGGAGCAACACTCCGTTTCTATTTCAGAGGCTGATGGAGGAATTCAAGTCAGCTGAGTGTCCCAAGTTCCTTTGGGAAATTCAAGGTCAGAAGGAAATGTCCTCTTCGTTTACAATACCGTCGTAGATGAATTTAAAAAGTTTTTGTCTTGTTTTGTTTTTTTGTTTTTTTAAATCCTCCCTAGTTCGTTTCCTGGTTGTTTTTTTCAGTATCACAATCTTTCAGCTACAAGCGTATGGTTCCTGCTGAGTCCTTACAAGTCTTCAGACGTACTTCCTCCAGCTTTTTGTTTTTTGTTATTTTTTGGTTTTTTGAGACAGGGTTTCTCTGTGTAGCCTTGGCTGTCCTGGACTTGCTCTGTCCTGGACTGTCCTGGAACTAACAGCAATCCTCCTGCCTCTGCCTCCCAAGTGCTGGGATTAAAGGTGTGCGCCACCACAGCCCTGCTGTACTTCCTTAGTTTACATTTTCAGATAGCCTGGTCTGGCCTGAACTTGCTGGCTAGCTTTGAACTCCGCCTCAGCTTCTGCTTGCCAAGTGTTGAGGTTAACGGGGTGTGCCATTATGCCAGGCAGAGCTCCTGCATTTTCTACCTCCATAGGCTAGAACTCACAAGACTGAGAGGGCCACTCGAGTCTCACTATAGCAGGCAAACCACGCAGCCAGAGCATGTGTACAGGCACGGGCTTACTGTTGTTCTTGCTTATGGAGCCCTTCAGTCTCTCTCTTCCCAGTGAAATATGGTCTTCTACCCTCCTCATACACACATACAACAGAGGCACACACACACGGAGACACACACACACAGAGACACACACACACACATGCATGCATATATAAGAGCATGCTTGTGTGACAGAAAGGGTGGGGGGGGGAGAGAGAGAGAGAGGGAGAGAGAGGGAGAGAGAGGGAGAAAATCTTTTTAAAGTGTTATCAACTCAGATTAAAAGCCAACCAAATCCGAAGAGAGACAGTGGAAGAGGTTTCAGACAACGATTCCAGCTGGGTAGGGGTGGTACACACCTTTAATGCCAGCACTCAGGAGTCCACTTTGACTAGGCATGCTGTCTACGTGAATGGCCTCTGTCCGCCCTGAATGAGGCATCCGTCTTTCTCTATGCAGAAGGAGCTCTTTCCGGCTGAAGTCCTTCCTACTTTGGCGGAGACCTAGGTTTGCACACTGTGGTGTAGAGATTAAGGTGGACCCTCTCAAGGAGTTGATTTACTTAACAAATACATTTTCTTTTCAGATGATCTGAGCTATAATCACCACACTAAATACGGTAGTCACACATTTCTCTGTTAAGCCTCACAGAGATTAAATGATTTACCCAGAATTCCAGAGCCAGTACCTAATGCCCCCAGACCTCCAATCCAGGCACCCTCAGCTTCACCTCTGCCCTGTGTACTCTAGCTTTCACATGTCTAGCATGAGCCTTGTCAAAAGCACAGAACTGAGCTGAGTGTGGTAGCACACCTGTAAGTCCAGCATTTGGGGAGCAGAGGCAGGTAGATCTCTGTCAATTCAAGTCCAGCCTGGTCTATATAGAAAGTTTCAGGAGAGCCAGGGTTACACAGTGAGACCCTGCCTTAAAAAAATCAGTAAATAAGCAAATTAAAAAATTGGACAAAGCAATGAATAAGCAATAAATAAGTAAATGGACAAAACAGTTACCATAAAAAGTACTGGTTTTTTGTATTTATTTATTTATTCATTTATTTATTTTTGTTTACATAATGTTCTGCCTGCATGTGTGCCCACACACCAGAAGAGAGAACCAGATCTCATTATAGATGGCTGTGAGCCATCGCATGGTTGCTGGGAATTGAACTCAGGGCCTTTGGAAGAACAGACAGTGCTCTTAACCTCTGAGCCATCTTTCTAGCTCCTCTCAGTTTTTTCTTACCAAGTAAATTTAAATTGCTTAAATAAGAAGTGTGTGTGTTCAGCAAGTTTAAGAACAGGGTATTACATGGCAAAAATAGTATGCACAAACTGACGCACCAACCAAGGACAATGCATACAGAGAACCTAGACCCCGTGTGCAGATGCAGCTGATGAACAGCTTGCTCCCTGTGTATGGGGCGGGGGTGGGGGGGAGAGGGGACTGCCTCTGACATGAACGCTGGTGCCTGTGATTGGATCACTCCCCCTTGTTGGGTGGCCTTGGGGGCACAGAGGAAGGGGTGCAGGCTACCCTGGTGAGAGCTGATAGACTGTGATCAAATGGTGGGGGAGGAGGCTTCCCCATCAGAGGTCTAGGGGAGGGGAATAGGACAGAAGAGGGAGGGAGAAGGGGGACTGGAAGATAAAATTGAAGGGATAACAAATCATGATGTAATGCGAATAAATTATAATAAAAATTAATTTTTGCTGTGTATGTAGGTGTATATGTACATATGCAGGCAGGCATGCGTGTGCAGGTGCGTTTGGAGGGCAGAGGTTGACCACAGAAGCTACAGCACGTGTGGAGGTCCTACTATCTTTATATGGTTCTAAGGATTAAACTCAGACTTCCGGGCTGACCAGCTTGCTGACCCATCCACCTCATATTTTGAGTCAGAGTTCCTTGCCCAACCTGCTGCTGGCTGATTGGCCAGCAAGCCCCAGGGATCAGGGATCCTCTTGTCTCTGACTGCCCAGCTCTGAAAGAGGACTGAAGCCTCCTGCTTGGATAGCGCTGATTGACTGAAGCATAGCAATCACTTACCATCTTCTGATACAATGCAGCTTTACATGTTCGAGGTGCATCCACACTGGGTGGCTCACAACCACCTGAATTACAGCTGGAGCAACACACACACACACACACACACACACACACACACACACACACACACACACACACACACACCAAATGATAAAAATAAAATCTTTCAGGGGATTTTTTTTTTTTTTGGTTGTTGTTGGCTTTTTTTTTTTTTTTTTTTAGACAAGGTTTCTCTGTGTGGCCTTGGCAGTCCTGGACTCGCTTTGTAGACCAGGCTGGCCTCAAACTCACAGTGATCCACCTGCCTCTGCTTCCTGAGTGCTGGGATTAAAGGCATGCACCACCATGCCCGGTTTGGGGGATTGTTTTTAAAATATCTATTATTAGCTGGGTGGTGGTGGCGCACATCTGTAATCCCAGCACTTGGGAAGGCAGAGGCAGGTGGATCGCTGTGAGTTCCAGGCCAGCCTGGTCTACAAAGTGAGTCCAGGACAGCCAAGGCTACACAGAGAGACCCTATTAGGAAAACAAAAAACAAAAACAAACAAATAAAAAAGCCCCAAACCCATTAAATATTTGCTGGCTTTTGAAACAGCTTCTCTCTATGAGATCCTGGCTATCCCAGAACTTTCTTTGTAGACCAGGCTGGCTGCGAACTCAGAGATCCACCTGCCTCTCTTTACAGAGTGCTGGGCTTGAAAGCATGCATCACCACACTTGGCAAACCTTATTTATTGTACGTGTATGGATGTTTCATTTCATGTATGTCTGTGCATCATATATGCCTGGTGCCTGAGAAGGTCAGTTACCCACAGAGCCACACATCTCTCGACCTAATTTTTTTTTTCCTTAAAGCACCTTGTATCATATACAGCTCAGTTAAACCTGGCGACCTTTTCCCTTTGTTTACCAGCTTCCTGCTGAAGGTCACCTGGCCCTCAGACAAGTATTTTGCACATGTTTGCCAAATAAAGTGTGTATTGATTTCAGACAGGATTTGGAGGATTGACTCTCCCTGTGTTTCACCCTAATTAACACTCTTTGTATGGGCTTCGGATCCCTGCATTCCATAAAGGTTTCCCCCAGCTGGGAAATGTTTACGTCCCTCTTGGAAGGTCTTTTCTTACTTTATCACATTATCCCCAGTATCTGCCACCAGCTGTCGACTGTGGCACATGCTCAGTAAAGTGTTCTCTGTCCCTAAAGCCTCCACCCTTCCCTTTTGCTCCCAACAAGGGCTAAGCTCCGCCCTCTTCATGGGTCAGCAGAAATCCCCAGATCTCTGACCCGCAGCTCACTGGGGACTTTGCATGTCTCTTGTCATTGTAGCCTTTTAAGAAGGGGTTTCTACTTTGGCCTCTTTTCAGTCACCCCGAAACTCACATAAATACCATTACTCTTGGCATTTTTATGTGGACACCCCACAGGTGCTACCCTCACCCACCCAAAATATCTTTAAAAGAGGCCAGCAGGTACATAAACTTTGACTATTTAATGATTAAAAAACAAGATGCCAGGCCACAGATATCAGATGGAGAAGTTTATTAGACGAGCGTGGGGGAGAGAAGGAAGGGGGGCATCCCAGAAAGAGAGAAAGAGAGAGACAGAGACAACAGGAAGATAGTATAAGAGAGGAGGAGGGAGAGAAGAGGTGAGAGAGAGAGAGAGAGAGAGAGAGAGAGAGGCTTTTATAATCTTGGGTAGGGCCATGCCCAGTGGCAGGTAGGCAAAGACATCATAGGTAAGCAGACTGGGGCAGAATCCTGAATCCTAACAGACTATACAAATTATTTGGGCCAGGCATGGTGGCGCACGCCTTTAATCCCAGCACTCGGGGGGGGGGGGGGGGGGGGGGCAGAGGCAGGTGGATCCCTGTGAGTTCGAGGCCAGCCTGGTCTACAAAGCGAGTCCAGGACAGCCAGGGATACGCACAGAGAAACCTTGTCTTGAAAAAAAAAAACAATAAACAAACAAACAAACAAACAAATAAATAAAACAAGTTATTTGTCCTCCATAGACAGCCACCATCCATCATGTTTCCGCAAAATCATGTTGTTGTTATCATCATCATCATCCATATTGGGATCACTTACGAAAGAAAGCTAAAAATAAACGATCACAAATCATTTTGCCAAAATGGAAAGGAACAAAAATCTCAGGTGGAGGCCAGGCCACAAAAGCTGGAGTTAGGGATGTGAAGGCAGCAGAGTCTAGCACAGAGCCTTGCAGTGGATCTGGAAGTCAGGGAGGGAAACGCCCTCTGTGTCTCCTGCAACTTGTGGGAGAGAAGTGAGGCAGCGTCCTTTTCCTCTAACACTGCGAGTTTACGCTAAACACGGACACAAAAATGGACGAGCCAGGATGCATTCAACAGGCACCGAGAGAGGCAAAATGTTTCCCACACCAGCTGCAAAGAGTGCGCCAACACTGCCCTGTAACCTTATCGATTACATTAACATATCTAAAGAAAGAATGTGTCAGTCAGAAAGGGGATTTGGTGAGGAGCAACTGAGAGTGGGAAGGAGGACTTTGGCAGTGTGATTCTCTGGGGCCCAGGGGGGCAGAAAGGCCTTGATGTCCCTAATGGAGGGTAGAGCAAGTGTGCTTCAGCACCCACAGGCTGAGGTCACCCGCTTCCCCCTCAGTACTCCTGCGCAGAAGAAGTATGTTGATTCCCTTCCATTTAGAGACATCCATCTTAAAATGAGTTAGCACATGAACACTGTGTGGTGTATCCCCACTCGCTTGTGAGTTCTGATAATGTGACTTTACACTCCCACATCCCACAAGCTCTGAGATGTCTGGCGCCAACATTAGCCCCCTCAGCAGACCACAGGCCCCTAAACCATGACAAATTCACCGAGGGAATGAAACGGGGGCTTCCCACATACGTGGCCTTATGACAGTATCTCTCCGTATTCCCTCCAGACTCTTTAGCCCAGTTGAGAACACACTCGAGGGACCACTGCCCATCCTCTATGCACGTTAAGTCGATCCATCACAGTTCGTATAGTGCCCTTTTGACTTGCGCTTTACTACATAAAGGAGGAAGGTGAAACTTAGAGGACCACATTATCAGTTGGTGGCCAGGCCAGAGGTGAACCTTCTATGCCAAGTTAAAGCCAACTGGCAAAGGCTCTGCTAGAAATAACTCAAATAGCATGCTATCTTGATGGCATATCTAGAAGCCTCTAAGGTAGCCAACATGGAACCCTTCCCTTTAGGACACTTATGACCAGAGTCCCTGCAGACACATCAGGGTGTCTATTCCAGTGTCACCCTTCACCAGTAATACTGTTCTCAGGCTGGGGGCTAGGACAAAAGGGAGTGAAACCTTCAACTCTTGGAAGGAAGGAAGAAAGGAAGGAAGGAAGGAAGGAAGGAAGGAAGGATGGAGTCTACAGTCTTAAGCCTTTCTACCCATCTGAAAACTCAGCCACCATGTTTGAAATGGCTGTGTGCTTCATTTCAAACTTTTTTTAAAAAATCCATTACATTTATTTACGTATCTGCTGTGCTGGCGTGCATGCCTGGGGGGCGGGGATGTCAGAGACTCACTAGCAGGAGTCTGTTCTCTACTTCATCACTCTGTCAAGGAAAAAAAATGCAAGAGGCCTTTCCCAAAAAAGGATCCATCACTCCTAAGATGTCCAAACAAGAGGAATCTAGCAGTTTTTCAGCCCTGAGTTGTACGCATAACTAACAAAACGTCACCTAAATTAGCTCCAAATCAATCACTTTAGGTCCAGAACCCAGGACTGCTTAGAGCCCCAGCCATACCTGGGTTGTGTCAGTATTCACCAAACCTAGACTTTAGCAAGGACAGCGAAGCTCCTCTGTAACAAGCCAATATTACCTCGGAAACTGGGAGAGTTTCAAAAGAGAGACAAAGTATCTAAACGTCTTCACTCCACTTCCTGTCCCAAGCCACAGCCGGGAAAAGAAGAAAGGAAAAGAAAAATCTGTAAAGCCTGGCATGGTGGTCCAAGCCTTTAGGCCCAGCCCTCAGGAGGCAGAGGCAGGAGGATCCCTATGAGTTTGAGGCCAGCCTGGTCTACAAAGTGAGTCCAGGCCAGCCAAGGTTACACAGAGAAACCCTGTCTGGAAAAACAACATCAGGGCTGGAGAGATGGCTCAGAGGTTAAGAGCACTGTCTGTTCTTTCAGAGGTCCTGCGTTCAATTCCCAGCACCCACATGGTAGCTCACAACCATCTACAAAGTGATCTGGTGCCCTCTACTGGCCTGCAGGTGTACATGCATATAGAGCACTCATACATTATATAAATAAATCTTTAAAAAGAAAAAAAAAAAAAACAGAAAGAAACAAAGAAAAACCTGCATAAAAACAGCACCTCCCCCACAAAGACAACATTCAAGATAAGTTACAGGCCATGTCAGGCAGGACAGTGAGGTGTTAGAAGGGAGACGTTTGGGGTGCCAGACTACTTACCTACGCACCACCAGCCGGAGGGTTTTGTAGGACCCTTTCACCAGGGAGACAGCCTCCCTCCTGGAACTGTTCAGCGCCACCTCATTGATGCGCACGACTTCGTCCCCTGCTTGCAGTCCGGAGCTCACCGAATCAGCTTTCCCTCCTTCTTCGATCTGCTCAGAGACATGAGAGAGAGAGACACAGTGACCTTGTGTGCAGCCTGGGGTAAAGTCCCCTGTCCTGAACCATGCCTGGACAGATGCACAACATGGCAGACCAGCTGCATCCATGCCCCTTGCACCCAGGCAAAGTGTAATCTTTAAGAAGTAAAGGGCTGGGGGCTGGAGGAGAGATGGCTCAGAGGGTAAGAGTACTGATTGCTCTTCCAAAGGACCCGGGTTCAATTCCCAGCACCCACATGGCAGCTCACAACTGTCTGTAACTCCAAGATCTGACACCCTCATACAGACATACATGCAGGCAAAACACCAATGCACATTTAAAGAAGAAGAAAAAGAAGAAGAAATAAAGGGCTGGCCTCTCTTTCTTTGTATTCTCTGGCACTTGTAACCCTGACTTCCCACGGAGGGCTCTCACAAAGATGAGCTGAATGGAGGAAGCTCCCACAGGGAGGCCACTAACGCACACACGGCCCTCTGAACGCTCTCCTCCCCTCCCCAAATCCACTTGGGGCTTCTGTTTTATTTCTTTAGAAAGCGAGCTGGGTTGTCATTGTTGTTGTTGTTTCCATGGTCTCATGTAGCCCAGGCTCGCTTTTAATCTGCTATGTAACTAAGAGTGACCTTAGACTTGTGACTCTCTGGGTTTCCACTTCCTGAGTGCTGGGATGCAAAAGTGCACATCGCCACCTCTGGTTGTTCCAGAACTGAGGTACAGCCTTAGCCTAGGCTGATTGTTCTTTTTAACAGCTCACTTCTCACTTTTTGGTTCAAACTATTAACTCACTGGATAAGCAAAGTGGTATAAACAATGGAATACTATTCAGTAGTAAGACAGAAATGAAAGAATATACACAGGTGGCATAGAAGGCATCTTAAAAAGGCTACGCTCCGGAAAAGGCAAAGCCACAAAGATGGTGGAGGATCTGTGGTCGCCAGAGCCTGGTGGCGATAGATAACACAGAAGCTTTCTGAGTAAATGAGACTATTTTGTGTAACACTGTGATAGTGGACACATCTGTCAGGGCCCCCAGGAGATACACCAAGAGTGGATGCTGATGCTAATGTGGACTTGGCGAGAATGATGTAGACTTGTGGACGGAGGAGGGAGCCTAGGTGTGTGCAGGTGCAGGAGGCATGTGGGCAAAATGGTACCTCCCATTCAATTTTAGACTTAATAAAGCTCTATATTTTTGGTTGTGAGCCTAGCCTTTTGCAGCTGAGTCATCTCTCTAGCCCCTTAAAACTGCTCTCTATATAGTATTTTTTAAAAATTGTTTTAAGGGGTTGGAGAGATGGCTCAGAGGTTAAGAGCACTGACTGCTCTTTGAAAGGTCCTGAGTTCAATTCCCAGCAACTACATGGTGGCTCATGACCATCTATAATGTGATCTGATGCCCTTTTCTGGTGTGCAGGTGTACATGCAGTTAGAGCACACATATACATTAAAAAAAAAAAAAATATATATATATATATATATATATACACACACACATACATACATCTTTTTAAAAAAATTTTTTAAAGCTTAGCCAGGCAGTGCTGGGGTACACCTTTAATCTCAGCACACAGAGGCGGAGGCAGGTGGATCTCTGAGTTCAAGACCAGCCTGGTCTACAGATGAGTTCCAGGAAAGCCAGGGATACACAGAGATCCTGACTTAAAACAAAAACAAAGACAACAATAACATAAATACATCTTAAGTTCGGAATGGCTCAGTGGTTAAAAACTCTTGCTCCGAAATCAGCTGCATTGAGTCTGGATCCCAGCACCCAGACCACAAGCTGGCTCCTTCCTACAGTGCCTATCACCCCAGCCCCAAAGCAGGCAGAGGCAATCTCTAGTCACTGGATTCCAGCCTAAGTTAGAAAATGAAAGCGGGATTTAGGGAGAGATGCTGCCTCAAAGGAAAAGATGGAGGAGAGAGAGAGGCTGCCCGGCACCTTCTTCTTGCCTCTGCGCTCATGTACGTGCATATATACTCGCACAAACACACACACAGTAGATAAAAATAAGTGCTTCTGATTTGTTTGAGACAGGGTTTCTCTGTACATCCCTGGCTGTCCTGGACTCACTTTGTAGACCAGGCTGGCCTCGAACTCACAGAGATCTCCCGAGTGCGCTACCATACCCAGCAGTGCGTCTGTTTTTTAAAGTTCTGCCAGTTTGACAGTTGGACGAAGGGAAACAGCGAGTACACTGAGCAGGTAAATGATGTGACATGCAGGACCTTGACCATGTGCTTTGGGAGGAAGCAGAGAAAAATGGTGCTTAGTCCAGCACCAGTGTGCTCGTGGGTCATGATGGGATGTTGGTCACACATAATAAAGTGATTAAAAAAAATAGAGGGAAACAAAACAAAAATTTAAAAGCTAGTAAACAAAACCAGAGTCAGATTTATTATTATTTTTTCATAATTTCTCTGCAGAACTGCCTTCATAGTTAAAGATCTTCAATAGAACTTAAGGTCTACAAGACAGACAAAATAGCAATCTGTGTTGTCTTCCTATTTATAAAATAAGGTTGTAGGTTTGGGCCTTTCCTTCTTACTTATTTGAACAACAAAATAGCATATGCTAAAATCAATGTTTTAATGAATTTGCTAGTAAATGCTTATCTATCCATCTACTTATGGTTTTTCAAGGCAGCGTTTCTCTGTGAAGCCTTGGCTGTCCTGCACTTGCTTGTAGACCAGGCTGGCCTCGAACTCACAGAGATCCGCCTGCCTCTGCCTCCCGAGTGCTGGGATTAAAGGCATGCACCAGCACTGCCCAGTTGCTTACACATTTATGATATAGTTACAGAGACGGAGAATAATGCACCAACGGTATGGGTCCCATCCCTGTTTATTCATGTAACTCTGAGAAATCACTGCAACTCAGTGTTGTGAATTGCAGGTGTTTTGTTTTCTATTGTGTTGTTTAACAAAAATGCTTCTTTACTTTACATGCCTTGTCAAGCTGTACAGAGAAGACTTACAGTGAGCGGCTATCCTGAGCCACACAGATAAACTCCAGGAGAACTGTGCTCTCTGTTCTCTAAGCTTCTGCCTGCTCTACGCTGTGCACATGCGAGGGGCCGTAGTGAGATCCGCTGTGTGAACTATGAACCGCACGCAGGTCCTGGCCTATTGTGAAACACCCAAACTGGAAACCACCGTTTTCATAAGCCACACAGCGTGAAGACACTGCCACTCAGAACAGCCTATCATCTCAGTTATCGGCTGCATGACATTCAAGAGCGGAGGTGTCACTCGCTCTATTTAGTCCTCTTGCGTTGATGGCCATTTTCTCCTAGTAAAATTCTGTACCAGCCTGGAGATCCAGTGCAGCCCTCTCATACCGAATGGTCTACCCAAGGTCCCTTAGCTGCCGCAGCGGGCCATAATGATGAAGAGCTGAGTCAGACAACGTGGCCTATTTCTCAGTAGCTGTGTGGCTTTGAATGTGTGGCTTTGAACATGTTTCTTTTCTTTTTTCTTTTTTCTTTTTCGTTTTTTTTTTTCTGGTTTTTTGAGACAGGGTTTCTTTGTCTAGCCTTGGCTGTCCTGGACTCACTTTGTAGACCAGGCTGGCCTCGAACTCACAGGGATCCGCCTGCCTCTGCCTCCCAAGTGCTGGGATTACAGGAGTGCGCCACCATGTCCGGCTAAACATGTTTCTTAACCTTCTTGTGCCTCAGTTTCCTCATCTAAATGATAGCACTTATCACACATATAGTGGGAAGTAAATGCGCTCCTGCTAGCCGAGTGCTTAAACAGGCCTGGCGCACAGCGCATGCTCCTGAAGCTCAGATACAGTTACCAACCGTTGTTCCCATACAAAGTCAAGCTCCATTTCCTCGAAAGCTGTCCAGGCTCCTTCACCTCTGTACTCTGCACTTGACAATCCCTCGGGTTGAGAGTGTAGCTCCATAGCAGAGCGCTTGTCCTGCATTCAAATGGCCCTGGCTTTGGTTTCCAGCGCCAAAGAAAAACAACAAAAGTAATGCCCCCCTCCACCCACTTTCAGAGAACCAACAAAGAAAATAATATATATAACCAGAATACGACACTGAAATAATTTACTTCGTTTTTAATGGTTTATTTATGCTTATGTGCATTGGTATTTTGCCTGGACATATATCTGTGTGAGGGTGTCAGATCTCCTGGAACTGGTGTTACAGATATTTGTGAGTGCCATGTGGGTGCTGGGAATTGACCCTGGGTCTTCTGGAAGAGCTGCCAGTGCTCTTAACTGCTGAGCCATCTCTCTCCAGCCCCCAAATAATTTACCTCTTTACACAGCCTTGACATAATGCCATATTTCCCACATGATCTCTCAGCAGAGTTATTTATATCTATGTCTATTAGGTGTCCACAGGCTCACCCTTCCCAGCTTGAACCGTGACCACTTTGAAGGCAGGACCCAATCAGGACTGCACTTGTATTTAGGTCAGAATGTAGGACTTCTTCAGAAAGCTTTAACAAAACCCTGAGCAGGTCGATAAAAGATGGACACACGGATCAGGCTCTGCCCAGATGCAGGTTGTGGAACTGAATTCTGACTGCATTACCCATCAACGGTTTGAGCAAAATGAACGCTGGGCAATGGTCAGTGGAGTGTATGAAGAAGAAAATCTAGTTATAGAATCAGGAACAGATGAGTCAATGAAGACAATACGGGCTGCATACACAATGGCGTCACTCAGCCATGAAGAACGGAATTATGTCATTTTCAGGTAACCAGAGGCCATCCTGTTCCAGGTTCAGAAAGATGAATATCACACACTTTTTCTCATGTGGGGAATTTTAAGTTTTTTACGGGGCTATTTTGGAAGACAAGGGAGACCAGTGGGACAGGGAGAGGGGTCAGTTAGGGTAACAGAGAGTAAATATGATCAAAGCACATCACATGTATATAAAAGTAATACAGAACAAAGGATCCAGGAGCTGGTACACCCATAATCCCACTACTCAGGAGGCTGTGTCAGGAGGATGACCCCGAGTCAGGATCACCCCAAGTCTGGGACCAACCAGAGTATCCAGTGCTATGTCCTGAGCTTTGCCTAAAATTCCAGTGACAGCAAAATAAACCTTTATTTTCTCTAAGAAAGAAGAGGAGAAGGAAGCTCAATGCCAAGTTTCCTCCCTGTGCACATGTGACTGAGATAAAAGCAAATGTTAGAAGGAAGTGGTCTACTTTTTTTTTTTTTGTCCTTTTTTGACTTTTCAGTGCTGGGGAATGGGACCCAGGGGACTAAGGTACCTCCCAAGCTTCTTCCTCACTTTTTATATTTCCAGGGTTCCTCAGAAATTCTTCACTATTCACTACACTTTCAGGCTTATTTTATTTTATTTGGTTTTTTGAGACAGGGTCTCTCTGTGTTAGCCTTGGCTGTCCTGGACTCGCTTTGTAGACCAGGCTGGCCTCGAACTCACACACTTTCAGGTTTAACCTGCTCGCTTTTTATTGTTTTTTGAGCTGTTAACTTACTTACTTACTTACTTATTTATTTTGGTTTTTTGAGACAGGGTTTCTCTGTGTAGCCTTGGCTGTCCGGGACTCTCTTTGTAGACCAGGCTGGCCTCAAACTCACAGCGATCTGCCTGCCTCTGCCTCCTGAGTGCTGGGATTAAAGATGTGCGCCACCACTGCCTGGCAACTTTTTTCATCTTTTGAGACAGGATCTCCCAGATCTCAGGATGTCTTCAGACCCAAGGGCGACATTAAACTTTTGATCCTCCCTCCTCTATCTCACCAGAGCTAGGAATACAGCGTGTACCACCATGCCACTTGTATGGTGCTGGGTATCTAGCCCAGCGCTGCCCGCATACTACACAAGTGCTCGACAACTGAGCTACATCTCCAAGTCCCCGAATGCTTACCTAAGGCGTTTTTATGTTTTAAATTTATTGTATTGCTTTGTGTACATCGGTGTTTTCCCTTCATGATGTGTGCACACACTGTGCATGCATGGGGCCTGGAGAGGTCAGCTTCTCTGAGACCTGAGTTACAGATTTGAGACACCATGTGGGTACTGGGAATCAAACCCAGGAACTTACAGCTGAGCCATCTCTCCAGCCACCACCCCCAACCCCACGCACTTCCTTTTGAAAAGTTAATTAACATATTAATTTATGAGCCCAGAGAAGTAGCAGCTGAGATAATGTTTTGAAATGGCATTTCTTGGGCAGCTACTTTGCGAGAGCTTTTGTTTTATGTTGCTGGCAATGAACCCAGAGGTTTTTGCCTTGTTACTAGGTTATGCCCCAACCTCTGCTTCCTGCTTTGATTCTCCAGGACCGCCACACAGTTTCTCAGAGGGTCACAATGTGTTAAGGTTTTAATTATCACCGGATACTTTCAGGTCTTTGTTCCAACATGGACCTTCTGTACAGTCCTCCGCTTCTAGCTCTCTATTCTGTTTGTGTTTCTCTTCTATCACAGGGAGTTCTTACTAAGCCAAACAGACCTGGTTGGTCCATCTTTACCCACCCCTCCAATGGACAGCTCCTGCCCATCTTGGGTCAAGCCTCAGTTTCTCCCTTTTTTCTCCATCTTTCTGATCATGCCCCATTTCCTGGTTTTAAACTCCTGAGGTCAGAAAGTTAAGGGGGTGGGGGGTGGGGAGAAAAGACTTATCCTTTTACCCCTTTGACTTGTCCCACTTTTTTTTTTTTTCTTAGCATCTAAAATTTCCAGGCACTCTTCTAGACCCAGGGAAGTAGCCTGTATTCTCTCCTCTTTCCTGGAATTTACATTCTAGAATATTTTTGATATGGTTCACATCTTTGTACTTTAAAATGCTGGTGCCAGAGGCAGCACAGTGAAAAACAAGTCTGGATTTTTCTCTTATCTTGAGGGCACTTCAACTGCTCCATGTAAACAACTCTTCCTGGGAGGTCAGGCGATTTCTAGGAAAGGGAGGAGTCTGGGAAGTCTGCTTGGTGCAGGGACCTAGCCAGGACTGTAACCCCAAAGGGGAGCATTTCATCCAACAGGCCTACCCTGGGTTTTGAATGAGCCCGTATCTACCACATTTCAGCCATTCAGGTTAAATAAGGCTGATGTTTTGTCTGACGGTGCCTTAGGACACCCACAGTTCCTCCTCCCTCACGGCTGCTGGCTCTTCAGCTGCCTGTTCACTCTTTTAATTTCTTGTCAGTGGACTCAAAGATAGTTGATGACTTGGTTATAAACACGGTTGCCAAGCAAGCTCAAGCTGCTGGACAGAACAAAGTTGTGACTGATTGTATCAAAGTCTCTGTCACAAAAAATGATAAAGTGCACTATTGAGGTGACAAACTGCTTTCAGACAAGTCAGCTTCAATGTATTAAAGCTAATTATAGATCTTAAGTTTATGAAATTACTTTTTAAAAAAGATTTGTTTTGCCGGGCATGGTGGCACACGCCTTTAATCCCAGCACTCAAGAGGCAGAGGCAGGTAGAGTGCTATGAGTTCAAGGCCAGCCAAGGCTACCCAGAGAGACCCTGTTTCAAAACACCAAAAAAAAAAAAAAAAAAAAAAAAAAAAAAAAAAAAAAAAAAAAAAACCCAAAAACAAACAAACAAAAAAACCCCAAACAAACCAAAAAAACAAACCCCCAAAACAAAAAGATTTATTTTTAATTTTAAATACGTGTGTGTGTGGTTGTGTGTAGTTGTGTGTATGTGGTTGTGTGCACGTGAGTGCTGGCCCTGGAGGGGGCTAGAGGCATATGACCCCCTTGGGCTAGAGTTACAGGTACTTGGGCGCCACCTGACTGGGCTGCTGGGAACCCTGGTCCTCTGGAAGAACAATCCACAGCTGAACTACCCAGCCATCTCCCCGAGCCCTCAAGCCCATGTGATTATTTACAGTCTACCTAAATTCCCTGCCATAACATCAAAAAAGAATATTTACAACAATGAACAGCATTCTTCTTGAACTGGTCATCAAAGGGAATAAATAGTCCCTCTAACCCCATGCCCTGTGGAGACGGTCCGTCAACAAGATGGGGGGGGGGGAGGGGAATTTATTATTTTAACCTTTGCACTGATGCTTTGGCAGCTACCAAGGTCACTGGCATTCTTTATCCAGATTTACCTGCAGAGAATTTACTTACTCCAGGAATGTGATTGACAACAGGTTAAACAGTTTCAGATAACACCTGGCAAAGCTGACTAGGCCAACAAAGGAGGTACATAGGCATACGTTGGAGCCCCCAACATAAACGTGCTTTTATTCCTCCTCTGATATCCTAAGTTTATCTATACCTACAGAAGTAAGCTGAATTGATTTAAATGACCTTTTCAATTGCATTGATTTATTTGCGTGTGTATGTGGGGTGGGGAGAGGTGTGTGTTGGAGGAGTTTGGGGAGTTAGGTCTCTCCTTTGGTGATACATATGCCACAGTGTTGCCTCAGGGCACAGGATGGAAGGCTTTATGCCCAGTCACCATCTGACTGTATCATTATGTCCAAGCGGGAAGAGGCATTTCCTAGCTACCCCTCTATAGCTGCCATTTTCCCTGCGGTGCTGGAGATGGTACCCAGGGCCTTGCAGCTGCTACTCAGGAGCCCTATGGCTGAGCTATACGACCACACACCCCTCTGCTCCTGCATCTTCCTCCCCAACTGCATTTCCCCCTTAGCACTTAATCCATGACCAGCACTTAATATGTATGTACATTTTTAACATTTACGCACATACACATTCATATAGGTAGGTACATATGTAAATGGCATGGTGTGTGTGGAGGTCAGAGAATAACTTTTGGGAGCCAGTTCTTCCCTTCTACCATGTGAGATTCAGGGCAAATACCTTTTTTTTTTTTTTTTTAAACCTATTAAGCCATCTCACCGGTCCCATGACCTACAATCTCTCTCTCTCTCTCTCTCTCTCTCTCTCTCTCTCTCTCTCTCTCTCTCTCTCTCTGTCTACGAGAACTTTGACATATGCCTATCTTTTTTTTTTTTTTTTTCTTACTTATGCCTGTGACTTAATTTGTTCCCGGTGGCCCGAACAGTGCAGGGATGAAGATTGGTACCCAATATTCATCATCTAGAGGAGCAGAACATCATTGCCATAGCGACCAGGTGTTGGGTGCCGCATATTCCAATAACGGTACTGTATCAACTTGATTATCCCAAGGTCTCTGTAAGGTTACCATAATCACTCGGCTTGTATTACATTTACAGAACAGAACACTGACGCTCCGAGCAGTGAAGCTGCTTGCTCGCGGCTGCTCATTAGTAAAAGGAAAGAGCTGCGAGTGGAATTCCAGACGGATTTCAAACCCTACATCGTCCGGTCGGCTGCCTCGGAGAACCCCCCAGATCTCTGTCCCAGACTTCTTCACTTGCTAATCTAATCCCTCAAGTGCCCAAGAAACCTGACACCCTCTACATTTCTGTGTTCTGATCCTTCTCTTTCAGGGACGCTAAGAACTGGGAACCTATTACATAGGCTTATGGGTCTAACAACATAAGAAAGCAAGGAGGTGCACACTACCTGAGGGTGGGGGGAGGTGGCGACACAAAACTGAACACCTTTTGCTTAATCTCATCTCTTATCCGGGTGTTAATTAGAATCCAGCTCATCCTGCAGGGGGCTGTCACACGTATCTAAAATTGAGGGATTCCTCCCCTCACAATCCTTTCCAGCAGAGCGCCATGGGAAGGCTCCAGGGAGGGAGGGGTAGCTCACTAAAGCAACATTCACATAGTGTAACAGAGAGTTTGCTGCTTTCTTATGATTTGAGAGCAAGTGTGTCCTCTGTTAAGAGCAGTAACTGGCCGGGCGTGGTGGCGCACACCTTTAAATCCCAGCACTCGGGAGGCAGAGGCAGGCAGATTGCTGTGACTTCGAGGCCAGCTTGGTCTACAAAGTGAGTCCAGGACAGCCAAGGCTACACAGAGAAACCCTGTCTCGAAAAACCAAAAAAAAAAAAAAAAAAAAAAAAAAAAAGAGCAATAACTGTATTAAAGCGATAAGCAAAATAGAGGAAGAGTAAAACCATGACGGATTTCGTGTTTTTGAGTGTGAAAAGCCCCACCCCACAAAGAGCTCACATGGTGAGGTTTTTGGGAGGGTGGATCCCTTTTAGGAGGTGGAGCCTCATTGGAGGAAGTGGATGTCTGGAGGCGGGTCTTCCGGGATTTTAGCCCTGCCCCACTTTCTGTAAACTCCCCGCTTCCGACCTTGGTAACTGGCTGCTTTGCCTACTTGCTCCACACCTTCCTCAACTTGAGGACTGTATCCCCTCACACTGTTAGTCAAAATAAAATTTTCTTTTCTTAAGTTGCTTCTTGTCGGGCATTTGGACATAGTAACAAGCAAAGTTATATATAGTATTTAGCAGATAAAATGATAAATTAAGCCTGGCGTGGTGGCACATGCTTTGAGTCTCAGCCCTCGGGAGGCAGAGGCAGGCAGATTGCTGTGAGTTCGAGGCCAGCTTGATCTACAAAGCAAGTCCAGGACAGCCAAGGTGAACACAGAGAAACCCTGTCTCGAAAAACCAAAAATAAACAAATTAATAATAACAACAACAACAACAACAATAATGATATAAAAACAAATAAATCAAGAACCCTTTGACTGTTTTGAATACTACTTTTTACTCTCTGGGACTCACAACCCACTGGAAATTCTTGGTTTTGACCTGTACCTAAAGTGTGGACAATGAAATAAATACAAAGTTCCGGGGCTGGAGAGATGGCTCAGTGGTTAAGAGTACTGACTGCTCTTTCAGAGGACCCAGGTTCAATTCCCAACAACCACACGGCAGCTCACAACTGTCTGTAACTTCAAGATCTGACACCTTCACACAGACATACATGCAGGTAAAACACAATGCACATACAATAAAAATAAAAAGAAAGACAGAAAGAACAAAGTTCCTCCCAGGATCTGTACCTGGCTCCCATGTTCTATGAAACTACACAGGACAACAAACAGAAGCAGTCTGGGCGTGGAATGGTGCTGTCATGGCACCACCCATTACCCACCTCTCATCCAATGTTGGGTCACTAGGTTTCCTTCTTCTTCTTCTTTTTTTTTTTTTTTTTGGGTTTTTCGAGACAGGGTTTCTCTGTGTAGCCTTGGCCATCCTGGACTCACTTTGTAGACCAGGCTGGCCTCGAACTCACAGCGATCCGCCTGCCTCTGCCTCCCGAGTGCTGGGATTAAAGGCGTGCGCCGCCACGCCCGGCTCTAGGTTTCCTTCTTGATTGTTCGTTTTCCACATTATCCGTGGTATGCCTTGTGGGTCAGGGCAGTTGGCCAGGATTCATGAACCCTATGCGCTAATCCCAACTCTGTCCTCCCGTTCCAAGGTCCCGGATGGGCCTCTCCTCTGCAAGCCATGGCTAGTGTCTGTTCTGTGCTATGAGACACTATAAAGTTCTACAGGTTTGTTAGATTGGAATAAATGTGTACTGCTTAGCACGGGTGATGGTTTGAAAGAGAATGGCCCCCAAAGGCTTGTAGCTTTGAATGCTTGATCATCAGAGAGTGGCACTATTTGGAAGGTGTGGTCTTACTGGTGTGTAGGCTTTGAGGTGTCAAAAGCCCATACCAAGCCCAGATGGTCTTTCCCTCTCTTGATCAAGATGTGGCTCTGAGGGCTGCAGAGATGCCTCAGAAGTTAAAGGCACTAACAGTTGGTCCACGGGTTTGGAGTTTAATTCCCAGCAACCACATGGTGGCTCACAACCATTCATAATGTGATCTCATGCCCTCTTCTGGTGGTCAGGTGTATGTGCAGACAGAGCACTGAATAAATAATAATAAATAAATCTTTAAAAAAAAAAAAAAAAAGGATGTGGTTCTGAGCTACTTCTCCAGCCCCATGTCTCCCTGTGTACTGACATGTTTCTTGCTATGATGATAGACTAAGTCTCTGAAACTGTAAGTTATCCCTCAATTAAATGCTTATTTTATAAGAGTTGCCTTGGTCATGGTGTCTTTTCACAGCAATAGAACAGTGACTAAGATAGTATGAAAAATCATACAAAAATATGCTTTTGTTACTTTTAAGATAAGAGGCATACTATGCTCGCCTAAATTTTTTTGTTGTTACTGTTGTTTTTTTGTTTTTCCCAGACAAGGTTTTTCTGTGTATCCTTGGCTTGGCTGTCCTGGACTCACTTTGTAGATTAGGCTGGCCTCGAACTCACAGCACTCCCACCTGCCTCAGCCTCCCAAGTACTAGGATTAAATTTGTGTGCCACCATAAAGACTAAAAGCTCCGAGTTCAGACCAGCACAGGGTGGGTTCCCTCTCCCTATTGGGTGGCGGGCTTCTTTTATGAATGTGCATTTTCTTACCCTAAATATAGGACCACAAGACAAAACCACACACGAGGCAGGTGGATTGCTGTGAGTTCAAGGCCAGCCTGGTCCACAAAGCGAATCCAGGATAGCCAAGGTTACATAAGGAAACTCTGTCTCAAAAAAACAAAACAAAACAAAACAAAAAACCAGAAACAAAACAGAGCAGGGATTTCCTAGGCACACTCCATGGACTGCACAATCCCGTGGTTCAGTCAGCTCTATGATTCTCTGACCATTTCCACCACAAGAATGCACATGCTAGCATCCGGGGCCACCCAGGGGAAGGGATTGACGGTGAGGCACAGAGGTTATTTTCCTAAAGTTTCAGTCTGGGAGTTGACTTATAAAGGCACAGGAGGCAGTCTTGCCTTCATAAGGTAGTTTTTATTTCTCAGAGAGGCCCTGGGATGGGAGGTCACACAACAACACCCACACGGAGCATCTGACAAGCCAGGCTGAAGTCCTTGATTTTCTTTTCACTAAGAGGAAAGACTCGGGGTACAAAGATGGCGGACAGGGCGCTTCACCAGGGCAGCCTTGCCCACTCAGCGTCCCTTCCTACAGAAAGGGCGGAGACTCCAGCTTCTCTAAGGTGCTTGGTTCCAATAAAACCAGTTGGGGGTGATTAGAAAGTTGAGCAGTCAGTGTGCATCTCCATTTGTTTATTTATCCTCCTCCTCACGTCACAACAGAATTGATGTAACTCCCTAGCAATTCAAAATAACAGAGGAAGCGGCTGGGGGAATCTGAGCAAGATGAAAAACATAATAAAGTAAGAAGCAAGGATACAGTCCACGGATGGGGAATTTTCATCACCCACCTGGGTATTCATTAGTCATGTATTATTGGCACAGGGCTCTGTGCCGGGGCGGGGGCGGCCTCACTCACAAATATTCACAACTGAGGAAAGCAGGTGCAAACCCCCACTCCTCAGGCCCTGGTGTCCAGCTCCACGTCCGGCAGTCCCACCGTGGTCAGCTTGGATGTGGGATAGCAGACAGTACAGCAAGCAAACGAAATGCAAACCCATGGTAGCTACCCCACGATGTAATTATCCAATGGTACAGTTAAGTCCATACCAATGGCATAGTTAACTTGAAGAATATCCTTCCAAGAAGGCAAAACACAAAAGATAAAACATGATCTTAAAAGTTTGTAAAGAAGTCAGGACGGGGTGTGGAGAGATGGCTCAGAGGTTAAGAGCACTGACTGCTCTACCAGGGGTCCTGAGTTCAATTCCCAGCAACCACATAGTGTCTCACAGCCATCTATAATGTGATCTGATGCCCTCTTCTGGCCTGCAGGTGTACAAGCAGGCAGAGCACTGTATACATAATAATAAGTAAATAAATCTTAAAATACCCATCCTTGTTTATTTTGAGGGTTATCCCAGGGTTATAATTTAATTTTTTTGGTTGATATTTATTTATTTATTTATTTATTTTTTACTGAGTAAAGTTATTTGAATAGATGTTCATTTTGATTTTTCTACTTTTTGTCATTTGAGATCACATTTTGGCTTCAGTCTTTTTGTTTTGTTTTTTGTTTTTCGAGATAGGGTCTCGCTGTGTAGCCTTGGCTGTCATGGACTCACTTTGTAGACCAGGCTGGCCTCGAACTCACAGCGGCCCACCCACCTTTGCCTCCCGAGTGCTGGGATTAAAGGCGTGTGCCACCACACCCGGTTTTTGGCCCCAGTCTTAAATCAAAATTCTTTAGACAAGCTGTGGCACTAGCTTCCTGGAGGACACAGGTAGCACATATTTGGCTCTGGAGAGAGCCTCCTGGAGACAACACGTAGTTATAAAGCAGTGATGCACTGTGCAACACAACACAGGGGATGTACATTCAAGTTGGCCACTGGAGGAAGCCTTGAGCCCCAGGAGCCGCTAAGAAGGCAGAGGCGGTTCTTCTCAAACACTTTGTGCTTGTTTTAACAGTGTCAAACGCTATATATCTGATGAACCCAGTGGTGTCATTTGTGTTGTTTACTAAGAATTCCTGAGGTTGAGTCTGATGGCACAGGCGCAGGATCCCAGGCACTCTGGAAGCTAAGGTACAAAGTCTGCAAATTCAAAGCAAGGCTGGACTAATAAGTGACACTGTCTTAAATTAAAAAAAAAAAAAAATATATATATATATATATATATATATATAAAAAGCTGGGGTTATAAATCAGTTGTAGAGTGCTTAAGTAAGCACTCATGAGGCCCTGAATTCAATCCCTAAACTTAAAATTAAAAAAAAAAAGAAAAAAAGAGTTCCCAGTTTACCACCTTGGTCACATTCTGGGGCTGGAGGCCTTACAGTTGTGTGGGTCAAGGCAGCCATTTCTGTATGTCTTTTGAACAGGAAACCTCCACTTTTTTTCCTTCGGCACAGTGACCGACAATGCTGGAGAAGCTGACTAACAAGGTGAGCTGCCCTCCTGCAGTCATGCCATGGACATAAAGAATGAGCAAGAAGCCGGGCGTGGTGGCGCACGCCTTTAAGCCCAGCACCCAGGAGGCAGAGGCAGGCAGATCGCTGTGAGTTCGAGGCCAGCCTGGTCTACAAAGTGAGTCCAGGACAGCAGAGGCTAACACAGAGAGACCCTGTCTCGAAAAACCAAAAAAAAAAAAAAAAAAAAAAAGAGCAAGAAGCACCAGATAGGGAGATAGCTCCTCAGGTAAAGTGTTGTGAAAGTGTAAAGACCCCAGTTCAGATCCCCAGCCCTCATGTCAATGCCGGGTGGACCCCGTGGGCGACTTGTAAATCAAGCACTGGGAAGGCTGAGGTAACGGATCCTAGGAGCAAGCTGGCACCTGGACTGGCCCTACCAGGGAGCACTGGGTTCAACTGGGAGATCCTGCCTCAGTGAATAAAGCGGAGAGCAGTCAAGGAAGAAACTGAATGACCACCTTTGGCTTCCACATGCGCTTGTGTGCACATGCTCGTGTGTGTGCATGCATGTGTGTGTACACATGTATCTCTACACACATATGTGAACACACACATATATGCATAACACATGCAAGAACATGAAAACAAAATGAATGAGCAAGAGGTAAAACTGTGCTTAAGCTGATGAGACTCATTTTTTTCCCATTCAGACAGAAGTCTATGTATGATAAACGTATGATAAATGTTTTTTATAACATGCACCACCACTGCCCAGCTTATTTTCTTTTTCAAGACAGAGTTCTCTGTGTAATAGTCCTAGCTGTCGTGGAACTCACTTGTAGACCAGGCTGGCCTTGAATTCACAGAGATCCACCTGCCTCTGCTTCCCAAGTGCTAGGATTAAAGGAGTGTGCCACCACTGCCCAGCCCTACCTTTTTTTTTTTTTTTTTTAAGACAAGGCTGGCTTCAAACTCACAGAGATTCACCTGCCAATGCCTTCCCACTAGACTTTTGAAATTAAAGGTGCCACCATTCCTGGCTCTAGTATGACTTTTAATATTAATATTGGTCTGCTGCTTGAGTGACTGAGTGAGTGAGTGTCTCACTTTGTAGCTTTGGATAACCAGGAGCTCTCTATGCAGACTGGGTTGGCCTTGAACTCAGAGATCTGAGTTCTATCTCCAAGTGCTGGGATAAAAGGTGTGCGCCATCACACATGGCTTGATATTAATATTGGAACGTGGCTTGCAATAGGCAGGGATGTCATGTGACAGGGGTGTCTACTGATGCCCTGGTCTCCAAGGAAATGGCCTCTTTGTCTCTGCAAAAGAATTCTCACAGGTGGTTGAGCTACTAGGAAACAGGGTAATAAAACTCCCAAGGGTACCTCTGGCCTGACAAAGATAACAATAGTCTTCTATTAGTCATCACCTCATCACCTAGAGCCCCCAATATTTACAAGCTGTAGGAGACTCCAGAGGCCAGAAAGGTACAGGGAACACCAGCTGGCAGAAGGCTTTCTGTCTCTCTGTGGTCCCCAACAATGATTTGTTTACTTACCATCTCTCAGAGGCCACATGGCAGTTAGATTTTATAGCCAGATGGTCGGGTTCAAATCCTCCCCCAGGCTGACAAGTTATGTGACCTTCAACAAGTTATTTGATCTCTCTGACCTGTTCCCCTAATATGAGATAAAACTAGCAACACTTCACAGAATTGTTAAGAGCACAAAGTCCAGGAATGCATGGAAGGCATGCAGAAAACCATGCCCAGTAAACATCCAGAACATTCAGTCAGTCATATTTTCCTCTGTAAATCAGGAACACAAATACTTTTCTATACCCCACAGTAAAGGATCAAAAATATATTTCATGAAACACTTGAGCTTTTATTTTTTATTTTTTTTTGGGCTAACCAAAGGCTGTACCACTGAACCACACCAATTTAAAAACACATACGCACAGAACCAGCTCAATTTAAAACAAAATGAAAAGACCCCAAACCATTGAGAAATGTTATAAGGTATAGTAAAATAAGTAATTACAGTGGCTCTCTGTCAGTTTGGGAAACAGCTCAATCATTTTAACCGTATCTAGAAGAGCATGTCTGATCAGACATGGTCCCCAGCAGTGCAGGCACGTGGGGAAACAGCAGGAGATGTGACAGAGGCAAGGAAGAACGAGGAGAAGACACAGTGGCTACACTGTCAGGACATGAAGAATCCATTCTCACCAACATATATAAGTATTTTGTCAACCACAAAACTAAGACCAGCAGTATTAAATCTGCTGTCTGAGCTGGCTACTTTTTTCCCCTCGTTTTTTTTTAAAGACAGGGTTTCTCTGTGTGGCCTTGGCTGTCTTGGACTTGCTTTGTAGACCAGGCTGGCCTCGAACTCACAGCGATCCACCTGCCTCTGCCTCCCGAGTGCTGGGACTAGAGGTGTATGTCACCACGTCTGGCAATGGAGCTGGCTACTTTTATGCCAGCTTGACCCAAGCTAGAGCCATTTGGGACGAAGGAGCCTCAGCTGAGAAAATGCCCCTACCTGTTGGCCTGTGGGGAAGACTGTGACCCATTTTCTTGATTAATGACTGATGGTTGATGTGGGAGGCTAGCTCCTTGTGGCTGATGGATCTGGGTCCTATAAGAAAGTGGGTTGAGCCAGGTGTGGTGGCGCAGGCCTTTAGTCCCAGCACTTGGGAGGCAGAGGCAGGTGGATCACTGTGAGTTCAAGGCCACACTGCAAGTCCAGGACAGCCAAGGCTAACACACAGAGACCCTGTCTTGAAAAACCAAAAAAGAAAAAGAAAAAAGAAGGAAAGAAAGAAAGAAAGAAAGAAAGAAAGTGGGTTGAGCAAGCCATGAGGAAAAAGCGTGGGCGCCTGCTTCTAGGTTCTTGACTGGAGTTCCGGCCTTAGATTCCCTAGATGAAGGACTATAAACTGTAAGCCAAATAAACCCCTTCCTCTCCAAGTTGGTTTTGGTCATGTTGTTTTATCGCAGCAATAGAAACTCTAATTAAGACAACACCTATATTGACAGAGTTAAAAATAGCAGAGCCAAAATTCAAACTCAGACTTAGACCTGAAGCCAAAGTGCCTCATAACCCTCCCATTCGAGTCTAAACAGGCAGCCCTTTCACAAATCGAGGCAGGTGCTTCTGTAATTAAACAATGGCAGCCAGTATGCCGACCCGTGGTGGGTGGAAAGCTGCAGCAGATAGATCAGCACAGCCCTCCCACTACCTTCCTGGCAACAGGTCTTGGTAAAACTGCTGGAAATGAAGTCATTATACAGTCTCTGGACCGCCAAGGGCATCAAAGTCCTCCGCACCACACCCAGCATCATCTACAGACAGGACTTCATGCACAGACAGTGGTGACTGCAACAGAACAAATGCACGCTGCGTGGATAGATAAATGGAGGAAATAAACAGTAGGCTTCAAGTCTTTAAGATTATCTTTGAGCCGGGCATGGTGGCGCATGCCTTTAATCCCAGCACTCGGGAGGCAGAGGCAGGCAGATCGCTGTGAGTTCAAGGACAGCCTGGTCTAAAGAGTGAGTCCGGGACGGCACAGAGAAACCCTGTCTCGAAAAAACAAAACAAAAAAGAGTATCTTTGAGTCCTTCACAAGGCCCAAATTCCAGACTTCTCTCTAACCCCACCCTGGCTTTGAACTTCCTGCTACAGAATCTTCCCCTCCCCTCCCCTCCCCCACCCTCCTCTCATCCCAACCCCACATGCTAGGCTTCCCTGTGGTACCCACAAACCCTCAGGTCCTCCTCATTCCATGGAGACTTTTCTCTCCAGGCTCACTGGCAGATTTATTGCCCCCTGCTGCCATCTTGGTTGCCACGACCTATATAACCTTCTAGCTGCTGGCTGTCTTCCTCAGCTCCCCAGGCATCTTTTTTTTTTTTTTTTTTTTTTTTAAGATTTATTTGTTATTATGTATACAGTGTTCTGCCTGCACGTGCACCTGCAGGGTAGAAGAGGGCATCAGATCACATTGTAGATGGTTGTGAGCCACCATATGGTTGCTGGGAATTGAACTCAGGACCTCTGGGAGAGCAAGCGGTGCTCTTAATCGCTGAGCCATCTCTCCAGCCCCTGCCAAGGCATCTTAGCTACTCACTTCCAAGGTCAGGCTCTGGACACCACCAACATGCTGTCCCCATCTTAATTTCCAAAGTTTCTCTGATCACCTCCTCTTATCCTGGCTGATGTTTATTGTTTTGGCTAATGGTTCCAGAGGCTTAGAGTCCATAATGGTGGAGACAAATGGCTGCAAGAGGCAGATAGGCAGGTATATGGCCAGAGCAGGAAGCTGAGAGCTTGTATCTTCAAGCCATAGGCACAAAACGAGAGAGGCGGGGAGAGAGAGAGAGAGGGAGAGGGAGAGGGAGAGGGAGAGGGAGAGGGAGAGGGAGAGGGAGAGAGAGAGAGAGAGAGAGAGAGAGAGAGAGAGAGAGAGAGAGAGAGAGAGAGAGAGAGAGAGGAGAGAATCGGATGGACAAGGCTATTCATCTTACATCTCACCCCCAATGATGCGCTTTCTTCAGCAAGGCTGTACCTCCTAAACTTTCCCAAACAGCATCACCACATGGAGAATAAGTACTCAATTATCTGAGCCTATGGGAGACATTTTCACATAAATCATTCCATATGGCAGACACCACCACCAAACAGCTATGAAACTGACTTCCAGATCTTCATGGTGAAAGTGTTCAATCTATTTTAAGGTTAGCACCGGCGTTGCTGATCTCTGGAAGGGGCCCTTCACTATATAATCGGAACATTTTGGTCCCCTCCCCCACTTCTTCTCTTGCTCTTCTCTGCTCTCTCTTTCTATGTCCTTCTTCTTCTCTCTCTCCTTTCTCTGTGCCTCTTTTTCTCTTTCTCCCTCCCTTTGCATGGTGGCCAAGAGCTTCTCTCAATAAACCTGCATTTATATACTATACATAACTTCATCTTGCGATTGTTTCGATCATCACCATCCAATGGTTCTTATGCTTTTTATTTTTTGTCTTTTTGAGACAGTGTTTTTCTGCATAGCCTCAGCTGTCCTGCACTCCCTTTGGAGATCAGGCTGGCCTCGAACTCACAGCGATCCGCCTGCCTCTGCCTTCCAAGTGCTGGGATTAAAAGTGTGCGCCACCACCGGCTGGCTATCCAGTGGTTCTTAATCTACTTAAAAGCTCATGAACTTGTTTTTATGTGTAGTTCAGGCTGGTCTTGAACATTTAAGTTTAAGCAATCCTCTTCCATTTTAGCTTCAAATACTTCAATGGCCTCTTGGGCTGACCACAGCCTCCCAGTCTGTCCCATCTCTCTCTTTTCATTTCTCTCCCCTGCCTCAGAGGTTCTTCACATCAGCCTCACCACTTACATGAGATGCTCCAGAGAACTGCAAACATGAGGTAAGACAAGAGACTGAAATAGCAGAGAAAAAGACATTCAAACTCTGAAGTTCTCCTAAGGCCAAAAGCCTGTTACTTTGGCTTAATTCTTACACCCTATCAGATGAGGATAATTACATCTATTTTTACAGATAACAAGGACACAGAATATGATTAAAGTCATAATTTTTTTTTAAAAGTCTCTAGTAATTGTCAAGTGTCTAGTGAAAAATCTACCACAGGGTTAGAGATTGCTCAGTGGTTAAAAGCACTTAGTGTTCCTGTAGAGGGTTGGAGTTTCCTTCCCAGCACCCACATCAGGAGGCTCACAACCACCCTCAGCTCGAGGGGATCTGACACTCTCTTCTGGCTTCTGAGAGCATTTTTACATGTGTCGATCCCACATGGACACACACACACACACACACACACACACACACACACACACGGAATATAAATGGAGTCACCATATAATGGGGGGAACAAAACCCCAGTTAGACATTTTATGCTGCCAAGTAGATGCTCCAGTGCAAGGAATGGGTTACATCTTGTTGAGTCATTGGCCAAAACTCCCATAGATACCTCCTTCCCCTAAACACCACAGGCTATTGCCAAGGCTATTGAATTGTCTCCACAACCTGATGGTAAGGCCCTACTGCTAAAGACAAACACATACTTACGCCATAGAATATGAAAAAAAAACCAAGCTGGCACCCAACTAGAAGCTTCATCCCCTACTGACTAGTGTTCATAGTTCTGGAAGGTACCCTGCACACTATCAAACAAGAAAAATAACCAATATTACCCTACTATAAATCCTGTAACCTACACAGGGTTCTGCCTCAAGTACATACTGGTGTAAGAATGGCACAAATGTTATGGGAATAGCCAACTACTTTCTGGTTGGATTTATGGACCTAGAGAAAAACCTAATATTATTATTCTGATGAGGAACATAGTAATGAAGTGACATATTGCTATAGCCATAGATGAGTGCATCACTCAATTCTCATCAGAGAAGCTTCTTCTTACAGGAGATGATAATTAACACAGAGGCCAATTAACAATGCACAGAGTGCAAAGAGCGAGAGACTTTACAGCACTTGGTCCTAGATAGATGCAATGTCTTCACCAACTTATCCCCTCAGGGAACAGGGACACAACAGGACTGGTACACATATGAACTCAGAGACTGTAACAGTACACACGAGATTTGCACAGGTTCAATGAAACACAATCCCAGCACTGAGAAGGGGTTGTGGACACAAAGTCTTACCTTAACCATGAAATTATTTGCTACTGATACCCGCTGACAAAGGGGAAATCAGCTTTCTCCAATGAAGTGGCATTGTGTCTATCAACCACACCCCAGGGCAGACTGATAGCTAAGAGAAAATGAACTCTGTGTGTGTGTGTGTGTGTGTGTGTGTGTGTGTGTGTGTGTGTGATCTTTTTTGTTTGTTTGTTTGTTTTGTTTTGTTTTTCCAAGACAGGGTTTCTCTGTGTAGCCTTGGCTGTTCTGGAATTGCTTTGTAGACAAGGCTGGCCTCAAACTCACAGCAATCCATTTGCCTCTGCCTCCCCAAGTGCTGGGATTAAAGGCATGCGCCACCATGCCCAGCTGCTTTCTGATTTTTAGGGTAGAGAGAGAGAGAGAGAGCCAACAAGCATAAATTGGGTGGTAGGGATGTTGAGAGGATCTGGAACATAATCAAAATGTATTGTATGAGACAATAAATCTACACACAAAACCGTCCTTGGGTCATTGCGTCAGAGATTTCCAACCTCCTGTTTGATTGACAGCAAGCAAGGAATACATGTTTATTAAACAGCTCAAATATTTGCAAAAATAAAGGAGTCAATACAGATCCTTTTTTGTAAGGTTTTTTTTCCCCCATGACTCTAAAATGAAGCCTCTATGTTCTCAGTGCAATCTAATTAGATTCCAGGGATTCCTGGCAATCTCATCATCCTGCGCTGCTGTTTGCAAGATAAAACTCCCATTAAGTGGCCCTGTGTACCGATACTTATCATTAGATTTTCTTCTTCTCTTTGCCATCAAGGAGGCACAGGGAGGGTCCTGCCAGCAAGAACAGTGAACGGAAAGTAACAGGTCAGTGGCCTTACTCAAGTGCCCTTTCTGAAAAGTCCACACTGGGTGCCCCAGGTATTTTGAGATCTGTGCTCTATAGACCTCCCTTAATATGAGCTGTAGGTCTGGGTCTTACTCAGATGTTGGGGTGTCCCCACCCCAACATCTATCATCTTTCATCATCAGCTTGCCTTCTCTTCTGACCCATTCTTCTCCCTTCACCCCTCGAAACTCCAATTTGCTTTTTCCTGTGTGGAATTTGTGTCCAAAATAACACAGCCATTTAAAACTTGGTGCTGTGTGACCTATGGATATGGGGGTGGGGGGAGCAGCATCAGCCAAGTCACTCATGTCACTATCTCACCATCCCGCACTACTTTATGAGGGCGGGTTAGCTGCTAAGTATCCATGGATCCCAGGTGACGGGCCAGCTTCTCCCGCCAGCTGGTTTTCTATACATATGAAATCAGCTCAATAAAGAAGCTCCTTGTAAAAGTTCCCCGTGGTGTTGTCTGCTGAAGTTTGGGATGAAATGGCCAGGCCACTTACCCACGTAACCACCTCCCCAGCCCTCAGCGCTTGTAGTCTTGATTTTACTAAACTGTAACCTCTTTAAAACGTTCCCTTCCCGACTCCCCCTCACTCAAGTTCAAAGACTTGAGAACTGAAGGAGCTCTGGGTAGCCTGTTTCACTTTCTTCACTTATGAATCCATCTTCTCAACCAGACTAAATTCCTCCGGGGCAGCGACCTCAGTCATTTGGATACACAATGCCTACCGCGGTTTTGTGGCTCATCTGAAGTGCTCACTACCTATCACAGGATGCTCTTCTTGCCAGTGTGGGAAGTTCCAATGGCATCTATTACCAGACAGAGTAGCAACAGGAAAACCAATTATTCTCTCGGACAGACAGAAGTGGCCACCTTGCAGGTGGTGACAAACCACAGGCAGAGCCCCACAGCTGGAGGCAAGCAGAAAATGGAGTGCCCGGCTGGGAATAAACCACCAGGAGCCATGCTGAGCCTCAGAGATAGGAGGAATACCTTGCTTGGTCTTCTCACTTTCCAAACGCCCACTTCCTATTGGCCAAAGCCCACTAGGAGCCCATCGCGTCAACGACGGAGCAGCACAGTCTGCAGGGTGAGCGTCCTGACAGCTACAGAACAGAGCTGGGCACCATCACCCATGCATTTTTTTTCTTGTGAACATGAGAAGAAACTGTGAGCCAAACATGCTGTCCCCCTCCTGGGCTGGGTGACAGTGACCAGTGTTTGTTCTTTGGTGTCAAATTGTTGCGTAGCCTCCACTAGGACATTGCTCTTCCACTAACTTTCCATTCCTTGAGATCAGTCCAACTTGGACGAGACTACATCCTTTTGCCGTGTGACAACTATCAACATTTATTGAACAACTAGTTTTCACTTGGACACCGGGCCTAGCGGAATTGGTGAATCCCAGGCCACTGAGATACACTGTCTCAAAAGAAACCCAAGCTGAGTAGCATTCATGGAATAACATCTCAGCCTGACTTCTGCACTCCACACAGACCGTCACACACATGCACCCATACACATGTCCAAGCCAAGAGGTTAAGAGCACTGTCTGTTCTTCCAAAGGTCCTGAGTTCAATTCCCAGCAACCACGTGGTGGCTCACAACCATCTATAATGAGATCTGGTGCCCTCTTCTGGTATGCAGGCACACATGCAGACAGAATACTGTATAAAAAATAAATAAAATTTAAAAAGAAAAACAAAAAGCAAGAAAAAGGTGTTTTATGTGAGATTCCCTTGCAGGCTGTCTTCTCAAAGAGAACACTTTATGCTGCATCAAATTATCTGCAGGCTAGTATAAAATATTTACAAATATCTCCACAAAATGAACTCTTTATTTATTTATTTGTTTGTTTGTTTGTTTTTTGAGACAGGATTTCTCTGTGTAGCACTGACTGCTCTTCCAAAGGTCCTGAGTTCAATTCCCAGTAACCACATGGTGGCTCACAACCATCTTTACTGGGATCTAATGCCCTCTTCTGGCCTTCAGGTATACATATAGGCAGAGCACTGTAAACATAACAATAAATAAATAAATCTAAAAAAAAAAGTCTAAAATCTCTTCTGAGATTGCAAGGCCATCTCCTAACTGCAACCTCCTGCAAAATAAAGTAATAAAGAAGATCACATACTTCCAACATACAATGGCACAGAATATACATTACCACTCCAAAAGGAAGGAAAGGGGGCATAGTGAGGACTGCTGGACCAAAACAAGACCATAAGCCATCACGGCAAACTTCAAGTCCTGTATCTTTATGTCCAATTACAAAGACCTTAGATGGCTCTTTTCTGATAGCAACTGATGGCTTTCCTGACTACAACATATTTCTCTCTTTTGAGATGGTTCCATATCTGGTCTACACCTCCTCCACTGAGGCCACACTTTCTAATCCTTCCTAAGGAGTTCACGACCTGTACTACACATGTATAAATATAGAGGCCTGTGGGAGTTACTTTTATTCAAACCAACGTGCAGCCTTCTTTTCTTCTTCTTCTTCTTCATCTTCTTTTTTTTTTTTTTTAATGTAGGTTATGAGGATCAAACTCAGGTTGCCAGGGTTACATGACAAACACTTTTACCCCCTGAGCCATCTGATATCCCTACATTAGCCATTCTTAGCCTACGTTAGGCTGGTTCAACTGTTCATTTTCACATCTTTCCACTCTGCCTTTATTTTCTCTACAAACCTGACTAAAAGCAGCATTGTAGTCATCATGCCATAGGCCACTTGTTGTGCTTTCTTGAAGTCTCTTCATCCAAGTACCTATGCAATAACTTTGAATGCAGCTTCACTGGAAATTTCAGGACATGGAAAAAAATGTAGCCATATTCTTTGCTAGAATGTGATGTCACTGGTCTTGTTGAACTTTCAGCTGAAGTCTTTATTCCTATCTGAAGCATCATAAGCAGTCTTCACTAAAACCCCAAGTCCCTTAGCATTCGTATGCTCCAAACTCCCTCCAGAGTTTCAGTCCACTGAGCGTTGCTTACTGTGTGCTGGGTAGGGCGTCTCTGGCTCACAGCTCCAAACCTTAGATTTCTCCAGGAAACCAGTTAGGCTTTTGCAGACATCACCCCATCTCTCTGCTATCAATCTCCTGTATTCATTACTTTCACTTTTCTGTGACCACATAGCTGACAGAAACGGCTTGAGAGAGAAGAGCTCTATTTTGGCTCACAGTTTCAGGGGATCTCATTGCGTTATAATGGGGAAGGCTGACAAGAGAGTAAGATCACAGCCATTCACCTAGAATGAACCAGGAAGCCAAGAAAACTGGCCACAAACACAGGCAATGGTTGCAGCTTCATAGGTCTGTCCCTCGTGACCCACTTCTGTCAGGTAGGCTGTTCTTCCTAAGGAATCTACAACCTTCAAAATCGCCCCCAAGCTGAGGGCCAAGTGCTCCAGTCATAACACACCAAAGGATAAACTGTCCCAAACATACTGTACTGACTGCAAATTTGTTAAGAAACAAAATTTGTAGGAAACGTCTATTGTATTGCTAAAATCAAACATATAGTTCAAGTCCCCTGACTTCAGTCAGTGTTACCCAGACCTAGAACAAAAGCCTAAATCGTAAAATCTGGTTTTGCCACAACTAAGAAACTCCAAAGAATATAAAATTATCTAAGCTCAACCCCCCAAACTAAATAAAAGAATTTTTGTGTGTGCATGTGGTTGTTACATCTTTGATGGAGTGGACTATTGAAGGAGAGTTGAACAGGCAGGGTGGCTGTTCCGAGGTCCAGACACCAGGTCTGGAAACAATGAAAACCTCAGCTGGGGTTGGGAATCTCAGAATAGGAGCACCTGAACCCTCTCCATGGCTCCCTACATGCCCCTTGTCTACTTGAGCATGATTTTGGCAAAGAAAATGCCAGTGGCCAATTTTGGACTAGGAGCGAAGGCAGCACGAGGCCAAGAGCATTAGCCGCGCGTGGAAGTGAGGGCAGAGCGCAGAATGAAAAGCTACGTCACAAGCGGCATCCTCATAGCAGGACTTCATATGCTCTGGTGTCGCAGTCTTACACAAGAACCCGCAGAACCAGGAACGGGAAGAAAAGGAAACCTTTGAACTGACTAAGAACTTACCCACAAAAGATGGAGTTCTGGTGTAATTGGATTTATCTTCAGTCAGAAAAGATACCGTTTTCTGTTAGTTAAGTAGAAGCTGGGGCTTGTGGGTGAATTTGATTCAGTCACAGAGGAATAAAATTGCTTCTTAGCTCGCCAGACATTTGGAATTGTACAAGATTTATTCCTGCCTGGGCTTGCACATTTTGGTGTTCATCATTACTGAAATGTTTTTACCCCACATTTCAAAATAAGCAACTTTTATCTTCAGTTCAGCAGGTAGAACTTAACTTCTAGAAGATGCAGTGATAACACATGGGTTGCTGCTCCAGTTCCTTCATTGAGAATATTGGTGAGCTGGTCCACCCTGCAAGGCTGGGCCACCCAGCCGGCGACACTTCCCTGTCCGTATGCCCACTCCTAGGCCGTACACACAGCCCTGTGGATCCTCTTTAGAGCTGGCTGCTTTGGGGGAGATAAACACTGAAACACTGGAGCAGACCTTAGATAGAAATTGGTACCACATGGGCTGGAGAGATGGCTCAGTGGCTAAGAGCACTGGCTGCTCTTCCAGAGGACCCAGGATCAATTCCCAGCACACACATGGCAGTTCCCATCTGTCTGCAACTCCAGTTCCAAGGCTTCTGACACCTTCACAGAGACATATGAGCAGGCAAAACACCAATAGATACAAAGCAAAACAAATACTTTTTTTTTTTTAGATTTATTTATTTATTGTGTATACAATGTTCTGTCTGCAAGTAGTCCAGCAGGCCAGAAGAGGGCATCAGATCACTTACAGATGGCTGTGAGCCACCACGTGGTTGCTGGAAATTGAACTCAAGACCTCTGGAAGAGCAGCCAGTGCTCTTAATCTCTGAGCCATCTCTCCAGCCCACAAACACATTTTTTAAAGAAGGAAAAAGAAAAGAAATTGCTACCATACAAAGCAAAGTGTGTCTGGAAGTTGACTAAACCTAAGCAACCCTGGCTCCTTTACTTCTCAGCAGGTTAGAGCTAAATTAAACAAGGTCTAGTATTGTCTCCCCCAGTTGGGAGTTGTTGTTGACTTGTAGTTATATGTGTGTGGGGGGGCGGGTAGGGAACCCCCTTCAAATGTTATATTTGGAGAAGGCAAATGAGATCTAAATGATCTCACCTCACAATAGTTACCTCATCCCTCAGCGCTTGTTCTAGAAAGCTATTCCCTGAGGAAAACTCAATACTGAAATAAAAGAAAGCTCTAGCCTAGCTATGCACTCTGCAGGTAGACTGCTTACCCAGCATGTCTAAAACCCTAGGGGCCCATGCCCAGCATCACATACACCGGGTATGGTGGCACACGGCTGGGATTCCCGGCACTCTGGAGGTGGAGGCGGGAGGATCAGAAATGGAAAGTCTCCTTAGGAGGTGTGTGAGGCCAGCTGGAGATATACTGACTCCCAAAGGAAAGAAGGAAGAAAACAGAGCCAGGCGTGGCGGCGCAAGCCTTTAATTCCAGCACTCGGGAGGCAGAGGCAGGCGGATTGCTGTGAGTCCGAGGCCAGCCTGGTCTACAAAGTGAGTCCAGGATGGCCAAGGCTACACAGAGAAACCCTGTCTCAAAAAACAAAAAAACAAAAAAACAAAAAGAAGAAAGAAAACAAGAAAGGGAGGGAGGGATAGAGGGAGGGATGGGAAGGGAAGAGGTGGTCTAGAAAGTGAGAAACCCAATCTTCTATACATCCATATTTCATATTTATCTTCCAACTGGGGAGCCACATTTCTCATGGCCCCCGAACAGTGGGTCTATGCTTTTCTCCTCCCTCTGTCCTCTTCTTTCTTCTTTAGGTTAATTCCAAGCCTACTACTGCTTCAACATGGATGTGGGCCCAGTCTCTCATTATTCGGCACAGACCTACCCCTTCCCTGGATCACAGTGGAGACAGCTTTTTCTAGTTGCCCCCTTTCTCAGCCATTTCCTGACCCTCACCCTGTGCTTACACCCCTAGAGCAGCCTGGGTCTCGTGTCTAAGCTTCTTCCTGACTTTACGATGCTTTGGTTCACAGAGAGCAGGAGGAGGAGGAAGCAGGGAAGAAAGGCACGTAGGCTGGCATCTGCGGGGCTTCCTGCATCTGCTCAGCTGCCTAGAATGGTCCTCATTAGTTCCCCCATCAAACTAAGAGTGTTTGTTCTTATTGTTCGGGGATAGTGAGTGACTCCAAGAAACAATCCATTCCACAAATTCCACTGCCCCTCATGACCAGGTGACGCAAATGGCACACACAGGGCAGGCTGACTGTTTGCTCTGTCAAGGAGAAGTCAGCTGGCAGCCCTCACCCAGGCTGGCACTTCATTACCGCTCCTGGGCTCTTCCAGTAATCTCTCTGAACAAGCCAGTGGACAGGGCACCTATCAACAGGCAAATGTTTACTTTAGGACGTGGCAGTTAAAAATAGCCTTCCAGAGCCACTGACTGCCTAAGCGAAGGCTCTTTGTCTTGGTGGGCTGTACATCTCATTCTTAACCCTGAGGCGTTTCTCCCGCCTTTTGTTATTTCTTTGTCAAGGCTACAGAATGGAGGGTATTCAGAGGAGACCATGATTTTTCTCCATTGCTGTAATAAGGCATCCTGAGCAAGGCAGCTTATAGGAGAAAGAGCTTATGGGGGTTTACAGCTCCAAAGGATGAGTCCGTGACCATGATGGTGGGGAGCATCAGGCAGGCAAGCAGGCAGGTGCTGAGCAGTAGCTGAGATCTTACATCCCCGTCCATAAGGAGGAGGCAGAGGGAGCTAACTGGGAACAGCACGGGCTTTTCTCTTCTTTCTTTTTTTTTATGACAGCACTAGCATTTTATTATTGTACTTACAATGTTTCTTCTAGTTTTGAACAACTCAGTGTACTTGAAAGTTCTCAAAGCATGTAACATAAAGTAAGAATAATTTCAAAAAATTACTTAGGATCTCTCACACATTAGTAAAAACATATTAGTAAAGCTAAAAAGGGGGCGAGGCTAATGACTTGCGCAATGAGTTCCATTTAGTTGCGTTAGGAGAAGGATTTGCCCCAAGCTTGGATAAGATGTATCAAGGTTTAATCACTGGAACAAGAAGCAGCATAATTTCTTAATATTTGAGCACAGGCTTTTCAAATCTCAAAACCCACCTCAGTGACACACCTCCTTCAACAAGGCCACGCCTCCTAATCCTTCCCAAACAGTTCCACCCGCTAAAGACTGAGCATTCAAACACATGAGCCTATAGTTACCATTTTCAGTCTAACTACCACATCTTCCTCCCCCTTTGCTCGGGATAAGAGGCACACCATACTGGATGGTGCACTAGAGGTAGGGGTAGGGTGAGAACAGCGGTACTACCCAGCTTTTATATTTTACTTCGCCATACGTGTGGGTCCAGGGAGAGAGATCTCGTTTCCACAGACTGCATGCAGTTCACAAAGCATCATAAGGGCAGACACAAGAAGCTTAGACACAAGACCCAGGCTGCTCTAGGGGTGTAAGCACAGGGCGAGGGTCGGGAAATGGCTGACGGGGGGAGGGGGCCAGAAAAGCTGTCTCCACTGTGATCCAGGGGAGGGGCAGGTCTGTGCCGAATAATGAGAGAATGGGCCCATGTCCACGTTGAAGCAGTGGCAGGCTTGGAATTAATGCCCGACAGTTAGCTCTCTGAATGACACTGGAGAAAGCACTTGGAGTTAGAGGAAGCCTGTTAACCACAGCACTGAGGAGACTAAGGCAGCAGCTACTCTTGAGGTTCGTCTGGCCTATACAGTACGTTCAAGGCTTGGGCTGCACAGTAAGACCCTAGCTCAAACAAAACAAGACCGGAGCAGACACAGTAACTTGCAAACTGCTTTAAGAAAACTACCACAGGCTGGAATGATGGTACAGCAGTTAAGAGCACTGGTTGCCAAAAAAAAAACCAAAAAAAACAAAAACTGGGCGTGGTGGCACGCTCCTTTAATCCCAGCACAGCAGGTGAATGAATCTCTGTGAGTTCAAGGCCAGTCTGGTCTACATAATGAGTTTCAGGGCACCCAGGGCTATGTAGAAAGACTCTGTCTCAAAACAAACAAACAAACAAACAAACAAACAAACAAACTGGCTACTTTTCCAGAGGGTCTAGGTTTGATTCCCAGCATCACACGGATAGCTCACAACCATCTGTAACCCAGTGCCAGGGGATCTGACACCATCTTACGGTCTCCTTAGGCACCAGACCTGTACATGGTGCACAGACATACACACAAACAAAACATCCATATATATAAAATTAAAAAAAAAAATCTTAAAAAAGAAAGCAATCCTAGCAGAAAATGGGCAAAAGGGGGAGAATTTATTATGGTAAATAAACACAAGAAAACATATTCAACATGAATGGCCATTGGGGAAATGCAAAGTAAAATAAAAATGCTGGCAAATATGGGAGCAAACTGATCTGACATATTGGTGGTGTAAATGTAAGTTGTGATAGTCACTCTGGAAATAGTTTGGGAACTTCTGTGAAAATTAAACATCTACTTACTCTATGATCTAGCAACTATACACCTGGAGAATTCTCTCAGAGGAATGGAAACTAAGGCACATATAATAATCTGTTTATAAATGCACATGACATTAACCGATGCACACACATATACACACACATATATACACACACATATACAATACATGCATGCGTGCATGCACACACGCACACAGGCGTGCGCGCACACACACACTCATGCGCGCGCACACACACACACACACACATTCTTACTGTGTAGTACTGGGTGACCTGGAACTTGCTATACAGATCAAGCTGGCCTGAAGCTTAAAGGTCCCTCTGCCTCTGTCTCCAGATCTCTGTGAGTTCGAGGCCAGCCTGGTCTACAAAGTGAGTCCAGGACAGCCAGGGTTACACAGAGAAACCCTGTTTCAAAAAAACCAAATAAATAAATAAATAAATAAATAAATAAATAATAAAAAAATAAAAATAAAAATTTAAAAGAAGAAGAAGAACTAGAAAACAGAATCGCGGTGGTTCAGGGTAAGGATTGGGGTGGAGGGGTGGGGTACATTGCACAACCGTAGTATGAGGGGGCTATTTCCTGTATATGACAGTCCTGTGTGCTGGCTGTGCCACATGGAACTACTACATACATGCGTTCTGCCAGCTTCAAATGCCCGGCTTTGATATTGTTCTGTAATTATATAAGATTGAACCATCAGGTAAAACCCATCAGGGCAGACCAGGTCTCCGGTAGTATCCCGCCAACATTTCACATCTAAATTTATTTGTAAATTTTATTTTCTGATGGAAGGCCATCTGAGGCTGGCCTCTGACTTTCAATATAGCTGGGGATGACCTTGCATTTCTGATCTCCCCTCCTTTACCTACCAAGTGCTGGGATGACAGGCATGTGTCACTGTCCCCTGTTTATCGTGCTGGAGAGTAAACCCCAGGCATCACCTATGTGATGGAAACACTTTACTAACTGTGCTCATTGCCAGCCCTGAAACTTAAAAAAAAAAAGGGGGGGGCGCGGGTGAGTAGGGTGGAGCTAAAGTCCTATTAAGGGTGTCTGAACCTAACCCAGCTGCTGTGAACTTCTGTGGTTTAGACCCTTCCCCCATCAAACAACTAATTAGTTCCTGTCAACTGGGCCCAGGTTTCTGTCACTGGGTACAGCCAGAACCCTTGGCCCCAGCAGGCTGGGCTTGGGCTGGGCTGAGGAGCTTGTCTGAAAGGATGAAGGCTAGGGAATGGCATGAAACAGATACACGTGGCAGTCTCGCCCGGGAAGCAGAGGTCAGAGGTCGGGGAAAGAAGCCAGTGTGAGATGAAATGGTCTCTGCCCGAGTTCAGTCATGTCCACCTTTGGACCCCGGTTTCTACAAGCACCGCCCCACATCTTAACTTCCACAGCGGGACCTGTGGTGAGTTGCTCTCACCCCTAAATGTTTAGACGTTAATGTAGTACAAGAAGGGATGGGGCGTTCTCTTTTTCCAAAAAAACAAAAAACAAAAAACAAAAAACAAAAAAACCCAAGCTCTCAGGAGCTGCCCATGTGCCCAGGAACAGTGAGTGAGTGGCATGGACACTCACCCTGTTTCCCAGGAGATCTGACACTGAAATGGGACACCTTCCCATGCAGGTGCATGGATAGGAAGTCAGTTTCATTAATTACAGAAGGATTCCAGTCCAGAGAGTCAGTAAGACTTAGGCCCTCCATCTCCGCATTCCAGCCATCGGTGATCCTTTTAGGCTTGGGAATTCGCTCCGGTGAAGTCTGATGACTTTTTCTCCTGGGTATATACTGAAAGTCACTCTCTTCAGATAAAAACAAAAATTTGTCTGTAACCCTCTGCTTTTCCCTTCTTAGTCTCCTCAGCTGGCTTGTTCCTTTGTCCCACCAATTCTACAGCAATTTATCTCCAAGCTTCTCCACCCCCCCCCCAGCCCCCACCCCCGCTCCACTAGCCCTTGAACAACCCAGGTCACAGGTCCCCTAAAGATCCATAGCTTGCTGGTTTTCATGGTAAACGCCACGCTTCCCTGTAGAATGTTTCCTGCCTTTCTCCAGCTTCCACCCCTGCCATCTGGCAGCTCCCCAGACCAGCCTCACCCTGGTCCTGACTCTTCTACAGAGCTGAAGAATCTTCTCTTATCAATTGTTACTCCTCATGGAAACTCGCCCTAACTTTTGTAAGCTGTGCCAGCACCACAGACCTCACAGTCACCACCATAATGCTGGCCCCAAATCCCTGACAGCCCTGAAGGCAAAGGAACTCTTTTCTTTGTTATTATAATGGGTTTTTTTCTAGTTTTTATTTTGAAGGTATACATATGCATATATATATGCCTATACATACATGCATATATATGTGTGTGTGTATATGTATGTGTATACACACACACACACACACACACACACACACACACACACACACACACACTTAAACCTTTGAAAAGGAATGGCCCAATGAACATTTTGGACTTTTTACCAAAATACAGAGGTAGAACATTTGGTACTATGCCTGTGGCCCTAGGTTTGATCTCTAGCCTGGAAAAAGAAAATACAGCATGTTTCTATATTCTGTGTGTTCCTCACCTTTAAAGTAATTATAGTGGTGCCCCTTGACCTATGACAGGGTTAAGTCTTGATTAAACCATTCTAAGCCGAAAATACTCTAAGTCAAAACGCACTCAATACACCTGACCGACTGAACATCAGGGTCACGACCTCCTTCTTCGTCCATATTGCTGCAGTTGACAAGACTTTATTCTTTCCATGAATGAACAATAGCCTGGTTGTTATATGTAGCATGTCTTCTTTATCCATTCATTCACTGAAGGGCCACGAGGTTGATTCCACACTTCAGCTATTGTGAGTAATGCTATGATAAACATGGGCATACAAGGATCTTTTTTTTTTTTTTTTTTTTTGGCAAACTGATTTCACCTACTTTGGATCTATAGTCAGCAGTAAAGCATATAGTAGTTCTAGTTACAGCCTTTGGAAGATTTCCATCCATGCTGGTTTCCATAAACTCTCAATACTTTAGTTTATGTATCCAAGAGGAAAGGCGTTCTCTCTTACAGTCATAGTGTCACATTGGAAAAAGTTCACATGAACATTATATTATCAAATGTCACAGAGCATACTTTCAAACATCTCAAGAATTTCAAGAATGGCATTTACCTTGCTTTCTTTTTTTTTTTTTTTTTTTGAGACAGGGTTTCTCTGGGTAGCCTTGGCCATCCTGGACTCACTTTGTAGACCAGGCTGGCCTCGAACTCACAGCGATCCGCCTGCCTCTGCCTCCCGAGTGCTGGGATTAAAGGCGTGCGCCACCACACCCGGCTTTACCTTGCTTTCTTAAAGGACCCAGGACCACCAGCCTAGGGCTGGCACTACCCACAATGGGCTAGGCCCTCCCTCATTATTCATTAATTAAGAAAATGCCCAACAGTTTTGTCTACAACCAGATCTTACAGAGACAGGTCTCCCTTAAGGGTTCTTTCTCTCCAGTGGATCTAGCTTGTATCAAGTAGACATAAACAAGCCAGCACAAACCACTGTGCTTAGACTGAGAATGCGCCCCCAGCCCCCATAGGCTTAGATAGTTGAATGTTTGATTGCCAGTTGACAGAGTGCTGAGGAAAGATTAGGAGGTGTGGCCTTGTTGAAGGAGATGTGCCACTGGGAGTGGGCTTTTAGGCTTCACAAACCCACACCAGGCTTAGTCATTCTCTCCGTCTCTGTTTCCCTGTCTCCCTGTCTCCCTGTCTCCCTCCCTCCCTCCGTCTGCTTCCTGCTTGTGAGGCACATATAAGATCCCAGCTACTGTGCCAGAGCCTGCCTGCTGCCATGCTCCCTGCTATGGTGGTCACAGTCACACCCTCTGAAATGGACAAGTTGCCTTGGTTATGGTGTCTCTTCACAGCAATAAAACAGTAACTAAGACACACAACATCAGGCCAATGGAATCCTGGATGCCATTAACTGTTGGAGGGTGGTCTGATGTATTTTGATGCTGATTACTGTTTGCTGTCTCTGTGACCCACTTTTTGACCAATAAAAGGCCTTCACTTGGGCAGGGCAAATGAGATAGGCGTGGCTAAAGTTCCCAGGTTTAGGGAGACAGAACCCTGGGAAGAGGAGAGATGGGGAGGAGGAGAAGGCCACCATGGGTTAGATGGAGGAGAAGCACATGGCCGGCAGCGTGGATGGAGATTCCGCCCAGATGAAGAACATTAGCAAGTATTTGGGATTTTGGATGGGAGGCAGCGTGATAGAAATCATTAGAAACAGATGGCATGGGATTGGGGCAGGGATCCCCCACTTGCCCCACTATGAGAAGTAGTTGAGAGGATTTATATTTGCCCTGCCCCAGGTTAACTAAGGCTATTTTAAGATGTAACAGGTGTCTGTGTCTTGATTGATTGCTAGCGTTTTAGACTATACCAACATAATAATAATTATAGATCAGATGATAAACAATTACTAGGCCAGTATTGGTAAATTTAAAACAACAATTAACAGAAATGTACAAAGTAGAAAAAAGTAGTTCATAGCCAGACAACACCTGTGGGATGGTATCTCTTGTGAATTTCATTCTGAGAGATGTGAGGGCTACCTGGCTCACACACAGATTCATGTCTTTTAGCAATGGTGTTAAGAGAGCAGGCCCAGGAGCCAGAGTGCTTGGTTCAAAGTCAGACTCTGGTACTTAGAGTGTTGTAAGCTCCAGGCACACTGTTTATCTTCTCAAGGCCTCATTTTATCTGGAGAATTGAGATACCATTTTCTTCATATTATTATTGTGAGATTCAAATTAACACACATATTTAAATAAAATATGCACATGTGTTAATTGGGATAACACTTGCTCTATCGTATTCCGTGGCATATCCTGCTGGTATTGCCAACAATTGGCACCATATCACAGTCTGTACCCGATACATGTTGGCTGTTCCTAATGTCGCTCTCAATCATCGTTATCATCTTCACCATCAACAGTTTGTGGAAATGAAGGAAGGAAAAAGAGAGAGAGAGAGAGAGAGAGAGAGAGAGAGAGAGAGAGAGAGAGACTCATAGAGACCTGTTTGAGCTCTTCAAAGTCTTGAATCGCTGCCAAGAGACAGAGAGACTAGATGGCTTCTCTTTGACCTGGGAAGTAGCTATAACATCAAGGTATATAAATTACAGGAATGTAGACTTGAGCTCCAAATATAGGGCGCATAATCTTAATAGTCAGAGTTATCTGTAGATCAAAGGCTTGCTCTGGACGTGGACATCCCACCCTGAATGGTCCTTTGCGATTTAAGAACTAGCTGGGCAATTGAATTAGGCAAACCATAGAGATCTATGTCCATAGTAAACTACACCAATTAACCCGCAAGGCAGAATTTGAGAAATGATTAAAATTCGGGATGCTCACATAAAAACCTCTCTGCAGCAGCGCTGCCCTGCCCTTCCTCCGTTAGCTAGCCTTCGCTTGTCCACTCAGAGCCACAGTAAAGAGAGGAAAGAGACGTCATTCCAATGGTGCGCAGACGCACGTGTGAAAAAGCACAGGACACCTGATGGGCTTGAAATCCTAGATTTATTTAGTCTCTGTCTATGACCAAATCCCACATAATCAAAATGGGCCTGAAAACCTCTAGGAGGTCCCATGTTGGCACCTGTCTCCCTGTGTGAGCAGCCAGTTTCTCTCTAGTACTGGATTGGGCCTCTGGCTTTTAGCATAGAAGGTGGTATTGGGTGGAACTTAAGTATTAAAGTGTGTGCATGGGTGAGGTGGGAGATTGTGTCTGTCTGTCTGTGCTGTGTGTGTAAATGTAAGCTCTTTCAGTGGGTAAATACGCTTGCTTCCTGAGACACAAGGGTATCCTTGCGGCCCCTGGTTTTCACTTTAGGACGTCCTCAGTGTGTAGGAGCGTGGGCTCCCGAGATCGTGGCCTTCATATGGCTGGGTTGTTCGTGTCTTCTCTTGCCCTGTCTATGCGAGGCACTTCATAAGCGAAAGCACTTAAAGTGAACGCACTGAGAAAGAAGCAAACCAGCTCTTCCTAGTCAGCTGCTCTTTCCCTTTATCTGTTTTTCTCTGTGTTTCTGTCTCTCTCCCTCTCCGTCCACTTCTGAAGACGACCTAACTCCCCAGCCCATGGAAATGCACCCGGCTCACGCTCACCTAGCCAACTCCCTTCCGGTAGTAGGACTCTCATTTGACCACACTACCTTTCCTCTCCTCAAGCAACCAGCGGTTCTCAGAGGCCACCAGACAATCCTAGCATTTCACTGGCCACACAGATGGACACATGACCTAAGCAGAGCCAACCAGAGATGCCTTTCGAGATGTCTCTACTTCCAGACTGACAGCCCTTCTCGGCTCCACTAGAGGGCGTGCTATCTCCGGAGCCTCTGCAGCCGTGTTCCTAGCTCTGTGGGAACAAAAAAGACAACCAGCCCAGAGAAATGGCCTAGAGAGATGCCCCAGACCCAGTGACCTTTGCCGTCAGTGATTTATTTGCCCTTTGCTTCCCATTGTGAATCTACAAACTTGCGTTCTGTTTGGGTGAGTTTGACTGACTTACAGTATAATATATGAAAAGGGATTTTACTATAGCCTTCACGGCCCTGTACCAAAGCCAATGTTCTCTGGCAAAGGAGAGCCCACAGCAACAGATGCGGATGCCTGGTCTTTTTTTTTTTTTTTTAAAGACTTTATTATTATGTAAACAGCGCTCTGCCTGCATGTACACCTGCCGGCCAGAAGAGGGCGTCAGATTACATTACAGATGGCTGTGAGCCACCATGTGATTGCTGGGAATTGAACTCAGGACCTCTCGAAGAGCAGACAGCACTCTTAACCTCTGAGCCATCTCTCCAGCCCTACGGGTGCCTGGTCTTGTTCTTAATAGAGCACAGGCTTAGAAACAGTCACTTTCCGATGTCCCCGGAGGGCTGCGGAGCACGAAGAGCCAGTCCCCCTCCGTTTGGTCGCGCAGATGAGTTAATGAAGTGGTGGAGGAGAGATGAGAACTGGAAAGAAAACCCTGTGCCTTAATGAAACCTTTCCGCTTTTTTGATTCCATCTTTCGAAGTCAGTGAAAAAGCTCCATTCAGCCAGAGCAACCACTGGCTAACTGCATATTTGATGACAGTCGCTAATATAGGTGGGCATCATATAGGTGAATAATTGTGGTCCCTGTCCTTGGAGAAATAGTCATAAAAGATATTAGAGGTCTTAAGGTCTAGACATCTCTGAAGTACCTCTCTTTTACATATCCAAATATAGGCTAATTTGATATTTTATAATGATTACTGACTTAAGCTCTTTTTTTTTTTTTTTGGTTTTTCGAGACAAGGTTTCTCTGTAGCTCTGGCTGTTCTGGACACACTTTGTAGACCAGGCTGATCTCGAACTCACAGAGGTCCGCTTGCCTGTACTTCCAGAGTGCTGGGATTAATGGCGTGTGCCACCACCACCCAGCCATAAACTCTCATTTTTTAGTAGGAACAGACTCCCTCAGTATAACTCCACAATTTCTGAGAATTGAGTAGACATTTCACTGTAGTTTAAGTAACTCTCTCATTTTATTATTACTTATGACTTATTTTAAAATTGATTATTAATTTTAAAATTACATTTGCTTCTTTTATTTGTGCTGCTGAGCTCCAGTGGGAGGCGGCTCTCTCCTTCCATTGTGTGGGTTTAGGGATTGAGCTCAGTCTGTCACATGTAGGGACAAGCATCTTTACCTTGCCAGCCCACGGTCTCTTGGTTTGAAAGCTTTTCTTCTGCATTAATAAATTGTCAATTAAAGAAATTTAGCACAATTGATTCTTAGCATTTACCTTGTAAGGCAGAGTTCCTTGTGCCGTCCCTAGATCACTGACTCTTCTCAGTGCCCCAGTGACACAGGTGATGATTAGTGGCTCCTTGCATCTCCTTTACACAGGCTGTGACCTAGTCATCTGTTGACAGGCCCCGGCTGGCTTAGAGTCTGAATCTGAAAACACCAGGTCTTTCCCTCTCTTCACTAACAGACGCCAGCTCTGACTGATCTGGAATTAGCAGACTAGAACTCATATTCAGAAATTTGCAAAACGAGAAGCAGCCTTTGGCTGAACCCACGTGTCCAAAAACAGGACCTCTACAAATTCCCCAGGAAGTTGACCAGGAGAGGTCCCTCAATTTCATCTGCACGGATGAGAATCCTGAGTCCTGGGCTGGAGAGATGGCTCAGTGGTTAAGAGCACTGACTGCTCTTCCAGAGGTCCTGAGTTCAATTCCCAGTAACCACATGGTGGCTCACAGCCATCTGTAATGTGATCTGATGCCCTCTTCTGGGGTGTACATGCAGTCAGAGCACTGAGGACATAATAAATAAATAAATCTTTAAAAAAAAAAAAATCCTGAGTCCTGTGGCTCAGTTGGTAAAATGCACTTAGTATGCTTAAAGCCTTGGGTTTAGTCCTCAGTACGAAGTGTCCTTTATGCCAGTACTTAGAGAGATACAGATAAGAGAGGAGGGGGAAAGAAGGGAGAGGGGAGGAGGGTGACTAGATCACATCTTTCTAGCACATTCTCTATAAAGAGATAAGGAGACTGGACCCCGAGAAGCCCCCAGGACAGCTTAAGATGCAGGAGCTGAGTGCCCACGGGGGTGTCTCTTCTACACTTGGGATCAACTGTAATGCTGAAGGTAGGGACCGGGCCGCGGGGGTCATCTTGTGTTTAAAAATCCAGGAAATGTAGCTACACTCACTCGAGGCTACCTGGATCCCACTGGGAGGAGGGTGGGGCCCAGGACGGGTAAGCACACTGACTCTTCCCCTCACTGCCCACAAAAACATTTTCCCGAGAGTTTCTGACTACGAGAAGACCAGGCAGCTGTCACTCAAAATGCCTTATTGCTGTCCTAATGACGGTCCTTTGGGCACCAGGATAGTTGAGATTGTCAATTTAACAGGACCTAGAATTACCCAAAGGACAGGGCCATGAGCATGTCCCTGAGGAGTTTTCTAGACTGGGGTTTCTAGTTTTCTAGGCAGGGTTTCTCTGTGTAGCCTTGGTTGGTGTGGATTCTCTTTGTAGACCAGGCTGGCCTTGAACTCACAGAGATCTGCCTACTTCTGCCTCCCGAGTGCTGGGATTAAAGGCGTGTGCCACCACACCCGGCTGGAAAGCGCCATCTTAATGTGGGCAGCACCACTCCATGAGCTGGGGTCCTGGTTGTCTGAAACAATCATGTGACTCAAGCATCAACAGTCATCTCTGCTTCCTGAAAGCAGTCGCAGTGTGAGCGGCCCCTCAAACCCCAGCTACTGTGCCCTCAAACTGTGAGCTGGAAATAAACCTTTCTTTCTTTGAGTTGCTTTTGTTGGGTATTTGTCACAGTAATGAGAAACCTAACCAATACAGGGACTGGACACCTAGTCCCTTTATATTGCTGGAAGTGAGAAAATTTACCACTCTACAGGACAGCAGCAGGAGACCTATCTGAGGACAGTTTGCATGTCGGTGAGGTGACAGGAGCTGCACAGGGAAGGAGGGGCACACAGATACCTCGGTCTTGAGTTTTTTTTAGATATATAATATTTTTTTAAAGATTTATTTATTTATTAAGTATACAGTATTCTGCCCACATGTGTGCCTACACACCAGAAGAGGGCATCAGATCACATTATAGATGGTTGTGAGCCACCATGTGGTTGCTGGGAATTGAACTCAGGACCTTTGGAAGAGCAGCCAGTGTGCTCTTAACCTCTGAGCCATCTCTCCAGCCCGGTCTTGAGTTTTGGTGTGCTAAAGTTGAAAGCGTGATTCAGCTTGGCTGTTTTAGAGAGTGTTCACACCCTACCCTGGCATCTCCAGCAGATCTGTCCATGGCCAGGGGCTTGAACTGTACATAGCAACCCATGAAAGCGCCCAGGATCAGAAACTTAGGCAACCAGAACTGTAAACCCACTCAGGTTACCGCCTAGAACACTCCCAGGTAGCTGGCCCCAGCAATGCATGTGGGTCTGCTTCTGTGATGTACCAATCATAGATTCCCTCTCAGCTGGGGATTTTGATCACACACACACACACACACACACACACACACACACACACACGTCTTAATTCTACTAATTTCCCTCCATACATGGTGGGCCAAGCGCTGTCACCTGAGGGTGACCATCAACACGCTGTTCTGCACTTGTGCCCTTGTGATTCCTGCTGGGGACATAGAAGGTAAAGTCCAACGTCCCTACCGGAGCCCTTGTCCTTCCTGCCAAGAGTCACCTCCGCATACAGCTCTGCCTGCTCCCAACTCAGGGACAGCGTGGGATGGGGAGAGCTATGACTTGAAGTTTAGAAATATTACTTTCAGGCGGGTGTGGTGGTGCACACCTTTAATCCCAGCACTCAGAAGGCAGAGGCAGGCGGGTCACTGTGAGTTCGAGGTTAGCCTGGTCTATAAAGTGAGTCTAGGACAGCCAAGGCTACACAGAGAAACCTTGTCTTGAAAAACAAACAAACAAACAAAAAAGAAATATTGCTTTCATAGTGGGGGTATGGACTGGTTTTGAGGCAAAGGATGGCAGAGGAGGAAATGTGCTACCCACCTTCTGTAGCAGGGTGGTGGAGACAGACTAGAAGGGTAGAAGATGACAGAAAAGGGTGCGCATTTGAGTCATGGCAGGAGATGAAGCAGCAGGCTTGGGGCCCAGAACAGAGAGGATGATGGGTGGGAGGGACCAGCCATCCCAAGAAGCCTCAGAGTGCACATTTCCTGGTCCACAGCTAGTTCCCACCACTCTGCACTGACCTGAGCTTCCCTAACCTCTCATTACTTTTGTCACCTTATGCAAGACCATCCTCCTTTATGTGAAGCAGCTACCATGCAATTACATTCTGTTGTCAGGCCCCGGGCCAACGCCTTGCAGTTTCTATCCATCAAGAGTCTGAGAATAGGTCAAGGCCAACTCATGCCCCAGACCTCAAATTAATTATTTACCAGGTAGAAGAGTGATATGTGCATCCTGTAAGAGAGGATCAACTGCTGAGCTTCTTAATACAATGGTAAATCATTAAATTGTGAATGGAGAACTGTTATCTCATAAGTCCCAACTTTAGGGTGCATGGTTTTAAAGATTATTCCTATTACAGTGTGTGTGTGTGTGCATGTGCGTGTGTGTGTACACGAGCACATGGACACATGCACTTCCATGTGACAGTCAGAGGACAACAGGGAATTGGTAATCTCCGGCTGCCATGTGGGTCCCAGGGATTGAGTTCAGGCCCCCCAGTCTTGGCAGCAAGCACCTTTACCTATGGAGCCATCTTTCCAGCCCTGTTAATTGGTTCTGAGATGTAAAACCTAACCCCACTTATTTATTGACACTGTAAATCTAAAACATTTTATATTCTCATTGTATTACTCCCACTGGGGGTCGGGGAGCAGATCCAAGGCATTGTGACAAGCCTGTTAGCAAAAGCCAGTCATCCCAGCTACTCCCGTGACTGAGGCAGGAGGACTGACAATAGAAGTCCAAGTGAGTTCAAGGCCACCCCTAAGAAATTGGAATTTTTTTTTTTTTTAAGTAAAAAGAAGCTGGGTGATGGTGGCACATGCCTTTAATCCCAGCACTTCGGAGGCAGAGGCAGGCGGATCTCTGAGTTTGAGGCTGACCTGGTCTACAAGAGTGAGTCCCAGGACACCCCGGGCTACTAGCAATCCTCTTCCCTGCCCTCACGCCCAAATCCAAACCACTAAAGAGTTTAAGGCCAACAGACAATTAACAGTCCAAAAATAATATTCAATTTATGAATTAAAAGTCAGTCAGTGAGTAGTCACATTCTTAAAACCATGGCCTAAGAATTCAGAGAATGAGAGAAACTTTCAATTATTAAAAAAAAAAAAATCATAAAACCAGTCTCCCCCTTTCTCTTAAAACATTTCAATTATATTTTTACTTTATTTGTGTGTGGTGGTGAGGGGGGTAATTGGTGATCATAACACATATGTGGAGGTCAAGGGACAATTTGTAAGAATCTGGTCTCTCCCTCTTCCACATGCGTCCTGGGCATCCAACCCAGGCCATCAGGCTTGTGGACAAGTACCTTTCCCTGCTTAATTTTTTTTTCTTGTTTAATTTTTTAAAATTGCTTTTCTTTCTTTATTTTGTGTGTGTGTGTGTGTGTGTGTGTGTGTGTGTGTGTGTGTGTGTTACCCGTGTGCTGTGATCTGTGTGTGTAGATGTCAGAGGAGTTGGTTCTTCACTCCCACCCTGAGAGTCCTGGAGATCAAACTGCATCATCAGGCTTGGCGAGCTGGCCCCCTTTTCTCTTCTCTTAGTCTCATTTTCTTTCTTTCTTTCTTTTTTTTTTTTTTTTTTTTTTTTTTTTTTTTTTTTTTTTTTTGGTTTTTCGAGACAGGGTTTCTCTGTGTAGCCCTGGCTGTCCTGGACTCGCTTTGTAGACCAGGATGGCCTTGAACTCACAGCGATTCGCCTGCTTCTGTCTTCCAAGTGCTGGGATTAAAGGCGTATGCCACCAGGCCTGGCTTCATTTTCTTTTTTTGAGTTAAGGGTTTTCCTCTCCCATCTTTTCCCATTGCCTTTTTATCCCTCTCTACACTTCACTCCTAAGTGGATAATTGGATTATGTTTTCTATGGTGTGTGTGTGTGTGTGTGTGTGTGTGTGTGTGTGTGTGTGTGTGTGTATTTAAGCACATGGATGCTAGGAACTCAGAACCTCCTGTGTGCCAAGCTCTTCTACTGAACTACAACCTCAGACCATGATATATACCTTGAATAAAGTTTCTGCTTTATGTTTTAATAATTTGCCAAGTGGTGGTGGTGCACAACTTTAATCCCAGCACTTGGGAGGCAGAGGCAGGAGGATCTCTGTGAGTTCGAGGCCAGCCTGGTCTACAGAGTGAGTTCCAGGACAGCCAAGGCTCTGTGTTGAAAAATCAACCAAGCAACCCACCAAATAGATATACCATAAAATTCACACTTTTTTCCCCCCGGTTTTTCAAGATGGGGTTTCTTTGTGTAGCCTTGGCTGTCCTAGACTTACTTTGTAGACCAGGCTGGCCTCGAATTCATGGTGATCCACCTGCCTCTGCCTCCCGAGTGCTGGGATTAAAGGCATGCACCACCACGTCCGGCACATCCTTTATTCTTAATATCCTTCCAGAGCCTACCAGCTAGGTGCAGAGATTTTGTCTTTGTGCGTGTCCACCATAGCAAGTCTTAAATTTTAGTGTGTATGTGTGTGCTTGCATGTGCACGTGTGCACGAGTGAGTGAGAAAGAGAGAGAGAGACAGACAGACAGACAGACAGACAGAGATGGTGGGGGGAGGTGGGTAGGCCGGGCCAGCCTCAAATTCCTTATGTAGCAGAAGCTGGCCTGCCTTGAATTCATTATCTTTCTGGCTCCATCCCTCAAGTGCTGGGATAGAGCCATCCCACCTACCCCCAGATCAGGTCATTTTTCTTGTTAAAGGCTTTATTCAGCTCTCATCCTATTCCCTTTTCTCTTGAAGCCACTTTGTCTATAACTGTGATACCACAGAAGTTAGACACACCTCCCCTCCCCCATACATTAGAGTTCAAACCAGCAATCAGCTTCCCCATCTCCTACTTTTGTTTAAAGATGGGAACTCGGGGGCTGGAGAGATAGATGGCTCAGTGGTTAAGAGCACTGACTGCTCCTCCAGAGGGCCTGAGTTCAATTGCCAGCAACGACATGGTGGCTTACAGCCATCTATAATGAGACCTGATGCTCTCTTCTGGCCTGCAGGTATACACGCAGATAAAGCATTACACAAATAATAAATAAATCTTTTTAAAAATTACATTAAAGATGAGAACTCAATATGTAGCCTAGGCTGGCCTTACCCTCCTGACCCTGCACCTTAGTTCTCAAGTGCTGGGCTGATGGTCATGTACCACTTTGCCAACTCTATTCCTGTCTCATACAATCATTTTTCTCTCCTTTTCTGGGGTGAACTACACGTACAATACCTCCGTGAGGAATTCAGGAAGGGCTCGGCAGAAGGTCCCCAGAACACCAGGAAACTCAGGAGTTCGACGCAAGGTTAACCAATCCCTTACTCTAGTCCTCCAGGAAGGCCAAAGTGACTCAGTGGGCTTGCTAGCCTGAGGGATGGTGGTGAGTACTTGATAGGACCCAATGCAGCTTTGGGTACTTCGACAGCATTGCTGAGGAAGTCCATTATGGCTCAACCCAGCTTCTTTCTTCTCTGACTTCAGCAAAAGATCACCTAACCACATTCCACCCTAGCTCCGTAAAGCTTGCCACTGCTAAAAAGAATTTGGGTTTACCCAGGCACCGTGATGCACATCTTTAATCATAGAACGTGGGAGGCAGGGGCAGGGGTGGGGCAGGGGGCAGGGGCAGAGGACAGGAGCAGGGTGGGGCAGGGGGCAGGGGCAGGGGACAGGAGCAGGGGTGGGGCAGGGGGCAGGGGCAGGGGCAGGGGCAGGTGGATCTCTGAGTTTGAGGCCAGCTTGGTCAACATAGTGAGCTCTAGGACAGCCAGAGCTACATAGTGAGATCCTGTCTCAAAACAAACAAAGAAACAAAGCACAACATCAAAACAACACCCTGGGGTCTGAGATGATTGAGTTTCACTAACTCTCTCTCCATGGGCACACCTCACTCAGAGCTTAGAACTTTGTAGCACCCTGCCACCCATCACACTAAATCCCCAAGGACCAGTGTAGGCCTCTGTTCCTATCTCTGCTTGTTAAACGGGTGGGCACAATTTACATAGCAACTACCAAAACGGCCACCGAAACTCAGAGCTTAATCTATCCCTCTACTCTGTCCAGCTTGCATAGGGGACCCAGCTAATAGGGGCATGTGATGGCACTGGAGGGCTTTTGGCCCATATTCCAGATCTCCTTTCTGCTCTGTTTTGTTTTGTTTTGTTTTCAAGACAGAGTTTCTCTATATTATCTTGGCCATCCTAGACTCACTTTGTAGACTAGGCTGGCCTCGAACTCACAGCGATCCACCTGCCTCTGCCTCCCAAGTGCTGGGATTAAAGGCGTGCATCACCACGCCCGGCTTACTTTCTGCTCTTATTACCCAGTAGGGAGAAGGAAGGAGGTCTCCTCTGAAAACCAGGACCCTGCTCCTCTTTGCTCCCTGGAGCGTCTTAGGAAATGAACAGTCAACAGCACGGAGGAGGATGGAAGGGCGCTTGGAAGCTGCCAAAGCTACACAGTACATGATGAAATCTTCAAACACCTCCAGGAACTCACATATCCATTTCCTTCTGGTTCCTGCCAACCATTCAGCGTGGACACTGAGGCTTCCCTTTAAGCCTTTCAGTCCTATTTCCAGTACACGGGAGATGCTACAACACTTCCAAATCCTCTGGTGATTTGAAATCTTTTTATATGGGTCACATGCCAGTTCCCTTAGATGTCATGTTTAAATTCTTCTCTAACGGGTCATCCGACCCCCCTCCACCCCCCGGGGCCTCTTCCTAAAATATCTTTAGAGTCACCATGTCCAGATCTGGACAACGGTCTGCTTCTGAGTAGTAGGGCTCCCCAGCTCCCTTTGTGGTCTGCTCCTTCCCAGCCCTCACCAAGCGCAACCGAGGGGCAGAGCTCCCCAACCTACAGATCGTTTGTAGCTGGACCACGGTTGAGAAGACATTGAGAGCACAGAGACGTTCTACCAAATATACCAGGCGACCAACACCACACATCTATAACTCACACCCTCGTCCAGTTCTAGAAGAAAGTTCTCACCGTATAAAGCCAAGGCGACCCGCCCCCGCCCCCCTGCCACTCAGGTGAGTAGTGGCAACAGTATCAAGTTCTGGCATCGGAAGAATGGGGAAATCCTGTGAGACCGCATATGTGTCACTGTAGGTACACGAAAGCCTCACAGGGCCCACCAAGAGCGGCAGTAAACCGAAGCCATTTGGCATCTTGGTTTTAATAATACGGTTTAAGTTACAGAATGCCGAATTTCCCTAGGGGCAAACGGCACTCAAACATTGTCTCTCTGGCGCCACCTTGTGTCTGTGAGCGGAATGTGCAAATGCTGCAGCATTTCAGAGCCAGGGTGGAAGTGGTGGGGACCTGGGAGGCGGGGTGAGGATGGGGAAGTTCTTTAGTCCAACATTGCTTCACTGATAAACGAAAACGCAGCCTGGAACCAAGATCCCCTTACCACTGTTTCTGTGATACACGGCCGTCATCTGCACACATCTGTCCTCCACTGATGAGCCTGGCAGCAAAGACCCAGTGTGTACAAATGCATGTCTGTTTCTTTCCTTCACTGAAACATTTCTAAGGAACTTCAGTCATGTGTGACTGGGGCAGGTCACCAACAACAATAAAGAGCAAGCCCAGAGCACTCACTATGGGCCAGGCGCTCTGCTCAGTTCTTTATAACCCACTGAACTCTGCCAGTCTCCCTAAGGACGGTGGCTGTTGCTAGCCCTACCTTATTTTCTTATTTATTTTTATTTGATTTGCACTGGCGCTTTGCCTGCATGTGTGAGGGAGTCAGATCCTCTAGAACAGGAGTTATTTACAGACACGTGTAACTGTACAGGAGTGAGCTGTCATGTGGGTGCTGGGAGTTGAACCTGGGTCCTCTGGAAGTGCAACCAGTGCTCTTAACCACTGAGCCATCTTTCCAGCCCCCTATCTTATTTCAAGGCAACCGAGGTTTAGAGAGGCAGAGTAGTAACTTGTCCCAAGGCACATGAGTGTATTTTGGCAGAAAGATAATTCAAATGAGTCTTCACTGGTTTAGTCTGCTCTCTTAACAACCAGGATGTACCATGCTGAAACTGCCAGGCGCAGCATCATTCCACTGAAGGGTTCAAACCGCGAGAGATCCCGAGAGCCCATCCTCGCATTTGCTTCCTTTCCCATCTCCACCCATGCTGCGCTCCCCTTGCTCCACTGAACTGACCTCATTTAATACCTGTGGCTCTCATAGTGTGTCTCTCAGACCAGCAGCTTCAGCACCATGACGAACCTACTGACACTTAGATGTGGCTTCTAAAGGTGTGAGCGGCAGACTAGGCTCCGTCTACACTATTACACCACAGTAGCAAGAACTAGGAAGCATACACTCAGAAAGTTTAAGATTTCTGAAGAAGCTGAGGAAAATATAAACAAAAAGGGAACTACATGAACAGATTAGTATTGTCAAGATGCGGACATTCCCCCAATGGATCTACAGATTTGGTGCAGCCTCTAACAAAGTCCCAGTCGGTTTCTTGGCAGAACCTGATAAGTGGATTGTAAAATTCATATGGAAACTCCAGACTATCTGGAAAAGTCCTTGAAAAGAAAAAGTTGGAAGAACCACACTTTCTGGTCCAAAATGTAATATTAAGCTAATGTTCGCCTAGACGCTGATCAATTAACTGAGGGCAGATGTCAACCCAAGGAATAAGATTGAGAGATCAGAAGTGAACACTCACATTTATAATCTTTTTTTTTTTTTTTTCTTTTTTAAGACAGAGTCTCCCAGAACTCAGGATGGTCTTGGAGCTCTGCCTCTTGCCTGTGAAGAAGTGATGGAAAGCCTTGCTAGCAGTCTACCCTGACAGCATGCACTAAGTCAGTTCTCCCATAGGCTACATTGGTATCCAAAGAGACACCCTTGGATTCGTCTTCATGACATCGCTTAGATCCTCTCCAGCCTTCAGTTTTCCTCTGTTTCAACAGACTCGTGTCAAGCTTCTTTCCCTTTTATTCTTTCCAACCATTGTTGCCTAAAGTTATGGGAAAATGCCTGTTATCACAAAGCACAATTTTGCCTTTATGCTTGTTTGTCTGACATTAATAACATTAATCTACGTTTCTTTTTGTTAATATCCACCTTTTGTGTCTTTACCCAAACTTGGCTATTATGGAGACATCTGCATGTTTAATTATATATAAGATAATTGAATTATTTTATAGAAATAGTCATAAACTAAGATGGGATATGAGGAGAGCACTACAAGAAAGCTAAAGTTTCACCTTCCACTGTAGAGTATCAATTAATATAGCGCCTACACATGAAAAAGGAAAAGTCCGTGAGGCATATAATTTAAAATATGATGCTGGATATAAAAAGGAATCATTATGAGCTGGATGGTTCCTTCAGGGAACTGAGAATGCGACAGGATGAGTGCTAGGGCAGGCAGCCAATGGCCAGGCTGCTTTAAGACTATGTAGTCTCCCTTCTTCCTTGGCAAGGGATTTTCTCGTTTAGATGATTGATAACCAATATACCATTTGTTGATGACCTACTACAAACCTACTGTGTGCCAGGCTAAATAGCATCTGCCATGCGTATGTGTTATGTCCACAGTAGGAATCTAAACCTGGGAAAGGGCCATAATACTGGATCCTGCAACAGTGACAAAACAGAAGCGGAAAGCCAGGAAGATGGCACAAGCCTCTAATTCCAGAACTTGGAAGGCAGAATTAGCAGGCTCAACACAAGTCCAAGGCCAATCTGTCTGATCTACATAGCAAGCTCCAGACCAGCCAGAGGTACACAGGGAACACTGAACACCCCCCCCCCCTCCAATTAGACATTATAAATGATGTGTTACAAAACATCTAGAGCCAATCAGATGGCTCTGTTGGTAAAGATGCTTGCCCTCAAGAGTAGACAGGAAACTTGAGTTGAATCCCTGAAACACACATTGTGGAAGGAGAGAACTGACCCCCACAGTGCTGGTAAAAGCAATGCAACTCCTGGTTCACTGACTTGAAATCGGCCTTCTGTCTGGATTGCCTTAGGCCAGTGGGAAGGCAGAACACAAAGCGGTCCTTCTGTACAGAATGAAATCCTATGCACATCCACTCATGTCCACACGGGGGCAGCAGTGCTCACTGTATTCAGGCCCTAGGTTCAAAGGATGAAGAAATCCCTGACGTCAGGTCACCCTGAGATCTGTTTGAACACAGAATACTGAAGATTGCTTAAAACAAGTACAGCATCGGCTGATTCTTTAAACCCCAACGTGGTCTATTCTGCATTGTCACTGGAGACGCAAGGGACCACTCACAATGATCACTTTTAAAGTGCTTACATACAAGAAAATTTGGTAACTCACAAATGTGTATTTCCCTTAGTTCGCCAGTCATGTGAAGGGGGGGCATCAAGCCACCTTATCTGCCCCTCTACAGCATAGTAGTAATGTGTAGACACTAAGATTTAATGGTTTTCAACCAGGAGCCAGTGATGGAGGTACAGATGATGCATCAGACTTTAGGGATAGGGGAATATTGTGGGTGTAATTTGAAGAAAAAAAAGAGAGATTGCTCTATATTGAATTTTATATTTGGAAAATAGCTTATTGGTCCTATAATACAATTACTAAACAAAAGCATAAGGCAGGTTTCTATGCGTAGCAGGCAGAGGTTTGGGTTTAACATGGTGAGCCTTGCCTCTCTTTAGTCAGCCTGTGATGAATACAATGTATTACAGAGCATTAGGAGCTCTCACATTCGTCTCTTCCTGTCTGTTTTTACTGCCAGCCCTCCCTCCCATCCCCCCTACCCCCGCCCCATTTTAGGCCCTTGTTTGCCCAGATTTTATTACATACACTTTTTCTGAATTCAGGGATACGGCCAAGATCAAGGAAAGAACCACTGCATTAGATCCCAGAGCTGAGCCAAAACAGAAGGGGTTGTGATCAGAGCCAGCACCCATGCATGGGTTTTGTTCATTTGTTTCCTGAGATGCAATTTCACATAGTTCTGACTGTCCTGGAGCTTACTGTATAGACCAGGTTGGCCTCAAACTCACAGAGATTTCCCTGCCTCTGCCTCCTGAGTGGTGGGATTAAAGGCATGAGACACAACACCTAGCCACCTGTGGGTTTTTTTGTTTTGTTTTGTTTTTTGAGACAGGGTTTCTCTGTGTAGCCTTAGTTGTTCTGCTTTGTAGTACAGGCTGGCCTCAAACTTGCAGTGATCTACCCGCCTCTGCTTCCCAAGTGCTGGGATTATAGGTGTGCGCCACCACGCCTAGATGCCACTGGTGGTTTTAAACAAAGACTTAGGAACTCGGGACAGAAGGAAACCTCCTTAACAAAAAAGGACATCTACAAAAAAACTTCCACAAATATTATGCTTTATAATTTACATGATCATAATACAATACAAAAGACACTTATGTGTGTATGTAATGACAAAAACAAATAGAAAAAAAAAATCAGTTTACTCAAGTAAAAGACCATACCCAACAGTAAATCTAATAAAACACACACAAGACCTTCATACTGAGAACTACAGAGTATTACTGGGCAAAATTAAAGAAGACCTACACAAATGCAGTAATAAACCATACTCTTTGGATTAAAACACACAGTCGTGTTAAGGTGATAATTGTCTATAAATTAGTACACAAACTTATCACAACCTAATAAGATTCTAGCATTCTTTTTGGTGGAAACTGACAAGATGTTTCTAAAATACATACAAAAAGACAATGCAGAAGACAAAGAATAGCATTTGAGCCAATTTTTTTTTTTAAAGAAAGCTTACATTTCCAGATTCATTAAAGGCTGGATAGGATGCTAAACATCTGGAACCCCAGCAATGTAGGAGGCTAAGGCAGGAGGATCCAAAGTTGGAAGCAGCCTAGATAATTTAGCAGGATCCTGTCTCAAAATAAAAAGGAGCTACAGAGATAGATGCGTGGTACAGCACTTGCCTATCACGTATGAGAGCCTGGCTTCAATGCCTGGCATCACTCTCCAATCTCCTCCCGCTCTTCCCACAGGAAACAGAGCTGAGCACCACCCTCCACTCCCGCAAAAGCACACCTCAGCCAGAGACCAGAGCAGGGTAGAGAGAGCAAGGAAACAAAGTTTGACACAGTCTGATGCCAAAGCTGTCTAGTCACATGGCCGAGGTCCACGTTTGGGTCTTCTACACACTGGCCACAAAGGCATTGACTTCACATGCCTCAGTTTTTACATCTGTAAAGTGGGGGTAACAATAAATCCCCTTCACAGCAATGGACAGCATGAAAGAAAAATACATGGAAAAGTATTTAGGACATAAATTTCCATAAGTGGTAACTACCATTGTTATTTTAAGCTTTCTTCTTTACATATTCTATGATCATTTATTTATTTATTTTAATTTTTTTGGTTTCTCGAGATAGGGTTTCTCTGTGTAGCCTTGACTGTCCTGGACTCACTTTGTAGACCAGGCTGGCCTTGAACTCACAGTGATCTGCCTGCCTCTCCTCCCGAGTGTTGGGATTAGAGGCATGTGCCACCACGCCTGGCTCTATGATCATTAAAATAGAGACATGTCTTAAATATAAAAATATGCCATATTTCTGTATAAGAAGACACATTTCAAAAGGAACGTACCCCAATGTCTAGTAAAACCTCCTAAAGAATTTCTCAAACGTTACTCCCTCCCTGAAGAATTTGCCGAGCCTTCTTCTGTCCATAGGAAGCCTCCTCTGTCCAAGCAGAGCCCCGCATCCACCACCTCCCCAGGTGTCTCTTCCCACAGTCCTCCCTGAATCTAGGGCCAGTGTACACATGTCTGCTTTCATCCCCTTAAAAAAATAAAAAACAAAACAAACAAACAAACAAAACCAAAGACATCATGTCTGTAGTGATTGCTGAACTTGCTACAGCTCCTCACCCAATACCTTACATCAGGTCACCCTGAGATCTGTTTGAACACAGAATACTGAAGATGGCTTGAAACAAGTACAACATCGGCTGACTCTTTAAACTCCAAGGTGGTCTATTCTGCATCATCACTGGAGACACAAGGGACCACTCACAATTATCACTTATCAAGCATTGTGCCCCGGGCATCACGTGCTTATGCTCCTTACAACCAACCTTGGACATAGACACAGATGGGGAATGTAGGACTCAGAGAGACAGCCGTCATCCAGGCTACAGAGGCTAGTAAGTGGTAGAGCCCTGATCCCCATACACACCCTCTTGGAGTCCGAGAAATCTGTACCCACCAGGGCAGATGTGAGCAAATGTCTCCTCTGCACTGTCTGCTTTCTTCATTGTCCAATGAGGGAGGGTTAGGTGACCTCTCTGACTTCTCCCAAATCTAAAATGTATGATTTTTTTTTTTTAAGAAGCTGTTCTGTTTGTCTCTAACAGGAGCCTGCGCTAGTTTCTGCTTGGATGCTTCCTCCTCCACAAAGATGCAGGTGTTCTTGGTTTCCAGCACACAAACCCGGGAAGCAGGTCCAGCGAAACCGCCCTCTATAGGACTCAGATTTCCCTGTCTTTAGTTTCATGGCTTATGGTGGAGTCAACAAGAGGATAATTTGTGTTTGCATAAAGCCTGAACACAAAGAAAAAGATCACAGTGTGCCTGAGCACTCAGGAAAGCATGGCCCACACCTAGAGGACAGGGTTTGCTTTTCTTAGTTCTTTCATGTTGGCAAATGTGCTTCTCACCCACCACTCACCCCAACGCCAGTGCCCTCTACCTTTCTCACTGCTTTTGGGAGGAAAATGAAGCCCCTGATTTCTATTTTGTTAAACTAGGATAAGAAAGGGGGTGGAATAAAGGAAGAAGCTCCCCACCTCCACTATACAACTTCTGAATTCCCTATCTGTGACCCACAGAAAGAGCCCGTAAATTCTCCCCCACACTGCCTGACAAAGGAAGATAATCTCCTCTTTCCTTCCTCCCACTCTGTTATCCACTGCCTTTGATCCTATCCATCTTGTCCATCTATCCACCCACCCCCACATCCTCGCATCCAACCCATCCTTTCTATCTACCCATCCTGTATCTTTAGGCTTCCTCTCCTTCTGTGACCCAGCCCAGATGGAAGAGGCGAGTGCACAATATGGACATTATGACTGGGACAAAGCAGCCGCCCCTATCCATGTGAACATCGTAGAAACCGGCAAGTGCAAACTATCAGTTGACAGCCTGGCCAAAGGAGCAACTTGTCTGGTTGCATAAAATGTGATTTTTCTTCCATCCACTGACTGAGAAAACACAAATGTGCACAAAGAGAAACAAGAGGAGAAACTCGTGGCATGCCACTACAAAGAAATGAAGACCTCCAGTCTGCCACATTGCTACTCGACAGCCTGCAGTGGTTTACCATCACACCTCAGAGGAAAAGCCAGAGTTCTCAAGTTGTCCCAGGAGCTCAGCATGGCCAGGCTGCCCAACGCCATTTTCACTGACCACTTAGGTACTTCCCTGACTTATGAACATACCAGGTGTGCCATGGTGCGGGGCCCTCCGGGGAATGAGCGGTCCTGCTGCCCCAATATTATTCCCCAGACGTCATCACATGCTCTACTGCCTTCTCACCTTCTCCTATTTTATTGCTTTCTACTCTCATGTTTATTATTATTCGATCCACAGCAATAACTCATCAAACCACAAAGGAGGTTGACTTCTCTAGAAAATAACTACTTTAAGTAGCTCTAGCAGACATCTCTAACCCCAAGAGTTAGGAGACAGAGGCAGGAGGATTGGGAGTTCAAGACCAGCTTTGGCTACATAGGGAACTTTAAGCCCACCTGGGCTACATGAGACCCTGTCTCATAATCAAAAAAAAAAAAAAAAAAAAAAAAGAACAAACAATAAGCAAGAACTTCCACAAGAACCCCGTTGGTTAGCTCAGCAGTACTTCAAGGTTAAGAACTGTTGAGATGTTTGGCTGGCAGGCTGTAATTTCAGAAATCACTTAATATTAAAACACTAAACAGTTCCTTTCCCCCAAGGAGGACCAATCTAGGAAGAGAAGTGGACCATCTGACACCACCCCCACCCCCATACTAATCGATTTCTTCTAGAGACATTGACTGAGCACATTCTTTATGGAAGGCACCATGCCAGGTGCTGGGGGGCACAGACAGGGTCCTTGTCCTTAAAGAGGTTACACTCCATCGGATGAAGCAGACTTGAGCAACAAATTACTCATTTTGTTAGCTTCGGTACAACCATGCTAAGGCGTGCGGCTGAACGGGCTACAGTGAGCCTATGTTCAGGGGAAATGTCCTGAGATACACTGGGGAAAACCAGAAAGAAACATTTCAGCTCCACCCAAGGGATGAGTGAAAACGACGTGAAGGAGGAAGGGGCCGGGGAGAGAACCCACAGAGGGAAGAACTTGTGGCCTCTGAGCTACACCAAGTTGCTTCTCCTGTAACGTCCTTGTCCCGCCGCAGTGTCTTGCCAACAATGGGTCCAGGAGCTAAGGATAGCAAACAGAAACACACAGAAAGAAAAGTGAGCATCCACAGGGCTGAGTTCTCCTGAACAGGAGATGTTAAAAATTTCAACTAGTCTAAGAGACCCCGCGGCACCATGAAAACCCAAGGGCGGGGAATAAGTAAGCTGCTAGCAAGAGTTTAGGGTCCTGTAAGTTCGGTAGGAAAACCTGTATCTGTTTTTGCCCACAGCCATCATGAGGATCGCCTGCAGCCTAAAGGCTTAGCCACAGGAAATGACCACAGCTCCCATGCTTGGGCCAGCTACAAAATTGGCCAACCCAACCCCCTAACACTGAAGTAGTTTGAGCTCCCCACCACCCCGTATCAACTGCCCCTCACCTATGCCCATAGCACATTCTAGACCTGACATAAAGCAAACGCGCTCTTACTCTTGTTTGGTTGTCGGAGACAGAGTATCGCGTGGCCTCCAGCTCACCATGTAGGCAAGGACGAGCTTGAACTGTTGATCGGCTTGCCTCTACCAGCACCTGAATGCTGGGATTACAGGCGTGTACCACAACATCAGCTGTCTTTGGTGCTAGAGGTCATCCAGTGCTTCGTGCCTACAAGGCAAGCACTCCAGCAACGAAGCTGCATTCCAGCCCTCACCCTCAAATCTTACATCCTTCTAGTCCCAAATCCAACCATCTTCTTGCCCAAGACCCAGCCCCCTAATCTCGACATATGTCGTCTGCAGTGTTTGTCACAATCTTTTTTATTTACACTTCTCAGTGCCTTCGGCCCAGTGACACCACCATTTTCTTCCAAACTAGTTACACGTTCATAAGGTAAAGTCATTTATGATCATGCCAACCCCTTGCCTTCCTGTGGCATCCATATGTCAGAAAGGGAACTTTACTCCACCTACTCTACTCCCAGGTTTTAGTTGTGCCCCTGCCCCTACGCCCCCTACCCCCACCCCCACCCTACGAGATAGGGCTCCTCTATGTAGCCCTGGCTGTCCTGGACTCTTTTTGTAGACCAGGCTGGCCTTGAACTCAGAGATCCATCTGCCTCTGCTTCCCGATTGCAGGGATTAAAGGCGTGTGCCACCACCGCCCGGCTGCTCTTTGCCTTTTATTTTAATTTCTTTTTATGTGTATGGATGTTTTGTCCACATGTATGTCTGTGTGCCACAAGCACCGGAAAGCCAGAGAAGGCATCAGATCTCAGATCCCCTGGAACTGGACTTACGACTGGTTGTGAGGCGCCATGTTGGTGCTAGAGATCCAACTCAGGGCCTCTGTGAGATCAACTAGTGCTCTCCACTACTGAGCCAGCTCTCCAGCCCCTACAACCCTACAATACAGCGCACTCTATACTCTAGGCTGTGGCATGCTGAAGAAAATGATGCCACCATCCAGGCTGGCTCCCGTCACAGACACCATCCTCTCTCATCTAGGTTGACAAGCACAGTGCATCCCTACTCTGCACATCAGATGCCCAACAGCACCCTCGACCCCCTTGTCTGCTCTTTCTCCTCACATCAGGAGACACGAGCCCATGCACTCCCTGCTCCTCCAGTGCCAGATAGGGGTTCTCAGAAGGCGAGCCAGAGACAGGGGTTCAGGGTGAGATTCTTGGAGAACCCTGGAAGGAAAGAAGGAGGAGCTGGATGGTCTGGAAGCTGAGCTGTGAGAACGTCTGACACTGGTTCTCAGCCTGTTCCCATAGGGTCTCTGAGGCATAAAGAGCGTATAAGGTTACCTACCCACTTTAAGGCGAGAGGCAACATCTTAGTAATTAAGTTGCTGAAGGAGGTCATTCCTGAAGGAAGACACCTTTAGACCTTAGAGTGTGTGGGGAGGAGAGGGGACAGGGGAGGAGGGGTGGCACACGTGTGTGTGTGTGTGTGTGTGTGTGTGTGTGTATGTGTGTGTGTGTGTGTGTGTGTGTGTGTATGTGTATGTGTGTGTGTATGGCATGTGACCCTAGGTCGGGCCTTGCATGTGGTAGGCAAGTGCTCAATATCTAAGCTGTAGCCCTAACCCTTTTCCTACCTTTTATTTTGAGACAGGGTGTCAATAAGCTGCCCGAGTTGGCCTTGAGCTTTTGACCCTCTTACGTCAGCCTCCCCAATAGCTGGGATCCAGTCTCATGCCACGAAGCCTGGCTAGGAAGATAATTTCCCATGGGAGCATAGCAAACGCAGCAGCTGGGGGCCTGGGTACACACGTCACCAGCAGCAGCTCTTAGGACACCCAAGGCCCTTCCACACCAGCTGTGACCTCTCACCTCGGCACTCACTACGTCAGCAGCCTGCTGACTTGAGCCTGTGAGCTCCCAGACAGTGGCTGGCCTTCTCTGCGTTCCTAGTGTCTAGTACACAGGAGTAAAGCTGGCTGAGTGAATGTTGTGCTCATTGGGAGTTTCCAGAAGGAATTTCAAGCCAGGTGGGTACAAGGTGGTGGTCGTTGTGGCACTGGTGGTCTGGGCCTTGAGCCTATCAACCTTACGCATGTTAGGTAAGTACTGTACCACTGAGCTACCTCTCCAGCCCAAGCCCCTCACCCCCCACTAAATATAAGAGTTGTTCTTTCACACTTTCAATAGATTGCCCAGGTGACAAACTTCAGCAGATTTTTAGACCTGGCCTTGAGCAATGACCTCCAAATGACCTCTACTTGTCCAAGTCCTTATCTCCCATTTTGGGCATCAAAGGTCCCAACCTAAGAACCACCCCCTGTGCTACACAGAGGCACCACCAAGAGCTTCTCCAACTAGTCTTCTTGCACTGAAGTATCAAAAAGCCAGACTGAGGGGAAGGTGCCTGGGCATTAGGCACCTACTTGAGTGACAACCAAAGCCTCTTGAGGGTCTTTATCAGCATGTTCGGACAGTGCCCCATTCTTCTTCTTGCTACTTTTAAAAATTAATTAATTAATTAATTAAATCACTTTATAGCCTGATTGCAGACCCCTCCCCTCCCCTCCTCTCCTCCCAGTCCTACCCTCACCACCCCCACCTCCCCATCCCCCATCCCCCCTGCCCCCTTCCTGCACTATTCTTCCTTCCCCTTCTCCAAGGAGGCCCCCATGGGGTACCATCCCACCCTGGCGCATGAAATTGCATCAGGTCTAAGCGCATTCTCTTCCACTGATGACAGACAAGGCAGCTCAGCTCTTGCTGCCTTTAATGTAGGGACCCTGGTGCCCTTAGAGGAGGTTTACCATCTGGGAGAGGTGACCTCTGGGTCTTGAGCTCAGCAGTTCTCTCTAGTTCACAGGAAAGCTCAGCTGCTCATCAGAAGTGCTAAGTGACCTTGTTTGACAAACAGGAAGAACACTGAAGGCCCCCCCCCCCCCCCCGCCCGAGCTGCGGCCTGGAGTGAGAGCCCTGGGCCTGTCCCTCCTGCATGACAAGTGGAGCCTCACGCTGTCTACTTCTGTAGGGGTGTTCTCTGTGGATGAGGGCTGTGCAAACCACCAAGTGGTGAGCTGAAATCAAACTGGAAAAGGCCCAGAAAGCTAGGAAGGAATGTGAGAAATTTGGCAATCTGTTTTCTGTTGAGAAACAGTCTACAGAGTGGGAAATCATCAATGCAAGGCACACAAGACCAGAAGTCAGTTCAGTCAGGGAAGGGACAGTAAACACAAAGAGTGAAAATGACAAAGAAGGGCAAAGAAGCCGGGCGTGGTGGCACACATCTTTAATCCCAACACTCGGGAGGCAGAGGCAGGTGGGTTGCTGTGAGTTCAAGGCCAGCCTGGTCTACAGAGTGAGTCCAGGACAGCTAAGGCTACATAGAGAAACCTTGTCTCAAAAACCAAAAAAAAAAAAAAAAAAAAAAAAAGAGGGGGGACAAAGGAAAAAAAAAAGCTAAGACTGAATCATAATGAATTAACATTTTTCACTTTATGCTGAAGCCAGCCAAGAAGGAAGAGGGTAAAAGAGATCCAGCCCGTGGTGGGTGGTGCTATTCCTGGGCTGGCGGTCCTGGGTTCTATAAGAAAGCAGGCTGAGCAAGCCACGGGGAGGAAGCCAGTAAGCAGCACCCCTTTTTGGCCTCCATACCAGCTCACTGGTGCACTAGTGGCATGTTTGTTACGGTGGGGGGCGGGGGGAGCAAGTGCTTCCTGGCTGAGTTTGAGACCCATTCCACAGGAAGGAGTTGGTATTTGGTATTTTAACCTAGTTAAACAATAGTGGTTGTGAGCGTCATAGCCTCTAGTGGGAGAAGCTACAGGGGCTGTCTTATTCAATGGCCATGATGTGCCTACCAAATTGCCTTCTAAAGGATTATGTTCAGAGAAGATAAGAACGTAGAAGCATTATGTCCTAAAGAATTAAACCAGAGAAGCATCTTGAGTCAAGGACACTTCTTTGGCACTGGGGAGCGACCTGCGGAGCTTCATAACTGGTCAAACTGATGAGAATTAGCACTGTTCGGTGCTTGGTCACAATGAGACTCTGTATCACCCCTTCCAAGGCTCAGGGGACACTGCTAAGGAAGTAGAGGAGAAAGCACTTTGAAGCCAGAAGAAAGGATAGAATGTGTCTTCTGTGGCCGCTGTATTTCTTGAATACACAGTATGTGCAAGATCTGCACTAAGACTAGGCTGTCAGCAAGGTGTGGTGGCGCACGCCTTTGATGCCAGCACTCAGGGAGGCAGAGGCAGGCAGATCCCTGTGAGTTCGAGGCCAGCCTGGTCTATAAAGTGAGTTCAAGTCATCTAAGGCTACACAGAGAAACCGTGTTTTGAAAAAGAAAAAAAGACTGTCAGTCATGGATGGGCGAGGTGCTCACAGGGCAATTAAAAGTTGCTGAGGGATGGGGCAATACCCTATTAATAAGGTGTCCATGACCCTGCAAACACCCTTCATCAGTGCTCCTGTAAGCAATCCTACTGAAAAAAAAGTCACTGAGTCATAAACAAAGAAGAAAAGAAGGGAGGAAGATGAATGAATGTAGAATAGGGACCAGTTGGGCCAAGGAAGGGAATCAGTAGGAGTCAGGAGGACAATAGATGTAATGGGGGTAAATATGACCAAATAACATTATATCCATGCGTGAAAATGTCACATGCCATCAAGCATAATTAATATACACTAATAGAAACCTTTAAACATTTAATACTTTTAATCTGGAATTCAAACTGACCTGAGTACCCTGTCTTCTACCCAGAATCCTCCCATCAAAGCACCATTGTGTCTGCCAAGGGGTTACCTCCCTGTTCTGTGGGGAGATGGACTCTCTCAAGAAAAAAAAAAATGTGTGAAAGACCTGCCCCAACGAGTGCCGCACAGAGTGTGGGAGTCTGTGTCTTGAAGAAACTTTTAAGTTCATGTGCACAGGATCTTTCACATGATTTAGTTACTTGCATTTACAAACATGAGCTCTTGGAAAGAGTAAACCATTTCCCCATTTCCCCAAGGCAGAAATACACACACAAAATCAGGAATAGATTCTCCACCTCATGTTTCCTTCCTTCCTTCCTCCTTCCCTCCTTCCGTGTGTGTGTGTGTGTGTGTGTGTGTGTGTGTGTGTGTGTGTGTGTGTGCATACACACACTCATGCTCACATACGCCATCTGTGTGCGGAAGTCTGAAGAGGGCATCAAATCTCCTTGAGCTAGAGTTATACGACATTGGAAGCTGCCTCAGATGGGTGCTAGGAACAAAACTTCAGCCCTCTGGACTAGAAGCCAGTGCTGCTAACCGCTGCACTGTCCCTCCAGCCTCAGGCATGTTTTCCTTCCCTCCTTCTCTTTCTCTTTCACAAGAATCTCATTGCAAACTTCATATGTAACACACAAAGCCCCAGGAGCCCTTCGGTAAAGCTGCGCCTCCAAGAATCAAATGCAGAGGAAAGTGTGATGCTCGCAGCTGTAATCTCAGCACTCAAGAGGCTGAGCCAGGAGGATTGCCATGAGTTCAAGGGTAGTCTAGGCTTCCTACTGAGTTCCAGGATAGCCCAGAACAGCCTGTATGAAAACCTGTCTCAGCCAGGTGTGGTAGCGCACGCCTTTAATCCCAGCACTTGAGAGGCAGAGGCAGGCAGATTGCTGTTAGTTTGAGGCCAGCCTGGTCTACAAAGTGAGTGCAGAACAGCCAGGGCTACACAGAGAAACCCTGTCTTGGAGAAAACAAAAACAAAAACAAAAGAAAAAAAAGAAAACCTGTCTCAAAAAAGAAACTCCACAAACCCAAATCAAATGAGTAAACATACCAAAAAGAAAAGTTACTAAAAAATATCGTGGTCTGTGCAATCTGCTGTGCAATGTACTGTCTGAATCTTATTTTGGAGTCCTGCAATCGATTCCTTTGCAATCACCAGCCATTCAGCCCCTCAGAGCGGCGCACTCGCTGCAGGGCAGAAGCTGCACAATGCAGGCTGGGTCTTGCTTAGCACACATCCATCACTGCAAGCAAGCCTTCCCACCAGCAGATCCTAGCGATTGCAGGGAAGGTGGGAGGAAGCAAATGCAAAGAATCAAAAAAGCACAGCTCCAAGAGGGGAGCACGCTTCCTGAACCTGCTATGTATCCAACGGCTATAAGAACCAGTCCTGGGCTGCAGAGATGGCTCAGTGGTTAAGAGCGCCGCCTGCTCTTCCAGAGGTCCTGAGTTCAATTCCCAGCAACCACATGGTGGTTCATAACCATCTGTAATGTGATCTGATGCCCTCTTCTGGCCTATATATGTACATGTAGGCAGAGTACTGTATACATAATAATGAATAAATAAATCTTAAAAAAAAAGAAAAGAAAAAAGAACTAGTCCTCTGCTACAGAGCCTTCTCGTCCTTTGAGAAGTACATTGAAATACTGAACCCCAACAGGGCTCTCACCTAGCAGCAAACAGGGTCTTGGCTCCAGGCCAGCCTGTCTGCCTTTTAAAGACTTTCTGTTAAAAAGTCCATATTTACCAGCAATGGTATCTGATATATTCTCCCCTCTTCCATTGTTGTTATTATTTTTAAAATAAGTCCTAATATTTTTGGAGCCTTCAGTAGATAAGGTAATGACCTCTCTCTATACAGTGTCTTTTCAAAATTAATGTCTAAAAGTGGAAATAAAGTGAGGCTTCCATCCAGGTGATCTGGGATAAATTATGTCAGCAAATAATGGAATGGCTGTCTTTGAAAGTGTTTGGTGGCTGACGGTGGAGGCGTACGCCTTTAACCCAGCACTTGGGAGGCAGAGGCAGCTATCTCTTAGTGAGTTTCAGGCCAGCCTGGTCTAGACAGTGAGTTCCAGGGTTACATAGTGAGACTCTGTCTCAAAAACAGAAAAATAACCAAAAATGCTTGGACAATGTGGGGTTGTTGTTGTTGATTTTGGAGTTTTTTGTTTGTTTGTTTTGTCTTTCCGCCACATAAGAGGAGAGGAAATGGTCCGTCTGTGTGTCATCCCCCCTCCCCCGCCCCTTGCTCACTTGAATCAGCTTCCAGTTTCTTTTTTTTTTTAATATTTATTTATTTATTGTATGTATTCATTATTATGCATGTACACCTGCAGGCCAGAAGAGGACATTAGATCACATTATAGATGGTTGTGGGCCACCATGTGGTTTCTGGGAATTGAACTCAGGACTTCTGGAAGAACAGACAGTGCTCCTAACCTCTGAGCCATCTCTCCAGCCTGCCAATCAGTTTCTTTGGCCCACCCTTTAAGACTATGAGTAATTGCAGCTTGGGCTCCCTGGGTCCCATCCTTGTGTTTAAAAATCAAAGCTGAAAAAAAGAAGAAAAAAAAAAAAAAAGGAGGGTTTCTTATTAGATTTTTTTTATTATTATCAGAAAGAAAAATCCTTCCTAGAAATTCATAGTTTGTTTCCACTTGGGTGTCCTGAGTCTAGTAAAGCAATTATCCAGAGCTTTGGCCTTCTACGTTGTGGACAAAGAATGTGGTAGCAAGAACACAGCTGCCACCCCTCCCTTTAGCTGGACACACTGCCTCTGAGCGCACGCACCGCCACAGCCCTGCACAAGTCCAAAACAACACCAGAGCTCAAAGGACCTTCCCAAGCCAGCTTCAGCACCTGCGCTCCCACACCCTGTCATGGCCCTGCCACTCACTACTGTCTCCCTGTCACTACTCTAGAGGTCTCAAATTCACCACCCTGTGTCCCAGCCTGCGTCCATGTCTCCTCATCACCAGGATCCTCTTCCTACTGGTGAGTTTTGTAACCCTTTCCCTTCTGGTTCTATCCAGTGCGTCAATCAGATTCTCACTTCACAGAGCGCTGAGCCAACACCTGCCCAGCCACCTCAATTCCATCCCAGATTCTGACTCTCCAGGTTTCCTATTCGGGAAACTTTCAAAAGTAGCATCATTAGTCCCAGTAGACATCGCAAACCCTCACTGGGATCTTTAAGGTTAGCACAAAGGGCCGCTGTGAAGATGGAAGTGAACTTTAAAGGGTTGTGTGATAGTTGGTTAATCCAGTCCTGAAATGAAAGTGACAAAACAGAGTGCACGTGGTTAAGTGTCAATGAACGATGGTGGGGGTGGGGGTGGGACGGGGGGAGGTGCGGAGGAGATGGCTCAGTCGTCGGTAACATGCTCATCACGCTAGCGTGAGGAACTGACTTTGGGTTCCCATCACTCAGGTAAGCAGCTAGTCTTGGTTGGACGTACCTGTAATCCTAGCACTGGGAAGTCAGAGAGGCAGGAGACTCGCTAGAGCTGATGGCAGCCAGTGTGAGATCGCGTCTCAAAACAAAAGGGAGAGAGAGAGACAGAGGAAGATGTCCGACACCAACATTTGGCTTCTACATGCATACACGTGTACACACACACACACACACACACACACACACACACACACCCCGGACACAAATGATGCATGCACCACTCACTCTCCCTAGCTGTGAGGCTTGTGGACGGTGCCTACAGGGTAATTGGCACAGAACTGCTGAGACAGAATATGTTCAAGCCCTGGAAATCTCACATCTGAGGCTTAAAATCTCATCCTAAGAACCGAAAGTGTAGGACAAAGCTTTCTTGGTGTTTTCTGTCACTGCCTCAGGAGCACGTGATACAGCCCCAAGGTTGCAAGTGGTCAGTCACATGAGCTTGTCTCCTGTTATCTTTCCTTGTGCAAATACAGCATTGCCAGCATCCTAGTCCCAGCCAATGACACGCATTCATCCTCAAAACCCCTCCCACTGTCCAAGGTTTATAAGTCCCTGTTTCACATGAAATAAACGGGCCAGCACCATCTACTTCACCAACGACTGTCTGAGACTTGCTGTTTATTCTGGCCTCCTCCCTGAAGAATTCACCACTGGATCCCAGGGCTTGACTACAGGCGAGGCAGGCACAGTGGAACCACCTCGCTGGCTGTTGCAGGCAAATGCCTCGGGGTCAGCTCGGACCTCTCAGGACCCCGGAACCTGGATTCTAGCGGTCACTGGACCGGGCATGGACATTCACCTGTACCCTCGGTGGTTAATACAGAAGTTTAACCAAAGGGCTGTAACACTAGCTTGGGAATGCCAAGTTTCCACTGCCATCTGGTACCAGCAATCTCATTAAAAAGAGCTAACTGAGCCGGGCATGGTGGCGCACGCCTTTAATCCCAGCACTCTGGAGGCGGAGGCAGAGGCAGGCGGATTGCTGTGAGTGCGAGGCGAGCCTGGTCTATAAAGCGAGTCCAGAACAGCCAAGGCTACACAGAGAAACCCTGTCTCGAAAAACCAAAAAACAAAACAACAACAAAACACAAACAAACAAACAAACAAAAAGAGCCAACTGTACCACGGGTGGAAAGACTCTTTTCCACATCTCTGGTGAGACTGGGAGTCTTGCGCTCAGACCTTGCTTGCGATGCTCCAGCTGTCCTTGAGGGAAGTGAAGCCTGGGACTCTAAGTTCCATTATTCTATCATTTCAGCCCAGAAGCTGACAGTGCTTGGGCCCTCTGGTGGACACACACACACACACAACACACACACACACACACACACACACACACACACACACACACAGAGCCACATCTAGCAAACTAATGAAATAAACAAATGGGAATTTTAGTTCTGCTGTTGTTCTTGTTCTTAAATGCCCCTTAGGATAGATAGATAGGTAATGTTTACAAATGGGCTTGCCTTCAACCAGCTGATAGAGTTCCAAATAAAATTCCACTTCCATTAGGTAAAAATGCACCTCCAACCGACCCAAGCTATGCCTGTCCTTCCCTTCTTGACAAACAGGAATCCCAAAAACAAGACCGTTTCTACCTGTGCTCTTTCTTAAAGAAAGTTTTGTCCGTGAGGTACAGTTGTGGCTCGGTGGTAGATTACTTGATAAGCATGTGTAAGATCCTCAGTGCTTTCTCCACGAAAGCTCCCCCACTTCAAACCAAAACATGTGTAGGCATGGTTGGGTGGGGGGAAGGCTGAGCCTCCAGCCATGTTTACAAATACCATTAACAAGATGATTTTAAATATGGAGCGCATCCACACTCCTATGTATATACCCCAGGAAACAAATATCCACACAGTACGTTCTGAATGCTCACAGTAAGCATTAGTCACAGTAGGGGGAAGGCCTTGGCCTGCTGAGGCTACCAAGCCTGGCCCAGGTCACTGGCTCCTCTGTGACATACCATGTTCCAGGGGCTGCTTGTAGTTCTTGCTCATCTTCATTGGATTTCTGCACAACTTCAAAAAGCAGAAATGAAAAGACCTGTGGGCCTTGGCCACAATCACATTACAATTACACCACAATTACATTATTTCTTTACATTTTAAGAACCAGAAATCCAAATTCATGACAGGGATTATATAAAAACCCAAGTTACTTCTTCCTATTTGGTGATGGCCTTTTTATTTATTTATTATTATGTATACAATGTTCTGTCTGCATGTACACCTGCCGGCCAGTAGAGGGCACCATTATAGATGGCTGTGAGCCACCATGTGGTTGCTGGGAATTGAACTCAGGAGCTCCGGAATAGCAGTCAGTGCTCTTAACCTCTGAGCCATCGCTCCAGCCCCTTGGTGATGGTCTTATGACTTAGCATTTTCATATGTTAAGACTTAGGTGTTCTTTATTTGATTTTTTTTTTTTTTTTAAATTTGCTTTCCACAAACTGGCCATGCCATGGAAGTATGCCATGGACCTAAAGCACTTTTGACCTTTCAATTTGTCCAAGCAGCAAAAGGCCAAAACAAAGCCCAGGTCACTGACTCACACTGGCAAAGCACTGGCTGGAAACCATGCCTCTGCCTTCCCCCAGAACTATGGCTGGGCACCATGGCCAGGCAGAGAAGCACTTCTGAGTTCCTGGTCTACATGGGCACTGGGTCCACCTGGATTTGCAGCATGACTACATGATCTCAAACAGGTCCTGAGACCATCTGCACTTCAGCGCTCTCACCCAGATACTCCCTGTGTTCCGAGGATTACTGTGAGAATCTCCCGAGTGTAGGCCCACATGGGGTTAGTACAATCTCTGACAGAGATTGAGAGCTAGGCAAGACTGAGCTCTTGTTATTACTAACACTCTTGCCCAGGCCTTGGCCACCTATCAATAGTCTTGATAGCTTGCTGGAACACTTCCTGAACATTCCTCACCGCTGTCTATTCAAAACCTTGGGGGCAGCCTATGAATCAAGCAATGCTATTGTGTAGAAAGGAGCCTAGGGAGAAGTGAAAATGGGGAAATGCTGGCTTCAGTGGGCCTGAGACTTCAAGTTCTCAAGGTCTGACAACTTCTTAGCTTGCAGCGAGCCCACTGAGTACTCCTCTCTAATGAGACAATCTTCCCTTTAGGAGTCAAACCACACCCACACCCCTGTCGTATGCATGTACACTAAATGTGCCCAACACCAGGAAGAGTGTTGATACCGTCACAGTTTAAACAGACCCTTCAAGATCAGACCTCCAAAAGTGTATCGTTCCGAAGATGCCAACCCTAAGGCGAAATTCATGTCACAAATTCATAACCTCAGAACCCATGTTTAAAGTCAATATAATGAACATATTGTCTGTTAAAAACAAAACAAAACAAAACAAAACAAAACCAAACCAAAACTGACCATCCTTATTTCTACTTGGTGGTGGTGGTGGTGGTGGTGGTGGTGGTGGTGGTGGTGTGTGTGTGTGTGTGTGTGTGTGTGTGTGTGTGTGTGAAGTAACTTGCCTCCAAATGATTAGCAGTTGCTTTTATCACCCTTACAAAATAAGAATGCTAGTAGCACACTTCTAGCTACTGATCAAAAGGAGAAAAAAGTGGGTTGTGGCTTCTTTAGAGTTTCAAGAGAAGAAACACAATTTTCAATGGTCATAAAGGCCAAGCTGACACATCTCTCCCACATTATTTTCACGCAGAGACCATAAAAATACTTGGCCAAAATCAACCGCATTCTCTTAGCTCAGTAAACGGTCCTGCTGGAAAGCAAAGCAGCCAAAGAAAGAGGGATGGTGAGGAACGAGAGACCACGGGCCCTAGAATACTCTGCAATTGGCTCCATCGATCCTTTGAGAGTTGACTAATGAAAACAGGGAACCTCTGTTTCCAGTCTATAGTTCCAGCTCGGGAGTAAATACTGTCTCTGTTCCAAGTGCAGTAGCGACACAATAAATCAGGGTAAATTCAATGTAAGTACGACCCTGTCCAACAAGACCAAACATTTAGTACAATTCAGTTCTCTGTGCTTCACCTACTGGCTCACAACATGTGTAGGCATGGTGGGGGGGGGGGGGGAGGCTGAGCCTCCAGCCAAGTATACAAATACCATTAACAAGAAGGCTTTAAATACAGAGCACAACCACTCTCCTATGTATATACCCCAGAAAACAAATATCCACACAGTATATTCTGAATGCTCATAGAAAGCATTAGTCATAGAGCAGGGGGTGGGGGGCCGGGAGGGGAGGCATCTTACTCGACTCTGACAGAATAGGCAGATAAACTGTGGCATGGCCATATAATGGAACATAATCCGGCAGTAAATAAATGAAGTGTGATTCTATCCCCCTTCACTGTGAACAGACGTGAAAACACTGTGCTCAGCGGAAGTTGTTGTTCATATAAGAAATACATTGTATGGTTCCATCCATATGAAATGCCCAGATCGGGCAAATAGATAGGGAACCGAACCCAGACTCGTGGTTGCCAGGAACTGCAGACGAGGGAAAACAGCAGATGAGTGCCAATGGATGTGGGGTTGGGAGAGAGGGAGGGAAAAGCCAAATGTTAAGTTGATTACAGTAATATCGCACTACTACACGGATGTACTAAAATCCTTGTCTGTACACTTTAAACTGAGGATGTTTGTGATGTCTGAGCTAAGTCAGCAAAGCTCGCATTCCCTAAGCTGCCTTCGTCTCCTTTGCTCACCAGATAGATAGTTACAAAGTAGTTACTCAGAACAAGCTAAACAGTTAATAGAAAAGTGTATAGGATACACAGCAGACCTTTGTCCTTCACAAGGGAAAGTTCTGGAAACGTTTCCAAATTGGCAAATAAAAGATTACTGCCAGAGCTGAGGCACTGCACAATGACAGGGGGTGTCATTCCTTCTGGCATGCGTGTGAATGGAGCCCCTAGGAGCCATCAGAGCAAAACTTACATGGTCACACGGGTGGTCCTGGCTGCACTGGAGACACCAGTTCCTCCCTCAACCAAATCCCTTCGTCGCTTTACATTCCTCCCCTCTGAGAACATATTACACTTCCCCCGCAACCCCCAGGATTTGAATATATAGCAACATATTTGTGTTTAGACAGTAGCCTGTCAATCAAGCTATATAGTTTTTTGAGATGAACCCCACAGCCTCATTCTATTACCTAGATAGTTAAGTCATGTTATAAATCGACAATCTTGTCTACTTATAAATAACCTTTCTCTATCTACTTCAAATAACTTTTTCTAAATGTACTGGCTTACCTACTGGCCTTCCTGAACTGTCCATTAAATATACAACTAGAGGGTATGGGCCAGCATGTCTCTTCCAGAGGACCCACATTTTAGTTCCCAGCACCCACACCGGGCAGCTCACAATTGCCTGTAACTCCAGCTACAGGGAAAGGGGGAATCTGACACCCTCTTCCGGCAGTTACACTCAGGTGCATATGCTATCCATATCCAAAACACAGAATTATGATGAATAAATTAGAACTGCCTGTGCTTTTGAGACAGATATAAGTAGCAAAGTAAGTGTACATGTGTGTGGAAAAACTTGTGTTCATGCCCAGCCTAACCCACAGAGATGGAAGCCACTGATTCTCATGCAAAGGTTGATCCTCCTCTTCCTTCCCCTCCTCCCCCTCCTCCTCCATTCCCAGCTTCTTCTTGGCTTTTGTTTGCTTGTTGGTTTGTTTCAAGACAGGGTTTCTCTGTGTAGCCTTGGCTGTCCTAGACTTTGTAGACCAGGCTGGCCTCGAACTCACATCAATCCACCTGCCTCCGACTCCCGAGTGCTGGGATTAAAGGTGTGCGCCACCACGCCCCAGCTTCTGGCTTTTTTGAGATGGGGTCTCTTTATGTAGCCCTGGCTGCACTAGTGCTCACTCAGATCAGGCTGAGGAAGCAACTGATCCCATGCAAGAATGGTAAATGCCGAAAGAAAGGAAGGGAAGGGGAGAGGGAAGATAGGGGAGGGGAGAAATTCATTAATAGTTGAATAGGAAAGCAAAGAGGGTAGGGGAAGGAGAGGGAATGACCAAACCATGAGCCTGTTAGGATCCAGTACAGAGAAAATTCCTCAGAACCATCTGTTCTGTTCTGTTTGCTTGGCTTCTTTCTAGGAAGGGAGTTGAGGGTGAAGTCAGAGACTCAACTACAAAACACACACTCTAACTCTGAACTGCACCCCCAGCCAGTTCTTATTTGTTTTTTTTTTTTTTTTGTTGTTGTTGTTGTTATTTTAACAATTATGACCTATTTCTTACAAATAGAGAAAATAGAAGCAGCCCAAGTCTTCTAAGCAATAAATACAAGTGGAGTCCCAGATTCCAATATTCTTCCTTTTAGCTTCTTTTCAAATGATTTGGGACCGAACAAAGAGGGGGTGCCTAATGCATTGGGGGGCTGGGGGGAGGGGTGGACGATGCCTGCAGAGCAGAGCATGGGTCAGGGCTGAGGTATCAGTCTCCAAAGTCACGGCTTCTCAGACGATTGTATAAAGGGGCCAAAGCCAGGCCCACTTCCCAGGTCTTGGATGCTCACTACTGGTATCTCCTCCACATGCAAGCAAGCATCAGAGCCTCAACAAAAAGAACAAGCTTACCTCACCATTAACAGGAGCTTGTGGAGGAAAAAGAGAGAGAGAGAGAGAGAGAGAGAGAGAGAGAGAGAGAGAGAGAGAGAGAGAGAGAGAAACTATGGCTGTCACAAGAAGAGCACCTCCAAGGTCACCCCTTGACAGGTCGAGCAGACCACAACCTGACACTGGTGTCATGTATAGCACAAGTAGGGCCTAGCACCACAGAGACAACCTCAGACACCCACTGGCCACAGGCATCACTAAGATGAGCAAGTAGAGAAACAGAAGGATGGGCTCAGTGAAGAGAGGCAGAGCTGGAGACTCGAGGATACAGGAACCAGCCTGACGTAAGTAGGTGGTGATGCCATTTGAGACCATGATAGGGTCCTGGCCTGTGCTGCCACTAAGAGCCACATCTGGCTTCATGGCCTTGCAGCAGAGGAGGTCTGTTACCCCTAAAGGCCAGGCAGATGTTCCTGGTCTAGGCTGCGGCCTGGGGCCAGATTGATGTCTGACGGCTGTGTAGAGCTGGCCCCACGCCTCACCTGAGCATAGTGGGAGAGCTGGCTCTGAAGGTGTAAGAGCTGGTAAGCTGGCCCCACCTCTTGCCAGCTGCAGCACTAGGGAGACTGCGCCTCAACCAGGAAGCCAGGAAGCACAGTAGAGCTGGTCCTCTTTGGGTGTGTGGGGGCTGGGAGGGTTTCAGGTGAGCCAGCCCCAAGGGCAGGAGAGCTGGCTCCGCCCCTTGATGGCTGGCTGAAGCATTGGGTGAGCTAGCTGGGGGGCAGTGTTGCAGAGCTTGCCCTGTGATGTGGGTGCAGAAATGCTGGCCAGCTGACCAGATCAGCTGCCACCCCAGCCCAGATCCAGGGCTTTGACTTGCCTCACCCCAACATCTACCCCATTTATGAACTGCTGGAGCCAGTGAAGGGGGCTGGTCCTACAGATCCAAAGCTGCAGGATCTACATGACACAGAGAAACAACAGGATATTGAAAAGAGTCCCTGGAAGGATCCAGTATTGATGGTGTAGCAGAAGCCAGAGACCTGGAACCAGACCAGTGACTTATGTCAACCAACATTGGCAAGTAAAGAAGTGAGGACAAAAGGGAATACCGTGGGACACACTGTGACACACTACAGCTTCCACAATGAGATCTTTTTATCTTTTGGGGAGAAGGTTGTAAGGGTAGAGAGGGTGGGTATGAAAGAATGGGGAGGTGAGTGGGATTGGGGTGCATGATATGAAATTCACAGAGAATCGATAAAAAGTAAAAACAAACAAACAAACAAAAAACTATGGATGTCTATATCCCCAAACATTTCTTTTTGAAGTAAAATATTCCAAATATTCCAAATAGCAAAGAAAGGGGTTGGAGAGATGGCTCAGGGGTTAAGAGCTGACTGCTTTTCTAGAGGAACCAGGTTCAATTCCCAGCACCCACATGGTGGCTCATAACTGGTTCACAATACACATAAATAAAAGCTCTAAGCAGGGTGTGGTAGTGCATGCTTGTAATCCCAGCACTTGGGAGGCAGAGGCAGGCAGATCTCTGTGAGTTCCAGGCCAGCCTGGCCTACAAAGCAAGTCCAAGACAGCCAAGGCTACACAAAGAAAACTCTATCTTGAAAAAACAAAAACAAAAACAAAAACCAAAAAACAAAAAAACCAAAAGCAGGGCTGGAGAGGTGGCTCAGTGGTTAAAAGTACTGGCTGCTCTTCCAGCGGTCCTGAGTTCAATTCCCAGAAACCACATGGTGTCTCACAACGGTCTGTAATGGAATATGAATCCTCCTTCTGGTATGCATGACAACAGAGCACTCATATACATAAAATAAATGAATAAATATTAAAAAGATATAAATTAAAAGCAAATAGCTCTTCCCACACAAACAGCCCATCAAACCTACTTATACACAGTGGAAAGACTCAGTCAGAAAGTTGTCTCTTGTCCTCTAACCCTCCAAACCAACTTTAATCAAAAGAATTACAAATCTCTTTTCTCATAGAAGAGGTGCCAAGTCCAGAGCATCTGCAGGCAGCAGGGATGAGTGAGGGCAAGGAGCTGAGGCCACGGGGAAGTTGCTAGACATGGCTGGCCCGCATTCAACATCCCACACCTGGATCCTGAGAACACAGGGTGGAGAACAGCATGCGTCCTTTGTGACCTGGGATGGGAACGGGTTCTTCTATGTGAGAGGGCTGTCACTCCTGCATTGGACTCTATTTCCTCACAGGCCTTGGGTAGTTACATTCATTCCATTATAATGTAAGTTATATTATGAATGTAATTTTCCATTATTGTTATTTAAGTTGCATGCATACATTACATCGGCTAGGCAGGGCAGAGAAGAATGACTTTTTCAAAGGGAAGCAGAGAAAGCAGAGCAGGCGGTGGGTAGAGGGGTGAAAAATGGTCGTTTGTCTTTTTTTTTCAAATGTCAGGCCCATTCGTGGAGGCTCAGAGCTCAGATCATAACCACAGTTCTCTTGGTTTCTGCTAACAGATGTTAGGCCTCCAACTCAGCCGGTCTCAACTACAGCTTACAGAGACTGCTATTAGAAAGGCCGGAAAGCCAACAGCTGCTTCTGCCGAGCTGTGATGGGCTCTCTGAGACTCTGTTTGCTTCTTCTTCTGTGCTGTTCTTTTGTTCTCCTTGTTGAAAATGAGCTTTAGTGTCACCATAATAGAGAAGAAAATGCTGCCAGGTGGTGGTGGCACACGCCTTTAATCCCAGCACTTGAGAGGCAGAGGATGGTGGATCACTGTGAGTTGGAGGTCAGCCTGGTCTACAAAGCAAGTCCAAGACAGTCAAGACCACATAGAGAAACCCTGTCTTGGGGGGAAAAAACCCAAACAAACAAACAAACAAACAAAAAGAAGAAGAAAACACTTACTGCAGCTTATGGACAAAAAGAGAAGCAGCCGGCATAAGACATCTGTTTGGTTTGGACTTCGGTTCTGGTTTTGAGGCAGGGTCTTGTTATACAGACTAGCCTCAGTCTTACAATCTTCCTGCCTCAGCATCCTGAGTGCTGAGGTTACATGGTGTGTCCCAGCAAGCCTAACTGACCATATGCTCTTTACCACATATATTTATATCTCACTTACTTCCAAGAACAACTATAGATAACCCCAGAAGAAATATGCATATAGGTTCTCATGTATGCACATGTGCACATACCAACAATAGTATATATTTGATAAAGACATGGTAGCCCGTTTCTGTAATCCCAGCACTGAAGAGGCTGAGGGAGGAGAACTGAATGAAACAGTGAAAACCTGACTCCACTGGGCGGTGGTGGCGCACGCCTATAATCCCAGCACTCGGGAGGCAGAGGCAGGCGGATCGTTGTGAGTTCGAGGCCAGCCTGGTCTACAAAGTGAGTCCAGGATGGCCAAGGCTACACAGAGAAACCCTGTCTCGGGGAAAAAAAAAACAAAAAACAAAAAACAAAAAACCAAAAACCAAAAACCAAAAACCAAAAAACAAAAAAAGAAAAAAGAAAACCTGACTCCAAGCAAAAAATTACTTTGAACACGTAGATGTTCCAAGCAAAAATCAGAAAGTGTTTTGTGTTCCGTGTAGCTTTCTGTGCACACCAATCCCATGCCATTTAGGAACTGGCCCCTGACTCTCGGGCTCGCTTCAGCCCTTAGAACCAGTGTGGATATATTTCATGACCAGTCTCTTAGATCTTTAATCCTCACTTATCTCTCTGAACCCACAGGACCTCCAGGCTCACAGACATGGTAGGCAAGCCTGTCCCAGCTCCCCCACAGTTCTACATGTCACAGGAAGCCTACAGCACATTCCTGGAGGCATTACCTAATGCACAAGGTTATACATGGAGGATTAAGAGATGAAAGGACAGGCTACGGATCCTAATTCTTAATCTTCTGCTATGTCTACTTAAGGAAAGAGAGAGAGAGAGAGAGAGAGAGAGAGAGAGAGAGAGAGAGAGAGAGAGAGAGAGGGCATAGAAGGCATTTCATTTCATCCAACAAAAATAAGTTTAAAAAAAAAAAAATATATATATATATATATAAAATTTAAGAAATGAAAAGGATTACACAGGCTTGTTGCAATTGGTAAGTGAAACTGACAAGCTTGTTGTGATTGGTAAGTGAAACTAACAAGCAAACAGGTCCAAGCATCCTTTGTAGCTCTTCTTCAACCAAGAAACAGGAAAACAGGAGGGCTCCACGAGAGGGGAAAAGTCTAGAGGTGAATTAGATTCTGTTGCCACTAAGCTGGTTCACACGAACTGTAGTAACCTGATGCTCGGAGGCCAAGTCTCGCAATAATGGACAGAGCAGCATTTGAGACACTATAGAAAACGTCTTTTGGGCCAGAGTTTGGAGAGGGTCCCAGGACTGAGCCAAGTGGCCTTGGATCTTAGGAGAGGGGCGAGAGGCCACCTCTCCTGTGTACTCAGGACACAGCTTCTTGGACCTAATTAGGTCACCAAGTCTTTTCAACAGTTTTCAACCCTAAGAAACTGCCACCTTCAGGTTCAAACCCCACCATCCCCACCAAACTTTCGATTGCCCCTGATCTGTAGTCCTGGGCATGCAGCCCAGTTCTTAGAGTGATTCTGTTAGCACAACTCCCTCACGCTGTGCAGTATGCCCATGGCGTTCGAGTTGCAGTAAAAAAGAATGCTGACCCTTTGCTATTGGACAAACAATTGGTGCGCTCTTCCCTGGGGAAGACTATTTCTCCTCCATCAGCATCCCTTGGCTGCCTGTAGCTCTTTGTCTAGGGTTGAGAGGTCATGATATATTTTTTATTTACATATTTAGGAACACACACACACACACACACACACCTATGCACCAACAACAATTAAAGAAAAAGAAGCCATGAACTTGAAAGAGAACAGTACAGGGGTACATGGGAAGAGCTGGAGGGAGAAAGGGGAAAATAGTGCAATTGTATGATTGAAATTATATGAAAATAATGCAATTATATCTCAAAAGAAAAATTAAAGTTAATTAAAAAGGTAAAATGCTAATAAAGGGAGGACTATGTCAGGGAACTTCTAGGGTGGAAAAACCTAGAATAGCATTGTTTAGTACTAATTAAGCAGCAAGGGCTCCACAGAACACAGAAAATAGCAGAAGAGGACTAGAGGGATGGCTGAGTTGGTAATGTGCTTGCTATATAACATGCAGATCCAAGTTCAAGGCCCAGAACCACATTAAAAAAAAAGAAAGAAAGAAAGAAAGAGAGTGGTAGTGGCACACGCCTTTAATCCCAGCACTCGGGAGGCAGAGGCAGGTGGATCATTGTGAGTTCGAGGCCAGTCTGGTCTAGAAAGCTCGTTCAGGATATCCAAGGCTACACAGAGTCCAAGATAGCCAAGGATACACAGAGAAACTCTGTCTCGAAAAACCAAACAAACAAAAGCAAAAACAAAAAGAAAGAGAGAGAGAGAGAGAGAGAGAGAGAGAGAGAGAGAGAAACAAAGAAACAAAGAAAACAAAATAGTGAGGCTGAGATAGGGAAATCCACAACCTCTCTATTTGGCGAGTTCTGGGCCAGTGAAAGACCTTACCGAAACCATGAGGCTGAGGAGTGGCTTGGTTGGTAGAGGCCTTGCCTGGCACGTACAAAGCCTGGGCCTGATCCCTGGTGCTGCATAAAGCAAGCACATGCCTGTAACGATAGCTCCTGGAAGGTGGGGATAGAAAGCTCGGCAGTTTCAGTTTCAGGCCATTCTCAACTATGTAGCTACCTGAAGCTCAACCTGGGCTACACAAGACCCTGTCTGGTAGAAAAGATAAAGGAAAGAAGAAACATCAAACATCAAAATCCCACTTTTATAGCTGAACAATATTTATCACCTCTTTCTTTGAAATAAAGTCACACATGTATACTTTGCATTACTATGTTAATGTATATAATCAATTTATTAGGCCAATATAGTCAAGGTTTTATTTAGGAATATGCTATGTCTTTTTTTCAGCAGTATCTCTCTATACAGTCTAGGAGGGGCTCAAGCCTACAACACAGTTCACCTGCCTCAACCTTTTGAGTGCTAGGATTATAGGCACATACTACCAAGGCCAGTTGTGAGGTTTTTTTGTTTGTTTGGTTTTTGAGACAGGGTTTCTCTGTGTAGCCTTGGCTGTCCTAGACTCACTTTGTAGACCAGGCTGGCCTCGAACTCACAGTGATCTGCCTGCCTCTGCCTCCAGAGTGCTGGGATTAAAGGCATGCGCCACCACGCCTGGCTGCGAGTTTTTGTTCTTATTAAGATAAATTTTAAAAAATGTTTTGTTGTCAATATAACATATACATCAAGAAAGCACATGGTGGGACCAGTAATGGAACTTAAGGAGTAAAAGTGATCGTTGACTTGAGTTGACCCCCTAGAACCCACATGGGAGCATGTGATAACCAACTTGCATCATGGCACACACATGCCCCTACATATATAGTCATAGTAAATAAAAATACGCTTTAAAATGCATAATGCACAAAACAGAAACTTGTTATTCTTGCTAATTTTTAGACCAGCTTTTTAAAAGAAAGATTTATTACATGAAAGGTGTTCTGCCTGCATGTATACCTGCACACCAGAAGAGGGCACCAGATCTCATTATAGATGGTTATGAGGCATCATATGGTTGCTGGGAATTGAACTCATGACCTCAGGAAGAACAGACAGTGCTTTAACCACTGAGCCATCTCTCCGGCCCCTAGCTTATTTTCTTTTGAATATTTTAACTATGTGTGTATGTGTATGAGGCCAGAGCCATCGGATCCCCCAGGAGTTAGAGTTATAGGCAACTGTAAGCTGCCTGGTGTGAGTTCTGGGAACCAAACTTAGAACCTCTGCAAGAGCAGTCCATCTCTGCGGCCATTCTCCAGAACTCACCGTTAGCATGAAATATTTTGTGGTGCTGCCGTTCCCGGCAGCCATCACCTGACTCGCAGGGTATTTGTCTCTTTCAGGGCACACAAAAGCGAGTGTATTAGGTGAATTAAATTCTGGACCAAATGTGATATGCTAAATTGCCCATGGTTGGCTTGGTGGCAAGCACTCTAACAAAATAACCAATTCAGCCTGGGCCTGGACAACAGATCCTTGGCAAAGGTTTCTTGGCAGTTGCGGCCTCGTTCACTAAGTGGGGACATGTTTTCCAAGGGCTTCATTAGCGCTTGAAGGTAGGAGCCATTTATCGGGTCATGACGTTGATTTCCTAGTTAGGCCGATCCTGCCTGTTCCAGGGAGTATCCTGTAAACTACAGTGATGCGCTCTCAACCTCACAGAAAACTCCCACCCATGAAAACAAAACAAACAAACAAAAAAAATTTAACCAAATGGCCTTGTACTTTTTTTTTTTTCTTCAACCACTATATTTTTCTCAGCGCGTCATTTACCACCCACAGGTGGAAGCTGATTGTGCTACAGCTCTGACAGTGGTCTGCTTCCCAAGTTGGTTCTGTAGTTAAAGAAGGGTCCCCCCTCTCTTGAGATGTTTCCTATCATGGCTTTCAAGCATCTGGTGCCCTCTTCTGGCATGCAAGCTCACAATGCAGGCAGAGCACTGTATAAATGATGATGATGATGATGATACAATTACTACTACGATTACTAGAACATTCGGACTATCACTCCATATGGAGTCTCTTCCTTTCTCCTCACTGAGTCCCCTGAACATCACCAGTGGCAGTTCTGGTGGTGACTGTCCTCAGAGCCCCTCAGAGTTGGTTGAAGTTGACTGCTCAGGCCTTGGCCACTGCCCAGTGGGCTCAGTGCTGGACCCCCTACTAGTACCCGCCTTAACCTCCATATTGTACAGTTCTTCTTCCAGAAAGTCACACACATGATAGATTTAGATCTTAGACAGACCATGATCGAGTGATTATGGGGACCAGGTCATCACCAGCAGCTCAGAGAACTTGTCTCAACCTCACTTTGGTCACTGATAAAACTGAGATAATGCCGCGGTGGCACATGCCTTTAGTCCCAGCACCTGGGAGGCAGAGGCAGGTGGATTCCTGTGAGTTTGAGGGCAGCCTCAAGTCCAGGACAGCCAAGGCTAACACAGAGAGACCCTGTCTCAAAACACCAAAACAAACAAAATACCAAAAAAACTGAGATGCTGCTAACTGACGTGGCGCACATGCCTGTAATCACAGCTGAGGCCAGAGGATCATGAATCAGAGTAAAGCCTGATCTACACAGGGTGATTTTAGTTTTTTGTTTTGTTTTGTTTTTTAATTGAGACAACATGCTTACCTTTATGGTCTCAGGAGAGGGGGAGGGCTAAAGAAAATGCATAAAAACAAAACAAAACAAAAACCATGGCTGTAATGTCCTCAGGGGCTGGGTGGTGGCAGAGGTGCATAGCTTTAATCCCAGTACTCAGGAGGCAGAGGCAGGCGGATCTCTGAGTTCAAGGCCAGGCCTGGTCTAACAGAATAGAGTGAGTTCTAGGACATCCAGGGGTGACACAGGGAAACCCTGTCTCAAACACCTCCTCCTCCCCAAAAGCATGAACAGAAGTGGCGTTCATTAGACTCCATCTGACAGGGGCGCAGGCTTGTCTGTCATCATGATCTCACTTTCCCTTAAGCCTATCTTGTTATGGGATGTTCAGTCCCCAAGGGGCCGAAGTCTCTCTTCATCTCTTCTTATAGCTACATTGTAAAATTAAATAGATTTCTCATTTCCCTCAGGATCTTGTCACTGTTAGTTGTTCTTAGTTTGAGTATTTCTTTAAAGTTCCTCTTGATGTGTGCTTTGGGTTTGTTGCTATCGCAAGATGAATGTTTCAGATTCTTTCATAGTTAAACGCAGAATTATTACCGAATGAGAAGCTATTGACCCATCTAGGAAACAGCGGGGGGCGGGGGGCGACTTCTGTCCTAAGTAAGAAGGATTCTCAGAAGTGACTGGCTTGCCGCCTGAGGATTATAGACACTACTCATGGTTCCTGTCACATAAAACTGTCGTCCAAATCTCCAATTCACTTAAAAGCAATTAAGTTGTACCGTCTTGAAAATTCACAGAGCAGGTTAAAACACAAAAATGGATAAAAGCTTGAGAGCAGGTGCTGTGGGAGAAGAGAAAAAACTATTTTGCCTCCAGATGTTCGATTAGGCTGTGAGAATGTCCAATAATGCTCATTGGGAACTGTCCATCACGCCTTGCTTAGGTCAGACGACAGTCTGACCCCAGTGCCCAGGCAACAAAGGACAAACAAAACCATATTCAATTTTAGCTGATCTTTGAAGGGAGAAAAAGTCTTTTGTTTGTTGTTGTTGTTGTTGCTGTTTTCCAATCGGTCTGTGGAGAGCACCGCACAAACTCACGTTTGTCATTTTTGAAGCATTAACACTTTATTACACAAAGCAAGAAGCAAAGAGTAAGGTCTTGAGAGGCAAGATCGGCCAGTGAGTGCACATCCTGCTCAGGGGCCAGGCTGCTGCTGCCCATCTCAGAGTTTAGCCTCTGCTCTGGATCCACATGGCATCTTCAGTGGCCCAGAGTAGGTGGGGAAGGTAACTCAGTGGCAAGGTGTGTGCTCAGCACACCCAAAGCCTAAATAAAACCAGCGAACTGATGACTACCAGCCAGAAATTATATAAAAAATGTATATGCTCCCACTGAGGGCGAAGACATTTTTAAAGCCAAAAAAAAAAAAAAAAAAGCTTCAATTCTATTCAAATCTTTTACATGTGGAATATGTCATTTGTTTTTTTTTTTTTTTTTTTTAGAAAATATATTGTACTGTAGTTACTGCCCAGCTTACTGCCTTCTTGCAGGGTATTAAAAACAAACAAACGATTAAAAAGGAAGAAAGACTGAAAGGAAAATAGAAAGAAAAGAGTGAAAACAATTATTAAGAAAAAGTAAAACCATGCCCCTCAAAGCTCTGATGCTTTATACATTAGCAAACTAGCCTCCGTGTTCTTCAGGCTTGCTCGCTCTGTCACTCTGTCTCTCTCTGTCCCTCTGTCTTTCTCTCTTTCTCTTGCGGTTGCTTCTGTATCAATTTAGGTCTTTTAAGAACAGATACCATAGAACTAGATGTGCAAAAGACACATCAGCATAAACAGCTGTAAAGCACAAAGGAGTGAGAGGTCGGGAAGGGGGAGATGGGTAGGGTCATGTGACCACAATAACGATTTGACACTTGAGACAAGGGAGAAGAAAAAAGACAGACAGACAGACAGAGAAGTCATTGGCCTGAAGGGTGAATCTGAGAAAGTCTCAGCCAGGATGATGGGGCGCCCCAGAACAAAGGTCACCTGTTCAGACAGGCCACCTGCTGGACAGCATGGCTTGCCTATTCCCTGGCACTCAGCCAGCAACGGCCTGGGGGTGGGCACAGCTCGATGAGATGATGGGTAGGCTGCAGCAGACCTGCAGGTTCATTAGCTTGTGGGGGGGACAGTTGTCTGTCCATCATGTTCCTCTTAGTGGTGTCTGTGGAGGTGAGATCTGAAGAGCCCACCCTTTAAGTAGCCTTTGGAGTAAGTCGTGTGTCCACACAGACAAACTATCTCTCCCCGTGAGTGAGGTGGATCAACTGCGTTATCAGATTCTAGTGAAGTTCTTGCCTTTTTTGAGGAGGGCAAGCCAAGATTTTATAGAATCTTTGATGAAGTCGGGCTATCGGTTTTGAATGGATGCTAACTCCCAGACCAACACACCGCAGCAGATGAAATGGTCAAAGAGAAGAAGCATAGTGCTTGGGGAGTAAAGTTTAGGCTCACATCTCCCTTATGGGAGCCACTCTGCGGTCATCTCCCATCATTCTTTGGTGCATCCCTACCCTAAACAAGCAGAAACTGGTCTAATCACCACAGTGGGATGTGGAGAAAGAGCTGATGCTGTAGGAAGGGCAAACTGAAGCCCTCAGGTGGGTCCCCTTGAATACTGCCGACACTGAAGACTTTAAAGATGTTGGCACTCTGGCTCCGAATACTCCCACTGAGCTTGACCAGCCTAGGCAAAAGGCGTGTTCACCATGGGCAATGCGCATGGATTACAGTACACTCAGCCAGCCCATGCCAACTGCAGGTGGTGCTCTCGCTGGACAAGCTGAAGGAATCCCACCTGACAGTGAGAGGAATCTCATCCACAGCACACCTCAGGTTGCCTTCTCCTTCAAACCAGCCTCGGGGCTCACCACAGCATACCTGCCTTTACACTCCTAGCCAGGGGCTGGGCCAAGGCTTCTGCATTTTATTATGCAGGTCCATGGGAGATCTGGACCATCTCTTGATAAAGTGTGCCCAGGTAAGACGTGAACACCTCTATGCTTAGCCCTCGTATTCATTGCTTCTGGCATAGGAATAAAGCTCAGTTACCATGGTGAAGACATACAAAGCCCTGTGCTCGGTCCCTGGTGCCCATAAACCAGGCATAGTGCCACACATACCCATAATTCCAGCACTCAAGTGGTAAAAGCAGGAGGAATAGAAATTCATACCAAGTTTGAAGACAACCTGGGAGACAAGAACCCCTGTTTTATAAATAAATAAATAAATAATAAACTTTGTGGACTTAAGCAAAAATCATTGATTTTTCCAGGAAAGTTGAGTTTCTTTAAAAAAGTCAAGCATATTTTTATGGCTGTATGATGAATCATTGAAATAAATCTTTACATATATATTTATTTTTATTTCCTATGCGTGTGTGTTTTTTTTTTTTAATGAATTCTATAATGACTTCTAGTTACTGGTTTTGAATGGATGCCAACATGTATGTATGTGCATCACATATGTGCCCGGTGCCCTTGGAGGCCAGAATAAAGTGTTGGAGCTTCTGGAACTGGAGTTAGGGACAGTTGTAAGCCACTATGTGGGTGCTGGGAACCAAACCCAGGTCCTCTAGACTAGCCAGTGCTCTCAACCACAGAGCCAGCTCTCCAGTCACTAAACAAATCTTACCACTACTAGACCCATACTTGCTTTTGGCAACTTTCATCATCGTTGGCTAATTTCACATTTTCTACAAATTCAAGGGCATTCATAAAATCCTGTTAAAGCTATAAAGTTTCAACTGTCGTGATCTAAGAATGTGAATATATTTGGAACTAGAGTCTTAAAAGAATTAAATTATAATGAGGCTATGAAGTTGGCTCATAATCCAATCTGACTTCCCAGGGAAGTGAGTACCCAAAGAGAGACTCACAGTGAGAAGCTACCTGAAATCCAAGCAAGGGAAATCAAAGAAAGCCAGTCTGCTGCACCTTGCCTTGGATAGCAGGGCCTCGAGAGCTGTGGGAGAATCTGATATTCTTCTTTTTTGGTTTTGTGAGACAGGGCTTCTCAGTGTGGCCCTGGCTGTTCTGGACTCGCTTTGTAGACTAGGCTGGCCTCGAACTCACAGTGATCCGCCTGCCTCTGCCTCCTGAGTGTTGGGATTAAAGGCGTGCGCCACCACGTCCGGCTGAGAATCTGATATTCTTTAAAATGCCCAGTCTGCAATATTCTGTTATCTCAGCCCTAGAGGACTAACAAATAGTCTCTGATGTCAAAAGATAACTGTGGCTTCAAAAGATCACAAGACAGGAGTGAAAGTGCCTTTTTTCTTTATGTCCTTCATTGCATTTCTGTGCCTGTCCGTCTGGCTTCCTGGATTACCTGCCAACCGTTCTGCTCATGACAATTTTCTCCATTTTGTTTTTTCATATGACTCTCTCCATCTGTCCCCAACCCTCTTCCGATTAACTAGGCAATCCTACGGTACTCACTGTGTTAGCTACCATCCCAGTAGCTTTACCTCTGTGAACTGCTCGGAAGCTCACAATGGCCTTAAGTCTAAGTGAGTTACCACTTTGTTTGCTTTTGAGATAGGATGTTATGAAACCCTGGCTGACCTCAAACTCTCTATGTAGCCAAGGGTGACCTTGAACTCTTCATCCTCCTGCTCGAAGTTCTGGGGAAGCAATACTTATGACTTCGTAAACACGGAATGGGAGGGCATACTGGTTACATAGTTTGTCCCAGATGACCTGTTAGCAAGTGACAGACGTCAGATTTTAGCCCAAAGTCTACTTCTGTAGCTTGTGATCAATTTGCTGTGCTATTCTGGGTTTTACCAAAAAAAAAAAAAAAAAAAAAAAAAAAAAAAAGAAAGAAAGAGTGGCTATGGATGCCTACCATAGTCTGTTTATGCTGCTATAACAAAATACTCAAGACTGAGCCTGGGTACGGTGGTTCACGCCTTTAATCCCAGCACTCGGGAGGCAGAGGCAGGTGGATCGCTGTGGGATTCAGGCCAGACTAGTCTACAGAGTAAGTCCAGGACAACACAGCCAGGATGACACAGAGAAACCCTATCTAGAGAAATAAAACAAATAAACAAACCCCCAGGACTGAGGGATTTACAAACAACAGAACTGCTTCCTCAGAGCTCCGGAGGCTGAGACCCCAAGATGAAGGCATTCGCAGGCTCGCAGGTAGCAGCCGTTCCTTAGTGACCACAACCTTCTAAGTGGCCTCTCATGGCAGAACCAGCAAAAGGCCTGGCTAGTTCCCTAGGGCCCTTTTAAATGAGAAAGCTATATCCGTTCATGAAGATGGCGCCCTTGTCGCCGCCTCCTCTGCTCTGCTCTTTAGCATTTTCACAGGGGGTCTTAGGTTCCAACATAAAAAGGGTGTGTGGAGGGTGTATTAGTTACACTGCTGTGACAGAGCACCCGACATAAGTGACTTGAGAAAGAGAGGGTTTGTTTTGGCTCTTGGTTTGAGAGCATGGGCCATCATGGAGGGAAAGGCATATTGACCGAGTCAGGTTGCCTAGCAGCCAGGAGACTGGGGGGAGGGGGGCGGGGGCGGGGCAAGGGGGTTCGGGGCGGGGAGGGATGCTGAATCTCAATCCTTCCTACTCCATCTTTTGTTCTTATGCACTCTCAGACCCCAGGCCACGGGATGGTGTCACCTACCTTTAGAGAGTACTTTCTTTTTAGTTAAACTTTTTTTTTTTTGAAATGCCCTCCCAGATATAAGCAGAGATAGATCTCCTGGATGATTCCTTAAAAAAAAAAAAATTTTTTTTTAATGTATTCTTTAATTATGTGTGTATAGGTGGGGTGCATGTAAATGCAGGGCCTGAGATGCTCAGAGACAGGGGATCCTCTCTGAAGATGTGAGTCAACCAGCATGATTCTACTTCTGGTTAAGATGTTGGTCAAGCCAAGCATCATCACAGGAGGGACACGTGATCCAAAGCATTGCATTCACCATTCCTGGGTAGGAAGTAGAGTGCTTTATCTTAAACTTGATTTAAAGTCCCATTCAAGTTAATGTAGCCCTCAGCCCTTTGCCTTGTATTATATCCCTTGGGTCCCTTCCCCTTAGATTCAGAAACCACCTCTTTTGGTGAAAGTTGAAGTCTGTACACACATCACCTAGAAGTGGCCACACACTCAGACCTTCTAAATTTGAATTCTGTTTGAATGCTAATGAATAGGAAGCGCGACTTCATATATGCTCTTGCATGTGCGATAACACGCTTTTGCATGTGTCATAACCCGAGGCGGATCCTCCCCTCATGCTCGGGAATGAGAAGTCGAGGTACCCGACGCGCGTTTCATAGATAAAGTGAATGATTCTGGGGGAGACTGGCAGCCAGCAGGATTGTGAGTCCGCCCTTAGTGGGCGCTCGCTGTATCAAAGGCAGCACTCCCAGCTAGCTCCCTGCACAGCTCCTGTGGCGTCTCAGGGAAGGGGCAACATTAGCTAGCACTGTTGCTTGCTGGGGGTCTGTCTGTGAAGAAGTTAGAACCAGAAGAATTTGGTCCTTAAGCCTCGTCTGCATCATGACTCGGCATTTGTGAAAAGAAACAGGATGCAAGGCACTGGCTGTGTGACATTGTCCTCCTTTTTTTTTTTTTTTTTTTTTTTTTTTTGCGGGGGGAGGGGGGCCAGGGGAGGGGGCAGGGAGTCCTCCATATAGGGCTCCAACCCCATCCTATTTAGTGAATGAGTCCTGACAGAAGGCTGAATAAAAAGCTCCCCACTCCCCGCTGAAGGGCTGTCACAGCAGCTCAACCTAGGCTCCAGGGGAACCTTGGCAAGCGGAAGAATCCTTTGTCTTCAGACTGTGACAAGATGGGGAAAAATCCCAAGCATTCAGCTGTGTGGCATTGCTCAAGCATGCCTTAATGAGGAAGGTCTAATGAGGAATGCGGTCTTTGAAAACTCTAGCCTTAACACCCTCCCAGCGCATTCTCACTGCACAATACTGCACTGGTTATAATTAAATAGGATCCAAACAGCAACCCAGAGATTAAGTTCCCATTTTACCCAGTTTAACCAGTCACAGATGCTACTCTTCTTTACTGCTTGTGTCCGAAGAGACAACGGTCTGTGACTACAATTAAATGCATAAAGAGAAAACGTTCCCAGTCTTCCTGGATTCTATAGCAGCTACAGGAAGAAGAATAAAAGGCAATTTTTAAACGACCAAATGAGTCACTGCCATGCGAGGTCCTCTCTACCTCCACCTTCTCTCTTGCTGCTGACCTCTGAGTGGACTCCAGAGCTTAACTCAACTTTCACAGGCACTGGACTAAACCCTGCTCTCGAAACTTCCATGGATTGCCAGCAGATACCATTCCTGGATCCCCCTATGAAGTCTTCCCAAATAACTCAAAAGCACCCCCCCCGTCTCATGGCTGGCAAAAATGCTTAGCATTTTAAAAAGGCATATTTAGGAGTGTGGGGGACTGGAGACCAGGACCCCTGTAAAGCCAGAAGCAATCGCATGTGTCGGTAGTCACAGCATTCCTACAGCAAGATGGCAAGTGGAGGCAGAATTTCCCAAAAGTTTCAAGGGCTCTGACCTGGCATATACAGAGGCAAACAACAGAGACCCTGTCTGAAACAAGGTCAGAGACAAGGAATGACAGGCAGCCAAGGTCGCCCTCTGACCTCCACACATGCGTCATGGTGCCCATGAGCATATACTTTCATACATACATACATACATACATACATACAGGATCTTTCATTTTAAAAACAAATAGGGCTATGACACTTCAAAAGTACATTGCAGTGGGCAATTACATGGCATGAGATACTATCTCAGTAAAAAGAAATTACTGTTATCTTTTTAAGTATATGTATGTACATTTGGGAAGGGGAAATAATGAGTGATCGTTAAATACTAAATTTTCCCAAATTTCAAAGGCCATCACTACGTGAGGGAATTGCTGCAGGAAAGGGAGATCATTAAGGTAATCAGAAATTATTGCTTAATATATATGTACAGTGTTAGATACTACAGAAAATAAAACCAAAAAACTCCCCATCTCACCCCCCCCCAAAAAAAGAACCTGGCTTTCACTTTACTTAAAAAAATAAAATAAAATCATAAACCAGATGATGGTGGCACACATCTTTAATCCCAGCACCCAGGAGGCAGAGGCAGGCACGGATCCCTGTGGTTTGAGGTCAGCCTGGTCTACAGTGTGCCAGCCAGGGCTACACAAAGAAACCCTGTCTCTGGCCCCCCTCAAAATATATCATACTATGTGTATTTATTTATTTGTGCACGCATGTTTGTGTGCATGTGCAAGTGCGTGTGCCTGCTTGTGCATGCGGTGTGTTGTATATACATGCCAGCCACAGCTCATGTGTGGAAATCAGAGGCCAGTGGATCTGTTCTCTCCCTCCGCCACACGGGCTCTGAGGATCAACTCATGTCCTTAGGATTGGCCGCTGATTCCTTTACCCACTAAAGCATCTCTCCTGCCCTCGCTTAAATTTTCTATCTAAATCTTTTCTTCATCTAGCGCACGCTATCTCTCTCCTCCCCACCCCTCTGTCTCTGGGAGGGTATTAGGAAACAAATGGATTCAGATTTTATCTTTGCTGATTCCAGAATTATCTAAATGTAATTTTTGCCTTCATTAATTAAAAGTAAAGTTCTTTTGGGCTGGGGATGTAGCTCAGTAATAGAATGCTTGCCTAGCATGTGTGAAGTCTGAGTTTAATTCTCAGCACTGTGTGGATGTCTGTGTGTGGGTTACTGAGGAGGAGGAAGAGGAGGAGGAGGAGAAGGAGGAGGTAAAGAAAAAGAAAATAAAGTTTTTCATCTTATATTAAATTCCTATTAGCATAGGCCTACTCTTAATTTTTTTCCTTTTAGTGGCTAGTTAATTTCTTCTTGTATTTAAAGCATTCCACCTGAGTATGACTTCTATGAGGTAAAATGCACAAATGTAAGGTTATGGTTTATTTTTATTTTGTCTTTTGTTTTTGAGACAGGGTTTTTCTGTGTAGCCTTGGCTGCCCTGGAACTTATTCTGTAGACCAGGGTAGCCTCAAAAACTCAGAGATGTACCTGCCTCTGCCTCCCGAGTGTGGGGACTAAAAGCGAGCGTGGGGATTAAAAGCGTGAGCCATCTCCGCACTGTTTGATTACTTTATTATTGTTAGGATGATAAAATACCTTACAAAAGCACTGAAGGAAGCACAGGTTTACTTTGGCTCATAGTCTGAAGGCTCACAGTGCAGGAGCGTCGGGGGGGGGAGGGGCATTGCTTCTACAGTCAAGAAGCAGGCTTTGGCACTCAGCTCGGTTTCTCCCTTTCCCTTTGTATTAGACCAGGAGCCCAGCCTATGGCTGCTGTCATCCACACATAGAGTGGGGTTTCTTTCCTCAGTTAAACCTCTAAGACAAGCCCAAAGGTGTGTCTCCTAGTTCCTAGTTCAACCAACGTGATCATCATAAATCCAATGACTTCAAACAAACACTCAGATAGCCTATAACAGGAAGGCACAGGATAGCCCCGTCACCTCACCAACCACAATCCCATTGTTCATATTTTTGTCACCAGTGATTGATTTTGCCCATTTAAAAATCCACATAAGGGCTGGAGAGATGGCTCAGCCATTAAAGACTAGGCTTACAATCATAAATATAAAAATCCACATAATTAGAGTTAAGCATACTTCCTTCCATTCGGAGCAAAGCCTTTGGGATGCATCCACTGAACAGACCAACCACATCCTTATGGCCATCTCGAAAAATTAGGCCTCTACCTTTTCTTTTTTGAGAACTTCATTTAGGTCATCTTTCTCTACAATGTTAAATTTCAGTTAACTAAATAAATTTTGAGTGCAGAAGATGGTGGGTAATAATTTACGACTCTTAAATATTTATGACTTCCTTCTTTTGTCTATTTCCTCTAACTTGTAACCAGAATAAAACTTTTCTTTTCTTGCATAAGTCAACGACTTTTTAATTTATTTACAGAGTTGCATAGCTATTGTCACAATCTATTTTCAGAACATAAAATTAGCAGGGCGTGGTGGCGCACGCCTTTAATCCCAGCACTCGGGAGGCAGAGGCAGGCGGATCTCTGTGAGTTCGAGGCCAGCCTGGTCTACAAAGTGAGTCCAGGACAGCCAAGGCTACACAGAGAAACCCTGTCTCCAAAAACCAAAAAAAAAAAAAAAAAAAAAAAAAACATAAAATTATTGATTACCTTCATTTTGAAAAGAACCCTTGGGACTAGGAGTATAGCCCTGGATTCAATTCACAGAATGAGAGAGAGAGAGAGAGAGAGAGAGAGAAAGAAAGAAAGAAACAGCCACCACCTTGTAGGTAGGTCTTCCTATTCTATTCTTACCCCCCCCCCCCAGTCTTAGGCCACCATTGGTTTACTGTGCCTCTTTAGATTTACTGGCCCTCTAATATGACTAATATGATGGGTTGTATGTGTTCTTTTGTGTTGGCGTGTTTCATTAAGCATCAGGTCTTTGAGGTACATCCATATTGTAACCTATTTCACCATTCTCAGTCCCTTTTTCCTCTCAAGTTGTATTCTGTTATGTTTTCTATTACATTTTGTTTATACAGCTAATGGCCATTTGAGCTTCCTACATTTATCAGTTAGTGTGAAATAGTGAGGTCATTGGGTCTACGTCTCAAGAATCCTATTTTTAAATTTACATAGGCGTGAGTATCTGTGTACGTATGTACGTCCATGTGCATGTGGCATGGCGAGAAGTTGTGGTCTTCTGGGTGTGGGGACTAGTAGCTGAACTCTGGTCCTCTGCATGAGCAGCACGTGCTCTTAACTGCTGAGCCATCTCTCCAGCCCTGAAGTTCACACCCTTTGCCTTCTCCTCCCTTTTCCTTAACAGCTCCCTACTACATTTGTGTCTGTGTATGTCTGTGTATGGGTGTGTGCACGTATATGCGCGCATGTATGTGTAAAATCTAGGTTCACATGAAGGTTTTACATTTTATTTTTAGCCGGTACATAAAATATTAAAATTGTACATATGCAGGGCATCATGTGAGATTTCAATATATCTACATACTATAAATAAATAAACGTTTAAATCAGCTTTGACGTGACTGCTTCCCGAAATTTGCCACTTCCTTATGGCAAAAATATCAGGCTCTTTTCTTGCTGTCGTTTGACCCGTGCCCGACACTAACATTTTCCGTATCCCTCCTGCTGTGCAACACAGCACAGCACAATTCCTGCCTCTGTCTCTGCTTTCCTCGCTGCCCATTTCTTCTCTATCAGCAGAGGCCAGCTGGCTCCAACTATGGGCAACTGTTGGTTCCTTCTGCAGGGTAAGGCTACAGCAACTGTTGGAAGTCCCAAGCGAAGAGTAAGGCACTGCGAACAGAGCAGCAGTAGGGAGGGTCAGCTCAGTAGGTTAAGATGAAAGGGGGAAAACATGTGGTCTGTGGTGCAGGGACCTCATTCACTGCAGGGTTCCCAGGCTGGCACATTTTTTACACAGTCGGTAAATAATGGTCTGACTAAACATAGTAGTGGGAGAATGAAATGACTTAGCTTGAAATCTTGGCTCCATCAGGATTTAAGAGAAAGCTCTCTCCTTGTATATAAAAACAAATTGCATTCCAATACAATAATAATATCCTAAGAAAGTCTGACCCACAGATGGAAACCGGTATGCACCTCTCCCTTTCTCCTTCTGACTCCTCTGTTTGAGAAGCCAGGTAGCAACGACGTTCAGTTCCTGGGATCAGAAAGGAACCACATAGCTTGTCCCATTGGAAAGAGTCTAAATAAACTGTTCTTCCAAACGGTCACATCCACTGACTTCCATGGGTAGGAGAGACTATGACAGGAGGCCTTTTGAGAGACTGCCAACAACTTGTGGAGTTGTACACTCGCAGCCAAGGGCTCCACCACGCAACCGTGAATGCAACCCTGAAGAATATGGCTAATTCTTTCAACCTTCTCCTGCTGTCTTATTCTTAGGTCAATAGCCGCCTTCTTTTTGGGCTGGTTGCTCATTAGTGTACACTCAAAAGCAAAAAAAAAATATGAAAAGCAAACAACACATGCCGGCATAAGAGAAAGGGCTGTGCTACTTCCCTGCCTGATTTTTCAATTATTTGTCTCAATACCAACATGCGTATTCATTTCTGGATGCCACCCAGATGCTGGGTCTGAATTCCAGCAGCTCACTTCCCAGTTCCTATGAGACAAGTCTGAAAACTTCAAACTTCCCAGAGAACACACACAACACGACGAACGCTTCAAATCATACCCGTACATATTTACATGTTAAAAGCTTTCACTTCTCAAAGGGAAGAGAGAGGGCAAGAGTACAGCTCAGTGGGAGTGTGTTTACCTAGCATGTGGGAGGCCCTAAGTCCAATGCATGGCTCAGAACAGCATTTAATACCTAAAGTGCTAAAGACTTAGTTCAACTAATTCTACTTCAATCACCTGGCTTCATTGGTTGACGGGTTAGTTTTATTGCTGTCTTTTGGGGGCAATTTAATGTTATTATTATTATTATTATTATTATTATTATTATTATTATTATTATTATTATTTAATAAAGCGGGGCATGGTGGCTCACAGGTATAATCCCAGCACTCAGGGAGGCAGAGGCAGAGGCAGGTGGATCTCTGTGAGTCTAAGGCCAACCTAGTGGTCTACAAACTGAGTCCATGACAGCCAAGGCTACATAGAGAAATCCTGTCTCAAGCAAAACAAAACAAAAGATTTATTTATGTCTATGTATGCCTGTGTGCTTGCATGAGTTTCTGTGTATCGCATCTGTGCAAGTACCTGTGGAGGCCAGAAGAGGGTGACACACCCTGAAGTTGAGCTATAGCAGTTGTGAGCTGCCTGCCATGGATGCTGAGAACAGGGCCTCTGAAAGAGGGGTGTGCACTCTTAGCCACTGAGCCACCTCCCCAGCCCCTCCATTTTCTCAAAACACTTTCTCTCTAGCTTAGCAACTTCCAAGCATTGCTTGATTTTTTTTTTTTTTTTAGGGAGGATATTAAGTTTATTTTTAATTAATTTATTTGTATTGGTGCAATGTGTGCGCAGTTGGGGGAATGGGATACACACTCACATGCGCTCATGGAGGCATAGGAGAGCCAAGGTCTTAACTCTCCTGATTATTCTCCCTTCACCTTCTTTTCTTGAGATAGAGAGGGCATCTCACTGACGCTGGGGCTAGACTGGTGGCCAGCAAGTCCTTGAGATCCTTGTGTCTCTGCCTTTACCGTGCTGGAGTTAAAAGTCTGTGGAGACATGCTCAGCTTTGTATATGGTGCCAGGCTGCCAAGGTAGCAAAGCATCATGGGAAGACGGGAAAGAAATGTCATTTCCATTCTGCAGGTCAGACACGCCGACTTCGTTTTCGTGGGAAAAGTCACTAGAAGAGGGAGCACAGCACTTGATTTATCTGAGACTCTGCATCATTTTGCTGTACTGCAAAGTGCCTGGGAGATCAGAGCACGCGGGAGATGGATGGACTCCTGGGATGCTCGGAGAACAACTCCGCAGCCCTCTGGGTAAGATGCTCGCTGTCTGGAACCACATCAAAGGCCTCGATGTGGAAGACTCTGTCTGTGGGCTAGGCGGATCCAGGATGGCCTTTGAGGTTTTGTGCGGTTTTCAAAGATTGATAGAAAATCTCTCATTGTGTGTCTCCAATTGCACTGTGGGCTCACTGAAATGAGGTGAATATTTCTTCAGTTGAATTGGGCTCTCCGTGTGGGAGGGAAAGCTTCGGGGGATGTATTAGCAAAGCAGGCAGTGTCCTCACCGAGGCCCAGCTCCTCTTGGCATTTAGGACCCGCATGGTGTTTCTCTATCCAACAACAGCGAAAGGATCACAGCCTTCACCGGTTTCTCAAAACATGTTACACTTTAACCAAAGCTTGGGTAACCCATGAAAAGTTAAATAAAGCATGTGTTTCCCTGTTTTGACTAATTTAATTGAATCTAAGAGACATTTGCTCAACACTTCATATGTGTAAGATATATATAAAAGCAGGGCTTACAAGCACAAGCAAAACCCACGAGACCTCAAGGAGACCACAGTTTTCCACAGGAGGATATATATATGTATACACACACACACACACACGTATACATATATATTATTTTCCCAGGCACAAATGTATTCATTTATTTATTTTTAATTTTTGATTTTCAGAGATGGGGTCTCATGTAACTCAGGTTGTCCTCAAACTCACTATGTAGGCAAGGAAGCCTTTGAACCCCCGATCACCCTGCCTCTGCTTCCTGAGTGTTAAGATTACAGGTGTCCACCACCATGCCTAGTTTTTGCAGTGTTTGAACCCAGGACTTCCTGCATCCTAGGGAAACACTCAGCCAGTTGAGCTATATATGTCCCTGGCCTTCAAGGGCTTTCTAAAATCTGTTCACACACTACCATAGATATCCTAAGAAAATATTTTTTGAGATACTATGTACCTCAGGTTGGCCTTGAACTCACTATGCAGCCAAAGCTGATCCCTCTACTTCCTGATCCCTCTACTTCCCAAGCACTATAATTACCGCCGCGTGTCACCCCACCCAGATCGGTGTTATAATCTGCTTTATATTAATCATCTCCTCATGCTCCTCATTAGCATATTTTCATAATTGCTGTGCATAATTTCAGCACTATGGATAGCAGGAAAGAAAGACAGGAGCGGAGGGAGAATGCAAGAGGAGAAAGCTGAAAGATCCTGACCTTCTAGAAGTCTAAAAGGGCCTACGGTTCACACAAAAGCAAAAATGGCCCCAGCAGAAAGCAATGACTGTCTCACTAACTTAGCCACATACACACACACACACACACACACACAGACACACAACACAGACATACACATACGCACAACACAGACACACACACAAACAGACACTTTGTCAGCTAAAACAGAAAGCACCTTGGCAAATACATGCACTCTTTGTGATTCAGGGTTTTTTTGTTTTTGTTTTTTTCTCCTCAGTATAATACGGAAGTTGGGTCACATGACTACTGTGCTTCTTTACAGCTCTGAAATCCTATAAGCCACTTAAACTGAGAAATTGCTCTGTGTGAAGTGAGAGGTTATTTTTTGCCAGAAAAGGCAGGGTTTACAAGCACAACTAAAATCCACGAGGCCTTAAGGAGACCGTAGGTCGTCCACAGGAGGCTAACAGCAAAGGACTGTTTCATTAGAAGACAAGGTGAGGAAAATGTTGGCAAAAGGAGGCAGAGCAAAAGCAAGAGAGGTAGAAGCAGAGCAAGGAGGGGAACACATCTATTCACAAACAGCAGAGAGGTGTGATCACCAAGGACACAACGTGGGTGTCAAAGGACAAAGAAGGAAAACTAAGGAGCGAAATTGAGAAAGTCTGGTCATTTGGAATCATTGCCATTGAAATAAGCCTGGTGGCACACTTCTGTAAGTCCAGCTCCTGGGAGGCTGAGGCAGGAGGAGAGCTGCGTAATGGACACATACTTGTGATACTAGCACTCGATAGAGGCAGAAGGATTAAGAGTTCACGGACAGCCTTGGTTCCAGCCCTTCTCTCAAATAAAGAAAAAGAAGAGGAGGAGAAAGAGGAAGAGGAGGAGGAGAAGGACCATGACCAGGAGCAGGAGGTGCAGGAGAAGGACCATGACCAGAAGCAGGAGGAGGAGGAGAAGGAGGAGGAGGAGCACCATGACCAAGAGGAGGAGCAGGAGGAGGAGGAGAAGGAGGAGGAGGAGCACCATGACCAAGAGGAGGAGCAGGAGGAGGACTATGACCAGGAGCAGGAGGAGGAGCAGGAGGAGGAGGAGCACCATGACCAAGAAGAGGAGCAGGAGGAGGACTATGACCAGGTGCAGGAGGAGGAAGAGAAGGAGGAGGAGGAGGACCATGACCAAGAGGAGGAGGAGGACCATGACCAGGAGCAGGAGGACCATGACCAGGAGGAGGAGGAGCGAGCTCAAGCTGATATAACCTTGGAAGACGACAAAAAAAAAAAAAAAAAAAAAAAAAAAAAAAAAAAAGATGGCTTCAGTGAGCTAATTTAACCAGCCCAGAGTTAGAAGGAAATGCTTAAAATTCATTTCAAATTGAACACAGGGGTTACCTCTCAGATATTTTGCATATTATAGTATATATTTACAACTCATAACAGTAGCAAAACTATAGTAATGATAAGTCTTTCCAATGGGGGTGAGGCTCAGAGGGATAGTAACATCTCACCCTGGTCTGAGTGCAAAGGTTGACAATGTGTGTAAAAGCCAGCAACCCCAGGGGTCCTCTTGAGTGACTGCAGCCTGAGACTGCTCCCCCTACAGAGAGCTGCTAACCAGACTAGCTGACCCCTCCCTGCCATGCTGTACATTATAAACATGCAGAGGCTCCCTCACAGAGAGCATAGCCCACCCAACCCCAGCTTTTCTGCACGTGTGTCTGTCATTTCTACATTCCCTCAACATGGCAGTGAGGTTGCCGAGACCATGCTTCCTCATTGGGACATTATATATAGGGAGATCCAAATGTATGCTTCCCTGGCCCCTTTAAGGCGAGAGCTGCTTCTTTTGACAACACCAGCTGTGGAAGCTTCCAAGAGTTACTTAGACTGTTAGTTCACAGGCGATTCCACTAGCTCGTCTTTCAGGAACCTAGCAACCGCTGATGTATCACCTGCCACCGCTGCCAGGTGTGCCGCCAACCAGATTAAAAAGTGCTCTCTCTCTCTCTCTCTCTCTCTCTCTCTCTCTCTCTCTCTCTCTCTCTCTCTCTCTCTCTTTCCCCTTCTCTGCCCTCATGATTCTATCCCAGTCTGTCTGCCTGCTTGTCCACAAGTGCAATTCTCCCCCGGCTCTAATTCCTCCCCTCAAATAAACATCCTTCCTTTATACCATATATGTTGAGTTGCCACCTTCATTTCTATATTATGACAGTGTCCCCATTCTGCATGGACATCACTGGGCATACTAGGATGCCTTTCCTCGTGGAGTTATAGGACATGTGTAGATGTCTTGGAATCGATCCTTGAGCACGGTAACCTCTTGGCATCACCGGCAGTGCCTGCTTGCTGTAATTGTGTTCACTAGTTAGCTACGAGCCCTGGGAGTAGGTGCACCCCTACAGCAGGTGCACCTCTGTCTGCAGCTGGGTGGAACTGCTTTTCCCAGCTCCTGCGCTGAGCAAATGACTCATAATCAAATCAGGCTGCCAACTTCCTGAACTGTTGAATTGTCTGAGCATCCACTTACAACCACCATTTTTTTTTTAAAGGTACTCTTTCTATTTGAAGCTCACAGATTACAGAAGTTCATTTCTCGACCCCACCTTTCCTTTTCAAGGACATTAAATCGTAAAGAAAGCAATTAGAAAATAATCTTTTTATTGCCACCCCTTTGTAGCTCCCCTCCCCCCCGCGTTCATTTGCCTGTCTGGTTTTGTACCAAAAGAAAATTGATACTTCATGCATTATACGGCCATCTACAACCTGGATGCTTATAACTGTGTGCATAATGCGTACGTGCATTTCCTAAGACTCAGGATTCACTGCGTCTTCCCTTCCCCTGCAATAGGGAACCACCCTACCTTTGGAGAATAGGGGATCTGCCCAGTAGTGCATGAGGCCCTTGTGCACTTCTCTCATTGGCTCAGCAAGAGGACCTGAAAGTCAATCTCAGCTGCTACGGTTCACTCTAGACCAGTGGTTCTCAACCTGTGGGTTGTGACCCTGCGATAGGGGGTCAGATGATCCTTTCTCAGGGGTCACACGTCAGATGTCCTGCATATCAGATATTTGCTTTACAATTCACAACAGTAGCCAAATTACAGCTACGGAGTAGTAATAGAATAACTTTATGGTTGGGGAGTCACCACAACATGAGGAACTGTATTAAAGGGTCACAGCATTAGGAAAGTTGAAAGCCACTGCCCTAGACTCTTCCCTGGTTCTGCCTTCATCCTATAAACTTTCATTAATGTTTACAAGGCTTTGTAACCCCTGGATCTTATGATTCTGTTAGGCTATATGGCAAAGGAAGAACCAAATGGAATTAAAGTTATTAATCAGCTAGTTTTAAAAAATATATATTTTATTAATTTATTCATATTACATCTCAATTTTTATCCTATCCCTTGTATCCTCCCATTCTTCCCTCCTTCTCATTTTCCCCTTACTCCCCTCCCCTATGACTGTGCCTGAGACTTGATACCCTATGAGCAAATACAAGGGGAGGAGGTCCTCCTTAATTGCCTAGTTTTAAAACAAGCATTACAGGCTGTAGAGATGGCTCAGTGGTTAAGAGCACTGGCTGCTCATCCAGAGGTCCTGAGTTCAATTCCCAGCAACCACATGGTGGCTCACAACCATCTATAAGAGAATCTGATGCCCTCTTTTGTCTGATGCTCCCTTCTGTCATACAGGCATACATGCAATACAGTGCTTATATACCTAAATAAATAAAATTTAAAGTACCAAGCACATTACTGTAGTGGATGTAAACATATTTTTGTTTTGATCCCAAGTGTGGTATGTGAAACAGGCTTATGTGAGGGTATGTGGTGTTTGTCCACTGGAAACAGACTTGGAACCACTTTCTGCTTGGTCTTTGCCAGCTGAAAAACATGCTAGTACAGACTCTGAGAAGCGATACCGTATTTTTCAGACTATAAGACACACCCAGTTTTTAGAGCAGTAAAACAAGAAAAACAGTAAAAACAGCAATCGAACCATAAGGGGACCATAATTCCCCCCTCCCCTCCACTTTTGGGAGGAAAGTGCATCTTATGGTCCGAAAAACATGTATGTATGTGTGTATATATATATGGCTAAAACAGGAAGCTGGGCTTTTTGGTCTTGGCATCATTTCCTATTGTTTAGCTGTTCATCGCTTTGCTTTAAGATGCTCCTAGAGAGAACCGCTCCAGAGAACGCTTCGAGGTTCTGGGTTCTGACTGCTGCTCTGGGTTCCAGCTACTGCGGTTGCAGTCACCTTTGCTGAGTTGCTGGTTGGCTGTTTAATGAACCTGCTGGAATCCTGCCAACTACCAAGAGTGGAATTGCTCTCAGGAACTGATTCTAAGAAGGTCTACTTCTCCTGTTCCCATTAACCTCTTTTCCCTCCTGTCTATGATAGGTAGGTTGGAAGGGACGTATAAACACTAAAGAACTCCAAATAAAGAAGATTTTTAAAAGTTCAAAGCCTACACACTACCTTAGTAGGTTCAATGCAATCATAAGTGTCTTTAGAAATTGACAACAGGGTTGGGGCTAGAAGCACTAACCTGGCATGCATGATGCTAAGCTCAATTCCCAGAACTATAAGCCAAGTTAAGTAGCAAAGCAGAGGGGAGGCAGAATTGGAGGCTGGGCTGATAAATGAGACTTAGGCTGCTATAGTTGGCTTTGAAGAAAAAAGGGCATCTGGGTTCAGGGAATGTGAACCTCTAGAACTTCCAGCCTCCAGAACTGAAAGATAGAGGAAAGAGATTCTCTGCTGGAGCCCCAGAGGGAGTCTGGCCCTACAGACACTTTGATGTTAGCCCAGTGAAACTTCCTGCCTACGGAAGGATAGGTTGGCAAGCTTGCATTGTGTTAAGCCACCTAAGGTGGAGCAACTTGTTATACCAGCAATAAGAAACGGATACTAGCTGGGCGTGGTGGCCCATGCCTTTAATCCCAGCACTCAGGAGGCAAAGGTAGGCAGATCACTGTAAGTTCGAGGCCAGCCTGGTCTACAAAGCGAGTCCAGGACAGCCAAGGCTAACACAGAGAGACCCTGTCTCAAAAAACTCAAAAAAAAAAAAAAAAAAAAAAAAAAAAACCCAAAAACAAAAACAAAAAAGAAACGATACATACCTAAACTCTGGGAATCTGTCTAGCTTTCTCCATCTCATGGGAACCCTGCTTCCCAGCTTAAACGCCCCACTGCCCAACTTTGCCTTTTGCTAGTTGACTTGATCAAAGCTATTAAATGCTCACTGTGTCAGGGATCATTTAAGAGTCACATATAGCCATGCCATTTCGTTTACTCAACATTTATTTTCAAACAGAGGCAAAGAACCTTGACTTCTAGAAAGGTTAGACCCCCCTCTATTACAGGCTCTGGGTTAGACATGGCAAAACGAAAGATGCTCCCTGTCCTGGACAAGTTAATGAGCATGAATAAAACATCATGATTCACTGGGCGCAGTGGTGTGCACCTGTGATACCAGCAAGTGGGAGGCAGAGGTAGGCAGATCTTTGCGAATTCAAGGCCAGCTTGGTCTACAAAGCAAGTCTAGGACAGTCAGGGCTGTTATACCTGTCTCAGAAAAAAAAAAAAGTCATCACGATTCAGTGATATGAATACATGGTATATAGAAGCGAGACCAAGTCACTCAGCTGAGGGACATCAGGGAAATCTGAGGGAGGCGGATGAGCAGGGCTTTGCTTGCCACACAAGATGTTCAAAAGCCTTGGTGCGAGGTGACACTTCAAATGTCATTAGTGGAAATGAGGGTCAGAGTTTTAAGTCTGATTTCATTTTTGTTGCCTTTCATTGAAATAGAAATGGGACTGCTGTTGGCTATCACAGTGGACAAAGCAGACTGACCTAGATTATACTTCTGTAAATTCTCCTTCCCTCCTGCCTGATTCATTCTTTCTTTTCTTTCTTTTTTAATGTATTTTTACCTTTATTTTTATGTGCATTGGTATTTTGCCTGCATGTATGTCTATGTGAGGGTGTTAAATCTTGGAGTTACAGATAGTTATGAGCTGCCATGTGGGTGCTGGGATTTGAACCCGGCCTGTCTGGAAAAGCAGTCAGTGCCCTTAACCGATGAGCCATCTCTCCAGTTCCTCCTGTCTGATTCTTTTTTTTTTTTTTTAAACTTATTTACTTATTTTACATATATGAGTGTTCTATCTGCATGTACACCTGGGTGCTAGAAGACGACATCGGATCCCAGTATAGACGGTTGTGAGCCACCACATGGTTGCTGGGAATTGAACTCAAGAACCTCTGGAAAAGCCGAGTCAGTGCTTCTAACCACTGAGTCTTCTCTTACTTAGCTCCTCCTGCCTGATTCTTTGTTGTTGTTGTTGTTGTTTTGTTTTTGTTTTTTGAGACAGGGTCTCTCTGTGTGGCCATGGCTGTCCTGGACTCGCTTTGTAGACCAGGTTGGCCTTGAACTCACAGCGATCCTCCTGCCTCTGCCTCCTGAGTGCTGGGATTAAAGACGTGCGCCACCACGCCCGGCATTCCTGCCTGATTCTTAATGGCTGGAAAACGGAAAACAGATATGGTAACAAGTCACTGTGATCATGCCAATAGGACATTACTCTGGGATGGAGGAAGGAAAGTGGAGGGAACTCATATCTGGCAATATATAAGAGCCACTTTCCAGTTCAGCTCACGTTCAGCCTACCATGTGGGAGAAACGTAAATGTTGCCATTGTTCAAACAGATGCAGACAAGCTCCCTCCTATTCCTATTCCCGCTGGAATGTGAACTGTCCCCACGCGGTGCTGTGCTTGAATACTTGGTTCTTGGCTGTTTTGAGATGTTATAGAACCTTCAGGACTGTGGCTTAGCTAGAAGAGGCCTTGACACTGAAACCAGCTCCTGGTTGTCTGTCTTCCTGGTCTGTTGAGATGGGAACAAGGCTGTGCTGCCCATCAGTGCCACCAGAGAGGGAGTCTCCCCTAGCCATGCTGCCTCCTTTCACTAGGTGGACTGTATTTCTGAAGCTGCACAGAAAAAAAAAAAAAAAAAAAAAAAAAGTCCTTCCCTGACATCGCCAAGAAAAAGGATTAAAATATCAAACACGAGAGTCTCCTAGGATAATGAAGAGCAGCAGCCATAATCTTTATCAAGATTTTAAAAGTCTTTCTCTGTAGCAGACATTCCACTGCATTCGCGGTCACATTTAATCGCTGCAGAGTTCACTGATGTAGAGTATTATGCTCACATCCCGCAGACACCAGCAGGTTCCAAGGACTCAGGAGAAGCAGGATTAGACACTCCAGGAGCCACCAGCATTCTCATGAATACATGCACAGATTTTATTATTAAAAGAGGGGGAAGGCTGTGCAATCAGTTTTCAAATGCAATCACTCTTTCAAATACATTTGCTACAAGCATTCTTAGTTGTTTACCCAACAGTTAAGTGTTTCAATCATAGAAAGAACCACAATTTCCGCTCCCTCCACCCCAAATAGTAGCAAAGTATCCTTGACTTCTAGAAGGGTGGGACCCTACTCTGGATTCATGAGAGAAACCCTAGCCAGTCTAAACCAGTCACGGCCATTAATTTCCCTTTGCTACCTACAGGAAAGCTATGTGGTGTGCAGTGCTGGCCAGTGAGAAAGAAGCAGAAGTCTGATGAGAAAGCAGAACCCTTCCAACCTGCCTGGAATGAGGATGCAATACTGGAAGCCCAGCACACACCCTGGCACCATGAGGACAGAGGACCAGATGGAAGAACAGCAAGTGAAAGATCTAAGTGCAATTCTTGACTCGATTAAGCTGTTGCCCTGCCCAACAGCTGACCACTATCTATATTTCTTTTGTTTTTTTAAAATTAATTTATTTATTTATTCATTCATATTACATCTCAATTGTTATCCCATCCCTTCTATCCTCCCATTCCTCCCTCCCTCCCACTTTCACCCTATTCCCCTCTCCTATGACTGTGACTGAGGGGTACCTCCTCCCCCTGTATATGATCACAGGGTATAAAGTCTCTTCTTGGTAGCCTGCTACCCTTCCTCTGAGTGCCACTGGGCCTCTCCATCAAGGGGATGTAGTCAAAAGCTTGAGAAAAACAAGCTTGAGAAAAACAAGTTTACTGAGGGCTGTGGGAATGAGGCTAAAGTTTTTCAATAAGTGAAATCTTTCCTAACAGATACCAATACACGTATCTTCTGTTTTCCTTAGGAAAGCACACAGCCTGCAGGATGTCCGGGGTTGGGGTGGGGGACAAAACTGCTGTCACTCCAACTCCTCCTGGTTTATCCACATTAAGATTTCTCAGCCGAGCTGGGCGTGGTGGCGCACGCCTTTAATCCTAGCACTCAAGAGGCAGAGGCAGGCGGATCACTGTGAGTTCGAGGCCAGCCTGGTCTACAAAGGGAGTCCAGGACAGCCAAGGCTACACAGAGAGACCCTGTCTCGAAAAGCCAAAAAAAAAAAAAAAAAAAAGATTACTTAGCCGGGCAGTGGTGGCGCACGCCTTTAATCCCAGCACTTGGGAGGCAGAGGCAGGCAGATCACTGTGAGTTCAAGGCCAGCCTGGTCTACAAAAATGAGTCCAGGACAGTCAAGGCTACACAGAGAAACCCTGTCTCGAAAAACCAACCAAACAAACAAAAACACAAAACAAAACAAAAACAAAAGATTACTCCGGTGTTCCTCAAACCACACGCTGGGGGGCCGAGGGGGTGTGAAAAGCAACCTTACCAGATAACAGAGTTCAAATTCAACACACAGCATTTCTCCTTCCACCCTCAAACTCAAAAGAATTCCTCCCTCAATTACAAATGTTTCCTTGGGGATGTAATTGCCTGGAAGCCCTTAAATATCCTATTGCCCTCAACTGTTACTAATCTGGAATTTCCAAAGAAATATTATAAGAAGTAATATGAAAGTCTGAAATTTCAGAAAAAAAGTAAGAAAACTAACTCCTAAAAACCCAATAAGATCAATGAAGATTGAGCCCCACAGCAGGGTCACTTGGTTTCAAAATCAGAGGGGCAGAAGGGGGGTTTTGTCCATACTAAAAGGCACTCACAATTCCTTCTGTGTATAAAGCAACCAGTTCTCTAAAAATCATTTGTGTGTTTGCTTGGTTTTTGAGACAGAGTCTTGCTAACTTGCTCTGGGCTGAAAACCTTGCTTCTGTGTCCCCCTGCTGGGTTTAGTGGCATGCACCACAACACGTGGGTTAATGATCTAAAATTAAAATACTTTTAAAGCTGGGTATTCTCGGTTAAAGGATGAGATTTTTTTTTTTTTCTGGCCATGTACTATGCCACAACCTTTTGATGCTGCTGATTTTTAATCTGATTTATAACGGAAGGCTCGTATAGGGACTGATCTTGCATTTCATACACAAAAAGGAGATTAGCTATCAAATGAGCATTTTTTTTCCCCTGGGGATTTCACAGAATAAATGAACTAGACACACTTCTCTTCCAAATCCCAAACTATCCAAAAAGATTTCCAGACAGTCAGGAAGTGGTGAGTGGAATTCAGACAATGCCCAGGAAGCTCCCCCGTCGCCCCCCCCCCCCGCCCAACACCGGTTTTTGACAATTCTGACACAGTTTTAAAAGTTGCAAACAAAACACAAGTTGTTTGAAGACAGACGACACTGAGAGCAGCAACTTACCTTGGAAATGATTAGCGGTTCTCCATGCTCCAGGCCACCTTTCAGGGTGAAGCCCCAGGGAGCCCCTCCCTCCAGGAGCGCTTCCAGATAAACGAACCTCTCCTTGGGGGTCCTGCTGGAGTTTGGCGGGGCGCTAGGCTCCTCCAAGTTCTCGGGGGTCCTCATCACGCCCGACACATGGTCAAGTCGGCTTCCGTTTAATGGAGGCGAACAGAGCTAAACCATCCAGCAAACTACCCGCGGGCGAAGAGAAACGCATTCAGCCGGGGCGGCGTGGCTCGCGGCACCCCAAGGATGCGAACCGAGGATCCGGCTGTCCGCTCTTCTCCCGGTAGACCCACGGGAATTAGGTGCTGTCGCGGAAGTCCTCAGTGGGGTCTGCTCACAGCGTTCGCTCGGATGTCCTCCAGGGTCATCAGAGACTACTTTGGTTCACACACGCGCCAGAGCCTTGTCTTTTTTTTTTTTTCAAACTTAGAAAAGTAAAAAGCCTTTCAATCTCGCCTAGGAAGAAAGCGGCGGAACTGCAAAGGGATACCTCCTTTTTGATTGATCACCAACCCTTTCTCCCTCAGCGAGTGAAATTTACCATGACAATAGCCTCCGCCCTCCGCAGAAACAGCCTTCAAAGAAAGCCGGCGCTAGCGTTGCTCTTGTTGCCTTCGGAATTTCGATCCTGTTCCCGGTGGTCCGAGAGGCTGTGCGGAAACTTTGGACTCATGTTTGTCAAGTTTTAAGTTCATCGTTTGCTTCTGGGCTTAGGGGAGGTTTGCAAGAGGAAAGACCGGGGTTGGAGGGCGTAAATTCTTAGTGTATGGGGGAAGGGCACCCCCAAATCTCAGCGAGGCAATGCATTTCTTTTCTTGGGCATTTTCAGCGATGGTGGGTCCCTCTGCAGCTGCCCGGAGTGAGAGTGAGGGCGGCCGAGGCCAGCAGCAGAGTGAACTTGCGGCAACACGGAGCGCTCTCAGAAGAATTCAGCCACAAAGACCTGGCAATCAGAGCCGGTCTAGAGTCGGTAACACCGAGGTATCTGAAAATACGGTGCAGGTGGCCAGAAATAGTTACCAGAAGAGCCCCGCCTCCTACTAATTAAAGCAGAACTTCGGGCAGGCGTTGGTATTTTGAAAATCCCTCCCAGCACTTCAGCTAAGTCTGAGAAGCTGTGCCTAAGCGGTTTGGGTGAACATTCAAGTGTTAAGGGCTTTATTGATTTCTTTAAAAGAAAATACCACATGCCACATGGGCTTGGCCTCTCCAGTCCAATGGCCCCGCTATGCAAACCGAGGAAGGCTTTTTCTGACTTTAATTGTGGTCTACCCCAGTTATCCACTGTGAATATTAGGCACTCGTGGCTGATTGTTACTCCGACTTCGAGGTTTGTAATAACCCTATGTAACATTTAACATTACTTTCCAGTCAGAGTTTGAGCTGTGTGATGATAGCGGTTTGTGTTGCCTAGACTCCTCCGCTCTGAAATCATGTGAACAAATTAGAATTCTTTTCAAGGAATATGCTTACCCAAAAGTTTTTCTATTTGAATTTGTGATAAGATGGATTTTATTTTTTAGGAACTGAAGTTAAAAACTATAGGGGTGTGAAAAAATTTTGATTTCGGTGGTAAATAAAAAGCACACAAACTGTGCAAGCCTAACTACCAGGGTTCAGTTCCCAGAGCCCACAAAAAAAGACAGGTGCCCGTCTGTAACCCCAACATGCCTACAGCAAAGCAGGAGGCCCAGGCAGGAGAACGGCCTGGGCGTTTAAGGTCCAGATAGCCTGGAGTACATAGCACAGCCCCAGACACAGCAAAAGACCCCACCTCAAGAAGGTGGAAAGCTAGAACTGAGTGCCCAAAGTTATCTTCTGACTCCACACACACACTATGGCGCAAGTGTGCCCAAATTCATACATGCATTCACCCATATCATACATACACATATACATGTGTATACACACAACAAGTAAATACATAACCTAAAACGACTTTGATGCTAAGGCCCCGGGGGGAAGGGTGAGGGTGGGGTGTAGTGTAGCTCAATTGGTAGAGTGCTTGCTTGGCATACAGGAAGCCGTAGTTCCAACCATACCACCAGCATCCGAACGTCAACGTCATCCATAGTTACATAAGGTGCAGGCCAGTGTGCGCACATGAGACCCTACTACCCGCCCCCCTCCTCAAAAGACTGACATTTAATGCACAGCACAGAGCCTGTATTGTCAACTCCGCCTGAAAGGCACAGCACCAGGGGAAAAAAAAACCAAAAACAACAACAACAACAACAAACATTTTAGTGTGATGGTAGTATTCTAATGGAAACATAGGTGTGCAAAATAAATGTGGCAAAAAAATTTACTGATCCTTAAGTGTAACTGAGGTTAATTTTATTGATATTTTCTTTTGTGTCTCAATTTATAAATAAAGAATAGAAGAAAACGTGGGCATGCTGGTGAATGCCTGTAGTCCCACCTACTCTGGAGAATAAAGCTAGAGGATTGAGAGTTCAACCTTAGTAATACTATGTCTCAAAAATAAAAATTATCGAGATGCAATCTGAATAAATTATTTAAATTTAAAAATGAAAAAAAATAAAAAATAAAAAGTCAAAATTAGTAGGGTGGGCTCAGTAGGTTAAGCACTGCTGTGCAAATGAATTCAGATGCCCAGAACCCTTGTCAAGGCCAGCCCTAGTGGTGCATGTGTCTATAAGCCCTGTTGTCCTACAGGAATAGTAAAGGTGGTGACGAAGACCCCATAAGCTGGTGAGTCAGCTAAGAAGCTCACAGGTCAAATAGCCAGTTGCAAGAAGTTGAGACCAGAGACCAAGTGTCAAACAAGGTAGTAGGCACGTAGTGATGCTTACGGTTGCCCTCTGAGCTCCACATGTGCACCCATGCTGTGTGTATCCTGTAGATACAAACACACACACACACACACACACACACACACACACACACGAGAAAGGGTTTCTCTGTGTAGCCTTGGCTGTCCTAGACTTGCTTTGTAGACCAGGCTGGCCTAAATTCACATCAATCCGCCTGCCTCTGCCTCCTAAGTGCTGGGATTAAAGGCGTGAGCCACTAAGCCTGGCATTTCTCTATATTTTCATTATCATTTTCTTTCCTTTTTTTTTTTTTTTTTTTAGGAATGGGTGTATGTGTGTCAAGGATCCACAAAAGGCCTTGCACATGGTTGACAAAGCTCTGCAATGAAGCTACAGCCCCATGTTATTTTTGCTCACATTTCTAATAATGTGTTTCATTCTTTTTTGTTGAGACAAGGTCTCACTGTGTATCTTTGCCTAGCCAGGAGAACGAGATGTAGACCAGGCTAGCCTCAAACTCACAGAGCTCTAGTTGCTTCTGCCTCCCAAGTGCTGGAATTTAAGACAGTCAGTGCTTTTAATTAATTTTCAAAGTATTGGGCTTTGTTTTCGTTGTTAAATGCTTATGAATGTCTCTGAAGATGAAGCCAGGGTGACATCTAGTGGCGTTTCTGGTTCACTAATTACTACAGTCATCATAGGCAACATCCAATACTTAGTCTTAGGATGTTTCTAGACAACCTAAACCAAACAAAATCCACTTATTTTAAAGTTTGTCCATTTCTCTAGGCAATATTTTATAGACAAAAAGAGTCACCTCTTCCTGGGTCTTCTTAAGATGGCAGCATATAGAGCCAACACGGCCTTGCCTCCAAAGGCCTGGAAGTGGCTAACACATCTGAAAGCAGTCACTTGGAAAAGACACGAAGGCACAGATACAGTTTATACCAATAGGATCTTCATGCTAGAACTTTATAGAATGTTATGCTGGGTACCTTCACATACCTGGGGTTCAGCCGGAATGAAGAAGGGGAACAGAGATTGGGAAATGGACAGCATCTGCTTCATGACCTACAATAATGCTGGTCACAAAATGATCACAGCACGGTCAGTCCAGGTCGTTTGGAAATGACCAACAGTTATGGTAATTGAGACAACTTTATAGGTGTATACACATCTGCCACAACCCATGGCTGGCACAGCGCAAGTGGATGTAGTTTATTCAAAGGAATTTTGGCCCTCAATAATGTTAGCAGTTTCTTCTTCTCCTCTTCCTCCTCTTCCACCTCCTCTTCCTCTTTTTTCTTCTTCCTATTCTTCTTCTTCTTCTTCTTCTTCTTCTTCTTCTTCTTCTTCTTCTTCTTCTTCTTCTCCTTCTTCTTCTTTAAAGTGAGCTGAGTCTTGTGGTGCACATCTGTCATTCTAGCACTCAGCCAGCAGGAACAGGAACAGGAGCAGGAGCATTGCTGATTCAAGCCCAGATGGGCTGCATATGACATTCCAGGCCAGTCTGGGATATGTAGGGATACTCTTGTCTCAAAAAACAAACAAACAAACAAACAACAAAAGATGGACAGGCTGTGGTGGTTTGGTGGCCCGCATAGACCCATGTGTTTGATGCTTGGCCATAGGGAGTGGCACTAGTAGTCTTGTTGGAGTAGGTGTGGCCTTGGGGGAGGTGTGTCACTATGGGAGTGGGCTTTCCGGTCTTCTATGCTCAAGCTATGCCCAATGTGGCACACAATCTCCTGCTGCTGCCTTCGGATCAAGATGTAGAACTCTCAGCTCCTTCTCCAAGCACCATGTCTGCCTGGATACTGCTGTGCTTCCTGCTGTGATGATAATGGACTGAAACTCTGCCACTGTAAGCCAGCCCCAGGTCAATGTTGTCCTTTATAAGAGGTGCTGTGGACATGGTGTCTCTTCACAGTGATGGAAACCTACCTAAGACAGAAGTAGACAAGAACATACACTTACTATTCAAGGATTTCAACAATTCCAGGAACAAACGAATGAACAACTTAAAAAAAAATGCAACTCATACACATGAAGAAATGTTATTTAGCCTTAAAAAAACAGTGAAATCCTCTGGGCATGATGGTACACACCTATAATCCTAGCATTTGGGAGGTGGAGGCAGGAGGATCAGGAGTTCAAGGTCATCCTTGACTATGTGGTGAGTGTGAGGTCAGCCTGGGCTACAAGAGAGTGTATCTCAAAGTAAAACAAAATAAAACAAAAGGAATGAAATATGTTTGTAGAAATGAAACTTTTAAAAATACAGTAAGTAAGCCAGACACATAAAAGCAAACACTCAGGGCTGGAGAGATGGCTCACGGGTTAAGGGTACTTAATGCTTTTCCAGATGACCCGAGTTCAGTTCCCAGCACTCACACAGTGGCTCACAACCACCTGTAACTCCACTTTCAGAGGCCCCTAAGGGCACCAGGCACGCATGTAGTAAACATACATAGATGCAAGAAAAACATTCATACAAATAAGCCTTTTAAAAAGCACTGTGCATTTATACTTACATGCAGTGCCAAAAGTAGACAAGGCCATAGACACAGAAAATAGGATGACAGTTTCTGGGGTTTGAGGAAGGGACCCATGAAAAATTGGAGTTTAATAATCATTGAGTTTCAACCAGGGAAAAACAAAGCTTTGGAGATGGATGGTGATAATATTTGCATATACCTACGTGCTTAAAAATAAAAACAACAAAAAGTGAATAAGTTAATGCTACTTGTACTTTAAAACACCTAAAATAGGGCCATGGCACAGGGGAGATGGCTCCATGGATAAACGTACTTGTAGCCAATGCGACAACTGGCTTCAATATCTGGGGCACACATGGGGAAAGGCAGGAACTGACCCTACAAGGTGTCCCCAACCTCCACACAAACCACAAACCAAATAAACGTAAGCTTAAAAAGGTTAAAATGGCTTGCGTGTGGTGGTACACACCTTTGATCCCAGCACCCAGGGAGGCAGAGCAGGCGGATCTCTGTGAGTTTGAGGCCAGCCTGGTCTACAAAGTGAGTCCAGGACAGTCAAGGTTACACAGAGGAATCCTGTTTCAACCCCCCTCCTTGCTCCCCCCAAAATTAAAAAGGTTAAAATGATAATTTTATATATGTTTTAGTGCAATACAGTTGTTTAGAACAGTAATCTTAAAATACTTTTAAAAGAGCGCCAGGCAGTGGTGGCGCACGCCTTTAATCCCAGCACTCTGGAGGCAGAGGCAGGTGGATCCCTGTGAGTTCGAGGCCAGCCTGGTCTACAATGCGAATCCAGGACAGCCAGGGCTACACAGAGAAACCCTGTCTCGAAAAACAAACAAACAAACAAAAAGGCGGGGCCTGCCAGATGGCTGAACTGGTAAAGGGGCTTGCCTGGCAGGCTTGACTGAGTTTGATTCCAGAACCAATGTAAGAAGGCAGGGGAGAGCCCCATTCTTAGGCAGACAGCTCACACTGACCTTTGAACTCCCCTTGCACCCTTATTGTATTAGTTAGTGCTCTTTGGGGGGAACAGCGCCCACCTAGTGAATATATATTAAAGAGCGGCTTTATTTGCCTTTCACAAAAAGGTCTGTATCCTTCGGGAGAAGCTGAGAACCAAGTAGCTAATGCAGTGCATGAGGCTGGGTGTCTCAGCAATCCCAGGCTGGCACAGGAGGTCTGGGGCGCCCCTGGTCTTCAGTCCACATGGGAAAGCTGAGGAAACTGGGTTCTGATGGCCTGATGGCAGTGGCAACAAGATTTCCCTCCCGCTTTCATCTGGGCTGGAGCCCAGCTTTAGGGTGAGTCTTCCCAGTTTGGGGCCATTAACCCTACAGGTTGTGTCTCAGACTCCCCGCCTCTCTAGAACCCTTCCATTGGAATGCTAATTTGAACAGCTCGCAGGAGTCTGAGTGTGAAATTTCAAGCTGATAAAATTCCAAGTTAGACTTAACGACAGAGTAACCGAAGCACGGCCGGAGGAAAAAAAGCTCTCCGGAGGCGGAAGGGTCAGCTACCCTGAAGACCCGTCTGAACATAGAAAAACATTCCGAAAGGAGACACAGCATAAGAGCACAGACTAAACGCAGGCGGGCTGCAAAATGCAAGTTATTCTGTTAACTTGAACAGACGCGGGGTGGGTGGGTGGGGGGAGCGAATTGCACCAGTAAGGGTGTCGGTCTGCCCCTTCCTCGGCACGTAGGTAACAGAATTTGTGCCATTTGGTATACGGGAGGATCTTTGTGGGGGCCTCTGTGAGAATGACAGGAGAGTGAGGCGGGCGGTAGGGAAAGCAAAAAGTGACTGGCAGGGCCGGCCTGGTTGCCTCGGCGACTAGGAGTGCTGAGGAGTCCCGGGGCGTGGCCTCGCATTCCTCATGCCCCGCCCCTCTACCACGCCCCGCCCCTCTCCTCGTGCGCTGGTCTCTCTGCCCCGCCCCTTCTCTCTATGGATTCCCCACCGCCAACCGTCAGACCGAGCTCGTGCTGGACAGCAGCTGGCCGCGGCGGGTCAGGCGTGGCGGAGGGGCAGCTGCGCGGGCCGCGGCCTCGGGGCGCAGTGGGAGCCGGCAGGTCCCCGGGTCGTGCAGGTGCGGCCACGGCCCCCCGCGGACATGCGGCCGGTCTCTTAGGACGAGGTGTTGGTAGCAGGTATGAGGGCGGGCTGTGTCCCGGGGTACAGGGCTGGGTCGTTCTTCCGAGGACCTGGATCGACTCCTGTTACTTCTGGAACCTTCCGTGGCCTTGTGTTCCCACGTGGTAGTGGCCCAATAAGTTTGTACAGCCGTTTTAAGAGAGTTCTCCAGGGACAGTGGCAGGGAAAACTGGGTCTTCATGACTGCAGGGTCAATGCAGAATTCCGTGGGCCCAACAGGACTGCCTGGCTCTTGGGGACTGCTGGAAGAGATAGGAAAACGTGGGGAGAGACAGGAGTGGGGCCTCGGACTGTCACCAGCCTTTCATCTCACATGAGATTGTTGACTGGAGCTCTCTTGGTAATCCACTTGAGATCCCGACTTTTCCCTATCAGCCCCAGTCTCTGTCCGTCATTTCCCACAATACTGGCACAAGTCCCCACTCCAGCTGTCCTAGAGGTTGTTTTTATTTTGCGTCATGCTGACCTTAAGGTCACTAGACTGTAGAAGACAAATGATGCGGGCTGTTCCTTAGGGTGTTTTGACTGGTAACTATTATTTCTTGCATAAGGAAGAATGGTCCAGAGCTCTGAAACTCCCACCTGTGCCACAATCATTATTTTTTTAAAGATTATTTTTAGCTTACGTGTATTAGTGTTTTGCCTGCCAGTGTTGAGCTGTAAGTGCACACCTGAGTCCCTGATGCCTGTGGCTGCCAGAAGAGGGGTTGTGGGATCCCCTAGAACTGGAGTTACAGAAGACTTTGAGCAGCCATGTGGGTGCTGGGAACTGAACTCTCGATCCACTGCAGGGGCTTAGACATCTTTCCATGCCTATATTTTAAATTTTAATGGATTTGCCATCTTTCCAGGACTATATTTTAAATTTTAATACAGTTACCTATTTAGTTGTGTAGAAAATAGTTTTCATGTGGTAGTGCTATTTACCCTCGACGTGCAGCAGTTGGAGGTGTATTTGACGGTGTATGCGAAGCCTGTGGTTGCTGTGGCAGTTCTTGGCGATGACTCTGCTCTCCTGTGTTTTAGGGTGAGCCACTTTAAAACTCTAGACTTTAAAGCCAACTGTGGAGGCACATGTCTTTAATGCCAGCACTCAGGAGACAGGTATATCTCTGTGAGGTCTACATAGAGAGCTCCAGGTCAGGCAGGGCTATGTAGAGAGACTTTGACTCAAAAAACAAAACCAACCAACCAAAAAAAAAAAAAAAACCCTATAGCAGCGATTAAAAAGAGCCTTTTTCTGAACCACCTGTCTTCAAAGTGCATAATAAGCTGAATAATAGCCACTTAAAAACTTAGGTCCTGGGGCTGGAGAGATGGCTCAGAGGTTAAGAGCACTGGCTGTTCTTCCAAAGGTCCTGAGTTCAATTCCCGGCAACCACATGGTGGCTCACAACTATCTATACATGAGATCTGGTCCTCTTCTGACATTCAGGCAGAATACTGGATAAATAATAAATAAATATTTTTTTTTAATTAGGACCTAATCCCTGGTGCCTGTGAATGTTATAAGGGGGAAAAGTCTTTGCATATGTAATTTAAAGCAAAGATTTATTATTAATTTTTAGATTTATTTTTGTGTATGAGTGTTTTGCCTGTATGTATGTATGTATACCATGTTAGTGTTTGATTTTCACAGAGGTCAGAAAAGGACATCAGATCCCCTGGAACTGTAGTTACTAATGTGCCATCATGTGGGTGTTGGTCCTCTGAGAGAGCAAGGAGTAATCTTAACTATGGAGCCATCTCTCTGGCCTCAAAGTCCAAGATCTGGAAAGGGAGGGATTATCATGAATTATCTGTTTGTCCTAAAGCAGAAGGAAGTGGGGAAGGTGGTAAGACAGAGACTGGAGTGATATGGCCGTGAGTCAGGGGATGGTGGGGACCAGTATAGATGAGAAATGGGTTCCAGGGGAACGGGGCCTGCTCATAACTTGCTTTCAAGCTCTTGGAGACTGATCCTGAACAATTACCTCCAGAAAGATGTCTGTTGCTTCAAGCTGCTATGCTTGTGGTAATTTACTACAGCCACTGTAGACACCGGATACACAAGACAGTGCTCCTGAGGCTCACAGAACCCTGCACGAATGAACACTTTAAACCTACAGCTGAGGTAGCAGTGGGTGTAGTAATGGAGTCCCTGTATATTTTCTTGAATTCTATAAATCTTGAGAGTGAATAGGGAATTCTGTATGAAAGATGGTGGTGCATAATGAGGTAACCTGCCATTTAATCCAATTTTTAAGGCTTCTATTTTTTAATTGACATGTCATTGTTTATTTTTGCTAAACCTCCCATCCATAATCCCAAATACTTGCTAATGTTTTACATTTGGGCCAAATCCTCCATCCACGCTGGCCATGTGCTTCTCTTCCACCTCACCCATGGCAGCTTTCCTTCTTCTCTCCTCTCCTCGGGTCTCTCTTCTTCCCCAAGGTCTCTCTTCTTCCCCAGATTCTCTCTGGCTCCCCCAGCACCCACATGGCAGCTCACACTGTCTGTAACTCTCAGATCTGACACCCTCACACAGACATACTTTCAGGCAAAACATCAATACATGTAAAATAAAAAATTACTTAAATATAGTACTCGCATATGAAGTTATCAAAAATGTAAAAAAATTGAAATGTTAAAGATCAGCATGCTTCTTAGCCATTATTAGATTTCTATCAGGTGTCTATTAGAGAAGACGCCTGGGTGTCCAAGGTCAAAGTGGGAGGAATATCGCAGCCTGGCTAAGAGCAGTCCTTGAGGCAAGAGGGATGGAGACGGTTTATTGTTCCCAGACCTCTGGAAAAAGTATTCTTCAAGTTTAACTGATCCACTTCTGGGACCCAGGCAGCTATTTCCCACTCCCACTCTTTGGTCATCCTGAAATTGCCTTTTGAGATATAATTTACATACCAGTAATTTTCAACAAATCACAGAGTTGTGTATTCAGCCACACGGTTCAGTTTTAGGACATGTTCCTCACCCAAGAAAGAGTCCTCATCCCCACCTGTGGTTGGCCCCTGGGCAGCCCAGCATCGCACCAGCCCTATAGGCGCCGCTTGAGCTTTGCTCAACCTTAGGCACTCTAAGTGCCTCCTACCCAGCCTCAAACCCACTCTGAATACTCTGCGCACAGCTGCTGGAGGAGCATATGCCCAGCCACAGCAAGTCCCAAAGTCCTCCAAGGAGGCCATGAACCTCAACCTCACCAACTGCTTCTCAGGGCAGTCCAGAAGGAGGCAGTGAGAAAATCCCCTGTGAGCATGTGTGCAGCAGTGGCCGTGAGCAGACCTCTCATCCCATGGTCACGCTGAAGCCCCATTAGTCTTTTCCTTTCTGTCAGTGGGTGCTGTGGTCTTCTCATTTTTGTATATGGTATTTTAAGAAACATCATTCAAATCGACCACCACCTCAGAAAGGCTGTCCTTCGCTAGCCTGCTCTAGCTAATGTAGCCCTAATCTACCTCCTTATATGCTGCTATTCGGCACTGTTTTCCCCATTTTAGCTGGCCAATCTCCAAAATCATATATTTTTAGCTGAAAATTTAAAAATTATGCTTTTGGTTTTCACTAGTATCTCTCTTTCCCATCACTATAAATTCACAAGCTAAAACCTTCATTGGTCTTGATCTAAGACAGCTCTATCCTTGCTTGGCATTGATAGAAACGATATTTACATGAAATATCCAAATGCCATCAATAAAAGTTGTTATCAAATGCTTGCTCTATGCCAGTCTTTGTGCAAAATATTTTATGTGCAGGAATTGCTTACTTGAAGCTTATCAGTTTTGATACAAAAAGAGAGGATAAATTATATTTGTGTTCCAAATACATTTGCTCAATTAAATCATTGAGTCAAAGACATTTCCTTTCTCTTATTAGCACATCAGTGTTCAAGATCATGGACTCCGTGTACATTAGCCAGACAGATGGTAGCGAAGCTCTTTCTCGACGCCCTCTAAGCCAAAATGTAGGAGTCTTTGCTAGGAAAGCAAGGAAGAATGCAAAACCAAGACCTCGGAGAGTACAGTGTATCGGGCTGCACTAGAGCCTAGAGGGACTTGCACTAGAGCCTAGAGGGACTTGCACTAGAGCCCTAGAGGGACTTGCACTAGAGCCCTAGAGGGACTTGCACTAGAGCCCTAGAGGGACTTGCACTAGAGCCCTAGAGGGACTTGCACTAGAGCCTAGAGGGACTTGCACTAGAGCCTAGAGGGACTTGCACTAGAGCCTAGAGGGACTTGCACTAGAGCCCTAGAGGGACTTGCACTAGAGCCCTAGAGGGACTTGCACTAGAGCCCTAGAGGGACTTACACTAGAGCCCTAGAGGGACTTGCACTAGAGCCCTAGAGGGACTTGCACTAGAGCCCTAGAGGGACTTGCACTAGAGCCCTAGAGGGACTTGCACTAGAGCCTAGAGGGACTTGCACTAGAGCCCTAGAGGGACTTGCACTAGAGCAGTGTTGGATGGGGGAGGGGCTGTTAGTCCCGATGGTAAGGACTTTACCCTCTAGGCTTGGAGCAAGATTGGAACAGTGACACCGCTTTTAAGGGAAACAAGAAATACCTTTTACGGCATTTTTATAGTGGATCTGGTGAGTTCATGAGAGCATTAAAAACATCAATAGAATTAAAGTTAGATTGCTCATTCAAGGAGTCTTGTCCAATGACTTACCACATCTAAGATGTCTTTACTGATCTCTGCTATGTGACAGACTCAGCAAAACACAGTGAAGTTCATAGCAGCCATAGCTTAGAACACTAAAAAGCACTTAAAAACTGTTTAGTGACCAGTTAGAGCAAAATTAGGATAACATAGATTTAATGTGCCAAGCTGGGTGATGCTCACCTTTAATCCTCCAGCACTTTGCAGGACAGAAGCAGGTGGATAAATGTGAGTTCGAGGCCAGCCTGGTCTACAAAGTGAATCCAGGACAGCCAAGGCTACTCAGAGAAACCCTATCTTAAAACAAACAAACAAACAAACCCATAATGTAACTGCAAAGATTTATGAAGAGATGATAAGCACAATGAAATGCATTATAATTTATGCAAAATGACTTGCTGAAAGCTCATCTATCTTTTGCATTTGTCTCTAACTAAAATCAGCCATGAGAGAAATGTCTTTTTGTGGGTTTTCCATAGGAAATCATGGATGTTGCAATGTCAGAGATGTACTAGTCTGACACTTGGCCCAGGCGAGGGCATCCTGTAGCCATGGCAAGCTCCTCAGCTTGAACACGGCCGAGAAGGCCATCACATGTACACTGGCACTGGTTGGCAGGAAGCCCACAACTCACACAGTGTAGGAGAGAAGTGACTGTACAGAGTTGTCCCCTGACCTCCACACACATGCTGTGCTATACAAACACACAAGTAATAATAAAAAATCTTTTCTTGTTATATACAAATATTTCAAAACCATAAATGAGAAAAAATATGTAAATTAAACTTTTGGGGAACAGAAAATTTTAGTTAACGAAATATATTAATTAATAAGCAAATTTCACTTTCAGGTATTAATAGAAGTAACTGAAAATAAGAATATCCAGAAATTAAGGTACTGTTACTTTACTAGTTATCACTGACAGTTTTGAACATACACAATTGATGTCTGAGTTTCTTGTGTCTCTGTGTAATTTATCTTGGGGATGTGAAGCCACAAGAGCTCTGCGTCTTCAGCTTTCAGACTGTTCAGTGGGCTCTGCTCTTACAGATGCATCTCGTGGACGTGAGAAGGGCTTGGTAGCTAGGGCTCAGAACAGCTCCTGCTTCTGCTGCTTAGAGAAAGTCTGAAGAGCTCAGCACCCTCCTCATTTGGTGTGGGTGGGAGCTGAAGCTCGGAGCCAGGAGAAGTCAGACTTGTTCTCTAGCAGTTACAGGACAGTAGAGCGAAGCCTCCTCATTCTTGGTCATGTACTGTTTTGTTATTTTATTTTATTTTGGGGTTTTGGTTTTTCAAGACAAGGTTTCTCTGTGTAGCCTTGGTGGTCCTGTACTTGCTTTGTAGACCAGGTAGAACTCAAACTCAAAAAGATGTGCCTCTCCCAACCCCCACCCCCAAGTGCTGGGATTACAGGAGTGTGCCAATGCTCCTGGACGGTTATATACTATTCAGCATTAGCTTGCTTGCTTGCTTTTTAGAAAAGATTTATCTATTTATTATTATGCATACAGTGCTCTATCTGCATGTACACCTGCAGGCCAGAAGAGGACATCAGATCACATTATAGATGGTTGTGAGCCACCATGTGGTTGCTGGGAATTGAACTCAGGTCTTCTGGAAGAGCAGCCAGTGCTCTTAGCCTCTGAGCCATCTCTCCAGCCCCAGTATTAGCTTGCTAATACTGAATGATATTGGCTGATATGTAGTGATGGCGTGTGATCTAAACAGCCAACTCCTGCACTGGTTAGGATAGCCCTGTGTTCACACTTAGTTAAACCAGGTCAACTCCGTTTTCTCTTATGTTCATGTACTTATATAAAGCTTGTATCTTCTTTCTGAGTAAATAGAAAGATAAAGCTATTTATTCTGGGGCAGTGAGTTGTTAAAATTAAACAGATACATCCTAATTCATGTTGTGACTACTGTTTTAGGTAGCACTGTATGCATGTATCTGTGGCAGGTCCTCTGTATAGGAGGGCGCACGCATGAGTTCCTTAGTTAAGCCTTGCTCTTATGAAGTATGCACACCACCTCCATATCTTAGTCTTACAGATGCCAAGTGTTATTCTCAAGGTTACAGAGGAAATGCTTTACAGACACAGGGCTTGAACCTGGCTGACAGTATCCAGAAAAACGAGTGTGACTGAGAATAAAATGCAGTTCTTAATTAATTATGCATCTGGCAGTAAGTGCTAGGCAATGTTACCCTCTTTATACTTTCTGCATGGTTTTAGGGGAGTATACACTGACCCTATGAAATCCCCAGTTCCAAGTTTCTATGGAAGATAGAGTGGTCTACCATTGTAATTGTGAGTCACTACTTAATCAGCCTGGGACTTTGAATAGATCTACATTTATGTAACATTGCCAACCAAAATAGGACTTAAGCAGTAAATCACGTTGCCACGGAGATACTCTATTGCAGTCAGGTCCACCTCAATGAGAATCCTAAGGAAAGAAGTCAAGATGGAGACTGTTCACCCTGGAAGAGAGCTGCAGCCTTTTGGAGTTCAAGGAGGAGGAATGAGGAGCACTCAGGATGCACCACTAGGCACTTCAGCTCAGCTGCACAGAAGCAACAAACACTCCCAAAGTCCTTTGTGTGTGGGGTGCGATGCCCAAAGCTGTTCTCCAGCACTCCAGCCATGAATGCCTTTGTCTTGTCGGGGTTAAGGCTCTTTTCAGTGTGAACATATGTGTGATTTTAAACGGTGCAGAAGTGATTGCAGTAGGCCTTGGGCGTACCATAGCAAGGCCAGGCTGCCCACTGCACTTCACTTAGCTGTGAAGTGGACACCTGTGGTTCAGGGCAGGCAGCTCAGTGACAGAGGGCTAGCCTTGTGTGTGCCATGCCCTGGGATTGATCCCCAGTGCCCCAAAATAAATAAATAATAAATGGAACCATAGCACAGATTTCTGGGGGAAAAGACTTGTAAGTTCATATTATTATGATCCTTAAATTATCCAATGGCAGCACTTAACAAGAAAAATCCTTTAATTCCAGAAATTCTTAATAATCTTACCAACTTGTGCCTAAAAATTGAGCATTTCAGTTCCAATATAAGTGTCACAGCGTGGAGGAACACAGAATCTCTGATCATAGTCAGGATATGGTCTTTCTAAAATAGGGCAAGCTGAATTGCAGGTTTACTAGTTTGGTTTTTGTTTTGTTTTGTTTTTATTATAGAGGTGCCAAACATCTTTACAAAGAAATGGCTACTGTTGTTTAAGTAAAAATACCTCAACCCTACACTGTTGTCTTAACTCTGGGTTTAATCCAGAACGTTGTGCTTGCCTGGCAGGCAGACTACTGACTGAGCTAGCTGTCTACATCCTTTCTTACTGTGGGGAGGGGGGGCTGCAGGGGGAGGGGATGACATGTGACCACATCTGTGAGCTATAATGTAGCTCACAGGAATCATTACTTTCCAGAAAATGCCTATGTCCATTATGGCACAAGTGCTGCTCAGTACACAGCCTGGAGCTTGTCCTCTACGTACCCTGCTACACACCGACTGCAGTGCTGGCCACAGGGCTAGCGAGCACCAGGCGCTATGGTGCTAGCCCTCGGAGAATTGTATATGGGCCAGTTTGCAAATCCTTCAGTGGATAGTGCAGTCTCCTCATGCCTGCTGTTTAGTTGAAACTGTCATCTGCTGGTCAAGTTACTGTACTGTCTGAAATCAGTAGGTGCCTCATGTTTGCTGTTTGCTTGGCATCTGTCTTTATTTTTTACTATGAAGGTGTATTCCTATAGTTGGTGGAGAACGTTCACGCTGGAGTTCATGGAATAACATTTTTGGCATCATACTTGTTTGGTGGAGGAGACTTGGCCAGTAGAAAAGATGTTTTGCACATTATGCGTTCTGTCTAGAGATAATGTGCTTTGGTTCCTTCTGGTCACTTCAGAACAGGACTTCTGGGCTGCATGCGCCCTCTTTCCGTGTAGCTTTTATGATAATGGTGGGGTAGGGCTGGGAGGTGTAGAGAAAAGGTTAAAAGTCTTCAGTTCTGTTCCTACTGGGTCCTTAATTTCTCAACTCCCATCCCCTCTTCCCTTTAGCAAATTATCTCCAGGGAAAGCCACCTCTTTTGAACTCCTCACACTGCTTCTCTGAGCTGCTGGCTCGTACTGTGGTCAGTCTGGGCTCAGGGTTTAGGGTTCTGTTTTTCACTCTCTAGGATGCGTTAGCTGCACCCAGGTCTCTGCTGACCTCTGCTCCTTTTGAGTCTTTCCGTTTGCTTCTCCATTTCTTCACAACAGTGGTTCACAGCGGAATGGTGGGACCTGCCCTGAGAGGGAAAGCTCTTCTATGTAGATATTTGAAGGTATTCTGTGTTTAGGATATAGTCAATGTGGAATACATATAGTTCTGTTGATTTTCCATCTTGATTTTATGCTTGTTTGAGTAAAAATAAGGAGAAGTTTGGAACTAGGCCACTATCATTATTTTCCAAACTTAGAATCACCTTCTTGATCAACTATAAACTATAAACATTATTTAATATCAAATGTTTTTCAGCTTTTATTAATGAGATCTATATTTAGCAATATAATTTTATAAGATTGAAAGAATAACTGTCCCCCCAACCAGAACATAACTAAAGTATTAAGTATTTTTTTGTTTGTTTATTTGTTTTTTGCGACAGGGTTTCTGTGTAGCCCTGCATATCCTGCAACACACTTTGTAGACCAGGCTGGTCTTGAACTCAGAGATCTGCCTGCCTCTGCCTCCCAAGTGCTGGGATTAAAGGCTTGCACCACTGTGCTTACAGTATTAATATTTAAATTTTAGTTTACCTTTAATAACCCTTGGGGGCTGGGTATGGTGACCCACAACTTTAATCCCAACACTAAGGAAGCAGAATTAGGCAGCTTTATGTGATTCAAGGCCAGCCTGTTGTACATAGTAAGTTCCAAGACAGCCAACGATGCCTAGTTTTGTCTGGGTGATCCTACCCAGGCAAAACTAACAAAAACCCCTTTGGTCTTAAAATCAAGTTTTATAATAAAATTTGACTTGTAGATTTGTTTTATGTAGCAATAAGGTATTTTTGTGTACACAGCTATTTTTCTTGAGGAAAATTTCAAAAGCATTAACAAAGTCAGTCCTATTCCCCTCTGAACTTTTTCAATAACTTTCACAGACCCACCAAAGGTTTAAATAATGACACTGAGACTTCTATGTAGCCTGACTTCCCGGTCTGTGTCCCAACCACGTGGTTAGCTCTTTACCTCACTCTAGACTCTGGTTTGAGACTGTCCCCTTCTGTGTCCTTGTCCATTCTCCTGATTCTACTTGCGTCTCTTTGTGTCACTCTCCCAGCCGGGAAGTTCTGTCTTCATACTTCGTGACTCAGCTATTGGCTGTCAGCTCTTCATTACAACCAATCAGCAGTGAGATAACAGCTGACACATGTTTTAGAGTATCTGAGCAGGTGTGGAAGGATGAGGATTTACAAACATAAAGCCAGTTATGGGCACAGGAGTGACAGTGCCAAACTCATGCCAGTACTTAGCGCTCTGCCTGGTACAGAACTAGTAATGGAAAATACAGAGATACACTTTCACACAATGTGAATGAAAGTCACCCCAACAGCCGGGCGTGGTGGCACTTGCTTTTAATCCCAGCACTTGGGAGGCAGAGACAGGTGAATTTTTGTGAGTTCAAGGCCAGCTTGGTCTACAAAGTGAGTCCAGAACAGCCAAGGCTACACAGAGAAACCCTGTCTTGAAAAACCAAAAAAAAAAAAAAAAAAAAAAAAAAAAGAAAAAAAAGTCACCCCCAACAAATAAGATTGTAATAAAGATTGAATACTTTTATCTTTCATAGATAAGAACTGAACAATCCAAACAGGGAAGCACTCATATTTCAAGATCGCTAAGAAGAGGCAGAAAATAGTTAATATGGAATCAAAAGCTTGTGAATCAAATAATGAAGATATTTTACCAAGTGGCATCACATCCAATGGAGGTATGCACCCTTTCTAAAACAAAATGGCGGGAAGTTAGAATTAAACAGTCTTCATAGGGACCGTCTCGGCTCCTAGTTTTTACTAAGCTTTGGTTTCACCGCAAGGCACAGGACTTAGTTATGAACGTCTGCTGTGCTGTTTATAATTCCAGTTTGGAGCAGGAGATTGCCTAGCTTTTTAACTGAGCGTATCTGAGTTTAGCATGTTTCTATTATCTCTTTTGTCTAAAGCTTGTTTCTGTGCTAAGGTTCTTCAACCTCAGCATCATCTACTGTCTCCCTGATACCTTCCCTTCCCCTAGAGTTTCTTGTCTGTGTCAGCCGAGGTCAGCTCATCTCTCCTCCTCAGGCTAGCATCATTCTTCTTCATACCCACCTCGTGGTGGCCCATTAAGGTCCTAGGCGCACAGCTCTAAAGTAGTTTTGGTTATTTATTTTCCTAAGATTTACCTATGAGTGTTTTGCCTGTAGGCATGTTTGTGTTCCACATGTGTGCTTGGTGCCCTCTGAGGATGGAAGAGAGCATCAGATCCCCTGGATCAGGAGTTACAGATGGCTTTGTGCTACCATTTGTTCCTGGGAAACAAGCCTGGGTCCTCTGTAAGATCCACAAGTGCTCTTAATTGCTGAGCCATCCCTCCAGCCCCATCCTATCCCTGAGGACACATCTTATCAGCAAGTATTGGACTTTTTTTTTTTTTTTTTTGAGACAAGGTTTCTCTGTGTACCCCTGGCTGTCCTGGACTTACTTCATGGACCAGGCTGGCCTCAAACTCAGAGAGATCCTCCTGCTTCTGCCTCCCGAGTGCTGGGATTACAACCATGCACCACTGCACCCGCCTCAAGTGTTGAGCTTCTGTAGCTATTCCCTTATATCAGCCCTCTCCTATATTTGTGTTGTGGAGCTCCTATTTTCCTGTCTAATGAAAGCAGTGGCTCTCAGCCATGATCAGTGTCAACGCTACCACACCCCAGCTTTTCAGTTAAACATTTAAATGGCTTAGATTCACACTTGGAAATTCTGATTTAGTAGGACCAGAGTGGGGCTTAGGTACAACCATATTATTATTATTATTTTTTTTTATGTTTCCCAAGTGATCTTGATACAGTGCAAAGCTTGACAAGAGCTGTTACAGATCCTGCTCTCATCCCTGAATCACCACTGTGTCTGCACGTTCAGGCAGCTTCCAGCGCCCTTCCCTCTATTATTTTGCATCTCATAGAAACCCAAATACTTATCAGTCTAGCTGATATCTCCATTTTTGTGCTGGTCTGTTGGAAGATTTTTGCTCTGGATCTCCCACCAGTCTGCCACTTATAGTTAAGGTCTCCTACCTCAGCAGGGTCCTGCTGCCACTGAGAAATATATCTGGTGACCAGGTTTCATCCCAGTTTTAACACTATACCATACTATGGGAGATCCAAGCTCCTTGGCATGACTCCAAAGCCCCTCATGGTCTGTATTATCACCCTTCTGACAGCAGCTTTTCTCTTGCCCAGAACGTCCCAGGTGTCTCAACCCCACGAGCCTTTAATGTGCTTTCACTCTTGAGTGTCTCTGTCCTTCCTGTCCTCCAGAGTGGGCGTCACTCATACACACATCAAAGATCTTCCGCTCCAGGGTCCCGTGTTCGTTTTCTTCCCCAGCCTGGTCCTCCTCTGCATCTGGCGCTTGCCTTTCTCAGTGCTCTTATATGTACACCCCCTTGCCTATTTTTCCCATAGGGTCTTGTGCTCCTTCAAGGTTTGTTAAAAGAACTCCCTACAGTAATGCTTGCCACAAAGTTGTTTTATGAATAATTAATGAATTCTCTAATGTTTAGGTTCTTCAAGCCCATTTTTAATGTCATCTATCCGTGGTACAACAATTGAAAACATATCTTCAAGTGGAACTTTAACACAAATTCCTTTTTTCCCTAAATATGAAGTGGAACTTGATTCTCACAGAAAGGTCATCCCTTACCCTGGAAAAGAGCATATTGAGCGTGTTTTGGAAGAATATTCACATCAAGTTAAAGATTTGCAGAGAAGACTAAATGAAGTGAGTTGCATTCTTTTCTGGCACCTGGCACCATTAGGCATGTTGTCCTGAAATACAACTTAATCCCCACTCCCCCAGAAGAAAACATTAGCCATGGGCCTATCAGCTAAACCTGTTAATTTGATTATTCCTTTATATTGGACTAATACATTTACTTGCCATTGTTTGTCTTGGTTTCATGATAGAATTTTAGTAAAATTTGAATGCCTCAAAATGTTATAATTAATGATATTCATCTGCTATAAATAATTCTTTTACGCCTGCTATCCTCCTATTATGACACTTGGCTTCTCTTTGCAAACAATGGTAGAAAGTAGGATTTTAGATATATGTACATACAAATGGTAACTAGGATTTAGAAGTGTTGGCTAAGCCTTCCAGTGGACCTCATGCCGTATCTGTGTATTGAGTTCTAGTAGTCAACCCTCCCACCCCCAGGCTTCTTCCCACTGCATCCAAGTTAATGTAGATTTCCATGTCTCTACGGGTGACTGCTGGAGGGCTCTTACTGTTTGTCGGGGCTCGGTTCAAGCATGCCCTTCTCCGTAGCCTTTCCTCTAGACAGCATTGAGGGAGTTCTCGGGGCAAGTATTGTTTGTACATCTCCCGTGTCCATGTCATTCTGCCTAATCAGACTAGAAGTAAACTTTAGGAGATGATCCTACTATTTTAGCAAATGTGAAAATTTATGTGCCATTACATTATATACACGGTGTACAAAGATAAATAAACCAAGGCTCTCAAAGGAGTTAGTGTTGGAGGTGAGCTCATCATGTAAACAAGTAGTGGTGAGAGCTAGTGATAAATACACCAGTAAGCCATATAGAGACAGAGGAAGCACAGACAGACTAGTAGAGAAAAGGGACAGTAATTGGCTGGCAAGATGGTTCCATGCATAGAGGTGCTAATGCACAAGCCTCACAACCCGAGTTCAGTTCCTGCCTCACAACCCGAGTTCAGTTCCTGCATCCTACAGGGTGTCAGGAGAGAACGTCTGCCAAGGAGTTGTTCCTCTACATAGAGAGAGACAGGGAGTTAGAGGCAGACAGAGAGACAGACAGAGAGAGACAGAGGCAGAGACAGAGAGACAGACAGGGAGTCAGAGACAGAGACAGGGAGTCAAAGACAGAGATAGACAGACAAATAGAGGAAGAGAGACAGATACAAAGAAAGAAGAAGAGGGACAGAGGAAGAGACACAAAGAGGAAGAGAGAGAAAGAGACAGTGAGCTCCTTAGTTTATTTTCTGTGTCTAACTTATTTCCTATTACATCCTGGTAGAGTGTGTCACACTTGGCTGGTTCCCAGAAAAATCAGTAATACCAGCACTGTTTGGCCACTACTAATATTTATCAAACAGTGCCGGTTGTATCCTATGTAACAGAAATGTGTTAGGTGCCAGATATATAAAGATGGGGAAAGGCTGGAGAGATGGCTCAGAGGTTAAGAACACTGCTTGTTCTTCCAAAGGTCCCGAGTTCAATTCCCAACAACCACATAGTGGCTCACAACCATCTGTAATGAGATCTGGTTCTCTCTTCTGGTCTACATTAAAAAAAAAAAAAAAAAAAAAAAGATGGGGAAGACATGGTCCTCTCCGTGTAGTTTTGTGTTTGAAATATTTAAAGTAGAAGAAAATATCATAGGAGCTGTGCTACAGGTGGGATAAATGGTGATGCTAAAGCCACTTGAGACCTAACATCCCTTTCCTAACTTCGCAGCGTTTGACACAGCACTGTCTCCGGCCCTCTGACAGGGCTGGGCGCCAGCCTAGGCCTCATGCGCATGAGGCAAGGACTCTGCTGCTGCTGCTGCTGTGACTTTCCCCTTGCTTTTATCAGAGCCCTTCCTCTACACACTCTTCTCTTCCCCTCTCCCTTCCTCTTCTTGCCCTCTCTTCTTTATTCTTCTTCCTTAAACAACGTCTCATTGTATAGCCCAGGCTAGCCTTATGCTTGGACTGCCCCTGCCTTAGTCTCTAAAGATTTGGGAATTTAGGCGTGCACCACTGTGGCCAGGCTTCGCATCCTATTCTTTGTCTGAGGTTTGTTTTTGTTTTTGTTTTTTGAAACAGGATTTATCTATGTAATCCTAGCTGTCCTGGAAATCACTCCATAGATCAGGCTGGCCTCAAACTCACAGATATCTGCCTTCCTCTGCCTCCTGAGGGCTGGGATTAAAGGCATGCATCTCCACCACTCAGCATCCTGGTTTTTTTTTTTTTTTTTTTTTTTTTCCCGAGGCAGGGTTTCTCTGTGTAGCCTTGGGTGTCCTGGACTCTCATTGTAGACCACGCTGGCCTCGAACTCACAGGGATCCACCTGCCTCTGCCTCCTGAGTGCTGGGATTAAAGGCGTGTGCTACCACGCCCAGCCAACTTTTCTTTATACATAATTTTTACCAGTTTTTCAATTTTAAGGGACAAAACATATTCCCATTTTTGCTTTGAGCTGGAAGGCAGATTTGTTTCAGAAAATGGACCCCCTCCCCAAAAAATTCAGGGAAAGTCAATGATGTCTTTTACTTATCTAGATAGAAAACGACTCACTGGGCTCTGAACTGAAGTGTGTGGGGTGCTGTGTATTAACAATAAACTAATAACATAATCCTTGGGAAATTATTGTCTACAGGATCTGTATTTTGATGGTTTAATATATATATATATTAATTTGTTTGAGTTTTTTTTTTTTTCAGAGCAATGAATTACATGAGAAACAAAAGTTTTATTTAAGACAGTCAGTCATTGATTTGCAAACAAAACTTCAAGAAATGCAAATGGAGAGAGATGCCATGGCTGACATCAGGTTGGGGTTTGTTACTGGAATTCCCTCTCCTCCTCCTCCTCCTCCTCCCCCTCCTCCTCCAGCAGTGCTAGAGCCTGACCCCAGGGTCTGGGCATGGTAGACAAGTGCTCACCAGTGCCTACCCAGAAACATTCCCAGCCCAGAAACTATTGCATGGCTTTATTCTTCACACTGGTGCAGCCCATACACCTGTAATCTCAGCACTTGGGTGGCTGAGGTAGGAAGATTGCCTGTGAGTTCAAGGCCAGTCTGGGATCTGTAGCAAAATTCTGTATCAAAAAAGTGGGGTGTTTTGTTTGTTTTTTTACTCTTTGTAGTAAAATTGAGTGAAAATGAGTTTTATCAATGTTATTTCTTTTCTTTTATTCGTTTCGTAGACGAAGGGAGAGTCAGTCCCAGGAGGATTTAAGAAATCAGCTTCAAAATACAGTTCATGAGCTTGAAGCTGCCAAGTGCCTTAAGGAGGACATGTTGAAAGACAGCAATTCACAGATAGAGCAGCTACGAAAACTGATGCTTAGTCATGAAGGCGTGCTTCAAGAAATCCGATCAATCTTAGTTGACTTTGAAGAAGCCTCAGGCAAGAAAATCTGTGAACACGACAGCATGGCTACCATGCACTTCCGCAGCCTGGGCTCAGCTATTAGTAAAATCCTAAGAGAATTAGACACAGAGATCTCTTATCTTAAAGGGAGGATATTTCCAGTAAGTGGTGAGAACCCTACCTTATGTTACAATGCGTGAGAGATAGCTTGTACAGTCCTTAGAAGCAGCCAAGCTGTCATGTTTGTTCTCTGAGATGATGCCCAGTGTTCTCTTGTGCCAGGACACTGGCTGTCTCACCTGTACAGCCTGATGTGAGGGCAGCATGGCAAGTGCTGTAAGACACAGGCATAGAGGCTCTTTTAGCATTACTTCTATTTATATCTCAAGAGCATTCTTTTCATAGAAACTCTGCATTTTTTAACGTTTTACAACTATCAACACCCAAATGTATATCTCTCTTTCAAAACCAGGTAGAGGATCAGCTGGAAACCCTGAAATCTGAATCACAGAACAAAATAGAACTATTGCTTCAACAACATCAGGACCGGTAGGTGTCTGACCAAGGCACTGACAAAAAAATCACTGGGAAACTGTATTCCAGTTGTAGTCTCTCAGCTGCAATTCCAGAGATACAAACTCTGAGATAACAACAAAAAATTCTCTTATTGACATGCAACAAACGTAGGCTAACCTTTTCCTGACGCCATAAGGAAGCCATAAGGAAGGTTTACTCAAGATGAGCACTGTACGGTTTGCTACAGCGGAAGATAATAAGCTCACCCCAACACCTAAGGACCAGTAGAGATTTTTAACCAAGGAAGAAGGGGGGCGGGCATTGGTTAATGCAGTGTGACTCACAGAGGCTTGAAGAGTCTTACTAAAGGTAGGCCGTGGATATAGATTTTCAAATTCAGGAATAAGCAATTTGATCAGTTGTCAACATTTAATCAGATTGTAAAAATGAGAATATTCTTGTTGCGTTGGCCTGGGTCAAAGACCCAAGGTCAAGGTCTAAGTAGGAGAGCGTGAATTGACCTAAGAGTGACCTGTCACTTGCTACTGATTAGCAAAATGAAGTTGTTATTTGGTTTTTCACTGTTGCCCAGGCTGGCCTTGAATTCCTGTGTTCCAATGACCTCTCCTCTTCACCTTCTCAAGGACAGGACCAGAAGACCCATCCCCAGGCCTTGCGGGGTTTTCAGAGTTTATTGCTACTGAAACTCAGATTCGGGATTCTGAAAACCTCATTGGTTTTAAGTAAAGGATTCTAGAGTGTACCGGGTTAGCTTTGTTGGGCATGGCATTGCACGCCCTTAGTCCTAGCACTCAGGAGTCAGAGGCAGGTGGATATCTGTGACTTTGAGGCTATCCTGGTCTGCATAGCACGTTCTAGGACAAACAGAGCTACAAAATAAGAGAGACACTGTCTCAAAAAGAAACAATTTTTAAAAAGGGGGTGGGGAGTAATGTTTACAAAACCAGACGTGCTGCTTCCTGTCTGTAATCCCAGCACTTAGAAGGCAGAAGCAGGAAGATCACCTGCAAACTTAAGGCCAGGCAGGACTACGTAATTGAAGTCTGTCTCAATAAACAAACAGATGAAAGAGCATACATAAAACTGAACTGAAACACTGAGTTAGAAGGTATTGGAAAGCCCTGAATAGCCTGTCATTAACAGACCCCCATTCTTCCCACAGGGTTGAACAGTTGATAAGTGAGCATGAAGTGGAAATAACAGGACTTACGGAGAAAGCCAGCAGCGCCCGAAGCCAGGCCAGCAGCATCCAGAGCCAACTGGAAATCATTCAGTATGTGTGTACTAGTAGTTTGAAATTGATGTCATTTATTATCACTTAAAAGCTTTTTGTTTTGTTTTGTGATAGAGTCTCTCTGTGTGGTCTTGGCTGTCATGGACTCTCTTTGTAGACTAGGCTGGCCTTGAACTCACAGTGATCTGCCTGTCTCTGCTTTCCTGACTGGAATTAAAGGCGTGTACTACCACGCCTGGCTTAAAAACTATTATTTAAGCTGGAGAATTGGCTCAGCGGTTAAGAGCATTTGCTGCTGTTGAAGAGGACCTGGGTTCGAGTCCCAGCACCCACCGGGCAGCTCATTACTGTTATCTGTGACTCTAGTTCCTGCAAGGGGCGGGGGTCCCCTGCAGGCCTTATGTCTGGCAGGGAAGCAATCCAAGTGAGGGACGAAAGAAACTCAGTTCAGTCTAACTTAGGTAGCCAGTGCTGGGCCAAACTTCTAGAGTCTGACACCAGTTGGCTTATTTTAGCCATATTTAAGCACAGCATAATTTTGGAAAGAGGTAATGATTAACTCAGTTCCATGAGTATAGCAGAGCTTAAGATGTGTTTACGTGAGCCGGGCATGGTGGCACACGCCTTTAACCCCAGCACTCAGAGGCAGGCAGATTACTGTGAGTTCAAGGCCAGCCTGGTCTACAAAGTGAGTCTAGGACAGCCAAGGCTACACAGTGAAACCCTGTCTCAAAAAACCAAAAAGTGGAAAAAATGTGTTTACACTGACATTCTTTACAAAGTACATCTGGCTTTTTCTTTTTTCTTTTTAAAAAAGAAGGGAACTTCTGACTCAGATATAGTGTCCAAGATTTACAGTCTAGGGAGCTTGACTGAGGTAAACATAATGCCTGTGGGTGTCAGGATTGGCCTGGCCGTAATATAACATAGAACTCACTTAGGCTGTTGTAAAGTACAAGTGACATCACTCATAAGGATGGGTTTTGTGGCCTAGAAGCAATGATCAAGAGAGAGGGGAAAGGGTCTGGAATAATCAAAACACAGATTCTGAGGCATATGTGTGGAGCCTGGCTCTATAGGTAGCAAAGGACCGCCACGTTGTAAAGTGCTTTCTTTCCCAGCATCCCAGGAGGACAGATAAGCATCCTTTTTCTTGTAAGAGACAAGCCTGCATGCTTAGCTTTTCCCGGCTTCTTTAGAGCTGATCTGTGCACAAGTTCCAGGGCATCCAGCGCCCTCTTCTGACCACTGTGGGCACAAGGCATGCTCATGGTGCACACACACACACACACACACACACACACACACACACACACACACACACACACCAGCTTTGGCAAGTAACTTTTTTTATTAATCTGAAACTGTTTTGGGTGCTAGGAATTGAGCAAAATCTTGCATATAGCACACACACATGCCTTGTATCTTGGCGCTTTGTACCCATCCCTGAGCTGAAACTCGGAAGAAGCAAGTTTACACAATGAAAGCAGTTGCTCTAAAGACTGCATAGAAATAATTCTTGGGAGTATGTAGGAGATGTGAGGGGCCCTTGAGGTTTTACAGCATTCTTAGTTTGCCGTTTGCTTTTATGCCTTTCAACCCTTCTTAGAGAACAAGCAAGGAACCAAAACTCCATGTACATGCGCCAGCTCAGTGACTTGGAGTCTACTGTCTCTCAGCTGCGCTCCGAACTGAGGGAAGCCAAGAGGACGTATGAAGATAAGGTAAGTTTAGATGCCACTTCCAAGGACTGTTTTACATACTGAATCAATAATGTATTTTTAATAATTTGTTTAAAAATGAAGAATCAAAATCATTTTAATTAAAACAATATTTTAAAAATCAGTGCAAGTTGGTGTACAAACATGATAGGTAGTTATCTATATAAGTTATAAACTTGTTTAAATTGTCTGTTCAAACTCATTACAAAAATGAGATATTTTTCAAGTAAATTTATAAATAATAAATGAGTAGCAGAGAATATAGCTCGGTGGAAGGACACTTGTCTAGCATGCCTGAAGCTCTAGGTTAAACCCACACCACAAAATAAATAAAGAGGACATTAAAGAATGGGACTATGCTGGGGTTTTGGTTTTTTCAAGACAGGGTTTCTCTGTGTAGCCTTGGCTGTCCTAGACTTACTTTAGACCAGGCTGGCCCTGAACCCACAGCAGTCCACCTGCCTCTGCCTCCCGAGTGCTGGAGTTAAAGATGTGCACTGCCACACCTGGCGCTGAATAAGGCTTGGCTTTAGGCAAAACTCAGTACCAGGTGGTCTCTGTCTAACGCCAGTGTTGGGGGCCTTCTTCATCTCTTCAACTTCTAATCATTTTTGTAGTTAGAAAACTAAATTTTGGTACTATTTCTTTTCTTTTTTTCTTTTCTTTTCTTTTTCTTTTTCTTTTTTTTTTTTTTTTTTTTGCCTTCTCTAGCTAGAAAGAAGTTATTCCATATTATTATCAAGCATTTATTCAGAGCTTAGACTTTAAAAAAAAATTTCAGCCATTTGAAAACAATAAAATTCCTAAATCTAGAAAAATAAGAGCTGCCTTTCAAAGGAGACCATGTTCTTCATGTCCTGAGAAGGGTTGGTTGTAACAACACATGTTGTTGAGGAGGTGTAGGGTTATATCAGCACACACACACAGACACACACACAGAGACACACACACGTTACATACACACACACACACACACACGGTGCACACCTGAAGAGGGCATCAGATCCCAATATAGATGATTGTGAACCATGCTGTGGTTGCTGGGAATTGAACTCAGGACCTCTGGGAGAGCAGATAGTGCACTTAACCACTGAGCCATCTCCAGCCCACCAGTGTCTTATTTTCTGAAACCTTGGAAGAAAACTCCATCTTTAGTTATCCCATAAAGGAGTGTTTCCCAGCCTGTGGGTCTCATCCCCACAGGCGTCTCATCACATCAGATATTCTGCTTATGAGATATTTACACTATGATTCATAACAGTAGCAACATGACAGTTATGAAGCAGCAATGAAAATAATGTTATGGTTGGGGGTCAGCACAGCACGAGGAGCCTTATGAAGTGGTCCACAGCATTAGGAAGATTGGGAAACACTGCTTTGGAGTCTTGCAGAGATAATTAAGTGTAGATTTTGCCCTCGTGTGTACTTAGTTTCACATCCCTGAGTTATTTGGAGTGCTGGATAGAAAAAAGAGAAGGCAATGCAGCTACCAGGCCTTCCATAAAGTGAAACCAGCTGTGTTTGCCTGAAGCCGAGGCGCTGGTCTCTGCGCAGGCGACTTGACTAGACAGACACCACAGCACTAATTCTTCCACACACGTATTTACCTCCCTGTGGGCAGCACTTTACCTTTCACTGTCATTCCAGTGATGACCACAGGAGGGCGCTGTCTCGCTTGGTTCAACCATGTACATTAATTAACCCTGTAGCAACAGAAGGAAATGCTGGCATGGCTTTATTAAAGGCAGCAGAGAAGAGTAACACGAAACTGAATACTCTCAGTAGTTTGGGTTTTTCCACAGCAGTGTCCTTCAAATATGTTGATCCCTGTCCACAGGAAGGTATACATGCAGCCAAAGCAACAAAGCTATTTACCTCTATCAAATGTGATGCACCCCCCCAAAACAAACAGCAACAACAATAACAACAAAACCCCCCAAACACCAACCAAACAGATCCTGGGCGTGGTGGCGCACGCCTGTAATCCCAGCACTCGGGAGGCAGAGGCAGGCGGATCTCTGTGAGTTCGAGGCCAGCCTGGTCTACAAAGTGAGTCCAGGACAGCCAGAGAAACCCTGCTTCAGGAAAAAAAAAAAGTGATATTTTCTCCTCTTCAGATGCTGACTTTAAGATCATTAAACTGATCTTATACTGGACTAGGGGTGTGGTTTTAATAGCATCTTTCCTCTGTAAACCTCCTTGCATAGTGCTCAGCCTTGAGGCAAGATAATTTCAAGCACTACTGCCTGGAAGCAGGCCTCGGGGCCCAGAGGGTCAGCTGTAAGGCTCAACTCCAACACCAAAAGCCCAGAAAGGCCGGCTCTGTGTTCTAGTTTCTTTCTCTCCGTGACGATTGTCCACCCCCTATGGACACAGCCATCCTGTACAGAGGACATGACTCCTACAGAAACCGCTGGGAGGCTGTGGTGTGAGAGTCTGACAGACAAGTAGTGCATTGTCTGTAGTCAGTACAACAGCTGCTACTCACAAACTACTACACTAGCTCAATCCACCTATGTTTTCTCATATAACTTGTTCTTGCTATGGCTGCCTGTTATGTTACAGCTTGGAACAATGCTGTCTTCATAAGTGTCATCCAGGCTGCTTACTTATCTGGTGTAATGTAGCGTGCTGACGTGTTAGGGCCGCTGTCTCAGTGTGCTCAGGAGCGCTGACAGCCTTAGACAGCACACACTCAACAAGGAGGACAGCCCACACAGGGGCTGATGGAGGAGGAGGATGCATTCAAGGCCTGCGGGGCCACACTGGGAGGCCCTGTCTCAAAAAAGGGGAGGTGCATAGCAGTTTTAATCAGATCATCAAAATGGTCGCGAAATGTATCGTCGTGAACCTAGGAGGTTTGGACCTGATGGTGGTTCACTAGGCTTTCCAGAGGACGTGGCTCCTGCTGCCTTAGTTAGGGACACGTGGTAATAACAGAGTTGAACACACTCTGGCCTCAAGTCTTACTAATATTTGGTGTCATTGGTGTCTTGGGTACAAGATTTAAAAGGCATATTCTTGTGCACGGTTTGTTTCATTTTTCACATATTGTGACTTTACATTGCTAAAATCTTACATTTTCTCCTTCACTGTTTCAGTGTAGATAAAAAACCAAGGGAAAAAAATCAATAAAAACAAAGGTTGGGGATGGAGCTCAGCTGGTGGAGTGCCTGCTTAGCATGCTCAGTCCTGAGTCAACCCTGCACAGCATCCGCAGAACACACATAACATGCTCGAAATCCCATGAGTCAGGAAACGGGCAGGGTGATCAGAGGTTCAGGGTTAGCCTTGGGTACATAGTGAGTTTAAGACCAGCCTGGGGTACGTGAGACAGCCTTAAAAACAAGATGTTTCTGATAGGAATGAATAGAACTTTCCACTTACGTGTGTAATTCCAGAGAAAATCCATCACGGAGGATAATTCTCTTCAGGGTAACAAGAAGTATTTGATATTAGTGAAAATAGAAAGTGCATTTCTAAGAAACTCTTAGATGTAGCTTTTTAAAAGCTGACTAAAGTGCTTTACTATAATGCTGTCTTGTATTCTTTTCTTTCCGTTTAGGAGAGCCTCCAGAATTCCCCTTTACGAGTCTGGACCAGTAGAAGCTGTCACTATTGGCTCTGTAGACTTGGCTTTACTCTTAACTTTCGCTTTTTGACAACAAAAACTATATCACTATTTTGATTCTAAGTTGATTCTGTTTTGAAGTAGTTGGGGCTGGATTTCCTAGTCCATCGTGAAGACCTGGTAGCACTGGCTGGAGGCCCACGATGCTGGCAGAGTGTGCACAGGCTTCGCAGAGGTCTGTGCAGCCTCGTGCCTCAGCACAGCGCCCTCCCTGGGCCACGCCTGTGTCTTTTTGAGCACAGAAAGCAAAATCATCACTATAAAAACAAAAATTAAAGCACAGCTCCAATATGATTTGATGTGATTGGCCGACACCCCCCAAATCAGTGAAATTAAAATGAAACCCTAGTACTGATTTGTACTGATCCAAACCAAAGAGCCTGTCCATGGATGGTGAAAAGGGAAAACCAGTGCTGCTATATAAAAAGAAAAGAAAGAGAAAACCTTTACTGTCTGTCAGTGTCAGTGCTCCCTGGACACTTCAAAGGCTTTCCTTTGCAGTGTTTTCTTTTTATAGCTGTTTGTATCAGCTCAGCTGCTGCTCCCATGGTTTTCCCTTTCACTGTCCATTTATGTATTTGATAGATTAATGCATATATATGTTTTTACTCTAAAAAGTGAAAGGTAAAAGCAGAGCTATAGCAGCTGAGTCAGTACTGACAACTGCAAACTAGGATCCTGCAGGAGTGGGTGTGGGAGGCTCTGAGGGCGGGAGCAGAAAGACCCTTCTTCCTCTCCCCTTCTTTTGTTCTAGTTTTGGTCTTGGACGTTAGTGTCAAGTTTGGTATTATAAAAGAGCCATCCTGATTTTTTTTTTTTTTTTTGCCATAAAACAGACATATTTTTAAAGAACATATACAAATAGCTCTTCACTCAAGGATGAAAATGGCTTGTTCCAAACTTGCTTTTCTCATAATTCAAACTGAAAGCTTCTCGCTAAATTTATGGCCCCAAAGAGTAGAAAATATAGAATCTAAACCTTTTTGATGCTGTTCTTATAAATCATGAGAAGTTTAAAGAATAAGTAAAAGATATTTTTTTAAGAAGTAAAGGAATAGAATTGAAGGGAACATTAGAGACCATCTAGAATACTTTTTAAAATTGTACTTTACCAAAATTGAGGCAGGGCAGCATGTGATAGAGCCTCAACCAGAACCCAGCTTAGTCCACCTGATCCTGCTGGGCCAGCAGGACTGCTGTGTGCTGACTCAGGCTTTCCTAATGATGACAGGACTGAGAAGACTATATTAACTGATAATCCATTTTCTCAGAAGTCACCTATGTTCCAGAGGTTACATTTCCATGTTATCTCTGTACATGTCCTCAAAGAAGCTAAGACTGAAGGTTTTCTGATTGGGTTTGGCTATTTTTCTTATTGGTACTAGAGTCAGAGCGGGTACTCTTCCACTGAGCTATATCTCCAGTTCAAAGACACTTCTTAAAAGTCCAGGCCAGCAATCCATTAATTCTTGTGAGATAGTTTTTAATATACAGCTTACAATCATAAGTCTATAATCTGATAGCTCATGTGTACTTAATTCTTGTATGAATGCCTTGTAGCATTATCATATAAGCAGTCAGAATCTAGTGCTTTATGTACTTATTCCTTATGGAATATTTTTAATATATAACAATCACATAAAGCCAACTTAAACATACATCAAATGTAAATGTGAAAACTTTGTTCCAAGTCCTATAGGCACTGATACTACATTATAGACAAATGCATAACTGTATGATATTTCTATATTAGCCCCTGCTAAGTCATTATGTGTACAAGTAGATACACATTTATTCTTATTGTCAAGGAGATAGTTACATATGTGTGTATGTGTATATATGTAATGCGATTATTGACTATATATTGGTTTAATAAATGATTTTTTTTAAAAAATGAATCTGTTTGAAGTACAAATAAAAGTTATTAAGAAAAAGTTTGTCTTGGTCATATGTTTTCAAGTTAAGAAGGTTTGATTCCATCCAAACTAAGTTTTACTCTTGACACAAATTTCCAAGCCTATTAAGTATATGTTAGAAATAGGAAGAAATGTGCAGCATTTATTCCAATCTGGAAGCTTTTTGAATTCTAGAAACTGGATGATACAGTAGTCGTAGTTCCAGATGGGGTCTCATTGCGTGACACTAAGTGTTAACATGTTCGCATGAAGTGCTTCCTTATCTAAGTTTTGATATTGTGTGGCTCCGCTCAAATCAGAGCCCATTTGTGATTTGGGTTCTGCTAAGTCTTCATAGCTTGGGCTCCACTCAGCCAGTGTTGAGGGCTGTAGGAAGAGTTGGAATCCTGAAGCAGCCTGGCTCTTCCTGTAGAACTGCCGCACGCTGAGTTTGTGAAAGGAAATGGTATTGCTCTGTGTGATATCACTGGTTCAGTGAACTAAATTTCTCTTTACTCAGGCAAATAGCTGTTCTGACTGAAGGAAATATATATTTTTTAAAGTTGATTTTCATTCCTGTTTGTAATTGGAGAGAATGAAGTTTTGAATGCTAAATCGCCCAGTACTATATTCCCCTAAGTCTAAATATCTATAGTTAGTCACTCATACTTTTGTATTCAGTATCTTATTGAGACTCTGATATTCTCTCTCCCTCTCCTTCTCCCTCTCCCTCTGTGTGTGTGTGTGTGTGTGTGTTTGTGTGTGTGTGTGTTTGTGTGTGTGTGTGTTTGTGTGTTTGTGTGTGTGTGTGTGTATGGTGTTTTTCAAGACATGGTTTCTCTGTGTAGCCCTAGCTGTTCTGGAACTCACTCTGTAGACCAGGTTGGCCTCGAGCTCACAGAGATCTGCCTGCCTCTGCCTCTCATGGGCTGGCATTGCAGGCGTGTGTCACGATGCCCAGCTGAGACTGATACTGTGAAGCAAAATAGCTTTTCTCAGTATTCTGAGGCTCATTTGTTTGGGGTCTTCAGCACATTATGGCACTAGTGGAGCATGTCTCCACAGAAGGTAAGCTGTGCCTCCTCACAGCAGCACCAGCTACTGCATTTTGACTAGTGCCCATGCTACTAACTCCTGTGGGGATGATAAGGTCAGAAAATGCTGCAAATGTCCAAAATGGTTTTTGTTTCGCCTCTCAAGGAGCACCGTCTGGCCCCATCAGGCTGTGTGCTGGGACGGCTCACATGGGCTGCCTTTGTCTGATTTGGTCTTTTCTTCCAGATAGAAGAGCTGGAGAAACAGTTAGTCCTTGCCAACTCAGAGCTCACCGAGGCGCGCACAGAGCGGGACCAGTTCAGTCAGGAGTCAGGAAATCTGGACGACCAGCTCCAAAAGCTGTTGGTGAGATTTTGCTCTAAAGTACACAATTTAGGATCTTGGGAAAGTTTTTAGGACATTTCAACAAACTAGTTTACATTATAAAATGACAGATATGACAAACTATGCATGTACGTGGAGTGTCATTCTGTACATGTCACGTGTTTTAAATAAGATACTATATTCTCTGGGCCTTTCCCCTTAGGCATGGCTGTTACGGGGTTAGATAAGGTAGGTAGGCCTTCAGGTAGCCATAGCCTTTGAATTAGAACTACCATCTACTAAATTCAAGAAGTGATTGTTCATTTTGAAACAAAGCATTCAAAACACAAACCAGGCACTTCCCAAACATTGAGATTACAGGTGTTCTGAGATGCCACCGACCAGCTAAAGCCTTAAGCAAAATATTCGTATGGTTTGCTAGGAACTAATCGCTCTTAGTGAAGCCGCTGAAAAGCACTCATTCTCCATAATCAAAGGCTTCTCGGTGCACACAGCTCCAGCCCCGGTGAGGCAGACAGAAGGGTTTGCTCTGACCCAGGCACAGGGTGTGGGAGAAGAGCGTTCTCGCTTCTTTCAGGCAGATCTACACAAGAGGGAGAAGGAGCTGAGTCTGGAGAAGGAGCAGAATAAGCGCCTGTGGGACCGAGACACAGGCAACAGCATCACCATTGACCACCTGCGGCGGGAGCTGGACGACAGGAACATGGAGGTGCAGAGGCTGGAGGCGCTGCTCAAGGCCATGAAGAGCGAGTGTCAGGGCCAGATGGAGCGGCAGGTGAGAGCGTGCAAGCTGTGCCTGTGCCACCACAAGTGGCCTCTTTAAGTCTGCTTGAGAGCTTCTTTCTATACACACATGCACACACACACACACACACACACACCACCCAAGGAGGGAGGGAGAGAGAGGGAGGGAGAGAGAGGGAGGGAGAGAGGGAGGGATGGAGACACACACACACACATACACACACACATATATATAGAGAGAGAGGAGTGCCCTGATGTGCTGAGAGCAAAATGATTTTTTTTTTGGTTTTTCGAGACAAGGTTTCTCTGTGTAGCCTTGGCTATCCTAGACCTGATTTTGTAAACCAGGCTGGCCTTGAACTCACAGCGATCCGCCTGCCTCTGCCTCTCGAGTGCTGGGATTAAAGACGTGCGCCACCACACCTGGCTGAGAGCAAAATGATTTAAGTCCGGATATCTGGACTATTCAGGATTTCATGCTTTGAGCTAACTTGACTGTCTTAACAACCTCCAAGTCCCCGCCCCCTCTCCCCCAAATCATGAAACTTTCTTTGACCGTAGATGGCAGCCATTCAGGGAAAGAATGAGAGCCTGGAGAAAGTATCCTCCCTCACTGCACAGCTGGAGTCCACCAAGGAGATGCTGCGCAAGGTGGTGGAAGAGTTGACAGCCAAGAAGATGACCCTGGAGAGTTCAGAGAGGACAGTGTCTGACCTGACAGCTTCCCTCCAGGAGAAGGAGCGAGCCATCGAGGCCACCAATGCCGAGATCACTAAGCTCCGCGCGCGGGTGGACTTGAAGTTGCAGGAGCTCCAACACCTGAAGACTGAAGGCGACCACCTGAGGAACGTGCAGACGGAGTGCGAGGCGCTCAGGCTGCAGATGGTGGAAAAGGACAAGGTCATTGAGATCCTGCGGCAGCAGATTGAGAACATGACACAGCTGGTTGGCCAGCATGGACGGACAGCTGGCGCTATGCAGGTGGAAAAGGCTCAGCTGGAGAAAGAGATTAATGACCGCAAGCTGGAGCTGCAGGAGTTTAAGGTCTGATCATGTTTGGGCGGGTTAGCTCCCGAATTTTCTGCTCTTAATGCAGCAGTGACCTAATTATTGAGAAGGGTTCTTGATGCTGTTCATGTTTGTGGTCTAAGATAGGAAATATCTGAGTTGATATACATGTGTGTTTTGAGAAAAGATCCCTTCAGGATGGTCACCTAGCAGCAGAGGTGGCGGCTGGAGGTGCCTCTTGAAGGTAATAGCTGCTCCTGGCCTGAGCTCTCTGCTCTGTGATCTGCCAAGAGGCGAAGAAGCCACACAGCGCATCCCTGCCATGGTGGACTGAGGTGTCCCAGCTCCCATGCCTTCCTGTCGTGATGTGGCCGCGGAAACTGGGAGCCAAAGAGCCACCCACATATAAATTATCACAAGGAAACTCTATTAGTGTTCTTGAGGTACTGACAAAGTTAAAGTAGATAGAATATTGCTGAGACCAGCTTTGTGCTATACACATACGTGCTCTTTTACTCCTTTCACTGGACTTTGCATTTGTCATAAACAGATTTTAAAAGATAAAAAAGATGCAAAGATCCGGGAACTTGAAGCCAGGGTGAGTGACCTGGAGCTGGAGAAGGTGAAGCTGCTGAACGCAGGCTCGGAGCGGCTCCGCGCCGTGAAGGACATCAGGCTGGAGAGGGACCAGCTGCTGAACGAGGTGAAGAACAGTAGGACTGAACTCCACAGTCTCTCAGGTACGGCGCCTCAGGTCGCGACGCCCACACAGTGTCGGCTCTCTCACCACATTCCCCACCCCCCACAAGACAAAGACTAATTTGGGAGGTTGCCCCAGTAGAACCTAGGACTGGAGCATTTCTTCTGGGTTTCTTTTGGGAATGGTGGCACATGACTTTAATCCCAACACTTGGGAGGCAGAGGCATGTGGATCTCTGGGGGTTCTAGGCCAGCCAGGGCTACATCCTTAGTGAGAGCCAGCCTCTAAGTCAGTCATCAGTCGATAAAGACTGACCGACACAATTAGATGGGACGGTTGTCAACTAATTACAAAGACTGGGCAGAAGCACTGGGTGAGGGTGGGTGAAGGAAGAGCAGGCTAACGGGGATGCAGCAGGCACCTGCGGTGTGTGTGCACACCGCACGTGTGGAACAGATGAGGGCAGAGGAGATGCGCTTTATCCAGCCTCTAAGCTGTGATCAGTAAGTACACAAATTGGTTATTGTTATACAGAGGACTATGAAGTCTTAAAGAGGAATTTTCGAAACAAAAGTGAAGAAATGGAAAACACTACAAACAAACTAAAGATGCAATTAAAGTCTGCACAGTCTGAGCTGGAGCAAACGAGGAGTACACTGAAGACCATGGAAGGATCTGATGGGCACGGTACGGCTGCTTCATTTCCCCCATTTTTAGTTCCATTGCCTAAGTTTATTAAAACACAAATTAGAGAGATGGCTCAGAGGTTAAGAGCACTGGCTGCTCTTCCAAAGGTCCTGAGTTCAATTCCCAGCAACCACGTGGTGGCTCACAGCCATCTATAATGAGATCTGATGCCCTCTTCTGGCCTGCAGGTGTACATGCAGGCAGAACACTGTATGCATAATAATAATAGATAAATCTTAAAACAACCCCTCCCCCCCTAAACTTGGATACACTGCCTGCCACGGTGTACTTACAGTCGCCATGGTGCCAGGTCATGAGAACTACACAAGCAGGCAGTGCTGCTGAGAGTCATAAAGCAGTGCTCAGTGCTTTCTAACAGACCACATCGGTCTCCTCACAGAAATGCAAACCACAGAGGCTTTCCGTTCAGCCTCATAGTTTACATGTACATTGTCTACGTAACCGTAGGGCAGTGGCTAATTGGAAGCCTGATTTCTCCTCTGTGGTGAAAATGAGATGGGATTTGGTACCAGAACTCCTAGATGAGGGGTCGCTGTCCCACAAAGCGCCTGTGGCCGTACTGATCCATGCACCTGCCATGTGAGTGACAGTGAGGACTGTCGGGGGAGAGAAGCGGTCCCTCGTGCTGTTCTGCCACGCTAGGAGAGCTATATCAGCTGACTATAAGAATTAGTATTTATCAGGCTGGGCACGGTGGTGCACGCCTTTAATCCCAGCACTTGGGAGGCAGAGGCAGGTGGATTGCTGTTAGTTTGAGGCCAGCCTGGTCTTTAAAGCAAGTCCAGGACAGCCAAGGAGACATAGAGAAACCCTGTCTTGAAAAACAAAAACAAAACAAAACAAAAAAAGAATTGTATTTATCAAGTTTAAGGCTTTTTTGTTTGTTTGCATGTGTGCATGTGTATAGACGTCAGAGGTTGACATCATGTGTCTTCTTCCATTATTTTCCACTTTATTTTTTGAGAGACAGTATTTCTCATTCACTGAGCCTGGAGTTCCTGATTTTGCTAGAGCACACTGGCTTACATGGGTGCTCATGCGAAGCTTTGCTACAGGGGTCGGAATTGGGCCTGATGCTTCCTGAGTGAGCACTTCACCAGCCAGGCTGTCTCAGCCCATTTCACTTTGTTATTTTAATTAAAAATATTATTTAATTTTTGTGAGTGTGCATATGTGTGTGTGCATGTGTATGTGCATGTGTGTGCATGAGTGTGTGTGCACATGCACATGTGATGCTCAGGGGACAGCTTTCTGGAGTTGGCCTCCCCTCCCACCATGTGGCTCTGGGGTCAAGCTCAGGTTGTCCAGCTTAGCAAGCACCTTTACTGAGCTCTCAGCAAAGAGCCTTTACTGTTGGCCCCTGAGGTTTGTTCATTTGTTAATTAGAAGATTCAAATACTTACGCAACAGCATAAATTAAAAACAGGTTTCAGCTCAGATTAGCCTCAGACTTGGCTTGTGGCTGAGATGACTTTCAACTCCTGCTCTTCCTGTCTGTTTCCAGAAGCTGGAATTACAGGAATGCCCAACCACACCAGGCAAGAACTACGCTGCTAATGAAAAATCAAACTTACTATTTTTCTGATGCTTTGTTTTCAACAAATAATATGTTTTTCTTTTCCTTTTTAACTTCTGATTTATAGCTAGGCCTAACCAAAGCAATATTCATTTCAAACCCATTTCTTCAGCTGACTTGTAAATAAAAGAGAGGGTCTTCTGATTCAACAGTCTGTGAAGATAGGCTTCCCATAGCGTATCAATAGCTCACCGTGGTAAGGATTCTGTGGATCGGATCTCATTCTCATCGGGGGCTGGAGAGAGGGCTCCGTGGATTAGAACACCGGTTGCTCATGCAGAGGACCAGGGTTCGAGTCCCAGCACCCACAGAGGCTCACAACCATCTACACTCCTGTTCCAGTGAATCTGACTCCCTCTCTGGCCTTCACAGGCACCAAGCACACATGTGGTGCTTACATATAAATACAGGCAAAAAGCTCATACATAGAAAATTAAAAAACCAAATCTTTAGAAATTAAAGATAAAAGTCTTATCTTTTTCTGGAAACCACCATTTTCACTTCTGTGGCATTTTTCCTGTTGAGACTGTAGTGAGTTCTAGCACATGACAATAACTCTGAAAATGAAATGGAATGGTTTGTGATATCCCTGGAATCTTTTAAAAGTTTGTTAATAGTAGATGTCTTATATGATATTTTAAACATGGGTTTCTGAAAAAAATTATCTTGGTTAAACATATGTGACAGTATTTTTGTATGTTTCCTAGATGTATATAAATTTGTTCAGTGTTATTTTTGCCAATGAAAACAAAAAATAACAGTAGTGAGTAAAACTAATCCCAGTAGCAAAGAAACCACAAAACATCACCATCTATATCTTACTTAGCTCAGAATCCTTGGGTGTTTGCTCCAAGTATTATATAACTCAATATTATGAACCCTTAGGGCTTGGCTTCATGGTATTTTAATTGACACTTTCCACGGACCTTAGTGAATCTCACTTGTCATCTTGTCATAAATTTCAGTGGCCTCTCAAAATGTACAGCTTGCATCTTTCCCACAGCTATGAAGGTGGCAATGGGCATGCAGAAGCAAATCACAGCCAAGAGAGGTCAGATCGACGCCCTGCAGAGCAAGGTGCAGTTTTTAGAAGAGGCTGTGACAAGTGCCAACAAGGTGAGTCTTTGTCCTGAGAGACCAACTCGATCATTCGCTAACACACAATGAGGCAGAAGAGGGCAGAGCCCAGGATGCCCAGCTGGGAAGAGTTCTGATTGAGAGAATGAGGGAAGCTTCCAAAGGAATATTGGAGAAGTAAATTTTTAACTTAATTTTTAGATTTAAAAAAACTTATTTATATGACTGTTTTGCTAGTATATGTGTATGTGCACCCCATGTGTGCCATGTGCGTGCAGGGTCAGAGGACATGTCAGACCCCCTGGAGCTGGAGGTATGAATGGTTGTGAGCCACTGTGTAGACACTGAAAACAAAACCAGGGTCCTCTGCAACAATAATAAGAGCTCTGAACTGCTGTGCCACCTCCAGGATCTTAAAGTCCAGCTAGTGTCAAGTGCAGGCACAGTCAGAAACAGGTATAAACAAACTATAACCAGTACCGTTCTCATGTCTTCCTAAAACATGGTGTAAAGAATCGTGTGGCAGATGCTCCAGGGCTTAGAAGATCTGAGAGCTAGAGGACCACACAGGGAAGCAGAAGCCTCAGAGCAGCAACACAGACTTGTACACATGACCTGTTCAGGCTATAGCAGCTGGGGATGGAGCTCAGGGACAGAGTGCTACTCACTTGCCCAGCAAGTGCAAAGCCCTGGCTTGGTAAGAAAAGGAAAAAAAATTATATCTGTATATGTATATATGTATATATAATTATATATATACACATACACGTGTGTGTGTTTGTGTGTGTGTGTGTGTTTGTGTGTGTGTGTGTGTGTGTGTGTGTGTGTGTGCGCGCGCGTGTGTGTGTGTGGTCTTTTATCTTGAAAACTAGAATTTGCCCATGAAACTGTGAAGGGGTAGAAGACCTAGTGTGACTATAATCCAGGGTGAAGGGAAGCGCGAACACATGTGTTTGAAGACAGTGTATGTAAGCTTTTTGTGTATTTCTACACAGCTCTGGCTAGTCAGATGGAGTTTTCACAATTATTGAGTGGAAAATATTCATAAGCAGACATAAAATTTGTGTTACGTTCAAATGTTCTCTGATCTCAATTTGAAGAAAATTTATATTTTTGTATTTATAACAGAACTGACTTTAATAAATGGGCAAAAGAGATGACATAAGTAAAACTAATCAGTGTAACTAGATTATTTACTAGCTTATCACCCACAGTGAGCGCATGGACACTGTAGGGTGTCTGTACATCTGTAGACCCTCTTCATCATATGCACCTACTTGTTTTCCTTTTCTCTGTTTTTTCCCATTTTCCACAACGTAGTCGTTTTCCTTTTTGTTTATTATTTCCCTCTGGGGATCTGCCTGCCTGCATGTGAAACATGCCCCTGCAGCTCAGAGGCATTTTTTCAAATAAAACAAGAGGAAACTTGTAAGACGACGTACCTTCCATTCATTCCGTAGATGTTCTTCTTGCCCAACCCCATCAGAAAAGGGGAAAAAATATGTGTTGTCGTGACATTTTCTGATGCATTTGTAGCAAACATTCATTGTGAAAAAAAATATCCTAAGAAACAGACTAGACTGTGTGTTTCACTTTGACAATTAGCCACTCCTGGCATTTGTTCCACACACTTTTCTAAAGGAAAAAACTAATTTGAATAACGGTTTTGTTTAATACCAAGCACATTATATCCGCAAGTTTGTTTCCACCAGTCTGCTGACAGGTGCCTTGAGGGCTAGAGCTGTCTGTCTCATTAGTTTCTATGTCATACAACTTACATTAGACATTTGTGAAATAAATGTTCAACCGTGAAGCAAAATGGAAACTCTTGAGATTTTAGAGCAAATGTATCTTCTTTAAATATCTTATTTTTTAAAGTCAATTTCAGTAAAACTTAGCGTGTTATTATTCAATCCTGTTGCACCAAAATACTATTTTTCATGATGCATGGCTGCATCATACTTTGTACATGTCACCAAAGATCTATAGAACCTAAAAAGTGATTCCAGTAGAGATGACTGCATCAGACTCAGGAGTCCTTTGAGGAAGTGTTAGGCTTTAGCAAGGATAAGATTGGTGTTGGCAATTATTCCTGATAATTTCTCTCCCATAATTACAGGAGAAACATTTTCTGAAAGAAGAGAAGAGCAAGCTCAGCCAGGAGTTGAGTACTGTAGCAACAGAAAAGAACAAGATGGCTGGCGAGCTAGAAGTGCTACGGTCTCAGGAACGGCGCTTGAAGGAGAAGGTTGCTAACATGGAAGTCGCTCTTGACAAGGTAGCTATTAACTGAGTTGCTGAGGGGATTAACACCCACAGCAGCTGGATAGGCTAGTTCTCGGTGGGCGTTCTGTACCACCGTCTTACATCACATCCCAATCGTACAGCACAAAGGCAAGCTGTGTAGATGACACTCATTGCACAGGTACCTCTGCAGGCCACCACACTGCCCGGCAGAGCTTCAGTCCCTCATGGGGAGGAGGGTTGCCATGGCTCTCAGGTAGTCAAAAGCATGGCAGCCATACCTTATATCATGACAGACCAGGGGGCAAAGTGTGAAGCCAGACTCAAGAAAGGCCTGACTCTAGGGCCATGGCTCTTCAGCCTTCGAATGCTGCGGCCCTTTAATACAGTTCCTTATGTTGTGGTGACCTCAACCATAAAATTATTTTTGTTGCTACTTCATAATTGCAGTTATGCTACTGTGGTGAGTTGTAATATCTGGTATTTCTGATCGTCTTAGGTGACCCCTGTGAAAGGGTCATTCAACCACAAGGGGTCTTGACCCACAGGTTGAGGGGGCTTTGGGGGAGGGGGTTGTTTTTGTTTTTGTTTTGTTTTGTTTGTCTGCTAGGCCCCACTTCCTAAGGCTTCCACAGCCTGTGGGGGAACATTTTAGACTCAAGCCATAATAGCATATTTTACCCCCCCAAAAAAACTAACCATTTCCAAGCTAACAGTCACAGAAGCCATAGATATAATATGTCCTTGCTCTCCTCAGCAGCCTGAGTAAGCATGCCTCCATGAGCATCTGACCCACCATCAAAGATGAGCTAGACTTTAGGTGGACCACAGTCTCTTAGACACTTATAAAATGATAGGGGTAATATCTGCTGCCATGGTGGGTCTAGAGGGGTGGGTAGAAACCAGCCGAGAGGAGGGGCCTGCACTGTGCTCATCATCTGTTACACAGGGATACAACTGTCTTCCTGCTGCTTAGAAACCCTGAAAACATAAAACTGTATCAACCCCAACCCTGAGTTTCTAAGAAGTCAGACCTTTGTGTTTCCCAAAACATGCTGTTCTGAGTTCAGTTGTAGTTTCAGAGTTTTGGATGTGGCCCCAAACTTGCCATATAGCCCAGGGTGATACTGATGCTGATCTTTCTGCCTTTGCCTCCTACATCCTAGAATTACAGGCCTGCACCTCTGAGCCCAGAATAAGTTTTACTCTTTGATAAAGTTCATTCCATCCTTAGTTCATTCATCACAACTAATCAAATGCTGAGGGCACACTGGCTGAGACAGGCCACGTGACTGAACGTAGCACGTAAGGATCATTAGAATGCGTGGTTTTCCTTGAAGAGCTCTACCTTGCAGGTTAATGAAATAAAAGTGCATAAAGAATGGAGGATAAACCACTTATGGTTGCTTGATTGTAGGCATCTTTGCAGTTTGCAGAATGTCAAGATATAATACAGCGCCAGGAGCAGGAATCGGTGCGTCTTAAACTCCAGCACACTTTGGATGTAAAAGTAAGAATGTTTTTTGTCCATACATCATAGTGTAAGCAGAAACAATGCTTATGTGTGATGCACTTTGATATATTTCCTTTATGTACATTTCTCTGTGTGTGTGTGTGTGTGTGTGTGTGTGTGTGTGTGTGTGTGTGTGTGTGAGAGAGAGAGAGAGAGAGAGAGAGAGAGAGAGAGAGAGAGAGAGAGAGAGAGAGAGTTTATATCCGTGCACTGTAGAGGCCAGAGGTCAGTGTTAGGTTTCTTCCTTGGTCACTTCTCCACAGGACCTCTCACTGAACTTGGGGCTCACTAACTAGGTTGGGCTAGCCAGCCAGGGAGCCCTGGATCCGGCTCTCCCCACCTCCCAACAC